>NC_139015.1:35916443-36516443 GCF_964374135.1 Grampus griseus
GAAGGGTGAGGGACCCAGCCAGGATCAGACTCTCACCAGAGGGCCCACGTGACCAAGGGGATGGGAACCTGGCAGGCGTGTCCTCACGCCAGTGGGGCCACATCATCGAAATGTAAGAAACCCAGCACACGTGGCCTCAATCCAGAGGACCCACATCACCGAGGGGCTGGGAGTGGGGCAGGCAGGAGCAGCCTCACAACAGAGGGCCCATAGAATAAAAAAGGTGAGGAATCCAGCAGTTGGAACCTCCCATCCGGTGGCCAGGAACACAGAGGCCATGGGATCCTGGTCGGAGTGAACTTACATCAGAGAGCCCACACCATGGAACTGTGAGCAACCCAGCCGCTGGGACCTCAGAGCAGAAGGCCCACATCCCCAGCAGGATGGGATCCTGACAGGAGTGTCCTGGCATCACTGGCTGCACATCAGAAAACGTGGGGAGCCCAGCAGTTAGGGTCTTAAGCCATAGGGACCTCATCAACCAGGGGAGGAGGCGCCCAGCGGGCTCCAACTGCCACGCGAGGGCCCACGTCGCCAAGGCGACGTGTGCGAGCCAGGCAGGAGTGACCTCACATCAGGGGGCCCACCTCACAGAAGTCTGAGGGACCCAGCCAGGATCAGACTCTCACCAGAGGGCCCACATCACGAAGGGGATGGGAACCAGGCAGGAGTGTCCTCACGCCAGTGTGGCCACATCATCGAAAGGTGAGGCACCCAGCACGTGTGGCCTCAAACCAGAGAACCCACATCACCAACGGGCTGGGACTGAGGCAGGCAAGAGTAGCCTCACAACAGAGGGCCCACAGAATAAACAATGTGAGGAATCCAGGAGCTGGACCCTCCCCCAACAGGCGGCCCAGGGCCACGAGGCTATGGGATCAAGGCCGGAGTGAACTCACACAACAGGGCCCACACCATGGAACCGTGAGCAACCCAGCCGTTGGGACCTCAGAGCAGAAGGCCCACATCCCCCTGAGGATGGGAACCTGGCAGGAGTGTCCTCGCAGGACTGGGCGCACAGCAGAAAATATGGGGAGCCCAGGACTTAGGGCCTGACGCCAGAGGGCCCTGATCACCCAGGGGAGGAGGCTCCCAGCAGGCTCCAACTGCGACCAGAGGGCCCACGTCGCCAAGGCGACGAGTGCCAGCCAGGCAGGAGTGACCTCACAGCAGAGGGCCCACCTCACAGAACGTTGAGGGACCCAGGCAGGATCAGACGCTCACCGAAAGGCCCCCATTACCAAGGGGATGGGAAGCAGGCAGGAGTGTTCTCAAACCAGCGGGGCCACACCATCGAAAGGTGAGGAACCCAGCACATATGGCCTCAAACCAGAGGACCCACATCACCAAGGGGCTGGGAGTGAGGCACGCAGGAGTAGCCTCACACCAGAGGGCCCATAGAATAAAACAGGTGAGGACTCCAGCATTTGGAATCTCCCAGCATGTGGCCCACAGCACCAAATCTATGGGATCCTGGTCTGAGTGATGTCACACCACAGGTTCCACTTCATGAAACGGTGAGCTACGCAGCAACTGGGACCTCAGAGCAGAAGGCCCACATCCCCTTGGGGATGGGAACCTGCCACGAGTGTCCTCGAACCACTGGGCGCACATCAGAAAACGTGGGGGGAGCCCAGCAGTTAGGGTCTGACAACACAGGGCCCTCATCGCCGAGGGGAGGAGGCTCCCGGCAGGCTCCAACTAACACCAGAGGGCCCACGTCGCCAAGGCGACGTGTGCCAGCCAGGCAGGAGTGACCACAAAGCACAGGGCCCACCTCACGGAAGGGTGAGGAACCCAGCAAGGATCAGACTCTCACCAGAGGGCCCACATCACCAAGGGGATGGAAAACAGGCAGCAGTGGCCTCACACCAGTGGGGCCACATCACCGAAGGGTGAGGAACCCAGCACATGTGGCGACCAACCTGAGGACCCAAATCACGACGGGGCTGGGAGTGAAGCAGGCAGGAGTAGCCTCACAAGAGAGGGCCCATAGAATACGTAAGGCGAGGAATCCAGCAGTTGGAAGCTCCCAGCAAGCGACCCGGAGCACCGAGGCTATCGGGCCCAGGCCGGAGTGAACTCACACCAGAGAGCTCACATCATGAAACTGTGAGCAACCCAGCAGTTGGGACCTCAGAGCAGAAGGCCCACATGCCCATGGGTATGGAAACCTGGCAGGAGTGTACTCGCAGCACTGGGCACACCTCAGAAAATGTGGGGAGCCCAGCAGTTAGGTCCTGAAGCCAGAGGCCCCTCATCACCGAGGGGAGGAGGCACCCGGCAGGCTCCAGCTGCCAACAGAGGGCCCACGTGGCCAAGGTGACGTGTTCCAGCCAGGCAGGGGTGACCTCACAGAAGAGGACCCACCTCACAGAAGCGTGAGGAACCCAGCCAGGATAAGACTCTCGCCAGAGGGCCCACATCACCAAGGGGATGGGAACCAGGCAAGAGTGTCCTCACACCAGTGGGGCCACGTCAACGAAAGACGCGGAACCCAGCACACGTGGACTCAAATCAGAGAACCCACATCACGAAGGGGCTTGGAGTGAGGAAGGCAGGAGGAGCCTCACAACAGAGGGCCCACAGAATAAAAAAGCTGAGGAATCCATCAGTTGGCACCTCCCAGCACGTGGCCCAGAGCACGGAGGCTACGGGGTCCAGGCCGCAATGAACTCACACCCGAGGGCCCACATCGTGAAACTGTGAGCAACCCAGCAGATGGGACGTCAGAGCCGAAGGCCCACATCCCGATGGGGATGGGAACCTGGCAGGAGTGTCCTCGCACCACTAGGCGCACATCAGAAAATGTGGGGAGGCCAGCAGTTAGGGCATGACGCCAGAGGGCCCTCATCACCCAGGGGAGGAGGCGCCCAGCAGGCTCTCACTGTCACCAGAGGGCCCTCGTCGCCAAGACGAAGTGTGCCAGCCAGGCAGGAGTGACCTCACAGCACAGGGCCAACCACACAGAAGGTTAGGGAACCCAGCCAGGATTACATTCCCACCAGAGGACCCACATCAACAAGGGTATGGCAACCAGGCAGGAGTGTACTCACACCAGCGGGGCCACACCATCGAAAGGAGAGGAACCCAGCACACGTGGCGTCAAACCAGAGGACCCACATCACCGAGGGGCTGGGAGTGTGGCAGGCAGGAGTAGACTCACAACAGAGGGACCGTAGATTTAAAAAGGTGAGGAATCCAGCAGATCGAACCTCCTAGCAGACGGCCCAGGGAACCGAGTCTACGGGATCCAGACCGGAGTGAACTCACACCAGAGTGCCCACATCATGAAACTGTGAGTAACTCAGCCGCTGGGACCTCAGACCAGACGGCCCACATCCCCACGGGAACGGGAACCTGGCAGGACTGTCCTCGAACCACTGGGGGCACATTCAGAAAATGTGGAGAGACCAGCAGTTAGGGCCTGATGCGAGAGGGCCCCCATCACCGAGGGGAGGAGGCCCCCGGCAGGCTCCAACTGCCACCAGAGGGCCCACGTCGCCAAGGCGAAGTGTGCCAGCCAGGCAGGAGTGACCTCACAGCAGAGGGCCCACCTCACAGAAGGGTGAGGAACGCAGCCAGGATCAGACTCCCACCAGAGGGCCCACATCACCAAGGGGATGGGAACCAGACAGGAGTGTCCTCACACCAGTGGGGCCACACCATCGAAAGGTGAGGAACCCAGCACACGTGGACTCAAACCTGAGGACCCACATCACCGAGGGGCTCTGAGTGAGGCATGCTGGAGAAATCTCACAACTCAGGGCCCATAGAATAAAACAGGTGAGGAATCTAGCAGTTGGCACCTCCCAGCAGGTGGCCCAGAGCACCGAGGCTATGGGATTCAGGCCGCAGTGAAATCACAACAGAGGGCCCACATCATGAAACTGAGCAACCCAGACTTTGGGACCTCAGAGCAGAAGGCCCACGTCCCCAAGGGGATGGGAAGCTGGCAGGAGTGTCCTCGCACCACTGGGTGCACATCAGAAAATGTGGGGAGCCCATCAGTTAGGACCGGACGACAGAGGGCCCTCATCTCCGAGGGTAAGAGGCTCCCGGCAGGCTCCACCTGCCAACAGACGGCCCACGTTGCCAAGGAGACGTGTGCCAAGCAGGCAGGAATGACCTCCCAGCAGAGGGCCCAACTTACCGAAGGGTGAGGGACCCAGCCAGGATCAGACTCTCACCAGAGGGCCCACGTGACCAAGGGGATGGGAACCTGGCAGGCGTGTCCTCACGCCAGTGGGGCCACATCATCGAAATGTAAGAAACCCAGCACACGTGGCCTCAATCCAGAGGACCCACATCACCAAGGGGCTGGGAGTGGGGCAGGCAGGAGCAGCCTCACAACAGAGGGCCCATAGAATAAAAAAGGTGAGGAATCCAGCAGTTGGAACCTCCCATCCGGTGGCCAGGAACACAGAGGCCATGGGATCCTGGTCGGAGTGAACTTACATCAGAGAGCCCACACCATGGAACTGTGAGCAACCCAGCCGCTGGGACCTCAGAGCAGAAGGCCCACATCCCCAGCAGGATGGGATCCTGACAGGAGTGTCCTGGCATCACTGGCTGCACATCAGAAAACGTGGGGAGCCCAGCAGTTAGGGTCTTAAGCCATAGGGACCTCATCAACCAGGGGAGGAGGCGCCCAGCGGGCTCCAACTGCCACGCGAGGGCCCACGTCGCCAAGGCGACGTGTGCGAGCCAGGCAGGAGTGACCTCACATCAGGGGGCCCACCTCACAGAAGTCTGAGGGACCCAGCCAGGATCAGACTCTCACCAGAGGGCCCACATCACGAAGGGGATGGGAACCAGGCAGGAGTGTCCTCACGCCAGTGTGGCCACATCATCGAAAGGTGAGGCACCCAGCACGTGTGGCCTCAAACCAGAGAACCCACATCACCAACGGGCTGGGACTGAGGCAGGCAAGAGTAGCCTCACAACAGAGGGCCCACAGAATAAACAATGTGAGGAATCCAGGAGCTGGACCCTCCCCCAACAGGCGGCCCAGGGCCACGAGGCTATGGGATCAAGGCCGGAGTGAACTCACACAACAGGGCCCACACCATGGAACCGTGAGCAACCCAGCCGTTGGGACCTCAGAGCAGAAGGCCCACATCCCCCTGAGGATGGGAACCTGGCAGGAGTGTCCTCGCAGGACTGGGCGCACAGCAGAAAATATGGGGAGCCCAGGACTTAGGGCCTGACGCCAGAGGGCCCTGATCACCCAGGGGAGGAGGCTCCCAGCAGGCTCCAACTGCGACCAGAGGGCCCACGTCGCCAAGGCGACGAGTGCCAGCCAGGCAGGAGTGACCTCACAGCAGAGGGCCCACCTCACAGAACGTTGAGGGACCCAGGCAGGATCAGACGCTCACCGAAAGGCCCCCATTACCAAGGGGATGGGAAGCAGGCAGGAGTGTTCTCAAACCAGCGGGGCCACACCATCGAAAGGTGAGGAACCCAGCACATATGGCCTCAAACCAGAGGACCCACATCACCAAGGGGCTGGGAGTGAGGCACGCAGGAGTAGCCTCACACCAGAGGGCCCATAGAATAAAACAGGTGAGGACTCCAGCATTTGGAATCTCCCAGCATGTGGCCCACAGCACCAAATCTATGGGATCCTGGTCTGAGTGATGTCACACCACAGGTTCCACTTCATGAAACGGTGAGCTACGCAGCAACTGGGACCTCAGAGCAGAAGGCCCACATCCCCTTGGGGATGGGAACCTGCCACGAGTGTCCTCGAACCACTGGGCGCACATCAGAAAACGTGGGGGGAGCCCAGCAGTTAGGGTCTGACAACACAGGGCCCTCATCGCCGAGGGGAGGAGGCTCCCGGCAGGCTCCAACTAACACCAGAGGGCCCACGTCGCCAAGGCGACGTGTGCCAGCCAGGCAGGAGTGACCACAAAGCACAGGGCCCACCTCACGGAAGGGTGAGGAACCCAGCAAGGATCAGACTCTCACCAGAGGGCCCACATCACCAAGGGGATGGAAAACAGGCAACAGTGGCCTCACACCAGTGGGGCCACATCACCGAAGGGTGAGGAACCCAGCACATGTGGCGACCAACCTGAGGACCCAAATCACGACGGGGCTGGGAGTGAAGCAGGCAGGAGTAACCTCACAAGAAAGGGCCCATAGAATACGTAAGGCGAGGAATCCAGCAGTTAGTATCTCCCAGCAAGCGACCCAGAGCACCGAGGCTATCGGGCCCAGGCCGGAGTGAACTCACACCAGAGAGCTCACATCATGAAACTGTGAGCAACCCAGCAGTTGGGACCTCAGAGCAGAAGGCCCACATGCCCATGGGTATGGAAACCTGGCAGGAGTGTACTCGCAGCACTGGGCGCACCTCAGAAAATGTGGGGAGCCCAGCAGTTAGGTCCTGAAGCCAGAGGCCCCTCATCACCAAGGGGAGGAGGCACCCAGCAGGCTCCAGCTGCCAACAGAGGGCCCACGTGGCCAAGGTGACGTGTTCCAGCCAGGCAGGGGTGACCTCACAGAAGAGGGCCTACCTCACAGAAGGGTGAGGAACCCAGCCAGGATAAGACTCTCGCCAGAGGGCCCACATCACCAAGGGGATGGGAACCAGGCAGGAGTGTCCTCACACCAGTGGGGCCACGTCAACGAACGACGCGGAACCCAGCACACGTGGACTCAAATCAGAGAACCCACAGCACGAAAGGGGTTGGAGTGAGGAAGGCAGGAGGAGCCCTACAACCGAGGGCCCACAGAATAAAAAAGCTGAGGAATCCATCAGTTGGCACCTCCCAGCACGCGGCCCAGAGCACGGAGGCTACGGGGTCCAGGCCGAAATGAACTCACACCCGAGGGCCCACATCGTGAAACTGTGAGCAACCCAGCAGATGGGACGTCAGAGCCAAAGTCCCACATCCCGATGGGGATGGGAACCTGGCACGAGTGTCCTCGCACCACTAGGCGCACATCAGAAAATGTGGGGAGGCCAGCAGTTAGGACATGACGCCAGAGGGCCCTCATCACCCAGGGGAGGAGGCGCCCAGCAGGCTCTCACTGTCACCAGAGGGCCCTCGTCGCCAAGACGAAGTGTGCCAACCAGGCATGGGTGACCTCACAGAAGAGGGCCTACCTCACAGAAGGTTAGGGAACCCAGCCAGGATTACATTCTCACCAGAGGACCCACATCAACAAGGGTATGGCAACCAGGCAGGAGTGTACTCACACCAGCGGGGCCACATCATCGAAAGGTGAGGAACCCAGCACACGAGGCGTCAAACCAGAGGACCCACATCACCAAGGGGCTGGGAGTGTGGCCGGCAGGAGTAGACTCACAACAGAGGGACCGTAGATTTAAAAAGGTGAGGAATCCAGCAGATCGAACCTCCTAGCAGGCGGCCCAGGGAACCGAGTCTACGGGATCCAGACCGGAGTGAACTCACACCAGAGTGCCCACATCATGAAACTGTGAGTAACTCAGCCGCTGGGACCTCAGACCAGACGGCCCACATCCCCACGGGAACGGGAACCTGGCAGGACTGTCCTCTAACCACTGGGGGCACATTCAGAAAATGTGGAGAGGTGCCCAGGGACCTCGGGCCTGAAGGGCCAGGCCAAGGCCTCTGCGAAAGTAGACTGGGCACGAAGGAAAAGAAAAAAAGGTATGAAGCATTTTTGGAGGAGGTCATTGAGATGGTGTAACCACTGGTTGACCTGCAAGCTGGACCTGGGCAATCGAAGACACCTCATCTGTTCTCCTGTCCTTGGACCCACATTCTACATTCTACCCACCATTCCCACTGTGGGAGCTGTTCCAAGGATGTAGCCTTGAAAGAGTAAGGTGTTGATGAGACCTCTGGATGGTATATGTGACTGAGCCCAGTTAAGGCCACTATATAAACTTAAGATTCTGGCTGGTGGATACAGAGATCTGCTCATCCTGCAGCTGCCCAAGACAAGCTTCTTAAAGGATGTGCCTGACACACAGACGATGCCTGTGGCCTCTTCTGCGATTGGAGACGAGGAGCATGTGTTCACAGTGATAGCCAGAGCTTCCTCTTGCTTGCTGTGCCTGTGGATGAAAAGCTTTTGGTGCTCCAGCCAGGAGGCAGGGCTCTGCCTCTGAGGTAGGACAGCCAACTTCAGGACACTGATCAACAAGAGACCTCCCAGCTCCACATAATATCAAACGGCGAAAATCTCCCAGAGACCTCCATCTTAACACCAGCACCCAGCTTCACTCAACGACCAGCAAGCCACAGTGCTGGAAAACCTATGCCAAACAACTAGCAAAACAGGAACACAACCCCACCCATTAGCAGAGAGGCTGCCTAAAATCATAATAAGGCCACAGACACCCCCAAACACACCACCAGATGTGAACCTGCCCACTAGAGAGACAAGATCCACCCTCATCCACCACAACACAGGCACTAGCCCCCTCCACCAGGAAGCCTACACAACCCACTGAACCAACCTTAGCCACTGGAGACAAACATCAAAAACAGGAGGAACTACAAACCTGCAGCCTGCAAAAAGGAGACCCCAAACACAGTAAGATAAGCAAAATGAGAAGACAGAAAAACACACAGCAGATAAAGGAGCAAGATAAAAATGCACCAGACCTAACAAATGAAGAGGAAATAGGCAGTCTACCTGAAAGAGAATTCAGAATAATGATAGTAAGGTTGATCCGAAATCTTGGAGATAGAATGGACAATAGATTGGACAAAATGCAAGAATCAGTTAACAAGGACCTAGAAGAACTAAAGATGAAACAAGCAACGATGAACAACACAATAAATGAAATTAAAAGTACTCTAGATGGGATCAATAGCAGAATAACTGAGGCAGAAGAACGGATAAGTGACCTGGAAGATAAAATAGTGGAAATAACTACTGCAGAGCAGAATAAAGAAAAAAGAATGAAAAGAACTGAGGACAGTCTCAGAGACCTCTGGGACAACATTAAACGCACCAACATTCGAATTATAGGGGTTCCAGAAGAAGAAGAGAAAAAGAAAGGGACTGAGAAAATATTTGAAGAGATTATAGTTGAAAACTTCCCTAATATGGGAAAGGAAATAGTTAATCAAGTCCAGGAAGCACAGAGAGTCCCATACAAGATAAATACAAGGAGAAATACGCCAAGACACATATTAATCAAACTGTCAAAAATTAAATACAAAGAAAGCATATTAAAAGCAGCAAGGGAAAAACAACAAATAACACATAAGGGAATCCCCATAAGGTTAACAGCTGATCTCTCAGCAGAAACCCTACAAGCCAGAAGGGAGTGGCAGGACATACTGAAAGTGATGAAGGAGAAAAACATGCAGCCAAGACTACTCTACCCAGCAAGGATCTCATTCAGATTTGATGGAGAAATTAAAACCTTTAAAGACAAGCAAAAGCTGAGAGAGTTCAGCACCACCAAACCAGCTTTACAACAAATGCTAAAGGATCTTCTCTAGGCAAGAAACACAAGAGAAGGAAAAGACCTACAATAACGAACCCAAAACAATTTAGAAAATGGGAATAGGAACATACATATCGATAATTACCTTAAATGTAAATGGACTAAATGCTCCCACCAAAAGACACAGATTAGCTGAATGGATACAAAAACAAGACCCTTATATATGCTGTCTACAAGAGACCCACTTCAGACCTAGAGACACATACAGACTGAAAGTAAGGGGATGGAAAAAGATATTCCATGCAAATGGAAGCCAAAAGAAAGCTGGAGTAGCAATTCTCATATCAGACAAAATAGACTTTAAAATAAGGACTATTAAAAGAGACAAAGAAGGACACTACATAATAATCAAGGGATCGATCCAAGAAGAAGATATAACAATTGTAAATATTTATGCACCCAACATAGGAGCACCTCAATACATAAGGCAAATACTAACAGCCATAAAAGGGGAAATCGACAGTAACACATTCATAGTAGGGGACTTAAACACCCCACTTTCACCCATGGACAGATCATCCAAAATGAAAATAAATAAGGAAACACAAGCTTTAAATGATACATTAAACAAGATGGACTTAATTGATATTTATAGGACACTCCATCCAAAAACAACAGAATACACATTTTTCTCAAGTGCTCATGGAACATTCTCCAGGATAGATCATATCTTAGGTCACAAATCAAGCCTTGGTAAATTTAAGAAAATTGAAATTGTATCAAGTATCTTTTCTGACCACAACGCCATGAGACTAGATATCAATTACAGGAAAAGATCTGTAAAAAATACAAACACATGGAGGCTAAACAATACACTACTTAATAATGAAGAGATCACTGAAGAAATCAAAGAGGAAATCAAAAAATACCTAGAAACAAATGACAATGGAGACACAACGACCCAAAACCTGTGGGATGCAGCAAAAGCAGTTCTAAGGGGGAAGTTTATAGCAATACAAGCCCACCTTAAGAAGCAGGAAACATCTCGAATAAACAACCTAACCTTGCACCTCAAGCAATTAGAGAAAGAAGAACCAAAAAACCCCAAAGCTAGCAGAAGGAAAGAAATCATAAAAATCAGATCAGAAATAAATGAAAAAGAAATGAAGGAAACAATAGCAAAGATCAATAAAACTAAAAGCTGGTTCTTTGAGAAGATAAACAAAATAGATAAACCACTAGCCAGACTGATCAAGAAAAAAAGGGAGAAGACTCAAATCAATAGAATTAGAAATGCAAAAGGAGAGGTAACAACTGACACTGCAGAGATAAAAGAGATCATGAGAGATTACTACAAGCAACTCTATGCCAATAAAATGGACAATCTGGAAGAAATGGACAAATTCTTAGAAATGCACAACCTGCCAAGACTGAATCAGGAAGAAATAGAAAATATGAACAGACCAATCACAAGCACTGAAATTGAAACTGTGATTAAAAATCTTCCAACAAAGAAAAGCCCAGGACCAGATGGCTTCACAGGCGAATTCTATCAAACATTTAGAGAAGAGCTAACACCTATCCTTCTCAAACTCTTCCAAAATATAGCAGAGGGAGGAACACTCCCTAACTCCTTCTACGAGGCCACCATCACCTTGATACCAAAACCAGACAAGGATGTCACAAAGAAAGAAAACTACAGGCCAATATCACTGATGAACATAGATGCAAAAATCCTCAACAAAATACTAGCAAACAGAATCCAACAGCACATTAAAAGGATCCTACACCATGATCAAGTGGGGTTTATTCCAGGAATGCAAGGATTCTTCAATATACGCGAATCTATCAATGTGATAAACCATATTAACAAATTGAAGGAGAAAAACAATATGATCATCTCAATAGATGCAGAGAAAGCTTTTGACAAAATTCAACACCCATTTATGATAAAAACCCTGCAGAAAGTAGGCATAGAGGGAACTTTCCTCAACATAATAAAGGCCATATATGACAAGCCCACAGCAAACATCATCCTCAATGGTGAAAAACTGAAAGCATTTCCACTAAGATCAGGAACAAGACAAGGTTGCCCACTCTCACCACTCTTATTCAACATTGTTTTGGAAGTTTTAGCCACAGCAATCAGAGAAGAAAAGGAAATAAAAGGAATCCAAATCGGAAAAGAAGAAGTAAAGCTGTCACTGTTTGCAGATGACATGATCCTATACATAGAGAACCCTAAAGATGCTACCAGAAAACTACTAGAGCTAATCAATGAATTTGGTAAAGTGGCAGGATACAAAATTAATGCACAGAAATCTCTGGCATTCCTATATACTAATGATGAAAAATCTGAAAGTGAAATCAAGAAAACACTCCCATTTACCATTGCAACAAAAAGAATAAAATATCTAGGAATAAACCTACCTAAGGAGACAAAAGACCTGTATGCAGAAAATTATAAGACACTGATGAAAGAAATTAAAGATGATATAAATAGATGGAGAGATATACCATGTTCTTGGATTGGAAGAATCAACATTGTGACAATGACTCTACTACCCAAAGCAATCTATAGGTTCAATGCAATCCCTATCAAACTACCACTGGCATTTTTCACAGAACTAGAACAAAAAATTTCACAATTTGTATGGAAACACAAAAGACCCCGAATAGCCAAAGCAATCTTGAGAACGAAAGAAGGAACTGGAGGAATCAGGCTCCCTGACTTCAGACTATACTACAAAGCTACAGTCATCAAGACGGTATGGTACTGGCACAAAAACAGAAATATAGATCAATGGAACAGGATAGAAAGCCCAGAGATAAACCCATGCACATATGGACACCTTATCTTTGATAAAGGTGGCAGTAATGTACAATGGAGAAAGGACAGCCTCTTCAATAAGTGGTGCTGGGAAAACTGGACAGGTACATGTAAAAGTATGAGATTAGATCACTCCCTAACACCATACACAAAAATAAGCTCAAAATGGATTAAAGAACTAAATGTAAGGCCAGAAACTATCAAACTCTTAGAGGAAAACATAGGCAGAACACTCTATGACATAAATCAAAGCAAGATCCTTTCTGACCCACCTCCTAGAGTAATGGAAATAAAAACAAAAATAAACAAATGGGACCTAATGAAACTTCAAAGCTTTTGCACAGCAAAGGAAACCATAAACAAGACCAAAAGACAACCCTCAGAATGGGAGAAAATATTTGCAAATGAAGCAACTGACAAAGGATTAATCTCCAAAATTTACAAGCAGCTCATGCAGCTCAATAACAAGAAAACAAACAACCCAATCCAAAAATGGGCAGAAGACCTAAATAGACATTTCTCCAAAGAAGATATACAGACTGCCAACAAACACATGAAAGAATGCTCAACATCATTAATCATTAGAGAAATGCAAATCAAAACTACAATGAGATATCATCTCACACCAGTCAGAATGGCCATCATCAAAAAATCTAGAAACAATAAATGCTGGAGAGGGTGTGGAGAAAAGGGAACACTCTTGCACTGCTGGTGGGAATGTGAATTAGTTCAGCCACTATGGAGAACAGTATGGAGGTTCCTTAAAAAACTACAAATAGAACTACCATATGACCCAGCAATCCCACTACTGGGCATATACCCTGAGAAAACCAAAATTCAAAAAGAGTCATGTACCAAAATGTTCATTGCAGCTCTATTTACAATAGCTCGGAGATGGAAACAACCTAAGTGCCCGTCATCAGATGAATGGATAAAGAAGATGTGGCACATATATACAATGGAATATTACTCAGCCATAAAAAGAAACGAAATTGAGCTATTTGTAATGAGGTGGATAGACCTAGAGTCTGTCATACAGAGTGAAGTAAGTCAGAAAGAAAAAGACAAATACCGTATGCTAACACATATATATGGAATTTAAGAAAAAAATGTCATGAAGAACCTAGGGGTAAAGCAGGAATAAAGACGCAGACCTCTTAGAGAACGGACTTGAGGTTATGGGGAGGGGGAAGGGTGAGCTGTGACAGGGCGAGAGAGAGTCATGGGCATATACACAGTAACAAACGCAGTAAGGTAGATAGCTAGTGGGAAGCAGCCGCATGGCACAGGGATATAGGCTCGGTGCTTTGTGACAGCCTGGAGGGGTGGGATGGGGAGGGTGGGAGGGAGGGAGACGCAACAGGGAAGACATATGGGAACATAATGTTTATGTATGACTGATTCACTTTGTTATAAAGCAGAAACTAACACACCATTGTAAAGCAATTATACCCCAATAAAGATGTTAAAAAAAAAAAAAAGGAGGAGATATGGGGATATATGTATACATATAGCTGATTCACTTTGTTATACAGAAGGAACTAAAACACCATTGTAAAGCAATTATACTCCAATAAACATGTTTAAAAAAAAAAAGAAAGAAAGAAAATGTGGAGAGACAAGCAGTTAGGGCCTGACGCGAGAGGGCCCTCATCACCGAGGGGAGGAGGCCCCCGGCAGGCTCCAACTGCCACCAGAGAGCCCACGTCGCCAAGGCGAAGTGTGCCAGCCAGGCAGGAGTGACCTCACAGCAGAGGGCCCACCTCACAGAAGGGTGAGGAACGCAGCCAGGATCAGACTCTCACCAGAGGGCCCACATCACCAAGGGATGGGAACCAGACAGGAGTGTCCTCACACCAGTGGGACCACACCATCGAAAGGTGAGGAACCCAGCACACGTGGACACAAACCTGAGGACCCACATCACCGAGGAGCTCTGAGTGAGGCATGCTGGAGAAATCTCACAACTCAGGGCCCATAGAATAAAAAAGGTGAGGAATCTAGCAGTTGGCACCTCACAGTAGGTGGCCCAGAGCACCGAGGCTACGGGATTCAGGTCACAGTGAACTCACACCAGAGGGGCCACATCATGGAACTGAGCAACCCAGACTTTGGGACCTCAGATCAGAAGGCCCACGTCCCCAAGGGGATGGGAAGCTGGCAAGAGTGTCCTCGCACCACTGGGCGCACATCAGAAAATGTGGGGAGCCCATCAGTTAGGACCTGACGACAGAGGGCCCTCATCTCCGAGGGTAAGAGGCTCCCGGCAGGCTCCACCTGCCAACAGACGGCCCACGTCGCCAAGGTGATGTGTGTCAAGTAGGCAGGAATGACCTCCCAGCAGAGGGCCCAACTTACAGAAGGGTGAGGGACCCAGCCAGGATCAGACTCTCACCAGAGGGCCCACGTGACCAAGGGGATGGGAACCTGGCAGGCGTGTCCTCACGCCAGTGGGGCCACATCATCGAAATGTAAGAAACTCAGCACATGTGGCCTCAATCCAGAGGACCCACATCACCAAGGGGCTGGGAGTGAGGCAGGCAGGAGCAGCCTCACAACAGAGGGCCCATAGAATAAAAAAGGTGAGGAATCCAGCAGTTGGAACCTCCCATCAGGCGGCCAGGAACACAGAGGCCATGGGATCCTGGTCGGAGTGAACTTACATCAGAGAGCCCACACCATGGAACTGTGAGCAACCCAGCCGCTGGGACCTCAGAGCAGAAGGCCCACATCCCCAGCAGGATGGGAACCTGGCAGGAGTGTCCTGGCATCACTGGCTGCACATCAGAAAACGTGGGGAGCCCAGCAGTTAGGGTCTTAAGCCATAGGGACCTCATCAACCAGGGGAGGAGGCGCCCAGCGGGCTCCAACTGCCACGCGAGGGCCCACGTCGCCAAGGCGACGTGTGCGAGCCAGGCAGGAGTGACCTCACAGCAGAGGGCCCACCTCACAGAAGGGTGAGGAACGCAGCCAGGATCAGACTCCCACCAGAGGGCCCACATCACCAAGGAGATTGGAACCAGACAGGAGTGTCCTCACACCAGTGGGGTCACACCATCGAAAGGTGAGGAACCCAGCACACGTGGACTCAAACCTGAGGACCCACATCACCGAGGGGCTCTGAGTGAGGCATGCTGGAGAAATCTCACAACTCAGGGCCCATAGAATAAAACAGGTGAGGAATCTAGCAGTTGGCACCTCCCAGCAGGTGGCCCAGAGCACCGAGCCTACGGGATTGAGGCCGCAGTGAACTCACACCAGAGGGCCCACATCATGGAACTGAGCAACCCAGACTTTGGGACCTCAGAGCAGAAGGCCCACGTCCCCAAGGGGATGGGAAGCTGGCAGGAGTGTCCTCGCACCACTGGGCGCACATCAGAAAATGTGGGGAGCCCATCAGTTAGGACCGGACGACAGAGGGCCCTCATCTTCGAGGGTTATTGGCTCCCGGCAGGCTCCACCTGCCAACAGACGGCCCACGTTGCCAAGGTGACGTGTGTCAAGCAGGCAGGAATGACCTCCCAGCAGAGGGCCCAACTTACAGAAGGGTGAGGGACACAGCCAGGATCAGACTCTCACCAGAGGGCCCACGTGACCAAGGGGATGGGAACCTGTCAGGCGTGTCCTCACGCCAGTGGGGCCACATCATCGAAATGTAGGAAACCCAGCACATGTGGCCTCAATCCAGAGGACCCACATCACCAAGGGGCTGGGAGTGAGGCACGCAGGAGCAGCCTCACAACAGAGGGCCCATAAAATTAAAAAGGTGAGGAATCCAGCAGTTGGAACCTCCCATTAGGCGGCCAGGAACACAGAGGCCATGGGATCCTGGTCGGAGTGAACTTACATCAGAGAGCCCACACCATGGAACTGTGAGCAACCCAGCCGCTGGGACCTCAGAGCAGAAGGCCCACATCCCCAGCAGGATGGGAACCTGGCAGGAGTGTCCTGGCATCACTGGCTGCACATCAGAAAACGTGGGGAGCCCAGCAGTTAGGGTCTTAAGCCATAGGGACCTCATCAACCAGGGGTGGAGGCGCCCAGCGGGCTCCAACTGCCACGCGAGAGCCCACGTCGCCAAGGCGACGTGTGCGAGCCAGGCAGGAGTGACCTCACATCAGGGGGCCCACCTCACAGAAGTCTGAGGGACCCAGCCAGGATCAGACTCTCACCAGAGGGCCCACATCACGAAGGGGATGGGAACCAGGCAGGAGTGTCCTCACACCAGTGTGGCCACATCATCGAAAGGTGGGGCACCCAGCACGTGTGGCCTCAAACCAGAGAACCCACATCACCAACGGGCTGGGACTGAGGCAGGCAAGAGTAGCCTCACAACAGAGGGCCCACAGAATAAACAATGTGAGGAATCCAGGAGCTGGACCCTCCCCCAACAGGCGGCCCAGGGCCACGAGGCTATGGGATCAAGGCCGGAGTGAACTCACACAACAGGGCCCACACCATGGAACCGTGAGCAACCCAGCCGTTGGGACCTCAGAGCAGAAGGCCCACATCCCCCTGAGGATGGGAACCTGGCAGGAGTGTCCTCGCAGGACTGGGCGCACAGCAGAAAATATGGGGAGCCCAGGACTTAGGGCCTGACGCCAGAGGGCCCTGATCACCCAGGGGAGGAGGCTCCCAGCAGGCTCCAACTGCGACCAGAGGGCCCACGTCGCCAAGGCGACGAGTGCCAGCCAGGCAGGAGTGACCTCACAGCAGAGGGCCCACCTCACAGAACGTTGAGGGACCCAGGCAGGATCAGACGCTCACCGAAAGGCCCCCATTACCAAGGGGATGGGAAGCAGGCAGGAGTGTTCTCAAACCAGCGGGGCCACACCATCGAAAGGTGAGGAACCCAGCACATATGGCCTCAAACCAGAGGACCCACATCACCAAGGGGCTGGGAGTGAGGCACGCAGGAGTAGCCTCACACCAGAGGGCCCATAGAATAAAACAGGTGAGGACTCCAGCATTTGGAATCTCCCAGCATGTGGCCCACAGCACCAAATCTATGGGATCCTGGTCTGAGTGATGTCACACCACAGGTTCCACTTCATGAAACGGTGAGCTACGCAGCAACTGGGACCTCAGAGCAGAAGGCCCACATCCCCTTGGGGATGGGAACCTGCCACGAGTGTCCTCGAACCACTGGGCGCACATCAGAAAACGTGGGGGGAGCCAAGCAGTTAGGGTCTGACGACACAGGGCCTTCATCGCCGAGGGGAGGAGGCTCCCGGCAGGCTCCAACTAACACCAGAGGGCCCACTTCGCCAAGGCGACGTGTGCCAGCCAGGCAGGAGTGACCTCAAAGCAGAGGGCCCACCTCACGGAAGGGTGAGGAACCCAGCAAGGATCAGACTCTCACCAGAGGGCCCACATCACCAAGGGGATGGAAAACAGGCAGCAGTGGCCTCACACCAGTGGGGCCACATCACCGAAGGGTGAGGAACGCAGCACGTGTGGCGACCAACCTGAGGACCCAAATCACGATGGGGCTGGGAGTGAAGCAGGCAGGAGTAACCTCACAAAAGAGGGCCCATAGAATACGTAAGGCGAGGAATCCAGCAGTTGGAAGCTCCCAGCAAGCGACCCGGAGCACCGAGGCTATCGGGCCCAGACTGGAGTGAACTCACACCAGAGAGCTCACATCATGAAACTGTGAGCAACCCAGCAGTTGGGACATCAGAGCAGAAGGCCCACATCCCCATGGGTATGCAAACCTGGCAGGAGTGTACTCGCAGCACTGGGCGCACCTCAGAAAATGTGGGGAGCCCAGCAGTTAGGTCCTGAAGCCAGAGGCCCCTCATCACCGAGGGGAGGAGGCACCCAGCAGGCTCCAGCTGCCAACAGAGGGCCCACGTCACCAAGGTGACGTGTTCCAGCCAGGCAGGGGTGACCTCACAGAAGAGGGCCCACCTCACAGAAGTGTGAGGAACCCAGCCAGGATAAGACTCTCGCCAGAGGGCCCACATCACCAAGGGGATGGGAACCAGGCAGGAGTGTCGTCACACCAGTGGGGCCACGTCAACGAAAGACGCGGAACCCAGCACACGTGGACTCAAATCAGAGAACCCACATCACGAAGGGGCTTGGAGTGAGGAAGGCAGGAGGAGCCTCACAACAGAGGGCCCACAGAATAAAAAAGCTGAGGAATCCATCAGTTGGCACCTCCCAGCACGCGGCCCAGAGCACGGAGGCTACGGGGTCCAGGCCGCAATGAACTCACACCCGAGGGCCCACATCGTGAAACTGTGAGCAACCCAGCAGATGGGACGTCAGAGCCGAAGGCCCACATCCCGATGGGGATGGGAACCTGGCAGGAGTGTCCTCGCACCACTAGGCGCACATCAGAAAATGTGGGGAGGCCAGCAGTTAGGGCATGACGCCAGAGGGCCCTCATCACCCAGGGGAGGAGGCGCCCAGCAGGCTCTCACTGTCACCAGAGGGCCCTCGTCGCCAAGACGAAGTGTGCCAGCCAGGCAGGAGTGACCTCACAGCACAGGGCCAACCACACAGAAGGTTAGGGAACCCAGCCAGGATTACATTCCCACCAGAGGACCCACATCAACAAGGGTATGGCAACCAGGCTGGAGTGTACTCACACCAGCGGGGCCACACCATCGAAAGGTGAGGAACCCAGCACACGTGGCGTCAAACCAGAGGACCCACATCACCGAGGGGCTGGGAGTGTGGCCGGCAGGAGTAGACTCACAACAGAGGGACCGTAGATTTAAAAAGGTGAGGAATCCAGCAGATCGAACCTCCTAGCAGACGGCCCAGGGAACCGAGTCTACGGGATCCAGACCGGAGTGAACTCACACCAGAGTGCCCACATCATGAAACTGTGAGTAACTCAGCCGCTGGGACCTCAGACCAGACGGCCCACATCCCCACGGGAACGGGAACCTGGCAGGACTGTCCTCGAACCACTGGGGGCACATTCAGAAAATGTGGAGAGACCAGCATTTAGGGCCTGATGCGAGAGGGCCCCCATCACCGAGGGGAGGAGGCCCCCGGCAGGCTCCAACTGCCACCAGAGGGCCCACGTCGCCAAGGCGAAGTGTGCCAGCCAGGCAGGAGTGACCTCACAGCAGAGGGCCCACCTCACAGAAGGGTGAGGAACGCAGCCAGGATCAGACTCCCACCAGAGGGCCCACATCACCAAGGGGATGGGAACCAGACAGGAGTGTCCTCACACCAGTGGGGCCACACCATCGAAAGGTGAGGAACCCAGCACACGTGGACTCATACCTGAGGACCCACATCACCGAGGGGCTCTGAGTGAGGCATGCTGGAGAAATCTCACAACTCAGGGCCCATAGAATAAAAAAGGTGAGGAATCTAGCAGTTGGCACCTCCCAGCAGGTGGTCCAGAGCACCGAGGCTACGGGATTCAGGCCACAGTGAACTCACACCAGAGGACCCACATCATGGAACTGAGCAACCCAGACTTTGGGACCTCAGAGCAGAAGGCCCACGTCCCCAAGGGGATGGGAAGCTGGCAGGAGTGTCCTCGCACCACTGGGCGCACATCAGAAAATGTGGGAAGCCCATCAGTTAGGACCGGACGACAGAGGGCCCTCATCTCCGAGGGTAAGAGGCTCCCGGCAGGCTCCACCTGCCAACAGACGGCCCACGTCGCCAAGGTGACGTGTGCCAAGCAGGCAGGAATGACCTCCCAGCAGAGGGCCCAACTTACAGAAGAGTGAGGGACCCAGCCAGGATCAGACTCTCACCAGAGGGCCCACGTGACCAAGGGGATGGGAACCTGGCAGGCGTGTCCTCACGCCAGTGGGGCCACATCATCGAAATATAAGAAACCCAGCGCACGTGGCCTCAATCCAGAGGACCCAACTCACCGAGGGGCTGGGAGTGGGGCAGGCAGGAGCAGCCTCCCAACAGAGAGCCCATAGAATATAAAAGATGAGGAATCCAGCAGTTGGAACCTCCCATCCGGCGGCCAGGAACACAGAGGCCATGGGATCCTGGTCGGAGTGAACTTACATCAGAGAGCCCACACCATGGAACTGTGAGCAACCCAGCCGCTGGGACCTCAGAGCAGAAGGCCCACATCCCCAGCAGGATGGGAACCTGGCAGGAGTGTCCTGGCATCACTGGCTGCACATCACAAAACGTGGGGAGCCCAGCAGTTAGGGTCTTAAGCCATAGGGACCTCATCAACCAGGGCAGGAGGCGCCCAGCGGGCTCCAACTGCCACGCGAGGGCCCACGTCGCCAAGGCGACGTGTGCGAGCCAGGCAGGAGTGACCTCACATCAGGGGGCCCACCTCACAGAAGTCTGAGGGACCCAGCCAGGATCAGACTCTCACCAGAGGGCCCACATCACGAAGGGGATGGGAACCAGGCAGGAGTGTCCTCACGCCGGTGTGGCCACATCATCGAAAGGTGAGGCACCCAGCACGTGTGGCCTCAAACCAGAGAACCCACATCACCAACGGGCTGGGACTGAGGCAGGCAAGAGTAGCCTCACAACAGAGGGCCCACAGAATAAACAATGTGAGGAATCCAGGAGCTGGACCCTCCCCCAACAGGCGGCTCAGGGCCACGAGGCTATGGGATCAAGGCCGGAGTGAACTCACACAAGAGGGCCCACACCATGGAACCGTGAGCAACCCAGCCGTTGGGACCTCAGAGCAGAAGGCCCACATGCCCCTGAGGATGGGAACCTGGCAGGAGTGTCCTCGCAGGACTGGGCGCACAGCAGAAAATATGGGGAGCCCAGGACTTAGGGCCTGACGCCAGAGGGCCCTGATCACCCAGGGGAGGAGGCTCCCAGCAGGCTCCAACTGCGACCAGAGGGCCCACGTCGCCAAGGCGACGAGTGCCAGCCAGACAGCAGTGACCTCACAGCAGAGGGCCCACCTCACAGAACGTTGAGGGACCCAGGCAGGATCAGACGCTCACCGAAAGGCCCCCATTACCAAGGGGATGGGAAGCAGGCAGGAGTGTTCTCAAACCAGCGGGGCCACACCATCGAAAGGTGAGGAACCCAGCACATATGGCCTCAAACCAGAGGACCCACATCACCAAGGGGCTGGGAGTGAGGCACGCAGGAGTAGCCTCACACCAGAGGGCCCATAGAATAAAACAGGTGAGGACTCCAGCATTTGGAATCTCCCAGCATGTGGCCCACAGCACCAAATCTATGGGATCCTGGTCTGAGTGATGTCACACCACAGGTTCCACTTCATGAAACGGTGAGCTACGCAGCAACTGGGACCTCAGAGCAGAAGGCCCACATCCCCTTGGGGATGGGAACCTGCCACGAGTGTCCTCGAACCACTGGGCGCACATCAGAAAACGTGGGGGGAGCCCAGCAGTTAGGGTCTGACAACACAGGGCCCTCATCGCCGAGGGGAGGAGGCTCCCGGCAGGCTCCAACTAACACCAGAGGGCCCACGTCGCCAAGGCGACGTGTGCCAGCCAGGCAGGAGTGACCTCAAAGCAGAGGGCCCACCTCACGGAAGGGTGAGGAACCCAGCAAGGATCAGACTCTCACCAGAGGGCCCACATCACCAAGGGGATGGAAAACAGGCAGCAGTGGCCTCACACCAGTGGGGCCACATCACCGAAGGGTGAGGAACCCAGCACATGTGGCGACCAACCTGAGGACCCAAATCACGACGGGGCTGGGAGTGAAGCAGGCAGGAGTAGCCTCACAAGAGAGGGCCCATAGAATACGTAAGGCGAGGAATCCAGCAGTTGGAAGCTCCCAGCAAGCGACCCGGAGCACCGAGGCTATCGGGCCCAGGCCGGAGTGAACTCACACCAGAGAGCTCACATCATGAAACTGTGAGCAACCCAGCAGTTGGGACCTCAGAGCAGAAGGCCCACATGCCCATGGGTATGGAAACCTGGCAGGAGTGTACTCGCAGCACTGGGCACACCTCAGAAAATGTGGGGAGCCCAGCAGTTAGGTCCTGAAGCCAGAGGCCCCTCATCACCGAGGGGAGGAGGCACCCGGCAGGCTCCAGCTGCCAACAGAGGGCCCACGTGGCCAAGGTGACGTGTTCCAGCCAGGCAGGGGTGACCTCACAGAAGAGGACCCACCTCACAGAAGCGTGAGGAACCCAGCCAGGATAAGACTCTCGCCAGAGAGCCCACATCACCAAGGGGATGGGAACCAGGCAGGAGTGTCCTCACACCAGTGGGGCCACGTCAACGAAAGACGCGGAACCCAGCACACGTGGACTCAAATCAGAGAACCCACATCACGAAGGGGCTTGGAGTGAGGAAGGCAGGAGGAGCCTCACAAAAGAGGGCCCACAGAATAAAAAAGCTGAGGAATCCATCAGTTGGCACCTCCCAGCACGTGGCCCAGAGCACGGAGGCTACGGGGTCCAGGCCGCAATGAACTCACACCCGAGGGCCCACATCGTGAAACTGTGAGCAACCCAGCAGATGGGACGTCAGAGCCGAAGGCCCACATCCCGATGGGGATGGGAACCTGGCAGGAGTGTCCTCGCACCACTAGGCGCACATCAGAAAATGTGGGGAGGCCAGCAGTTAGGGCATGACGCCAGAGGGCCCTCATCACCCAGGCGAGGAGGCGCCCAGCAGGCTCTCACTGTCACCAGAGGGCCCTCGTCGCCAAGACGAAGTGTGCCAGCCAGGCAGGAGTGACCTCACAGCACAGGGCCAACCACACAGAAGGTTAGGGAACCCAGCCAGGATTACATTCCCACCAGAGGACCCACATCAACAAGGGTATGGCAACCAGGCAGGAGTGTACTCACACCAGCGGGGCCACACCATCGAAAGGTGAGGAACCCAGCACACGTGGCGTCAAACCAGAGGACCCACATCACCGAGGGGCTGGGAGTGTGGCCGGCAGGAGTAGACTCACAACAGAGGGACCGTAGATTTAAAAAGGTGAGGAATCCAGCAGATCGAACCTCCTAGCAGACGGCCCAGGGAACCGAGTCTACGGGATCCAGACCGGAGTGAACTCACACCAGAGTGCCCACATCATGAAACTGTGAGTAACTCAGCCGCTGGGACCTCAGACCAGACGGCCCACATCCCCACGGGAACGGGAACCTGGCAGGACTGTCCTCGAACCACTGGGGGCACATTCAGAAAATGTGGAGAGACCAGCAGTTAGGGCCTGATGCGAGAGGGCCCCCATCACCGAGGGGAGGAGGCCCCCGGCAGGCTCCAACTGCCACCAGAGGGCCCACGTCGCCAAGGCGAAGTGTGCCAGCCAGGCAGGAGTGACCTCACAGCAGAGGGCCCACCTCACAGAAGGGTGAGGAACGCAGCCAGGATCAGACTCCCACCAGAGGGCCCACATCACCAAGGGGATGGGAACCAGACAGGAGTGTCCTCACACCAGTGGGGCCACACCATCGAAAAGTGAGGAACCCAACACACGTGGACTCAAACCTGAGGACCCACATCACCGAGGGGCTCTGAGTGAGGCATGCTGGAGAAATCTCACAACTCAGGGCCCATAGAAAAAAACAGGTGAGGAATCTAGCAGTTGGCACCTCCCAGCAGGTGGCCCAGAGCACCGAGGCTACGGGATTCAGGCCGCAGTGAAAGCACAACAGAGGGCCCACATCATGAAACTGAGCAACCCAGACTTTGGGACCTCAGAGCAGAAGGCCCACGTCCCCAAGGGGATGGGAAGCTGGCAGGAGTGTCCTCGCACCACTGGGTGCACATCAGAAAATGTGGGGAGCCCATCAGTTAGGACCGGACGACAGAGGGCCCTCATCTCCGAGGGTAAGAGGCTCCCGGCAGGCTCCACCTGCCAACAGACGGCCCACGTTGCCAAGGAGACGAGTGCCAAGCAGGCAGGAATGACCTCCCAGCAGAGGGCCCAACTTACCGAAGGGTGAGGGACCCAGCCAGGATCAGACTCTCACCAGAGGGCCCACGTGACCAAGGGGATGGGAACCTGGCAGGCGTGTCCTCACGCCAGTGGGGCCACATCATCGAAATGTAAGAAACCCAGCACACGTGGCCTCAATCCAGAGGACCCACATCACCGAGGGGCTGGGAGTGGGGCAGGCAGGAGCAGCCTCACAACAGAGGGCCCATAGAATAAAAAAGGTGAGGAATCCAGCAGTTGGAACCTCCCATCCGGTGGCCAGGAACACAGAGGCCATGGGATCCTGGTCGGAGTGAACTTACATCAGAGAGCCCACACCATGGAACTGTGAGCAACCCAGCCGCTGGGACCTCAGAGCAGAAGGCCCACATCCCCAGCAGGATGGGATCCTGACAGGAGTGTCCTGGCATCACTGGCTGCACATCAGAAAACGTGGGGAGCCCAGCAGTTAGGGTCTTAAGCCATAGGGACCTCATCAACCAGGGGAGGAGGCGCCCAGCGGGCTCCAACTGCCACGCGAGGGCCCACGTCGCCAAGGCGACGTGTGCGAGCCAGGCAGGAGTGACCTCACATCAGGGGGCCCACCTCACAGAAGTCTGAGGGACCCAGCCAGGATCAGACTCTCACCAGAGGGCCCACATCACGAAGGGGATGGGAACCAGGCAGGAGTGTCCTCACGCCAGTGTGGCCACATCATCGAAAGGTGAGGCACCCAGCACGTGTGGCCTCAAACAAGAGAACCCACATCACCAACGGGCTGGGACTGAGGCAGGCAAGTGTAGCCTCACAACAGAGGGCCCACAGAATAAACAATGTGAGGAATCCAGGAGCTGGACCCTCCCCCAACAGGCGGCCCAGGGCCACGAGGCTATGGGATCAAGGCCGGAGTGAACTCACACAACAGGGCCCACACCATGGAACCGTGAGCAACCCAGCCGTTGGGACCTCAGAGCAGAAGGCCCACATCCCCCTGAGGATGGGAACCTGGCAGGAGTGTCCTCGCAGGACTGGGCGCACAGCAGAAAATATGGGGAGCCCAGGACTTAGGGCCTGACGCCAGAGGGCCCTGATCACCCAGGGGAGGAGGCTCCCAGCAGGCTCCAACTGCGACCAGAGGGCCCACGTCACCAAGGTGACGTGTGCCAAGCAGGCAGGAATGACCTCCCAGCAGAGGGCCCAACTTACAGAAGAGTGAGGGACCCAGCCAGGATCAGACTCTCACCAGAGGGCCCACGTGACCAAGGGGATGGGAACCTGGCAGGCGTGTCCTCACGCCAGTGGGGCCACATCATCGAAATATAAGAAACCCAGCGCACGTGGCCTCAATCCAGAGGACCCACCTCACCGAGGGGCTGGGAGTGGGGCAGGCAGGAGCAGCCTCCCAACAGAGGGCCCATAGAATAAAAAAGGTGAGGAATCCAGCAGTTGGAACCTCCCATCAGGCGGCCAGGAACACAGAGGCCATGGGATCCTGTTCGGAGTGAACTTACATCAGAGAGCCCACACCATGGAACTGTGAGCAACCCAGCCGCTGGGACCTCAGAGCAGAAGGCCCACATCCCCAGCAGGATGGGAACCTGGCAGGAGTGTCCTGGCATCACTGGCTGCACATCACAAAACGTGGGGAGCCCAGCAGTTAGGGTCTTAAGCCATAGGGACCTCATCAACCAGGGGAGGAGGCGCCCAGCGGGCTCCAACTGCCACGCGAGTGTCCACGTCGCCAAGGCGACGTGTGCGAGCCAGGCAGGAGTGACCTCACATCAGGGGGCCCACCTCACAGAAGTCTGAGGGACCCAGCCAGGATCAGACTCTCACCAGAGGGCCCACATCACGAAGGGGATGGGAACCAGGCAGGAGTGTCCTCACGCCGGTGTGGCCACATCATCGAAAGGTGAGGCACCCAGCACGTGTGGCCTCAAACCAGAGAACCCACATCACCAACGGGCTGGGACTGAGGCAGGCAAGAGTAGCCTCACAACAGAGGGCCCACAGAATAAACAATGTGAGGAATCCAGGAGCTGGACCCTCCCCCAACAGGCGGCCCAGGGCCACGAGGCTATGGGATCAAGGCCGGAGTGAACTCACACAAGAGGGCCCACACCATGGAACCGTGAGCAACCCAGCCGTTGGGACCTCAGAGCAGAAGGCCCACATGCCCCTGAGGATGGGAACCTGGCAGGAGTGTCCTCGCAGGACTGGGCGCACAGCAGAAAATATGGGGAGCCCAGGACTTAGGGCCTGACGCCAGAGGGCCCTGATCACCCAGGGGAGGAGGCTCCCAGCAGGCTCCAACTGCGACCAGAGGGCCCACGTCGCCAAGGCGACGAGTGCCAGCCAGGCAGGAGTGACCTCACAGCAGAGGGCCCACCTCACAGAACGTTGAGGGACCCAGGCAGGATCAGACGCTCACCGAAAGGCCCCCATTACCAAGGGGATGGGAAGCAGGCAGGAGTGTTCTCAAACCAGCGGGGCCACACCATCGAAAGGTGAGGAACCCAGCACATATGGCCTCAAACCAGAGGACCCACATCACCAAGGGGCTGGGAGTGAGGCACGCAGGAGTAGCCTCACACCAGAGGGCCCATAGAATAAAACAGGTGAGGACTCCAGCATTTGGAATCTCCCAGCATGTGGCCCACAGCACCAAATCTATGGGATCCTGGTCTGAGTGATGTCACACCACAGGTTCCACTTCATGAAACGGTGAGCTACGCAGCAACTGGGACCTCAGAGCAGAAGGCCCACATCCCCTTGGGGATGGGAACCTGCCACGAGTGTCCTCGAACCACTGGGCGCACATCAGAAAACGTGGGGGGAGCCAAGCAGTTAGGGTCTGACGACACAGGGCCTTCATCGCCGAGGGGAGGAGGCTCCCGGCAGGCTCCAACTAACACCAGAGGGCCCACTTCGCCAAGGCGACGTGTGCCAGCCAGGCAGGAGTGACCTCAAAGCAGAGGGCCCACCTCACGGAAGGGTGAGGAACCCAGCAAGGATCAGACTCTCACCAGAGGGCCCACATCACCAAGGGGATGGAAAACAGGCAGCAGTGGCCTCACACCAGTGGGGCCACATCACCGAAGGGTGAGGAACGCAGCACGTGTGGCGACCAACCTGAGGACCCAAATCACGATGGGGCTGGGAGTGAAGCAGGCAGGAGTAACCTCACAAAAGAGGGCCCATAGAATACGTAAGGCGAGGAATCCAGCAGTTGGAAGCTCCCAGCAAGCGACCCGGAGCACCGAGGCTATCGGGCCCAGACTGGAGTGAACTCACACCAGAGAGCTCACATCATGAAACTGTGAGCAACCCAGCAGTTGGGACATCAGAGCAGAAGGCCCACATCCCCATGGGTATGCAAACCTGGCAGGAGTGTACTCGCAGCACTGGGCGCACCTCAGAAAATGTGGGGAGCCCAGCAGTTAGGTCCTGAAGCCAGAGGCCCCTCATCACCGAGGGGAGGAGGCACCCAGCAGGCTCCAGCTGCCAACAGAGGGCCCACGTCACCAAGGTGACGTGTTCCAGCCAGGCAGGGGTGACCTCACAGAAGAGGGCCCACCTCACAGAAGTGTGAGGAACCCAGCCAGGATAAGACTCTCGCCAGAGGGCCCACATCACCAAGGGGATGGGAACCAGGCAGGAGTGTCGTCACACCAGTGGGGCCACGTCAACGAAAGACGCGGAACCCAGCACACGTGGACTCAAATCAGAGAACCCACATCACGAAGGGGCTTGGAGTGAGGAAGGCAGGAGGAGCCTCACAACAGAGGGCCCACAGAATAAAAAAGCTGAGGAATCCATCAGTTGGCACCTCCCAGCACGCGGCCCAGAGCACGGAGGCTACGGGGTCCAGGCCGCAATGAACTCACACCCGAGGGCCCACATCGTGAAACTGTGAGCAACCCAGCAGATGGGACGTCAGAGCCGAAGGCCCACATCCCGATGGGGATGGGAACCTGGCAGGAGTGTCCTCGCACCACTAGGCGCACATCAGAAAATGTGGGGAGGCCAGCAGTTAGGGCATGACGCCAGAGGGCCCTCATCACCCAGGGGAGGAGGCGCCCAGCAGGCTCTCACTGTCACCAGAGGGCCCTCGTCGCCAAGACGAAGTGTGCCAGCCAGGCAGGAGTGACCTCACAGCACAGGGCCAACCACACAGAAGGTTAGGGAACCCAGCCAGGATTACATTCCCACCAGAGGACCCACATCAACAAGGGTATGGCAACCAGGCTGGAGTGTACTCACACCAGCGGGGCCACACCATCGAAAGGTGAGGAACCCAGCACACGTGGCGTCAAACCAGAGGACCCACATCACCGAGGGGCTGGGAGTGTGGCCGGCAGGAGTAGACTCACAACAGAGGGACCGTAGATTTAAAAAGGTGAGGAATCCAGCAGATCGAACCTCCTAGCAGACGGCCCAGGGAACCGAGTCTACGGGATCCAGACCGGAGTGAACTCACACCAGAGTGCCCACATCATGAAACTGTGAGTAACTCAGCCGCTGGGACCTCAGACCAGACGGCCCACATCCCCACGGGAACGGGAACCTGGCAGGACTGTCCTCGAACCACTGGGGGCACATTCAGAAAATGTGGAGAGACCAGCATTTAGGGCCTGATGCGAGAGGGCCCCCATCACCGAGGGGAGGAGGCCCCCGGCAGGCTCCAACTGCCACCAGAGGGCCCACGTCGCCAAGGCGAAGTGTGCCAGCCAGGCAGGAGTGACCTCACAGCAGAGGGCCCACCTCACAGAAGGGTGAGGAACGCAGCCAGGATCAGACTCCCACCAGAGGGCCCACATCACCAAGGGGATGGGAACCAGACAGGAGTGTCCTCACACCAGTGGGGCCACACCATCGAAAGGTGAGGAACCCAGCACACGTGGACTCATACCTGAGGACCCACATCACCGAGGGGCTCTGAGTGAGGCATGCTGGAGAAATCTCACAACTCAGGGCCCATAGAATAAAAAAGGTGAGGAATCTAGCAGTTGGCACCTCCCAGCAGGTGGCCCAGAGCACCGAGGCTACGGGATTCAGGCCACAGTGAACTCACACCAGAGGACCCACATCATGGAACTGAGCAACCCAGACTTTGGGACCTCAGAGCAGAAGGCCCACGTCCCCAAGGGGATGGGAAGCTGGCAGGAGTGTCCTCGCACCACTGGGCGCACATCAGAAAATGTGGGAAGCCCATCAGTTAGGACCGGACGACAGAGGGCCCTCATCTCCGAGGGTAAGAGGCTCCCGGCAGGCTCCACCTGCCAACAGACGGCCCACGTCGCCAAGGTGACGTGTGCCAAGCAGGCAGGAATGACCTCCCAGCAGAGGGCCCAACTTACAGAAGAGTGAGGGACCCAGCCAGGATCAGACTCTCACCAGAGGGCCCACGTGACCAAGGGGATGGGAACCTGGCAGGCGTGTCCTCACGCCAGTGGGGCCACATCATCGAAATATAAGAAACCCAGCGCACGTGGCCTCAATCCAGAGGACCCAACTCACCGAGGGGCTGGGAGTGGGGCAGGCAGGAGCAGCCTCCCAACAGAGAGCCCATAGAATATAAAAGATGAGGAATCCAGCAGTTGGAACCTCCCATCCGGCGGCCAGGAACACAGAGGCCATGGGATCCTGGTCGGAGTGAACTTACATCAGAGAGCCCACACCATGGAACTGTGAGCAACCCAGCCGCTGGGACCTCAGAGCAGAAGGCCCACATCCCCAGCAGGATGGGAACCTGGCAGGAGTGTCCTGGCATCACTGGCTGCACATCACAAAACGTGGGGAGCCCAGCAGTTAGGGTCTTAAGCCATAGGGACCTCATCAACCAGGGCAGGAGGCGCCCAGCGGGCTCCAACTGCCACGCGAGGGCCCACGTCGCCAAGGCGACGTGTGCGAGCCAGGCAGGAGTGACCTCACATCAGGGGGCCCACCTCACAGAAGTCTGAGGGACCCAGCCAGGATCAGACTCTCACCAGAGGGCCCACATCACGAAGGGGATGGGAACCAGGCAGGAGTGTCCTCACGCCGGTGTGGCCACATCATCGAAAGGTGAGGCACCCAGCACGTGTGGCCTCAAACCAGAGAACCCACATCACCAACGGGCTGGGACTGAGGCAGGCAAGAGTAGCCTCACAACAGAGGGCCCACAGAATAAACAATGTGAGGAATCCAGGAGCTGGACCCTCCCCCAACAGGCGGCTCAGGGCCACGAGGCTATGGGATCAAGGCCGGAGTGAACTCACACAAGAGGGCCCACACCATGGAACCGTGAGCAACCCAGCCGTTGGGACCTCAGAGCAGAAGGCCCACATGCCCCTGAGGATGGGAACCTGGCAGGAGTGTCCTCGCAGGACTGGGCGCACAGCAGAAAATATGGGGAGCCCAGGACTTAGGGCCTGACGCCAGAGGGCCCTGATCACCCAGGGGAGGAGGCTCCCAGCAGGCTCCAACTGCGACCAGAGGGCCCACGTCGCCAAGGCGACGAGTGCCAGCCAGACAGCAGTGACCTCACAGCAGAGGGCCCACCTCACAGAACGTTGAGGGACCCAGGCAGGATCAGACGCTCACCGAAAGGCCCCCATTACCAAGGGGATGGGAAGCAGGCAGGAGTGTTCTCAAACCAGCGGGGCCACACCATCGAAAGGTGAGGAACCCAGCACATATGGCCTCAAACCAGAGGACCCACATCACCAAGGGGCTGGGAGTGAGGCACGCAGGAGTAGCCTCACACCAGAGGGCCCATAGAATAAAACAGGTGAGGACTCCAGCATTTGGAATCTCCCAGCATGTGGCCCACAGCACCAAATCTATGGGATCCTGGTCTGAGTGATGTCACACCACAGGTTCCACTTCATGAAACGGTGAGCTACGCAGCAACTGGGACCTCAGAGCAGAAGGCCCACATCCCCTTGGGGATGGGAACCTGCCACGAGTGTCCTCGAACCACTGGGCGCACATCAGAAAACGTGGGGGGAGCCCAGCAGTTAGGGTCTGACAACACAGGGCCCTCATCGCCGAGGGGAGGAGGCTCCCGGCAGGCTCCAACTAACACCAGAGGGCCCACGTCGCCAAGGCGACGTGTGCCAGCCAGGCAGGAGTGACCTCAAAGCAGAGGGCCCACCTCACGGAAGGGTGAGGAACCCAGCAAGGATCAGACTCTCACCAGAGGGCCCACATCACCAAGGGGATGGAAAACAGGCAGCAGTGGCCTCACACCAGTGGGGCCACATCACCGAAGGGTGAGGAACCCAGCACATGTGGCGACCAACCTGAGGACCCAAATCACGACGGGGCTGGGAGTGAAGCAGGCAGGAGTAGCCTCACAAGAGAGGGCCCATAGAATACGTAAGGCGAGGAATCCAGCAGTTGGAAGCTCCCAGCAAGCGACCCGGAGCACCGAGGCTATCGGGCCCAGGCCGGAGTGAACTCACACCAGAGAGCTCACATCATGAAACTGTGAGCAACCCAGCAGTTGGGACCTCAGAGCAGAAGGCCCACATGCCCATGGGTATGGAAACCTGGCAGGAGTGTACTCGCAGCACTGGGCACACCTCAGAAAATGTGGGGAGCCCAGCAGTTAGGTCCTGAAGCCAGAGGCCCCTCATCACCGAGGGGAGGAGGCACCCGGCAGGCTCCAGCTGCCAACAGAGGGCCCACGTGGCCAAGGTGACGTGTTCCAGCCAGGCAGGGGTGACCTCACAGAAGAGGACCCACCTCACAGAAGCGTGAGGAACCCAGCCAGGATAAGACTCTCGCCAGAGAGCCCACATCACCAAGGGGATGGGAACCAGGCAGGAGTGTCCTCACACCAGTGGGGCCACGTCAACGAAAGACGCGGAACCCAGCACACGTGGACTCAAATCAGAGAACCCACATCACGAAGGGGCTTGGAGTGAGGAAGGCAGGAGGAGCCTCACAAAAGAGGGCCCACAGAATAAAAAAGCTGAGGAATCCATCAGTTGGCACCTCCCAGCACGTGGCCCAGAGCACGGAGGCTACGGGGTCCAGGCCGCAATGAACTCACACCCGAGGGCCCACATCGTGAAACTGTGAGCAACCCAGCAGATGGGACGTCAGAGCCGAAGGCCCACATCCCGATGGGGATGGGAACCTGGCAGGAGTGTCCTCGCACCACTAGGCGCACATCAGAAAATGTGGGGAGGCCAGCAGTTAGGGCATGACGCCAGAGGGCCCTCATCACCCAGGGGAGGAGGCGCCCAGCAGGCTCTCACTGTCACCAGAGGGCCCTCGTCGCCAAGACGAAGTGTGCCAGCCAGGCAGGAGTGACCTCACAGCACAGGGCCAACCACACAGAAGGTTAGGGAACCCAGCCAGGATTACATTCCCACCAGAGGACCCACATCAACAAGGGTATGGCAACCAGGCAGGAGTGTACTCACACCAGCGGGGCCACACCATCGAAAGGTGAGGAACCCAGCACACGTGGCGTCAAACCAGAGGACCCACATCACCGAGGGGCTGGGAGTGTGGCCGGCAGGAGTAGACTCACAACAGAGGGACCGTAGATTTAAAAAGGTGAGGAATCCAGCAGATCGAACCTCCTAGCAGACGGCCCAGGGAACCGAGTCTACGGGATCCAGACCGGAGTGAACTCACACCAGAGTGCCCACATCATGAAACTGTGAGTAACTCAGCCGCTGGGACCTCAGACCAGACGGCCCACATCCCCACGGGAACGGGAACCTGGCAGGACTGTCCTCGAACCACTGGGGGCACATTCAGAAAATGTGGAGAGACCAGCAGTTAGGGCCTGATGCGAGAGGGCCCCCATCACCGAGGGGAGGAGGCCCCCGGCAGGCTCCAACTGCCACCAGAGGGCCCACGTCGCCAAGGCGAAGTGTGCCAGCCAGGCAGGAGTGACCTCACAGCAGAGGGCCCACCTCACAGAAGGGTGAGGAACGCAGCCAGGATCAGACTCCCACCAGAGGGCCCACATCACCAAGGGGATGGGAACCAGACAGGAGTGTCCTCACACCAGTGGGGCCACACCATCGAAAAGTGAGGAACCCAACACACGTGGACTCAAACCTGAGGACCCACATCACCGAGGGGCTCTGAGTGAGGCATGCTGGAGAAATCTCACAACTCAGGGCCCATAGAAAAAAACAGGTGAGGAATCTAGCAGTTGGCACCTCCCAGCAGGTGGCCCAGAGCACCGAGGCTACGGGATTCAGGCCGCAGTGAAAGCACAACAGAGGGCCCACATCATGAAACTGAGCAACCCAGACTTTGGGACCTCAGAGCAGAAGGCCCACGTCCCCAAGGGGATGGGAAGCTGGCAGGAGTGTCCTCGCACCACTGGGTGCACATCAGAAAATGTGGGGAGCCCATCAGTTAGGACCGGACGACAGAGGGCCCTCATCTCCGAGGGTAAGAGGCTCCCGGCAGGCTCCACCTGCCAACAGACGGCCCACGTTGCCAAGGAGACGAGTGCCAAGCAGGCAGGAATGACCTCCCAGCAGAGGGCCCAACTTACCGAAGGGTGAGGGACCCAGCCAGGATCAGACTCTCACCAGAGGGCCCACGTGACCAAGGGGATGGGAACCTGGCAGGCGTGTCCTCACGCCAGTGGGGCCACATCATCGAAATGTAAGAAACCCAGCACACGTGGCCTCAATCCAGAGGACCCACATCACCGAGGGGCTGGGAGTGGGGCAGGCAGGAGCAGCCTCACAACAGAGGGCCCATAGAATAAAAAAGGTGAGGAATCCAGCAGTTGGAACCTCCCATCCGGTGGCCAGGAACACAGAGGCCATGGGATCCTGGTCGGAGTGAACTTACATCAGAGAGCCCACACCATGGAACTGTGAGCAACCCAGCCGCTGGGACCTCAGAGCAGAAGGCCCACATCCCCAGCAGGATGGGATCCTGACAGGAGTGTCCTGGCATCACTGGCTGCACATCAGAAAACGTGGGGAGCCCAGCAGTTAGGGTCTTAAGCCATAGGGACCTCATCAACCAGGGGAGGAGGCGCCCAGCGGGCTCCAACTGCCACGCGAGGGCCCACGTCGCCAAGGCGACGTGTGCGAGCCAGGCAGGAGTGACCTCACATCAGGGGGCCCACCTCACAGAAGTCTGAGGGACCCAGCCAGGATCAGACTCTCACCAGAGGGCCCACATCACGAAGGGGATGGGAACCAGGCAGGAGTGTCCTCACGCCAGTGTGGCCACATCATCGAAAGGTGAGGCACCCAGCACGTGTGGCCTCAAACAAGAGAACCCACATCACCAACGGGCTGGGACTGAGGCAGGCAAGTGTAGCCTCACAACAGAGGGCCCACAGAATAAACAATGTGAGGAATCCAGGAGCTGGACCCTCCCCCAACAGGCGGCCCAGGGCCACGAGGCTATGGGATCAAGGCCGGAGTGAACTCACACAACAGGGCCCACACCATGGAACCGTGAGCAACCCAGCCGTTGGGACCTCAGAGCAGAAGGCCCACATCCCCCTGAGGATGGGAACCTGGCAGGAGTGTCCTCGCAGGACTGGGCGCACAGCAGAAAATATGGGGAGCCCAGGACTTAGGGCCTGACGCCAGAGGGCCCTGATCACCCAGGGGAGGAGGCTCCCAGCAGGCTCCAACTGCGACCAGAGGGCCCACGTCACCAAGGTGACGTGTGCCAAGCAGGCAGGAATGACCTCCCAGCAGAGGGCCCAACTTACAGAAGAGTGAGGGACCCAGCCAGGATCAGACTCTCACCAGAGGGCCCACGTGACCAAGGGGATGGGAACCTGGCAGGCGTGTCCTCACGCCAGTGGGGCCACATCATCGAAATATAAGAAACCCAGCGCACGTGGCCTCAATCCAGAGGACCCACCTCACCGAGGGGCTGGGAGTGGGGCAGGCAGGAGCAGCCTCCCAACAGAGGGCCCATAGAATAAAAAAGGTGAGGAATCCAGCAGTTGGAACCTCCCATCAGGCGGCCAGGAACACAGAGGCCATGGGATCCTGTTCGGAGTGAACTTACATCAGAGAGCCCACACCATGGAACTGTGAGCAACCCAGCCGCTGGGACCTCAGAGCAGAAGGCCCACATCCCCAGCAGGATGGGAACCTGGCAGGAGTGTCCTGGCATCACTGGCTGCACATCACAAAACGTGGGGAGCCCAGCAGTTAGGGTCTTAAGCCATAGGGACCTCATCAACCAGGGGAGGAGGCGCCCAGCGGGCTCCAACTGCCACGCGAGTGTCCACGTCGCCAAGGCGACGTGTGCGAGCCAGGCAGGAGTGACCTCACATCAGGGGGCCCACCTCACAGAAGTCTGAGGGACCCAGCCAGGATCAGACTCTCACCAGAGGGCCCACATCACGAAGGGGATGGGAACCAGGCAGGAGTGTCCTCACGCCGGTGTGGCCACATCATCGAAAGGTGAGGCACCCAGCACGTGTGGCCTCAAACCAGAGAACCCACATCACCAACGGGCTGGGACTGAGGCAGGCAAGAGTAGCCTCACAACAGAGGGCCCACAGAATAAACAATGTGAGGAATCCAGGAGCTGGACCCTCCCCCAACAGGCGGCCCAGGGCCACGAGGCTATGGGATCAAGGCCGGAGTGAACTCACACAAGAGGGCCCACACCATGGAACCGTGAGCAACCCAGCCGTTGGGACCTCAGAGCAGAAGGCCCACATGCCCCTGAGGATGGGAACCTGGCAGGAGTGTCCTCGCAGGACTGGGCGCACAGCAGAAAATATGGGGAGCCCAGGACTTAGGGCCTGACGCCAGAGGGCCCTGATCACCCAGGGGAGGAGGCTCCCAGCAGGCTCCAACTGCGACCAGAGGGCCCACGTCGCCAAGGCGACGAGTGCCAGCCAGACAGCAGTGACCTCACAGCAGAGGGCCCACCTCACAGAACGTTGAGGGACCCAGGCAGGATCAGACGCTCACCGAAAGGCCCCCATTACCAAGGGGATGGGAAGCAGGCAGGAGTGTTCTCAAACCAGCGGGGCCACACCATCGAAAGGTGAGGAACCCAGCACATATGGCCTCAAACCAGAGGACCCACATCACCAAGGGGCTGGGAGTGAGGCACGCAGGAGTAGCCTCACACCAGAGGGCCCATAGAATAAAACAGGTGAGGACTCCAGCATTTGGAATCTCCCAGCATGTGGCCCACAGCACCAAATCTATGGGATCCTGGTCTGAGTGATGTCACACCACAGGTTCCACTTCATGAAACGGTGAGCTACGCAGCAACTGGGACCTCAGAGCAGAAGGCCCACATCCCCTTGGGGATGGGAACCTGCCACGAGTGTCCTCGAACCACTGGGCGCACATCAGAAAACGTGGGGGGAGCCCAGCAGTTAGGGTCTGACAACACAGGGCCCTCATCGCCGAGGGGAGGAGGCTCCTGGCAGGCTCCAACTAACACCAGAGGGCCCACGTCGCCAAGGCGACGTGTGCCAGCCAGGCAGGAGTGACCTCAAAGCAGAGGGCCCACCTCACGGAAGGGTGAGGAACCCAGCAAGGATCAGACTCTCACCAGAGGGCCCACATCACCAAGGGGATGGAAAACAGGCAGCAGTGGCCTCACACCAGTGGGGCCACATCACCGAAGGGTGAGGAACCCAGCACATGTGGCGACCAACCTGAGGACCCAAATCACGACGGGGCTGGGAGTGAAGCAGGCAGGAGTAGCCTCACAAGAGAGGGCCCATAGAATACGTAAGGCGAGGAATCCAGCAGTTGGAAGCTCCCAGCAAGCGACCCGGAGCACCGAGGCTATCGGGCCCAGGCCGGAGTGAACTCACACCAGAGAGCTCACATCATGAAACTGTGAGCAACCCAGCAGTTGGGACCTCAGAGCAGAAGGCCCACATGCCCATGGGTATGGAAACCTGGCAGGAGTGTACTCGCAGCACTGGGCACACCTCAGAAAATGTGGGGAGCCCAGCAGTTAGGTCCTGAAGCCAGAGGCCCCTCATCACCGAGGGGAGGAGGCACCCGGCAGGCTCCAGCTGCCAACAGAGGGCCCACGTGGCCAAGGTGACGTGTTCCAGCCAGGCAGGGGTGACCTCACAGAAGAGGACCCACCTCACAGAAGCGTGAGGAACCCAGCCAGGATAAGACTCTCGCCAGAGAGCCCACATCACCAAGGGGATGGGAACCAGGCAAGAGTGTCCTCACACCAGTGGGGCCACGTCAACGAAAGACGCAGAACCCAGCACACGTGGACTCAAATCAGAGAACCCACATCACGAAGGGGCTTGGAGTGAGGAAGGCAGGAGGAGCCTCACAACAGAGGGCCCACAGAATAAAAAAGCTGAGGAATCCATCAGTTGGCACCTCCCAGCACGCGGCCCAGAGCACGGAGGCTACGGGGTCCAGGCCGCAATGAACTCACACCCGAGGGCCCACATCGTGAAACTGTGAGCAACCCAGCAGATGGGACGTCAGAGCCGAAGGCCCACATCCCGATGGGGATGGGAACCTGGCAGGAGTGTCCTCGCACCACTAGGCGCACATCAGAAAATGTGGGGAGGCCAGCAGTTAGGGCATGACGCCAGAGGGCCCTCATCACCCAGGGGAGGAGGCGCCCAGCAGGCTCTCACTGTCACCAGAGGGCCCTCGTCGCCAAGACGAAGTGTGCCAGCCAGGCAGGAGTGACCTCACAGCACAGGGCCAACCACACAGAAGGTTAGGGAACCCAGCCAGGATTACATTCCCACCAGAGGACGCACATCAACAAGGGTATGGCAACCAGGCAGGAGTGTACTCACACCAGCGGGGCCACACCATCGAAAGATGAGGAACCCAGCACACGTGGCGTCAAACCAGAGGACCCACATCACCGAGGGGCTGGGAGTGTGGCCGGCAGGAGTAGACTCACAACAGAGGGACCGTAGATTTAAAAAGGTGAGGAATCCAGCAGATCGAACCTCCTAGCAGACGGCCCAGGGAACCGAGTCTACGGGATCCAGACCGGAGTGAACTCACACCAGAGTGCCCACATCATGAAACTGTGAGTAACTCAGCCGCTGGGACCTCAGACCAGACGGCCCACATCCCCACGGGAACGGGAACCTGGCAGGACTGTCCTCGAACCACTGGGGGCACATTCAGAAAATGTGGAGAGACCAGCATTTAGGGCCTGATGCGAGAGGGCCCCCATCACCGAGGGGAGGAGGCCCCCGGCAGGCTCCAACTGCCACCAGAGGGCCCACGTCGCCAAGGCGAAGTGTGCCAGCCAGGCAGGAGTGACCTCACAGCAGAGGGCCCACCTCATAGAAGGGTGAGGAACGCAGCCAGGATCAGACTCCCACCAGAGGGCCCACATCACCAAGGGGATGGGAACCAGACAGGAGTGTCCTCACACCAGTGGGGCCACACCATCGAAAGGTGAGGAACCCAGCACACGTGGACTCAAACCTGAGGACCCACATCACCGAGGGGCTCTGAGTGAGGCATGCTGGAGAAATCTCACAACTCAGGGCCCATAGAAAAAAACAGGTGAGGAATCTAGCAGTTGGCACCTCCCAGCAGGTGGCCCAGAGCACCGAGGCTACGGGATTCAGGCCGCAGTGAAAGCACAACAGAGGGCCCACATCATGAAACTGAGCAACCCAGACTTTGGGACCTCAGAGCAGAAGGCCCACGTCCCCAAGGGGATGGGAAGCTGGCAGGAGTGTCCTCGCACCACTGGGTGCACATCAGAAAATGTGGGGAGCCCATCAGTTAGGACCGGACGACAGAGGGCCCTCATCTCCGAGGGTAAGAGGCTCCCGGCAGGCTCCACCTGCCAACAGACGGCCCACGTTGCCAAGGAGACGAGTGCCAAGCAGGCAGGAATGACCTCCCAGCAGAGGGCCCAACTTACCGAAGGGTGAGGGACCCAGCCAGGATCAGACTCTCACCAGAGGGCCCACGTGACCAAGGGGATGGGAACCTGGCAGGCGTGTCCTCACGCCAGTGGGGCCACATCATCGAAATGTAAGAAACCCAGCACACGTGGCCTCAATCCAGAGGACCCACATCACCGAGGGGCTGGGAGTGGGGCAGGCAGGAGCAGCCTCACAACAGAGGGCCCATAGAATAAAAAAGGTGAGGAATCCAGCAGTTGGAACCTCCCATCCGGTGGCCAGGAACACAGAGGCCATGGGATCCTGGTCGGAGTGAACTTACATCAGAGAGCCCACACCATGGAACTGTGAGCAACCCAGCCGCTGGGACCTCAGAGCAGAAGGCCCACATCCCCAGCAGGATGGGATCCTGACAGGAGTGTCCTGGCATCACTGGCTGCACATCAGAAAACGTGGGGAGCCCAGCAGTTAGGGTCTTAAGCCATAGGGACCTCATCAACCAGGGGAGGAGGCGCCCAGCGGGCTCCAACTGCCACGCGAGGGCCCACGTCGCCAAGGCGACGTGTGCGAGCCAGGCAGGAGTGACCTCACATCAGGGGGCCCACCTCACAGAAGTCTGAGGGACCCAGCCAGGATCAGACTCTCACAAGAGGGCCCACATCACGAAGGGGATGGGAACCAGGCAGGAGTGTCCTCACGCCAGTGTGGCCACATCATCGAAAGGTGAGGCACCCAGCACGTGTGGCCTCAAACAAGAGAACCCACATCACCAACGGGCTGGGACTGAGGCAGGCAAGTGTAGCCTCACAACAGAGGGCCCACAGAATAAACAATGTGAGGAATCCAGGAGCTGGACCCTCCCCCAACAGGCGGCCCAGGGCCACGAGGCTATGGGATCAAGGCCGGAGTGAACTCACACAACAGGGCCCACACCATGGAACCGTGAGCAACCCAGCCGTTGGGACCTCAGAGCAGAAGGCCCACATCCCCCTGAGGATGGGAACCTGGCAGGAGTGTCCTCGCAGGACTGGGCGCACAGCAGAAAATATGGGGAGCCCAGGACTTAGGGCCTGACGCCAGAGGGCCCTGATCACCCAGGGGAGGAGGCTCCCAGCAGGCTCCAACTGCGACCAGAGGGCCCACGTCACCAAGGTGACGTGTGCCAAGCAGGCAGGAATGACCTCCCAGCAGAGGGCCCAACTTACAGAAGAGTGAGGGACCCAGCCAGGATCAGACTCTCACCAGAGGGCCCACGTGACCAAGGGGATGGGAACCTGGCAGGAGTGTCCTCACGCCAGTGGGGCCACATCATCGAAATATAAGAAACCCAGCGCACGTGGCCTCAATCCAGAGGACCCACCTCACCGAGGGGCTGGGAGTGGGGCAGGCAGGAGCAGCCTCCCAACAGAGGGCCCATAGAATAAAAAAGGTGAGGAATCCAGCAGTTGGAACCTCCCATCAGGCGGCCAGGAACACAGAGGCCATGGGATCCTGTTCGGAGTGAACTTACATCAGAGAGCCCACACCATGGAACTGTGAGCAACCCAGCCGCTGGGACCTCAGAGCAGAAGGCCCACATCCCCAGCAGGATGGGAACCTGGCAGGAGTGTCCTGGCATCACTGGCTGCACATCACAAAACGTGGGGAGCCCAGCAGTTAGGGTCTTAAGCCATAGGGACCTCATCAACCAGGGGAGGAGGCGCCCAGCGGGCTCCAACTGCCACGCGAGAGCCCACGTCGCCAAGGCGACGTGTGCGAGCCAGGCAGGAGTGACCTCACATCAGGGGGCCCACCTCACAGAAGTCTGAGGGACCCAGCCAGGATCAGACTCTCACCAGAGGGCCCACATCACGAAGGGGATGGGAACCAGGCAGGAGTGTCCTCACGCCGGTGTGGCCACATCATCGAAAGGTGAGGCACCCAGCACGTGTGGCCTCAAACCAGAGAACCCACATCACCAACGGGCTGGGACTGAGGCAGGCAAGAGTAGCCTCACAACAGAGGGCCCACAGAATAAACAATGTGAGGAATCCAGGAGCTGGACCCTCCCCCAACAGGCGGCCCAGGGCCACGAGGCTATGGGATCAAGGCCGGAGTGAACTCACACAAGAGGGCCCACACCATGGAACCGTGAGCAACCCAGCCGTTGGGACCTCAGAGCAGAAGGCCCACATGCCCCTGAGGATGGGAACCTGGCAGGAGTGTCCTCGCAGGACTGGGCGCACAGCAGAAAATATGGGGAGCCCAGGACTTAGGGCCTGACGCCAGAGGGCCCTGATCACCCAGGGGAGGAGGCTCCCAGCAGGCTCCAACTGCGACCAGAGGGCCCACGTCGCCAAGGCGACGAGTGCCAGCCAGACAGCAGTGACCTCACAGCAGAGGGCCCACCTCACAGAACGTTGAGGGACCCAGGCAGGATCAGACGCTCACCGAAAGGCCCCCATTATCAAGGGGATGGGAAGCAGGCAGGAGTGTTCTCAAACCAGCGGGGCCACACCATCGAAAGGTGAGGAACCCAGCACATATGGCCTCAAACCAGAGGACCCACATCACCAAGGGGCTGGGAGTGAGGCACGCAGGAGTAGCCTCAAACCAGAGTGCCCATAGAATAAAACAGGTGAGGACTCCAGCATTTGGAATCTCCCAGCATGTGGCCCACAGCACCAAATCTATGGGATCCTGGTCTGAGTGATGTCACACCACAGGTTCCACTTCATGAAACGGTGAGCTACGCAGCAACTGGGACCTCAGAGCAGAAGGCCCACATCCCCTTGGGGATGGGAACCTGCCACGAGTGTCCTCGAACCACTGGGCGCACATCAGAAAACGTGGGGGGAGCCCAGCAGTTAGGGTCTGACAACACAGGGCCCTTATCGCCGAGGGGAGGAGGCTCCCGGCAGGCTCCAACTAACACCAGAGGGCCCACGTCGCCAAGGCGACGTGTGCCAGCCAGGCAGGAGTGACCTCAAAGCAGAGGGCCCACCTCACGGAAGGGTGAGGAACCCAGCAAGGATCAGACTCTCACCAGAGGCCCACATCACCAAGGGGATGGAAAACAGGCAGCAGTGGCCTCACACCAGTGGGGCCACATCACCGAAGGGTGAGGAACCCAGCACATGTGGCGACCAACCTGAGGACCCAAATCACGACGGGGCTGGGAGTGAAGCAGGCAGGAGTAGCCTCACAAGAGAGGGCCCATAGAATACGTAAGGCGAGGAATCCAGCAGTTGGAAGCTCCCAGCAAGCGACCCGGAGCACCGAGGCTATCGGGCCCAGGCCGGAGTGAACTCACACCAGAGAGCTCACATCATGAAACTGTGAGCAACCCAGCAGTTGGGACCTCAGAGCAGAAGGCCCACATGCCCATGGGTATGGAAACCTGGCAGGAGTGTACTCGCAGCACTGGGCACACCTCAGAAAATGTGGGGAGCCCAGCAGTTAGGTCCTGAAGCCAGAGGCCCCTCATCACCGAGGGGAGGAGGCACCCGGCAGGCTCCAGCTGCCAACAGAGGGCCCACGTGGCCAAGGTGACGTGTTCCAGCCAGGCAGGGGTGACCTCACAGAAGAGGACCCACCTCACAGAAGCGTGAGGAACCCAGCCAGGATAAGACTCTCGCCAGAGAGCCCACATCACCAAGGGGATGGGAACCAGGCAGGAGTGTCCTCACACCAGTGGGGCCACGTCAACGAAAGACGCGGAACCCAGCACACGTGGACTCAAATCAGAGAACCCACATCACGAAGGGGCTTGGAGTGAGGAAGGCAGGAGGAGCCTCACAAAAGAGGGCCCACAGAATAAAAAAGCTGAGGAATCCATCAGTTGGCACCTCCCAGCACGTGGCCCAGAGCACGGAGGCTACGGGGTCCAGGCCGCAATGAACTCACACCCGAGGGCCCACATCGTGAAACTGTGAGCAACCCAGCAGATGGGACGTCAGAGCCGAAGGCCCACATCCCGATGGGGATGGGAACCTGGCAGGAGTGTCCTCGCACCACTAGGCGCACATCAGAAAATGTGGGGAGGCCAGCAGTTAGGGCATGACGCCAGAGGGCCCTCATCACCCAGGGGAGGAGGCGCCCAGCAGGCTCTCACTGTCACCAGAGGGCCCTCGTCGCCAAGACGAAGTGTGCCAGCCAGGCAGGAGTGACCTCACAGCACAGGGCCAACCACACAGAAGGTTAGGGAACCCAGCCAGGATTACATTCCCACCAGAGGACCCACATCAACAAGGGTATGGCAACCAGGCAGGAGTGTACTCACACCAGCGGGGCCACACCATCGAAAGGTGAGGAACCCAGCACACGTGGCGTCAAACCAGAGGACCCACATCACCGAGGGGCTGGGAGTGTGGCCGGCAGGAGTAGACTCACAACAGAGGGACCGTAGATTTAAAAAGGTGAGGAATCCAGCAGATCGAACCTCCTAGCAGACGGCCCAGGGAACCGAGTCTACGGGATCCAGACCGGAGTGAACTCACACCAGAGTGCCCACATCATGAAACTGTGAGTAACTCAGCCGCTGGGACCTCAGACCAGACGGCCCACATCCCCACGGGAACGGGAACCTGGCAGGACTGTCCTCGAACCACTGGGGGCACATTCAGAAAATGTGGAGAGACCAGCAGTTAGGGCCTGATGCGAGAGGGCCCCCATCACCGAGGGGAGGAGGCCCCCGGCAGGCTCCAACTGCCACCAGAGGGCCCACGTCGCCAAGGCGAAGTGTGCCAGCCAGGCAGGAGTGACCTCACAGCAGAGGGCCCACCTCACAGAAGGGTGAGGAACGCAGCCAGGATCAGACTCCCACCAGAGGGCCCACATCACCAAGGGGATGGGAACCAGACAGGAGTGTCCTCACACCAGTGGGGCCACACCATCGAAAAGTGAGGAACCCAACACACGTGGACTCAAACCTGAGGACCCACATCACCGAGGGGCTCTGAGTGAGGCATGCTGGAGAAATCTCACAACTCAGGGCCCATAGAAAAAAACAGGTGAGGAATCTAGCAGTTGGCACCTCCCAGCAGGTGGCCCAGAGCACCGAGGCTACGGGATTCAGGCCGCAGTGAAAGCACAACAGAGGGCCCACATCATGAAACTGAGCAACCCAGACTTTGGGACCTCAGAGCAGAAGGCCCACGTCCCCAAGGGGATGGGAAGCTGGCAGGAGTGTCCTCGCACCACTGGGTGCACATCAGAAAATGTGGGGAGCCCATCAGTTAGGACCGGACGACAGAGGGCCCTCATCTCCGAGGGTAAGAGGCTCCCGGCAGGCTCCACCTGCCAACAGACGGCCCACGTTGCCAAGGAGACGAGTGCCAAGCAGGCAGGAATGACCTCCCAGCAGAGGGCCCAACTTACCGAAGGGTGAGGGACCCAGCCAGGATCAGACTCTCACCAGAGGGCCCACGTGACCAAGGGGATGGGAACCTGGCAGGCGTGTCCTCACGCCAGTGGGGCCACATCATCGAAATGTAAGAAACCCAGCACACGTGGCCTCAATCCAGAGGACCCACATCACCGAGGGGCTGGGAGTGGGGCAGGCAGGAGCAGCCTCACAACAGAGGGCCCATAGAATAAAAAAGGTGAGGAATCCAGCAGTTGGAACCTCCCATCCGGTGGCCAGGAACACAGAGGCCATGGGATCCTGGTCGGAGTGAACTTACATCAGAGAGCCCACACCATGGAACTGTGAGCAACCCAGCCGCTGGGACCTCAGAGCAGAAGGCCCACATCCCCAGCAGGATGGGATCCTGACAGGAGTGTCCTGGCATCACTGGCTGCACATCAGAAAACGTGGGGAGCCCAGCAGTTAGGGTCTTAAGCCATAGGGACCTCATCAACCAGGGGAGGAGGCGCCCAGCGGGCTCCAACTGCCACGCGAGGGCCCACGTCGCCAAGGCGACGTGTGCGAGCCAGGCAGGAGTGACCTCACATCAGGGGGCCCACCTCACAGAAGTCTGAGGGACCCAGCCAGGATCAGACTCTCACCAGAGGGCCCACATCACGAAGGGGATGGGAACCAGGCAGGAGTGTCCTCACGCCAGTGTGGCCACATCATCGAAAGGTGAGGCACCCAGCACGTGTGGCCTCAAACAAGAGAACCCACATCACCAACGGGCTGGGACTGAGGCAGGCAAGTGTAGCCTCACAACAGAGGGCCCACAGAATAAACAATGTGAGGAATCCAGGAGCTGGACCCTCCCCCAACAGGCGGCCCAGGGCCACGAGGCTATGGGATCAAGGCCGGAGTGAACTCACACAACAGGGCCCACACCATGGAACCGTGAGCAACCCAGCCGTTGGGACCTCAGAGCAGAAGGCCCACATCCCCCTGAGGATGGGAACCTGGCAGGAGTGTCCTCGCAGGACTGGGCGCACAGCAGAAAATATGGGGAGCCCAGGACTTAGGGCCTGACGCCAGAGGGCCCTGATCACCCAGGGGAGGAGGCTCCCAGCAGGCTCCAACTGCGACCAGAGGGCCCACGTCACCAAGGTGACGTGTGCCAAGCAGGCAGGAATGACCTCCCAGCAGAGGGCCCAACTTACAGAAGAGTGAGGGACCCAGCCAGGATCAGACTCTCACCAGAGGGCCCACGTGACCAAGGGGATGGGAACCTGGCAGGCGTGTCCTCACGCCAGTGGGGCCACATCATCGAAATATAAGAAACCCAGCGCACGTGGCCTCAATCCAGAGGACCCACCTCACCGAGGGGCTGGGAGTGGGGCAGGCAGGAGCAGCCTCCCAACAGAGGGCCCATAGAATAAAAAAGGTGAGGAATCCAGCAGTTGGAACCTCCCATCAGGCGGCCAGGAACACAGAGGCCATGGGATCCTGTTCGGAGTGAACTTACATCAGAGAGCCCACACCATGGAACTGTGAGCAACCCAGCCGCTGGGACCTCAGAGCAGAAGGCCCACATCCCCAGCAGGATGGGAACCTGGCAGGAGTGTCCTGGCATCACTGGCTGCACATCACAAAACGTGGGGAGCCCAGCAGTTAGGGTCTTAAGCCATAGGGACCTCATCAACCAGGGGAGGAGGCGCCCAGCGGGCTCCAACTGCCACGCGAGTGTCCACGTCGCCAAGGCGACGTGTGCGAGCCAGGCAGGAGTGACCTCACATCAGGGGGCCCACCTCACAGAAGTCTGAGGGACCCAGCCAGGATCAGACTCTCACCAGAGGGCCCACATCACGAAGGGGATGGGAACCAGGCAGGAGTGTCCTCACGCCGGTGTGGCCACATCATCGAAAGGTGAGGCACCCAGCACGTGTGGCCTCAAACCAGAGAACCCACATCACCAACGGGCTGGGACTGAGGCAGGCAAGAGTAGCCTCACAACAGAGGGCCCACAGAATAAACAATGTGAGGAATCCAGGAGCTGGACCCTCCCCCAACAGGCGGCCCAGGGCCACGAGGCTATGGGATCAAGGCCGGAGTGAACTCACACAAGAGGGCCCACACCATGGAACCGTGAGCAACCCAGCCGTTGGGACCTCAGAGCAGAAGGCCCACATGCCCCTGAGGATGGGAACCTGGCAGGAGTGTCCTCGCAGGACTGGGCGCACAGCAGAAAATATGGGGAGCCCAGGACTTAGGGCCTGACGCCAGAGGGCCCTGATCACCCAGGGGAGGAGGCTCCCAGCAGGCTCCAACTGCGACCAGAGGGCCCACGTCGCCAAGGCGACGAGTGCCAGCCAGACAGCAGTGACCTCACAGCAGAGGGCCCACCTCACAGAACGTTGAGGGACCCAGGCAGGATCAGACGCTCACCGAAAGGCCCCCATTACCAAGGGGATGGGAAGCAGGCAGGAGTGTTCTCAAACCAGCGGGGCCACACCATCGAAAGGTGAGGAACCCAGCACATATGGCCTCAAACCAGAGGACCCACATCACCAAGGGGCTGGGAGTGAGGCACGCAGGAGTAGCCTCACACCAGAGGGCCCATAGAATAAAACAGGTGAGGACTCCAGCATTTGGAATCTCCCAGCATGTGGCCCACAGCACCAAATCTATGGGATCCTGGTCTGAGTGATGTCACACCACAGGTTCCACTTCATGAAACGGTGAGCTACGCAGCAACTGGGACCTCAGAGCAGAAGGCCCACATCCCCTTGGGGATGGGAACCTGCCACGAGTGTCCTCGAACCACTGGGCGCACATCAGAAAACGTGGGGGGAGCCCAGCAGTTAGGGTCTGACAACACAGGGCCCTCATCGCCGAGGGGAGGAGGCTCCTGGCAGGCTCCAACTAACACCAGAGGGCCCACGTCGCCAAGGCGACGTGTGCCAGCCAGGCAGGAGTGACCTCAAAGCAGAGGGCCCACCTCACGGAAGGGTGAGGAACCCAGCAAGGATCAGACTCTCACCAGAGGGCCCACATCACCAAGGGGATGGAAAACAGGCAGCAGTGGCCTCACACCAGTGGGGCCACATCACCGAAGGGTGAGGAACCCAGCACATGTGGCGACCAACCTGAGGACCCAAATCACGACGGGGCTGGGAGTGAAGCAGGCAGGAGTAGCCTCACAAGAGAGGGCCCATAGAATACGTAAGGCGAGGAATCCAGCAGTTGGAAGCTCCCAGCAAGCGACCCGGAGCACCGAGGCTATCGGGCCCAGGCCGGAGTGAACTCACACCAGAGAGCTCACATCATGAAACTGTGAGCAACCCAGCAGTTGGGACCTCAGAGCAGAAGGCCCACATGCCCATGGGTATGGAAACCTGGCAGGAGTGTACTCGCAGCACTGGGCACACCTCAGAAAATGTGGGGAGCCCAGCAGTTAGGTCCTGAAGCCAGAGGCCCCTCATCACCGAGGGGAGGAGGCACCCGGCAGGCTCCAGCTGCCAACAGAGGGCCCACGTGGCCAAGGTGACGTGTTCCAGCCAGGCAGGGGTGACCTCACAGAAGAGGACCCACCTCACAGAAGCGTGAGGAACCCAGCCAGGATAAGACTCTCGCCAGAGAGCCCACATCACCAAGGGGATGGGAACCAGGCAGGAGTGTCCTCACACCAGTGGGGCCACGTCAACGAAAGACGCAGAACCCAGCACACGTGGACTCAAATCAGAGAACCCACATCACGAAGGGGCTTGGAGTGAGGAAGGCAGGAGGAGCCTCACAACAGAGGGCCCACAGAATAAAAAAGCTGAGGAATCCATCAGTTGGCACCTCCCAGCACGCGGCCCAGAGCACGGAGGCTACGGGGTCCAGGCCGCAATGAACTCACACCCGAGGGCCCACATCGTGAAACTGTGAGCAACCCAGCAGATGGGACGTCAGAGCCGAAGGCCCACATCCCGATGGGGATGGGAACCTGGCAGGAGTGTCCTCGCACCACTAGGCGCACATCAGAAAATGTGGGGAGGCCAGCAGTTAGGGCATGACGCCAGAGGGCCCTCATCACCCAGGGGAGGAGGCGCCCAGCAGGCTCTCACTGTCACCAGAGGGCCCTCGTCGCCAAGACGAAGTGTGCCAGCCAGGCAGGAGTGACCTCACAGCACAGGGCCAACCACACAGAAGGTTAGGGAACCCAGCCAGGATTACATTCCCACCAGAGGACGCACATCAACAAGGGTATGGCAACCAGGCAGGAGTGTACTCACACCAGCGGGGCCACACCATCGAAAGATGAGGAACCCAGCACACGTGGCGTCAAACCAGAGGACCCACATCACCGAGGGGCTGGGAGTGTGGCCGGCAGGAGTAGACTCACAACAGAGGGACCGTAGATTTAAAAAGGTGAGGAATCCAGCAGATCGAACCTCCTAGCAGACGGCCCAGGGAACCGAGTCTACGGGATCCAGACCGGAGTGAACTCACACCAGAGTGCCCACATCATGAAACTGTGAGTAACTCAGCCGCTGGGACCTCAGACCAGACGGCCCACATCCCCACGGGAACGGGAACCTGGCAGGACTGTCCTCGAACCACTGGGGGCACATTCAGAAAATGTGGAGAGACCAGCATTTAGGGCCTGATGCGAGAGGGCCCCCATCACCGAGGGGAGGAGGCCCCCGGCAGGCTCCAACTGCCACCAGAGGGCCCACGTCGCCAAGGCGAAGTGTGCCAGCCAGGCAGGAGTGACCTCACAGCAGAGGGCCCACCTCACAGAAGGGTGAGGAACGCAGCCAGGATCAGACTCCCACCAGAGGGCCCACATCACCAAGGGGATGGGAACCAGACAGGAGTGTCCTCACACCAGTGGGGCCACACCATCGAAAGGTGAGGAACCCAGCACACGTGGACTCAAACCTGAGGACCCACATCACCGAGGGGCTCTGAGTGAGGCATGCTGGAGAAATCTCACAACTCAGGGCCCATAGAAAAAAACAGGTGAGGAATCTAGCAGTTGGCACCTCCCAGCAGGTGGCCCAGAGCACCGAGGCTACGGGATTCAGGCCGCAGTGAAAGCACAACAGAGGGCCCACATCATGAAACTGAGCAACCCAGACTTTGGGACCTCAGAGCAGAAGGCCCACGTCCCCAAGGGGATGGGAAGCTGGCAGGAGTGTCCTCGCACCACTGGGTGCACATCAGAAAATGTGGGGAGCCCATCAGTTAGGACCGGACGACAGAGGGCCCTCATCTCCGAGGGTAAGAGGCTCCCGGCAGGCTCCACCTGCCAACAGACGGCCCACGTTGCCAAGGAGACGAGTGCCAAGCAGGCAGGAATGACCTCCCAGCAGAGGGCCCAACTTACCGAAGGGTGAGGGACCCAGCCAGGATCAGACTCTCACCAGAGGGCCCACGTGACCAAGGGGATGGGAACCTGGCAGGCGTGTCCTCACGCCAGTGGGGCCACATCATCGAAATGTAAGAAACCCAGCACACGTGGCCTCAATCCAGAGGACCCACATCACCGAGGGGCTGGGAGTGGGGCAGGCAGGAGCAGCCTCACAACAGAGGGCCCATAGAATAAAAAAGGTGAGGAATCCAGCAGTTGGAACCTCCCATCCGGTGGCCAGGAACACAGAGGCCATGGGATCCTGGTCGGAGTGAACTTACATCAGAGAGCCCACACCATGGAACTGTGAGCAACCCAGCCGCTGGGACCTCAGAGCAGAAGGCCCACATCCCCAGCAGGATGGGATCCTGACAGGAGTGTCCTGGCATCACTGGCTGCACATCAGAAAACGTGGGGAGCCCAGCAGTTAGGGTCTTAAGCCATAGGGACCTCATCAACCAGGGGAGGAGGCGCCCAGCGGGCTCCAACTGCCACGCGAGGGCCCACGTCGCCAAGGCGACGTGTGCGAGCCAGGCAGGAGTGACCTCACATCAGGGGGCCCACCTCACAGAAGTCTGAGGGACCCAGCCAGGATCAGACTCTCACAAGAGGGCCCACATCACGAAGGGGATGGGAACCAGGCAGGAGTGTCCTCACGCCAGTGTGGCCACATCATCGAAAGGTGAGGCACCCAGCACGTGTGGCCTCAAACAAGAGAACCCACATCACCAACGGGCTGGGACTGAGGCAGGCAAGTGTAGCCTCACAACAGAGGGCCCACAGAATAAACAATGTGAGGAATCCAGGAGCTGGACCCTCCCCCAACAGGCGGCCCAGGGCCACGAGGCTATGGGATCAAGGCCGGAGTGAACTCACACAACAGGGCCCACACCATGGAACCGTGAGCAACCCAGCCGTTGGGACCTCAGAGCAGAAGGCCCACATCCCCCTGAGGATGGGAACCTGGCAGGAGTGTCCTCGCAGGACTGGGCGCACAGCAGAAAATATGGGGAGCCCAGGACTTAGGGCCTGACGCCAGAGGGCCCTGATCACCCAGGGGAGGAGGCTCCCAGCAGGCTCCAACTGCGACCAGAGGGCCCACGTCACCAAGGTGACGTGTGCCAAGCAGGCAGGAATGACCTCCCAGCAGAGGGCCCAACTTACAGAAGAGTGAGGGACCCAGCCAGGATCAGACTCTCACCAGAGGGCCCACGTGACCAAGGGGATGGGAACCTGGCAGGAGTGTCCTCACGCCAGTGGGGCCACATCATCGAAATATAAGAAACCCAGCGCACGTGGCCTCAATCCAGAGGACCCACCTCACCGAGGGGCTGGGAGTGGGGCAGGCAGGAGCAGCCTCCCAACAGAGGGCCCATAGAATAAAAAAGGTGAGGAATCCAGCAGTTGGAACCTCCCATCAGGCGGCCAGGAACACAGAGGCCATGGGATCCTGTTCGGAGTGAACTTACATCAGAGAGCCCACACCATGGAACTGTGAGCAACCCAGCCGCTGGGACCTCAGAGCAGAAGGCCCACATCCCCAGCAGGATGGGAACCTGGCAGGAGTGTCCTGGCATCACTGGCTGCACATCACAAAACGTGGGGAGCCCAGCAGTTAGGGTCTTAAGCCATAGGGACCTCATCAACCAGGGGAGGAGGCGCCCAGCGGGCTCCAACTGCCACGCGAGAGCCCACGTCGCCAAGGCGACGTGTGCGAGCCAGGCAGGAGTGACCTCACATCAGGGGGCCCACCTCACAGAAGTCTGAGGGACCCAGCCAGGATCAGACTCTCACCAGAGGGCCCACATCACGAAGGGGATGGGAACCAGGCAGGAGTGTCCTCACGCCGGTGTGGCCACATCATCGAAAGGTGAGGCACCCAGCACGTGTGGCCTCAAACCAGAGAACCCACATCACCAACGGGCTGGGACTGAGGCAGGCAAGAGTAGCCTCACAACAGAGGGCCCACAGAATAAACAATGTGAGGAATCCAGGAGCTGGACCCTCCCCCAACAGGCGGCCCAGGGCCACGAGGCTATGGGATCAAGGCCGGAGTGAACTCACACAAGAGGGCCCACACCATGGAACCGTGAGCAACCCAGCCGTTGGGACCTCAGAGCAGAAGGCCCACATGCCCCTGAGGATGGGAACCTGGCAGGAGTGTCCTCGCAGGACTGGGCGCACAGCAGAAAATATGGGGAGCCCAGGACTTAGGGCCTGACGCCAGAGGGCCCTGATCACCCAGGGGAGGAGGCTCCCAGCAGGCTCCAACTGCGACCAGAGGGCCCACGTCGCCAAGGCGACGAGTGCCAGCCAGACAGCAGTGACCTCACAGCAGAGGGCCCACCTCACAGAACGTTGAGGGACCCAGGCAGGATCAGACGCTCACCGAAAGGCCCCCATTATCAAGGGGATGGGAAGCAGGCAGGAGTGTTCTCAAACCAGCGGGGCCACACCATCGAAAGGTGAGGAACCCAGCACATATGGCCTCAAACCAGAGGACCCACATCACCAAGGGGCTGGGAGTGAGGCACGCAGGAGTAGCCTCAAACCAGAGTGCCCATAGAATAAAACAGGTGAGGACTCCAGCATTTGGAATCTCCCAGCATGTGGCCCACAGCACCAAATCTATGGGATCCTGGTCTGAGTGATGTCACACCACAGGTTCCACTTCATGAAACGGTGAGCTACGCAGCAACTGGGACCTCAGAGCAGAAGGCCCACATCCCCTTGGGGATGGGAACCTGCCACGAGTGTCCTCGAACCACTGGGCGCACATCAGAAAACGTGGGGGGAGCCCAGCAGTTAGGGTCTGACAACACAGGGCCCTTATCGCCGAGGGGAGGAGGCTCCCGGCAGGCTCCAACTAACACCAGAGGGCCCACGTCGCCAAGGCGACGTGTGCCAGCCAGGCAGGAGTGACCTCAAAGCAGAGGGCCCACCTCACGGAAGGGTGAGGAACCCAGCAAGGATCAGACTCTCACCAGAGGCCCACATCACCAAGGGGATGGAAAACAGGCAGCAGTGGCCTCACACCAGTGGGGCCACATCACCGAAGGGTGAGGAACCCAGCACATGTGGCGACCAACCTGAGGACCCAAATCACGACGGGGCTGGGAGTGAAGCAGGCAGGAGTAGCCTCACAAGATAGGGCCCATAGAATACGTAAGGCGAGGAATCCAGCAGTTGGAAGCTCCCAGCAAGCGACCCGGAGCACCGAGGCTATCGGGCCCAGGCCGGAGTGAACTCACACCAGAGAGCTCACATCATGAAACTGTGAGCAACCCAGCAGTTGGGACCTCAGAGCAGAAGGCCCACATGCCCATGGGTATGGAAACCTGGCAGGAGTGTACTCGCAGCACTGGGCACACCTCAGAAAATGTGGGGAGCCCAGCAGTTAGGTCCTGAAGCCAGAGGCCCCTCATCACCGAGGGGAGGAGGCACCCGGCAGGCTCCAGCTGCCAACAGAGGGCCCACGTGGCCAAGGTGATGTGTTCCAGCCAGGCACGGGTGACCTCACAGAAGAGGACCCACCTCACAGAAGCGTGAGGAACCCAGCCAGGATAAGACTCTCGCCAGAGAGCCCACATCACCAAGGGGATGGGAACCAGGCAAGAGTGTCCTCACACCAGTGGGGCCACGTCAACGAAAGACGCGGAACCCAGCACACGTGGACTCAAATCAGAGAACCCACATCACGAAGGGGCTTGGAGTGAGGAAGGCAGGAGGAGCCTCACAACAGAGGGCCCACAGAATAAAAAAGCTGAGGAATCCATCAGTTGGCACCTCCCAGCACGCGGCCCAGAGCACGGAGGCTACGGGGTCCAGGCCGCAATGAACTCACACCCGAGGGCCCACATCGTGAAACTGTGAGCAACCCAGCAGATGGGACGTCAGAGCCGAAGGCCCACATCCCGATGGGGATGGGAACCTGGCAGGAGTGTCCTCGCACCACTAGGCGCACATCAGAAAATGTGGGGAGGCCAGCAGTTAGGGCATGACGCCAGAGGGCCCTCATCACCCAGGGGAGGAGGCGCCCAGCAGGCTCTCACTGTCACCAGAGGGCCCTCGTCGCCAAGACGAAGTGTGCCAGCCAGGCAGGAGTGACCTCACAGCACAGGGCCAACCACACAGAAGGTTAGGGAACCCAGCCAGGATTACATTCCCACCAGAGGACCCACATCAACAAGGGTATGGCAACCAGGCAGGAGTGTACTCACACCAGCGGGGCCACACCATCGAAAGGTGAGGAACCCAGCACACGTGGCGTCAAACCAGAGGACCCACATCACCGAGGGGCTGGGAGTGTGGCCGGCAGGAGTAGACTCACAACAGAGGGACCGTAGATTTAAAAAGGTGAGGAATCCAGCAGATCGAACCTCCTAGCAGACGGCCCAGGGAACCGAGTCTACGGGATCCAGACCGGAGTGAACTCACACCAGAGTGCCCACATCATGAAACTGTGAGTAACTCAGCCGCTGGGACCTCAGACCAGACGGCCCACATCCCCACGGGAACGGGAACCTGGCAGGACTGTCCTCGAACCACTGGGGGCACATTCAGAAAATGTGGAGAGACCAGCAGTTAGGGCCTGATGCGAGAGGGCCCCCATCACCGAGGGGAGGAGGCCCCCGGCAGGCTCCAACTGCCACCAGAGGGCCCACGTCGCCAAGGCGAAGTGTGCCAGCCAGGCAGGAGTGACCTCACAGCAGAGGGCCCACCTCACAGAAGGGTGAGGAACGCAGCCAGGATCAGACTCCCACCAGAGGGCCCACATCACCAAGGGGATGGGAACCAGACAGGAGTGTCCTCACACCAGTGGGGCCACACCATCGAAAGGTGAGGAACCCAGCACACGTGGACTCAAACCTGAGGACCCACATCACCGAGGGGCTCTGAGTGAGGCATGCTGGAGAAATCTCACAACTCAGGGCCCATAGAATAAAACAGGTGAGGAATCTAGCAGTTGGCACCTCCCAGCAGGTGGCCCAGAGCACCGAGGATACGGGATTCAGGCCGCAGTGAAATCACAACAGAGGGCCCACATCATGAAACTGAGCAACCCAGACTTTGGGACCTCAGAGCAGAAGGCCCACGTCCCCAAGGGGATGGGAAGCTGGCAGGAGTGTCCTCGCACCACTGGGCGCACATCAGAAAATGTGGGGAGCCCATCAGTTAGGACCGGACGACAGAGGGCCCTCATCTCCGAGGGTAAGAGGCTCCCGGCAGGCTCCACCTGCCAACAGACGGCCCACGTTGCCAAGGAGACGTGTGCCAAGCAGGCAGGAATGACCTCCTAGCAGAGGGCCCAACTTACCGAAGGGTGAGGGACCCAGCCAGGATCAGACTCTCACCAGAGGGCCCACGTGACCAAGGGGATGGGAACCTGGCAGGCGTGTCCTCACGCCAGTGGGGCCACATCATCGAAATGTAAGAAACCCAGCACACGTGGCCTCAATCCAGAGGACCCACCTCACCGAGGGGCTGGGAGTGGGGCAGGCAGGAGCAGCCTCACAACAGAGGGCCCATAGAATAAAAAAGGTGAGGAATCCAGCAGTTGGAACCTCCCATCCGGTGGCCAGGAACACAGAGGCCATGGGATCCTGGTCGGAGTGAACTTACATCAGAGAGCCCACACCATGGAACTGTGAGCAACCCAGCCGCTGGGACCTCAGAGCAGAAGGCCCACATCCCCAGCAGGATGGGATCCTGACAGGAGTGTCCTGGCATCACTGGCTGCACATCAGAAAACGTGGGGAGCCCAGCAGTTAGGGTCTTAAGCCATAGGGACCTCATCAACCAGGGGAGGAGGCGCCCAGCGGGCTCCAACTGCCACGCGAGGGCCCACGTCGCCAAGGCGACGTGTGCGAGCCAGGCAGGAGTGACCTCACATCAGGGGGCCCACCTCACAGAAGTCTGAGGGACCCAGCCAGGATCAGACTCTCACCAGAGGGCCCACATCACGAAGGGGATGGGAACCAGGCAGGAGTGTCCTCACGCCAGTGTGGCCACATCATCGAAAGGTGAGGCACCCAGCACGTGTGGTCTCAAACAAGAGAACCCAAATCACCAACGGGCTGGGACTGAGGCAGGCAAGAGTAGCCTCACAACAGAGGGCCCACAGAATAAACAATGTGAGGAATCCAGGAGCTGGACCCTCCCCCAACAGGCGGCCCAGGGCCACGAGGCTATGGGATCAAGGCCGGAGTGAACTCACACAACAGGGCCCACACCATGGAACCGTGAGCAACCCAGCCGTTGGGACCTCAGAGCAGAAGGCCCACATCCCCCTGAGGATGGGAACCTGGCAGGAGTGTCCTCGCAGGACTGGGCGCACAGCAGAAAATATGGGGAGCCCAGGACTTAGGGCCTGACGCCAGAGGGCCCTGATCACCCAGGGGAGGAGGCTCCCAGCAGGCTCCAACTGCGACCAGAGGGCCCACGTCGCCAAGGCGACGAGTGCCAGCCAGGCAGGAGTGACCTCACAGCAGAGGGCCCACCTCACAGAACGTTGAGGGACCCAGGCAGGATCAGACGCTCACCGAAAGGCCCCCATTACCAAGGGGATGGGACGCAGGCAGGAGTGTTCTCAAACCAGCGGGGCCACACCATCGAAAGGTGAGGAACCCAGCACATATGGCCTCAAACCAGAGGACCCACATCACCAAGGGGCTGGAAGTGAGGCACGCAGGAGTAGCCTCACACCAGAGGGCCCATAGAATAAAACAGGTGAGGACTCCAGCATTTGGAATCTCCCAGCATGTGGCCCACAGCACCAAATCTATGGGATCCTGGTCTGAGTGATGTCACACCACAGGTTCCACTTCATGAAACGGTGAGCTACGCAGCAACTGGGACCTCAGAGCAGAAGGCCCACATCCCCTTGGGGATGGGAACCTGCCACGAGTGTCCTCGAACCACTGGGCGCACATCAGAAAACGTGGGGGGAGCCCAGCAGTTAGGGTCTGACAACACAGGGCCCTCATCGCCGAGGGGAGGAGGCTCCCGGCAGGCTCCAACTAACACCAGAGGTCCCACGTCGCCAAGGCGACGTGTGCTAGCCAGGCAGGAGTGACCACAAAGCAGAGGGCCCACCTCATGGAAGGGTGAGGAACCCAGCAAGGATCAGACTCTCACCAGAGGGCCCACATCACCAAGGGGATGGAAAACAGGCAGCAGTGGCCTCACACCAGTGGGGCCACATCACCGAAGGGTGAGGAACCCAGCACATGTGGCGACCAACCTGAGGACCCAAATCACGACGGGGCTGGGAGTGAAGCAGGCAGGAGTAGCCTCACAAGAGAGGGCCCATAGAATACGTAAGGCGAGGAATCCAGCAGTTGGAAGCTCCCAGCAAGCGACCCGGAGCACCGAGGCTATCGGGCCCAGGCCGGAGTGAACTCACACCAGAGAGCTCACATCATGAAACTGTGAGCAACCCAGCAGTTGGGACCTCAGAGCAGAAGGCCCACATGCCCATGGGTATGGAAACCTGGCAGGAGTGTACTCGCAGCACTGGGCACACCTCAGAAAATGTGGGGAGCCCAGCAGTTAGGTCCTGAAGCCAGAGGCCCCTCATCACCGAGGGGAGGAGGCACCCGGCAGGCTCCAGCTGCCAACAGAGGGCCCACGTGGCCAAGGTGACGTGTTCCAGCCAGGCAGGGGTGACCTCACAGAAGAGGACCCACCTCACAGAAGCGTGAGGAACCCAGCCAGGATAAGACTCTCGCCAGAGGGCCCACATCACCAAGGGGATGGGAACCAGGCAAGAGTGTCCTCACACCAGTGGGGCCACGTCAACGAAAGACGCGGAACCCAGCACACGTGGACTCAAATCAGAGAACCCACATCACGAAGGGGCTTGGAGTGAGGAAGGCAGGAGGAGCCTCACAACAGAGGGCCCACAGAATAAAAAAGCTGAGGAATCCATCAGTTGGCACCTCCCAGCACGTGGCCCAGAGCACGGAGGCTACGGGGTCCAGGCCGCAATGAACTCACACCCGAGGGCCCACATCGTGAAACTGTGAGCAACCCAGCAGATGGGACGTCAGAGCCGAAGGCCCACATCCCGATGGGGATGGGAACCTGGCAGGAGTGTCCTCGCACCACTAGGCGCACATCAGAAAATGTGGGGAGGCCAGCAGTTAGGGCATGACGCCAGAGGGCCCTCATCACCCAGGGGAGGAGGCGCCCAGCAGGCTCTCACTGTCACCAGAGGGCCCTCGTCGCCAAGACGAAGTGTGCCAGCCAGGCAGGAGTGACCTCACAGCACAGGGCCAACCACACAGAAGGTTAGGGAACCCAGCCAGGATTACATTCCCACCAGAGGACCCACATCAACAAGGGTATGGCAACCAGGCAGGAGTGTACTCACACCAGCGGGGCCACACCATTGAAAGGAGAGGAACCCAGCACACGTGGCGTCAAACCAGAGGACCCACATCACCGAGGGGCTGGGAGTGTGGCAGGCAGGAGTAGACTCACAACAGAGGGACCGTAGATTTAAAAAGGTGAGGAATCCAGCAGATCGAACCTCCTAGCAGACGGCCCAGGGAACCGAGTCTACGGGATCCAGACCGGAGTGAACTCACACCAGAGTGCCCACATCATGAAACTGTGAGTAACTCAGCCGCTGGGACCTCAGACCAGACGGCCCACATCCCCACGGGAACGGGAACCTGGCAGGACTGTCCTCGAACCACTGGGGGCACATTCAGAAAATGTGGAGAGACCAGCATTTAGGGCCTGATGCGAGAGGGCCCCCATCACCGAGGGGAGGAGGCCCCCGGCAGGCTCCAACTGCCACCAGAGGGCCCACGTCGCCAAGGCGAAGTGTGCCAGCCAGGCAGGAGTGACCTCACAGCAGAGGGCCCACCTCACAGAAGGGTGAGGAACGCAGCCAGGATCAGACTCCCACCAGAGGGCCCACATCACCAAGGGGATGGGAACCAGACAGGAGTGTCCTCACACCAGTGGGGCCACACCATCGAAAGGTGAGGAACCCAGCACACGTGGACTCAAACCTGAGGACCCACATCACCGAGGGGCTCTGAGTGAGGCATGCTGGAGAAATCTCACAACTCAGGGCCCATAGAATAAAACAGGTGAGGAATCTAGCAGTTGGCACCTCCCAGCAGGTGGCCCAGAGCACCGAGGCTATGGGATTCAGGCCGCAGTGAAATCACAACAGAGGGCCCACATCATGAAACTGAGCAACCCAGACTTTGGGACCTCAGAGCAGAAGGCCCACGTCCCCAAGGGGATGGGAAGCTGGCAGGAGTGTCCTCGCACCACTGGGCGCACATCAGAAAATGTGGGGAGCCCATCAGTTAGGACCGGACGACAGAGGGCCCTCATCTCCGAGGGTAAGAGGCTCCCGGCAGGCTCCACCTGCCAACAGACGGCCCACGTTGCCAAGGAGACGTGTGCCAAGCAGGCAGGAATGACCTCCCAGCAGAGGGCCCAACTTACCGAAGGGTGAGGGACCCAGCCAGGATCAGACTCTCACCAGAGGGCCCACGTGACCAAGGGGATGGGAACCTGGCAGGCGTGTCCTCACGCCAGTGGGGCCACATCATCGAAATGTAAGAAACCCAGCACACGTGGCCTCAATCCAGAGGACCCACCTCACCGAGGGGCTGGGAGTGGGGCAGGCAGGAGCAGCCTCACAACAGAGGGCCCATAGAATAAAAAAGGTGAGGAATCCAGCAGTTGGAACCTCCCATCCGGTGGCCAGGAACACAGAGGCCATGGGATCCTGGTCGGAGTGAACTTACATCAGAGAGCCCACACCATGGAACTGTGAGCAACCCAGCCGCTGGGACCTCAGAGCAGAAGGCCCACATCCCCAGCAGGATGGGATCCTGACAGGAGTGTCCTGGCATCACTGGCTGCACATCAGAAAACGTGGGGAGCCCAGCAGTTAGGGTCTTAAGCCATAGGGACCTCATCAACCAGGGGAGGAGGCGCCCAGCGGGCTCCAACTGCCACGCGAGGGCCCACGTCGCCAAGGCGACGTGTGCGAGCCAGGCAGGAGTGACCTCACATCAGGGGGCCCACCTCACAGAAGTCTGAGGGACCCAGCCAGGATCAGACTCTCACCAGAGGGCCCACATCACGAAGGGGATGGGAACCAGGCAGGAGTGTCCTCACGCCAGTGTGGCCACATCATCGAAAGGTGAGGCACCCAGCACGTGTGGTCTCAAACAAGAGAACCCAAATCACCAACGGGCTGGGACTGAGGCAGGCAAGAGTAGCCTCACAACAGAGGGCCCACAGAATAAACAATGTGAGGAATCCAGGAGCTGGACCCTCCCCCAACAGGCGGCCCAGGGCCACGAGGCTATGGGATCAAGGCCGGAGTGAACTCACACAACAGGGCCCACACCATGGAACCGTGAGCAACCCAGCCGTTGGGACCTCAGAGCAGAAGGCCCACATCCCCCTGAGGATGGGAACCTGGCAGGAGTGTCCTCGCAGGACTGGGCGCACAGCAGAAAATATGGGGAGCCCAGGACTTAGGGCCTGACGCCAGAGGGCCCTGATCACCCAGGGGAGGAGGCTCCCAGCAGGCTCCAACTGCGACCAGAGGGCCCACGTCGCCAAGGCGACGAGTGCCAGCCAGGCAGGAGTGACCTCACAGCAGAGGGCCCACCTCACAGAACGTTGAGGGACCCAGGCAGGATCAGACGCTCACCGAAAGGCCCCCATTACCAAGGGGATGGGACGCAGGCAGGAGTGTTCTCAAACCAGCGGGGCCACACCATCGAAAGGTGAGGAACCCAGCACATATGGCCTCAAACCAGAGGACCCACATCACCAAGGGGCTGGAAGTGAGGCACGCAGGAGTAGCCTCACACCAGAGGGCCCATAGAATAAAACAGGTGAGGACTCCAGCATTTGGAATCTCCCAGCATGTGGCCCACAGCACCAAATCTATGGGATCCTGGTCTGAGTGATGTCACACCACAGGTTCCACTTCATGAAACGGTGAGCTACGCAGCAACTGGGACCTCAGAGCAGAAGGCCCACATCCCCTTGGGGATGGGAACCTGCCACGAGTGTCCTCGAACCACTGGGCGCACATCAGAAAACGTGGGGGGAGCCCAGCAGTTAGGGTCTGACAACACAGGGCCCTCATCGCCGAGGGGAGGAGGCTCCCGGCAGGCTCCAACTAACACCAGAGGTCCCACGTCGCCAAGGCGACGTGTGCTAGCCAGGCAGGAGTGACCACAAAGCAGAGGGCCCACCTCACGGAAGGGTGAGGAACCCAGCAAGGATCAGACTCTCACCAGAGGGCCCACATCACCAAGGGGATGGAAAACAGGCAGCAGTGGCCTCACACCAGTGGGGCCACATCACCGAAGGGTGAGGAACCCAGCACATGTGGCGACCAACCTGAGGACCCAAATCACGACGGGGCTGGGAGTGAAGCAGGCAGGAGTAGCCTCACAAGAGAGGGCCCATAGAATACGTAAGGCGAGGAATCCAGCAGTTGGAAGCTCCCAGCAAGCGACCCGGAGCACCGAGGCTATCGGGCCCAGGCCGGAGTGAACTCACACCAGAGAGCTCACATCATGAAACTGTGAGCAACCCAGCAGTTGGGACCTCAGAGCAGAAGGCCCACATGCCCATGGGTATGGAAACCTGGCAGGAGTGTACTCGCAGCACTGGGCACACCTCAGAAAATGTGGGGAGCCCAGCAGTTAGGTCCTGAAGCCAGAGGCCCCTCATCACCGAGGGGAGGAGGCACCCGGCAGGCTCCAGCTGCCAACAGAGGGCCCACGTGGCCAAGGTGACGTGTTCCAGCCAGGCAGGGGTGACCTCACAGAAGAGGACCCACCTCACAGAAGCGTGAGGAACCCAGCCAGGATAAGACTCTCGCCAGAGGGCCCACATCACCAAGGGGATGGGAACCAGGCAAGAGTGTCCTCACACCAGTGGGGCCACGTCAACGAAAGACGCGGAACCCAGCACACGTGGACTCAAATCAGAGAACCCACATCACGAAGGGGCTTGGAGTGAGGAAGGCAGGAGGAGCCTCACAACAGAGGGCCCACAGAATAAAAAAGCTGAGGAATCCATCAGTTGGCACCTCCCAGCACGTGGCCCAGAGCACGGAGGCTACGGGGTCCAGGCCGCAATGAACTCACACCCGAGGGCCCACATCGTGAAACTGTGAGCAACCCAGCAGATGGGACGTCAGAGCCGAAGGCCCACATCCCGATGGGGATGGGAACCTGGCAGGAGTGTCCTCGCACCACTAGGCGCACATCAGAAAATGTGGGGAGGCCAGCAGTTAGGGCATGACGCCAGAGGGCCCTCATCACCCAGGGGAGGAGGCGCCCAGCAGGCTCTCACTGTCACCAGAGGGCCCTCGTCGCCAAGACGAAGTGTGCCAGCCAGGCAGGAGTGACCTCACAGCACAGGGCCAACCACACAGAAGGTTAGGGAACCCAGCCAGGATTACATTCCCACCAGAGGACCCACATCAACAAGGGTATGGCAACCAGGCAGGAGTGTACTCACACCAGCGGGGCCACACCATTGAAAGGAGAGGAACCCAGCACACGTGGCGTCAAACCAGAGGACCCACATCACCGAGGGGCTGGGAGTGTGGCCGGCAGGAGTAGACTCACAACAGAGGGACCGTAGATTTAAAAAGGTGAGGAATCCAGCAGATCGAACCTCCTAGCAGACGGCCCAGGGAACCGAGTCTACGGGATCCAGACCGGAGTGAACTCACACCAGAGTGCCCACATCATGAAACTGTGAGTAACTCAGCCGCTGGGACCTCAGACCAGACGGCCCACATCCCCACGGGAACGGGAACCTGGCAGGACTGTCCTCGAACCACTGGGGGCACATTCAGAAAATGTGGAGAGACCAGCAGTTAGGGCCTGATGCGAGAGGGCCCCCATCACCGAGGGGAGGAGGCCCCCGGCAGGCTCCAACTGCCACCAGAGGGCCCACGTCGCCAAGGCGAAGTGTGCCAGCCAGGCAGGAGTGACCTCACAGCAGAGGGCCCACCTCACAGAAGGGTGAGGAACGCAGCCAGGATCAGACTCCCACCAGAGGGCCCACATCACCAAGGGGATGGGAACCAGACAGGAGTGTCCTCACACCAGTGGGGCCACACCATCGAAAGGTGAGGAACCCAGCACACGTGGACTCAAACCTGAGGACCCACATCACCGAGGGGCTCTGAGTGAGGCATGCTGGAGAAATCTCACAACTCAGGGCCCATAGAATAAAACAGGTGAGGAATCTAGCAGTTGGCACCTCCCAGCAGGTGGCCCAGAGCACCGAGGCTATGGGATTCAGGCCGCAGTGAAAGCACAACAGAGGGCCCACATCATGAAACTGAGCAACCCAGACTTTGGGACCTCAGAGCAGAAGGCCCACGTCCCCAAGGGGATGGGAAGCTGGCAGGAGTGTCCTCGCACCACTGGGCGCACATCAGAAAATGTGGGGAGCCCATCAGTTAGGACCGGACGACAGAGGGCCCTCATCTCCGAGGGTAAGAGGCTCCCGGCAGGCTCCACCTGCCAACAGACGGCCCACGTTGCCAAGGAGACGTGTGCCAAGCAGGCAGGAATGACCTCCCAGCAGAGGGCCCAACTTACCGAAGGGTGAGGGACCCAGCCAGGATCAGACTCTCACCAGAGGGCCCACGTGACCAAGGGGATGGGAACCTGGCAGGCGTGTCCTCACGCCAGTGGGGCCACATCATCGAAATGTAAGAAACCCAGCACACGTGGCCTCAATCCAGAGGACCCACCTCACCGAGGGGCTGGGAGTGGGGCAGGCAGGAGCAGCCTCACAACAGAGGGCCCATAGAATAAAAAAGGTGAGGAATCCAGCAGTTGGAACCTCCCATCCGGTGGCCAGGAACACAGAGGCCATGGGATCCTGGTCGGAGTGAACTTACATCAGAGAGCCCACACCATGGAACTGTGAGCAACCCAGCCGCTGGGACCTCAGAGCAGAAGGCCCACATCCCCAGCAGGATGGGATCCTGACAGGAGTGTCCTGGCATCACTGGCTGCACATCAGAAAACGTGGGGAGCCCAGCAGTTAGGGTCTTAAGCCATAGGGACCTCATCAACCAGGGGAGGAGGCGCCCAGCGGGCTCCAACTGCCACGCGAGGGCCCACGTCGCCAAGGCGACGTGTGCGAGCCAGGCAGGAGTGACCTCACATCAGGGGGCCCACCTCACAGAAGTCTGAGGGACCCAGCCAGGATCAGACTCTCACCAGAGGGCCCACATCACGAAGGGGATGGGAACCAGGCAGGAGTGTCCTCACGCCAGTGTGGCCACATCATCGAAAGGTGAGGCACCCAGCACGTGTGGTCTCAAACAAGAGAACCCAAATCACCAACGGGCTGGGACTGAGGCAGGCAAGAGTAGCCTCACAACAGAGGGCCCACAGAATAAACAATGTGAGGAATCCAGGAGCTGGACCCTCCCCCAACAGGCGGCCCAGGGCCACGAGGCTATGGGATCAAGGCCGGAGTGAACTCACACAACAGGGCCCACACCATGGAACCGTGAGCAACCCAGCCGTTGGGACCTCAGAGCAGAAGGCCCACATCCCCCTGAGGATGGGAACCTGGCAGGAGTGTCCTCGCAGGACTGGGCGCACAGCAGAAAATATGGGGAGCCCAGGACTTAGGGCCTGACGCCAGAGGGCCCTGATCACCCAGGGGAGGAGGCTCCCAGCAGGCTCCAACTGCGACCAGAGGGCCCACGTCGCCAAGGCGACGAGTGCCAGCCAGGCAGGAGTGACCTCACAGCAGAGGGCCCACCTCACAGAACGTTGAGGGACCCAGGCAGGATCAGACGCTCACCGAAAGGCCCCCATTACCAAGGGGATGGGACGCAGGCAGGAGTGTTCTCAAACCAGCGGGGCCACACCATCGAAAGGTGAGGAACCCAGCACATATGGCCTCAAACCAGAGGACCCACATCACCAAGGGGCTGGAAGTGAGGCACGCAGGAGTAGCCTCACACCAGAGGGCCCATAGAATAAAACAGGTGAGGACTCCAGCATTTGGAATCTCCCAGCATGTGGCCCACAGCACCAAATCTATGGGATCCTGGTCTGAGTGATGTCACACCACAGGTTCCACTTCATGAAACGGTGAGCTACGCAGCAACTGGGACCTCAGAGCAGAAGGCCCACATCCCCTTGGGGATGGGAACCTGCCACGAGTGTCCTCGAACCACTGGGCGCACATCAGAAAACGTGGGGGGAGCCCAGCAGTTAGGGTCTGACAACACAGGGCCCTCATCGCCGAGGGGAGGAGGCTCCCGGCAGGCTCCAACTAACACCAGAGGTCCCACGTCGCCAAGGCGACGTGTGCTAGCCAGGCAGGAGTGACCACAAAGCAGAGGGCCCACCTCACGGAAGGGTGAGGAACCCAGCAAGGATCAGACTCTCACCAGAGGGCCCACATCACCAAGGGGATGGAAAACAGGCAGCAGTGGCCTCACACCAGTGGGGCCACATCACCGAAGGGTGAGGAACCCAGCACATGTGGCGACCAACCTGAGGACCCAAATCACGACGGGGCTGGGAGTGAAGCAGGCAGGAGTAGCCTCACAAGAGAGGGCCCATAGAATACGTAAGGCGAGGAATCCAGCAGTTGGAAGCTCCCAGCAAGCGACCCGGAGCACCGAGGCTATCGGGCCCAGGCCGGAGTGAACTCACACCAGAGAGCTCACATCATGAAACTGTGAGCAACCCAGCAGTTGGGACCTCAGAGCAGAAGGCCCACATGCCCATGGGTATGGAAACCTGGCAGGAGTGTACTCGCAGCACTGGGCACACCTCAGAAAATGTGGGGAGCCCAGCAGTTAGGTCCTGAAGCCAGAGGCCCCTCATCACCGAGGGGAGGAGGCACCCGGCAGGCTCCAGCTGCCAACAGAGGGCCCACGTGGCCAAGGTGACGTGTTCCAGCCAGGCAGGGGTGACCTCACAGAAGAGGACCCACCTCACAGAAGCGTGAGGAACCCAGCCAGGATAAGACTCTCGCCAGAGGGCCCACATCACCAAGGGGATGGGAACCAGGCAAGAGTGTCCTCACACCAGTGGGGCCACGTCAATGAAAGACGCGGAACCCAGCACACGTGGACTCAAATCAGAGAACCCACATCACGAAGGGGCTTGGAGTGAGGAAGGCAGGAGGAGCCTCACAACAGAGGGCCCACAGAATAAAAAAGCTGAGGAATCCATCAGTTGGCACCTCCCAGCACGTGGCCCAGAGCACGGAGGCTACGGGGTCCAGGCCGCAATGAACTCACACCCGAGGGCCCACATCGTGAAACTGTGAGCAACCCAGCAGATGGGACGTCAGAGCCGAAGGCCCACATCCCGATGGGGATGGGAACCTGGCAGGAGTGTCCTCGCACCACTAGGCGCACATCAGAAAATGTGGGGAGGCCAGCAGTTAGGGCATGACGCCAGAGGGCCCTCATCACCCAGGGGAGGAGGCGCCCAGCAGGCTCTCACTGTCACCAGAGGGCCCTCGTCGCCAAGACGAAGTGTGCCAGCCAGGCAGGAGTGACCTCACAGCACAGGGCCAACCACACAGAAGGTTAGGGAACCCAGCCAGGATTACATTCCCACCAGAGGACCCACATCAACAAGGGTATGGCAACCAGGCAGGAGTGTACTCACACCAGCGGGGCCACACCATTGAAAGGAGAGGAACCCAGCACACGTGGCGTCAAACCAGAGGACCCACATCACCGAGGGGCTGGGAGTGTGGCAGGCAGGAGTAGACTCACAACAGAGGGACCGTAGATTTAAAAAGGTGAGGAATCCAGCAGATCGAACCTCCTAGCAGACGGCCCAGGGAACCGAGTCTACGGGATCCAGACCGGAGTGAACTCACACCAGAGTGCCCACATCATGAAACTGTGAGTAACTCAGCCGCTGGGACCTCAGACCAGACGGCCCACATCCCCACGGGAACGGGAACCTGGCAGGACTGTCCTCGAACCACTGGGGGCACATTCAGAAAATGTGGAGAGACCAGCAGTTAGGGCCTGATGCGAGAGGGCCCCCATCACCGAGGGGAGGAGGCCCCCGGCAGGCTCCAACTGCCACCAGAGGGCCCACGTCGCCAAGGCGAAGTGTGCCAGCCAGGCAGGAGTGACCTCACAGCAGAGGGCCCACCTCACAGAAGGGTGAGGAACGCAGCCAGGATCAGACTCCCACCAGAGGGCCCACATCACCAAGGGGATGGGAACCAGACAGGAGTGTCCTCACACCAGTGGGGCCACACCATCGAAAGGTGAGGAACCCAGCACACGTGGACTCAAACCTGAGGACCCACATCACCGAGGGGCTCTGAGTGAGGCATGCTGGAGAAATCTCACAACTCAGGGCCCATAGAATAAAACAGGTGAGGAATCTAGCAGTTGGCACCTCCCAGCAGGTGGCCCAGAGCACCGAGGCTATGGGATTCAGGCCGCAGTGAAATCACAACAGAGGGCCCACATCATGAAACTGAGCAACCCAGACTTTGGGACCTCAGAGCAGAAGGCCCACGTCCCCAAGGGGATGGGAAGCTGGCAGGAGTGTCCTCGCACCACTGGGCGCACATCAGAAAATGTGGGGAGCCCATCAGTTAGGACCGGACGACAGAGGGCCCTCATCTCCGAGGGTAAGAGGCTCCCGGCAGGCTCCACCTGCCAACAGACGGCCCACGTTGCCAAGGAGACGTGTGCCAAGCAGGCAGGAATGACCTCCCAGCAGAGGGCCCAACTTACCGAAGGGTGAGGGACCCAGCCAGGATCAGACTCTCACCAGAGGGCCCACGTGACCAAGGGGATGGGAACCTGGCAGGCGTGTCCTCACGCCAGTGGGGCCACATCATCGAAATGTAAGAAACCCAGCACACGTGGCCTCAATCCAGAGGACCCACCTCACCGAGGGGCTGGGAGTGGGGCAGGCAGGAGCAGCCTCACAACAGAGGGCCCATAGAATAAAAAAGGTGAGGAATCCAGCAGTTGGAACCTCCCATCCGGTGGCCAGGAACACAGAGGCCATGGGATCCTGGTCGGAGTGAACTTACATCAGAGAGCCCACACCATGGAACTGTGAGCAACCCAGCCGCTGGGACCTCAGAGCAGAAGGCCCACATCCCCAGCAGGATGGGATCCTGACAGGAGTGTCCTGGCATCACTGGCTGCACATCAGAAAACGTGGGGAGCCCAGCAGTTAGGGTCTTAAGCCATAGGGACCTCATCAACCAGGGGAGGAGGCGCCCAGCGGGCTCCAACTGCCACGCGAGGGCCCACGTCGCCAAGGCGACGTGTGCGAGCCAGGCAGGAGTGACCTCACATCAGGGGGCCCACCTCACAGAAGTCTGAGGGACCCAGCCAGGATCAGACTCTCACCAGAGGGCCCACATCACGAAGGGGATGGGAACCAGGCAGGAGTGTCCTCACGCCAGTGTGGCCACATCATCGAAAGGTGAGGCACCCAGCACGTGTGGTCTCAAACAAGAGAACCCAAATCACCAACGGGCTGGGACTGAGGCAGGCAAGAGTAGCCTCACAACAGAGGGCCCACAGAATAAACAATGTGAGGAATCCAGGAGCTGGACCCTCCCCCAACAGGCGGCCCAGGGCCACGAGGCTATGGGATCAAGGCCGGAGTGAACTCACACAACAGGGCCCACACCATGGAACCGTGAGCAACCCAGCCGTTGGGACCTCAGAGCAGAAGGCCCACATCCCCCTGAGGATGGGAACCTGGCAGGAGTGTCCTCGCAGGACTGGGCGCACAGCAGAAAATATGGGGAGCCCAGGACTTAGGGCCTGACGCCAGAGGGCCCTGATCACCCAGGGGAGGAGGCTCCCAGCAGGCTCCAACTGCGACCAGAGGGCCCACGTCGCCAAGGCGACGAGTGCCAGCCAGGCAGGAGTGACCTCACAGCAGAGGGCCCACCTCACAGAACGTTGAGGGACCCAGGCAGGATCAGACGCTCACCGAAAGGCCCCCATTACCAAGGGGATGGGACGCAGGCAGGAGTGTTCTCAAACCAGCGGGGCCACACCATCGAAAGGTGAGGAACCCAGCACATATGGCCTCAAACCAGAGGACCCACATCACCAAGGGGCTGGGAGTGAGGCACGCAGGAGTAGCCTCACACCAGAGGGCCCATAGAATAAAACAGGTGAGGACTCCAGCATTTGGAATCTCCCAGCATGTGGCCCACAGCACCAAATCTATGGGATCCTGGTCTGAGTGATGTCACACCACAGGTTCCACTTCATGAAACGGTGAGCTACGCAGCAACTGGGACCTCAGAGCAGAAGGCCCACATCCCCTTGGGGATGGGAACCTGCCACGAGTGTCCTCGAACCACTGGGCGCACATCAGAAAACGTGGGGGGAGCCCAGCAGTTAGGGTCTGACAACACAGGGCCCTCATCGCCGAGGGGAGGAGGCTCCCGGCAGGCTCCAACTAACACCAGAGGTCCCACGTCGCCAAGGCGACGTGTGCTAGCCAGGCAGGAGTGACCACAAAGCAGAGGGCCCACCTCACGGAAGGGTGAGGAACCCAGCAAGGATCAGACTCTCACCAGAGGGCCCACATCACCAAGGGGATGGAAAACAGGCAGCAGTGGCCTCACACCAGTGGGGCCACATCACCGAAGGGTGAGGAACCCAGCACATGTGGCGACCAACCTGAGGACCCAAATCACGACGGGGCTGGGAGTGAAGCAGGCAGGAGTAGCCTCACAAGAGAGGGCCCATAGAATACGTAAGGCGAGGAATCCAGCAGTTGGAAGCTCCCAGCAAGCGACCCGGAGCACCGAGGCTATCGGGCCCAGGCCGGAGTGAACTCACACCAGAGAGCTCACATCATGAAACTGTGAGCAACCCAGCAGTTGGGACCTCAGAGCAGAAGGCCCACATGCCCATGGGTATGGAAACCTGGCAGGAGTGTACTCGCAGCACTGGGCACACCTCAGAAAATGTGGGGAGCCCAGCAGTTAGGTCCTGAAGCCAGAGGCCCCTCATCACCGAGGGGAGGAGGCACCCGGCAGGCTCCAGCTGCCAACAGAGGGCCCACGTGGCCAAGGTGACGTGTTCCAGCCAGGCAGGGGTGACCTCACAGAAGAGGACCCACCTCACAGAAGCGTGAGGAACCCAGCCAGGATAAGACTCTCGCCAGAGGGCCCACATCACCAAGGGGATGGGAACCAGGCAAGAGTGTCCTCACACCAGTGGGGCCACGTCAACGAAAGACGCGGAACCCAGCACACGTGGACTCAAATCAGAGAACCCACATCACGAAGGGGCTTGGAGTGAGGAAGGCAGGAGGAGCCTCACAACAGAGGGCCCACAGAATAAAAAAGCTGAGGAATCCATCAGTTGGCACCTCCCAGCACGTGGCCCAGAGCACGGAGGCTACGGGGTCCAGGCCGCAATGAACTCACACCCGAGGGCCCACATCGTGAAACTGTGAGCAACCCAGCAGATGGGACGTCAGAGCCGAAGGCCCACATCCCGATGGGGATGGGAACCTGGCAGGAGTGTCCTCGCACCACTAGGCGCACATCAGAAAATGTGGGGAGGCCAGCAGTTAGGGCATGACGCCAGAGGGCCCTCATCACCCAGGGGAGGAGGCGCCCAGCAGGCTCTCACTGTCACCAGAGGGCCCTCGTCGCCAAGACGAAGTGTGCCAGCCAGGCAGGAGTGACCTCACAGCACAGGGCCAACCACACAGAAGGTTAGGGAACCCAGCCAGGATTACATTCCCACCAGAGGACCCACATCAACAAGGGTATGGCAACCAGGCAGGAGTGTACTCACACCAGCGGGGCCACACCATTGAAAGGAGAGGAACCCAGCACACGTGGCGTCAAACCAGAGGACCCACATCACCGAGGGGCTGGGAGTGTGGCAGGCAGGAGTAGACTCACAACAGAGGGACCGTAGATTTAAAAAGGTGAGGAATCCAGCAGATCGAACCTCCTAGCAGACGGCCCAGGGAACCGAGTCTACGGGATCCAGACCGGAGTGAACTCACACCAGAGTGCCCACATCATGAAACTGTGAGTAACTCAGCCGCTGGGACCTCAGACCAGACGGCCCACATCCCCACGGGAACGGGAACCTGGCAGGACTGTCCTCGAACCACTGGGGGCACATTCAGAAAATGTGGAGAGACCAGCAGTTAGGGCCTGATGCGAGAGGGCCCCCATCACCGAGGGGAGGAGGCCCCCGGCAGGCTCCAACTGCCACCAGAGGGCCCACGTCGCCAAGGCGAAGTGTGCCAGCCAGGCAGGAGTGACCTCACAGCAGAGGGCCCACCTCACAGAAGGGTGAGGAACGCAGCCAGGATCAGACTCCCACCAGAGGGCCCACATCACCAAGGGGATGGGAACCAGACAGGAGTGTCCTCACACCAGTGGGGCCACACCATCGAAAGGTGAGGAACCCAGCACACGTGGACTCAAACCTGAGGACCCACATCACCGAGGGGCTCTGAGTGAGGCATGCTGGAGAAATCTCACAACTCAGGGCCCATAGAATAAAACAGGTGAGGAATCTAGCAGTTGGCACCTCCCAGCAGGTGGCCCAGAGCACCGAGGCTATGGGATTCAGGCCGCAGTGAAATCACAACAGAGGGCCCACATCATGAAACTGAGCAACCCAGACTTTGGGACCTCAGAGCAGAAGGCCCACGTCCCCAAGGGGATGGGAAGCTGGCAGGAGTGTCCTCGCACCACTGGGCGCACATCAGAAAATGTGGGGAGCCCATCAGTTAGGACCGGACGACAGAGGGCCCTCATCTCCGAGGGTAAGAGGCTCCCGGCAGGCTCCACCTGCCAACAGACGGCCCACGTTGCCAAGGAGACGTGTGCCAAGCAGGCAGGAATGACCTCCCAGCAGAGGGCCCAACTTACCGAAGGGTGAGGGACCCAGCCAGGATCAGACTCTCACCAGAGGGCCCACGTGACCAAGGGGATGGGAACCTGGCAGGCGTGTCCTCACGCCAGTGGGGCCACATCATCGAAATGTAAGAAACCCAGCACACGTGGCCTCAATCCAGAGGACCCACCTCACCGAGGGGCTGGGAGTGGGGCAGGCAGGAGCAGCCTCACAACAGAGGGCCCATAGAATAAAAAAGGTGAGGAATCCAGCAGTTGGAACCTCCCATCCGGTGGCCAGGAACACAGAGGCCATGGGATCCTGGTCGGAGTGAACTTACATCAGAGAGCCCACACCATGGAACTGTGAGCAACCCAGCCGCTGGGACCTCAGAGCAGAAGGCCCACATCCCCAGCAGGATGGGATCCTGACAGGAGTGTCCTGGCATCACTGGCTGCACATCAGAAAACGTGGGGAGCCCAGCAGTTAGGGTCTTAAGCCATAGGGACCTCATCAACCAGGGGAGGAGGCGCCCAGCGGGCTCCAACTGCCACGCGAGGGCCCACGTCGCCAAGGCGACGTGTGCGAGCCAGGCAGGAGTGACCTCACATCAGGGGGCCCACCTCACAGAAGTCTGAGGGACCCAGCCAGGATCAGACTCTCACCAGAGGGCCCACATCACGAAGGGGATGGGAACCAGGCAGGAGTGTCCTCACGCCAGTGTGGCCACATCATCGAAAGGTGAGGCACCCAGCACGTGTGGTCTCAAACAAGAGAACCCAAATCACCAACGGGCTGGGACTGAGGCAGGCAAGAGTAGCCTCACAACAGAGGGCCCACAGAATAAACAATGTGAGGAATCCAGGAGCTGGACCCTCCCCCAACAGGCGGCCCAGGGCCACGAGGCTATGGGATCAAGGCCGGAGTGAACTCACACAACAGGGCCCACACCATGGAACCGTGAGCAACCCAGCCGTTGGGACCTCAGAGCAGAAGGCCCACATCCCCCTGAGGATGGGAACCTGGCAGGAGTGTCCTCGCAGGACTGGGCGCACAGCAGAAAATATGGGGAGCCCAGGACTTAGGGCCTGACGCCAGAGGGCCCTGATCACCCAGGGGAGGAGGCTCCCAGCAGGCTCCAACTGCGACCAGAGGGCCCACGTCGCCAAGGCGACGAGTGCCAGCCAGGCAGGAGTGACCTCACAGCAGAGGGCCCACCTCACAGAACGTTGAGGGACCCAGGCAGGATCAGACGCTCACCGAAAGGCCCCCATTACCAAGGGGATGGGACGCAGGCAGGAGTGTTCTCAAACCAGCGGGGCCACACCATCGAAAGGTGAGGAACCCAGCACATATGGCCTCAAACCAGAGGACCCACATCACCAAGGGGCTGGGAGTGAGGCACGCAGGAGTAGCCTCACACCAGAGGGCCCATAGAATAAAACAGGTGAGGACTCCAGCATTTGGAATCTCCCAGCATGTGGCCCACAGCACCAAATCTATGGGATCCTGGTCTGAGTGATGTCACACCACAGGTTCCACTTCATGAAACGGTGAGCTACGCAGCAACTGGGACCTCAGAGCAGAAGGCCCACATCCCCTTGGGGATGGGAACCTGCCACGAGTGTCCTCGAACCACTGGGCGCACATCAGAAAACGTGGGGGGAGCCCAGCAGTTAGGGTCTGACAACACAGGGCCCTCATCGCCGAGGGGAGGAGGCTCCCGGCAGGCTCCAACTAACACCAGAGGTCCCACGTCGCCAAGGCGACGTGTGCTTGCCAGGCAGGAGTGACCACAAAGCAGAGGGCCCACCTCACGGAAGGGTGAGGAACCCAGCAAGGATCAGACTCTCACCAGAGGGCCCACATCACCAAGGGGATGGAAAACAGGCAGCAGTGGCCTCACACCAGTGGGGCCACATCACCGAAGGGTGAGGAACCCAGCACATGTGGCGACCAACCTGAGGACCCAAATCACGACGGGGCTGGGAGTGAAGCAGGCAGGAGTAGCCTCACAAGAGAGGGCCCATAGAATACGTAAGGCGAGGAATCCAGCAGTTGGAAGCTCCCAGCAAGCGACCCGGAGCACCGAGGCTATCGGGCCCAGGCCGGAGTGAACTCACACCAGAGAGCTCACATCATGAAACTGTGAGCAACCCAGCAGTTGGGACCTCAGAGCAGAAGGCCCACATGCCCATGGGTATGGAAACCTGGCAGGAGTGTACTCGCAGCACTGGGCACACCTCAGAAAATGTGGGGAGCCCAGCAGTTAGGTCCTGAAGCCAGAGGCCCCTCATCACCGAGGGGAGGAGGCACCCGGCAGGCTCCAGCTGCCAACAGAGGGCCCACGTGGCCAAGGTGACGTGTTCCAGCCAGGCAGGGGTGACCTCACAGAAGAGGACCCACCTCACAGAAGCGTGAGGAACCCAGCCAGGATAAGACTCTCGCCAGAGGGCCCACATCACCAAGGGGATGGGAACCAGGCAGGAGTGTCCTCACACCAGTGGGGCCACGTCAACGAAAGACGCGGAACCCAGCACACGTGGACTCAAATCAGAGAACCCACATCACGAAGGGGCTTGGAGTGAGGAAGGCAGGAGGAGCCTCACAACAGAGGGCCCACAGAATAAAAAAGCTGAGGAATCCATCAGTTGGCACCTCCCAGCACGTGGCCCAGAGCACGGAGGCTACGGGGTCCAGGCCGCAATGAACTCACACCCGAGGGCCCACATCGTGAAACTGTGAGCAACCCAGCAGATGGGACGTCAGAGCCGAAGGCCCACATCCCGATGGGGATGGGAACCTGGCAGGAGTGTCCTCGCACCACTAGGCGCACATCAGAAAATGTGGGGAGGCCAGCAGTTAGGGCATGACGCCAGAGGGCCCTCATCACCCAGGGGAGGAGGCGCCCAGCAGGCTCTCACTGTCACCAGAGGGCCCTCGTCGCCAAGACGAAGTGTGCCAGCCAGGCAGGAGTGACCTCACAGCACAGGGCCAACCACACAGAAGGTTAGGGAACCCAGCCAGGATTACATTCCCACCAGAGGACCCACATCAACAAGGGTATGGCAACCAGGCAGGAGTGTACTCACACCAGCGGGGCCACACCATTGAAAGGAGAGGAACCCAGCACACGTGGCGTCAAACCAGAGGACCCACATCACCGAGGGGCTGGGAGTGTGGCAGGCAGGAGTAGACTCACAACAGAGGGACCGTAGATTTAAAAAGGTGAGGAATCCAGCAGATCGAACCTCCTAGCAGACGGCCCAGGGAACCGAGTCTACGGGATCCAGACCGGAGTGAACTCACACCAGAGTGCCCACATCATGAAACTGTGAGTAACTCAGCCGCTGGGACCTCAGACCAGACGGCCCACATCCCCACGGGAACGGGAACCTGGCAGGACTGTCCTCGAACCACTGGGGGCACATTCAGAAAATGTGGAGAGACCAGCAGTTAGGGCCTGATGCGAGAGGGCCCCCATCACCGAGGGGAGGAGGCCCCCGGCAGGCTCCAACTGCCACCAGAGGGCCCACGTCGCCAAGGCGAAGTGTGCCAGCCAGGCAGGAGTGACCTCACAGCAGAGGGCCCACCTCACAGAAGGGTGAGGAACGCAGCCAGGATCAGACTCCCACCAGAGGGCCCACATCACCAAGGGGATGGGAACCAGACAGGAGTGTCCTCACACCAGTGGGGCCACACCATCGAAAGGTGAGGAACCCAGCACACGTGGACTCAAACCTGAGGACCCACATCACCGAGGGGCTCTGAGTGAGGCATGCTGGAGAAATCTCACAACTCAGGGCCCATAGAATAAAACAGGTGAGGAATCTAGCAGTTGGCACCTCCCAGCAGGTGGCCCAGAGCACCGAGGCTATGGGATTCAGGCCGCAGTGAAATCACAACAGAGGGCCCACATCATGAAACTGAGCAACCCAGACTTTGGGACCTCAGAGCAGAAGGCCCACGTCCCCAAGGGGATGGGAAGCTGGCAGGAGTGTCCTCGCACCACTGGGCGCACATCAGAAAATGTGGGGAGCCCATCAGTTAGGACCGGACGACAGAGGGCCCTCATCTCCGAGGGTAAGAGGCTCCCGGCAGGCTCCACCTGCCAACAGACGGCCCACGTTGCCAAGGAGACGTGTGCCAAGCAGGCAGGAATGACCTCCCAGCAGAGGGCCCAACTTACCGAAGGGTGAGGGACCCAGCCAGGATCAGACTCTCACCAGAGGGCCCACGTGACCAAGGGGATGGGAACCTGGCAGGCGTGTCCTCACGCCAGTGGGGCCACATCATCGAAATGTAAGAAACCCAGCACACGTGGCCTCAATCCAGAGGACCCACCTCACCGAGGGGCTGGGAGTGGGGCAGGCAGGAGCAGCCTCACAACAGAGGGCCCATAGAATAAAAAAGGTGAGGAATCCAGCAGTTGGAACCTCCCATCCGGTGGCCAGGAACACAGAGGCCATGGGATCCTGGTCGGAGTGAACTTACATCAGAGAGCCCACACCATGGAACTGTGAGCAACCCAGCCGCTGGGACCTCAGAGCAGAAGGCCCACATCCCCAGCAGGATGGGATCCTGACAGGAGTGTCCTGGCATCACTGGCTGCACATCAGAAAACGTGGGGAGCCCAGCAGTTAGGGTCTTAAGCCATAGGGACCTCATCAACCAGGGGAGGAGGCGCCCAGCGGGCTCCAACTGCCACGCGAGGGCCCACGTCGCCAAGGCGACGTGTGCGAGCCAGGCAGGAGTGACCTCACATCAGGGGGCCCACCTCACAGAAGTCTGAGGGACCCAGCCAGGATCAGACTCTCACCAGAGGGCCCACATCACGAAGGGGATGGGAACCAGGCAGGAGTGTCCTCACGCCAGTGTGGCCACATCATCGAAAGGTGAGGCACCCAGCACGTGTGGTCTCAAACAAGAGAACCCAAATCATCAACGGGCTGGGACTGAGGCAGGCAAGAGTAGCCTCACAACAGAGGGCCCACAGAATAAACAATGTGAGGAATCCAGGAGCTGGACCCTCCCCCAACAGGCGGCCCAGGGCCACGAGGCTATGGGATCAAGGCCGGAGTGAACTCACACAACAGGGCCCACACCATGGAACCGTGAGCAACCCAGCCGTTGGGACCTCAGAGCAGAAGGCCCACATCCCCCTGAGGATGGGAACCTGGCAGGAGTGTCCTCGCAGGACTGGGCGCACAGCAGAAAATATGGGGAGCCCAGGACTTAGGGCCTGACGCCAGAGGGCCCTGATCACCCAGGGGAGGAGGCTCCCAGCAGGCTCCAACTGCGACCAGAGGGCCCACGTCGCCAAGGCGACGAGTGCCAGCCAGGCAGGAGTGACCTCACAGCAGAGGGCCCACCTCACAGAACGTTGAGGGACCCAGGCAGGATCAGACGCTCACCGAAAGGCCCCCATTACCAAGGGGATGGGACGCAGGCAGGAGTGTTCTCAAACCAGCGGGGCCACACCATCGAAAGGTGAGGAACCCAGCACATATGGCCTCAAACCAGAGGACCCACATCACCAAGGGGCTGGGAGTGAGGCACGCAGGAGTAGCCTCACACCAGAGGGCCCATAGAATAAAACAGGTGAGGACTCCAGCATTTGGAATCTCCCAGCATGTGGCCCACAGCACCAAATCTATGGGATCCTGGTCTGAGTGATGTCACACCACAGGTTCCACTTCATGAAACGGTGAGCTACGCAGCAACTGGGACCTCAGAGCAGAAGGCCCACATCCCCTTGGGGATGGGAACCTGCCACGAGTGTCCTCGAACCACTGGGCGCACATCAGAAAACGTGGGGGGAGCCCAGCAGTTAGGGTCTGACAACACAGGGCCCTCATCGCCGAGGGGAGGAGGCTCCCGGCAGGCTCCAACTAACACCAGAGGTCCCACGTCGCCAAGGCGACGTGTGCTAGCCAGGCAGGAGTGACCACAAAGCAGAGGGCCCACCTCACGGAAGGGTGAGGAACCCAGCAAGGATCAGACTCTCACCAGAGGGCCCACATCACCAAGGGGATGGAAAACAGGCAGCAGTGGCCTCACACCAGTGGGGCCACATCACCGAAGGGTGAGGAACCCAGCACATGTGGCGACCAACCTGAGGACCCAAATCACGACGGGGCTGGGAGTGAAGCAGGCAGGAGTAGCCTCACAAGAGAGGGCCCATAGAATACGTAAGGCGAGGAATCCAGCAGTTGGAAGCTCCCAGCAAGCGACCCGGAGCACCGAGGCTATCGGGCCCAGGCCGGAGTGAACTCACACCAGAGAGCTCACATCATGAAACTGTGAGCAACCCAGCAGTTGGGACCTCAGAGCAGAAGGCCCACATGCCCATGGGTATGGAAACCTGGCAGGAGTGTACTCGCAGCACTGGGCACACCTCAGAAAATGTGGGGAGCCCAGCAGTTAGGTCCTGAAGCCAGAGGCCCCTCATCACCGAGGGGAGGAGGCACCCGGCAGGCTCCAGCTGCCAACAGAGGGCCCACGTGGCCAAGGTGACGTGTTCCAGCCAGGCAGGGGTGACCTCACAGAAGAGGACCCACCTCACAGAAGCGTGAGGAACCCAGCCAGGATAAGACTCTCGCCAGAGGGCCCACATCACCAAGGGGATGGGAACCAGGCAAGAGTGTCCTCACACCAGTGGGGCCACGTCAACGAAAGACGCGGAACCCAGCACACGTGGACTCAAATCAGAGAACCCACATCACGAAGGGGCTTGGAGTGAGGAAGGCAGGAGGAGCCTCACAACAGAGGGCCCACAGAATAAAAAAGCTGAGGAATCCATCAGTTGGCACCTCCCAGCACGTGGCCCAGAGCACGGAGGCTACGGGGTCCAGGCCGCAATGAACTCACACCCGAGGGCCCACATCGTGAAACTGTGAGCAACCCAGCAGATGGGACGTCAGAGCCGAAGGCCCACATCCCGATGGGGATGGGAACCTGGCAGGAGTGTCCTCGCACCACTAGGCGCACATCAGAAAATGTGGGGAGGCCAGCAGTTAGGGCATGACGCCAGAGGGCCCTCATCACCCAGGGGAGGAGGCGCCCAGCAGGCTCTCACTGTCACCAGAGGGCCCTCGTCGCCAAGACGAAGTGTGCCAGCCAGGCAGGAGTGACCTCACAGCACAGGGCCAACCACACAGAAGGTTAGGGAACCCAGCCAGGATTACATTCCCACCAGAGGACCCACATCAACAAGGGTATGGCAACCAGGCAGGAGTGTACTCACACCAGCGGGGCCACACCATTGAAAGGAGAGGAACCCAGCACACGTGGCGTCAAACCAGAGGACCCACATCACCGAGGGGCTGGGAGTGTGGCAGGCAGGAGTAGACTCACAACAGAGGGACCGTAGATTTAAAAAGGTGAGGAATCCAGCAGATCGAACCTCCTAGCAGACGGCCCAGGGAACCGAGTCTACGGGATCCAGACCGGAGTGAACTCACACCAGAGTGCCCACATCATGAAACTGTGAGTAACTCAGCCGCTGGGACCTCAGACCAGACGGCCCACATCCCCACGGGAACGGGAACCTGGCAGGACTGTCCTCGAACCACTGGGGGCACATTCAGAAAATGTGGAGAGACCAGCAGTTAGGGCCTGATGCGAGAGGGCCCCCATCACCGAGGGGAGGAGGCCCCCGGCAGGCTCCAACTGCCACCAGAGGGCCCACGTCGCCAAGGCGAAGTGTGCCAGCCAGGCAGGAGTGACCTCACAGCAGAGGGCCCACCTCACAGAAGGGTGAGGAACGCAGCCAGGATCAGACTCCCACCAGAGGGCCCACATCACCAAGGGGATGGGAACCAGACAGGAGTGTCCTCACACCAGTGGGGCCACACCATCGAAAGGTGAGGAACCCAGCACACGTGGACTCAAACCTGAGGACCCACATCACCGAGGGGCTCTGAGTGAGGCATGCTGGAGAAATCTCACAACTCAGGGCCCATAGAATAAAACAGGTGAGGAATCTAGCAGTTGGCACCTCCCAGCAGGTGGCCCAGAGCACCGAGGCTATGGGATTCAGGCCGCAGTGAAATCACAACAGAGGGCCCACATCATGAAACTGAGCAACCCAGACTTTGGGACCTCAGAGCAGAAGGCCCACGTCCCCAAGGGGATGGGAAGCTGGCAGGAGTGTCCTCGCACCACTGGGCGCACATCAGAAAATGTGGGGAGCCCATCAGTTAGGACCGGACGACAGAGGGCCCTCATCTCCGAGGGTAAGAGGCTCCCGGCAGGCTCCACCTGCCAACAGACGGCCCACGTTGCCAAGGAGACGTGTGCCAAGCAGGCAGGAATGACCTCCCAGCAGAGGGCCCAACTTACCGAAGGGTGAGGGACCCAGCCAGGATCAGACTCTCACCAGAGGGCCCACGTGACCAAGGGGATGGGAACCTGGCAGGCGTGTCCTCACGCCAGTGGGGCCACATCATCGAAATGTAAGAAACCCAGCACACGTGGCCTCAATCCAGAGGACCCACCTCACCGAGGGGCTGGGAGTGGGGCAGGCAGGAGCAGCCTCACAACAGAGGGCCCATAGAATAAAAAAGGTGAGGAATCCAGCAGTTGGAACCTCCCATCCGGTGGCCAGGAACACAGAGGCCATGGGATCCTGGTCGGAGTGAACTTACATCAGAGAGCCCACACCATGGAACTGTGAGCAACCCAGCCGCTGGGACCTCAGAGCAGAAGGCCCACATCCCCAGCAGGATGGGATCCTGACAGGAGTGTCCTGGCATCACTGGCTGCACATCAGAAAACGTGGGGAGCCCAGCAGTTAGGGTCTTAAGCCATAGGGACCTCATCAACCAGGGGAGGAGGCGCCCAGCGGGCTCCAACTGCCACGCGAGGGCCCACGTCGCCAAGGCGACGTGTGCGAGCCAGGCAGGAGTGACCTCACATCAGGGGGCCCACCTCACAGAAGTCTGAGGGACCCAGCCAGGATCAGACTCTCACCAGAGGGCCCACATCACGAAGGGGATGGGAACCAGGCAGGAGTGTCCTCACGCCAGTGTGGCCACATCATCGAAAGGTGAGGCACCCAGCACGTGTGGTCTCAAACAAGAGAACCCAAATCATCAACGGGCTGGGACTGAGGCAGGCAAGAGTAGCCTCACAACAGAGGGCCCACAGAATAAACAATGTGAGGAATCCAGGAGCTGGACCCTCCCCCAACAGGCGGCCCAGGGCCACGAGGCTATGGGATCAAGGCCGGAGTGAACTCACACAACAGGGCCCACACCATGGAACCGTGAGCAACCCAGCCGTTGGGACCTCAGAGCAGAAGGCCCACATCCCCCTGAGGATGGGAACCTGGCAGGAGTGTCCTCGCAGGACTGGGCGCACAGCAGAAAATATGGGGAGCCCAGGACTTAGGGCCTGACGCCAGAGGGCCCTGATCACCCAGGGGAGGAGGCTCCCAGCAGGCTCCAACTGCGACCAGAGGGCCCACGTCGCCAAGGCGACGAGTGCCAGCCAGGCAGGAGTGACCTCACAGCAGAGGGCCCACCTCACAGAACGTTGAGGGACCCAGGCAGGATCAGACGCTCACCGAAAGGCCCCCATTACCAAGGGGATGGGACGCAGGCAGGAGTGTTCTCAAACCAGCGGGGCCACACCATCGAAAGGTGAGGAACCCAGCACATATGGCCTCAAACCAGAGGACCCACATCACCAAGGGGCTGGAAGTGAGGCACGCAGGAGTAGCCTCACACCAGAGGGCCCATAGAATAAAACAGGTGAGGACTCCAGCATTTGGAATCTCCCAGCATGTGGCCCACAGCACCAAATCTATGGGATCCTGGTCTGAGTGATGTCACACCACAGGTTCCACTTCATGAAACGGTGAGCTACGCAGCAACTGGGACCTCAGAGCAGAAGGCCCACATCCCCTTGGGGATGGGAACCTGCCACGAGTGTCCTCGAACCACTGGGCGCACATCAGAAAACGTGGGGGGAGCCCAGCAGTTAGGGTCTGACAACACAGGGCCCTCATCGCCGAGGGGAGGAGGCTCCCGGCAGGCTCCAACTAACACCAGAGGTCCCACGTCGCCAAGGCGACGTGTGCTAGCCAGGCAGGAGTGACCACAAAGCAGAGGGCCCACCTCACGGAAGGGTGAGGAACCCAGCAAGGATCAGACTCTCACCAGAGGGCCCACATCACCAAGGGGATGGAAAACAGGCAGCAGTGGCCTCACACCAGTGGGGCCACATCACCGAAGGGTGAGGAACCCAGCACATGTGGCGACCAACCTGAGGACCCAAATCACGACGGGGCTGGGAGTGAAGCAGGCAGGAGTAGCCTCACAAGAGAGGGCCCATAGAATACGTAAGGCGAGGAATCCAGCAGTTGGAAGCTCCCAGCAAGCGACCCGGAGCACCGAGGCTATCGGGCCCAGGCCGGAGTGAACTCACACCAGAGAGCTCACATCATGAAACTGTGAGCAACCCAGCAGTTGGGACCTCAGAGCAGAAGGCCCACATGCCCATGGGTATGGAAACCTGGCAGGAGTGTACTCGCAGCACTGGGCACACCTCAGAAAATGTGGGGAGCCCAGCAGTTAGGTCCTGAAGCCAGAGGCCCCTCATCACCGAGGGGAGGAGGCACCCGGCAGGCTCCAGCTGCCAACAGAGGGCCCACGTGGCCAAGGTGACGTGTTCCAGCCAGGCAGGGGTGACCTCACAGAAGAGGACCCACCTCACAGAAGCGTGAGGAACCCAGCCAGGATAAGACTCTCGCCAGAGGGCCCACATCACCAAGGGGATGGGAACCAGGCAAGAGTGTCCTCACACCAGTGGGGCCACGTCAACGAAAGACGCGGAACCCAGCACACGTGGACTCAAATCAGAGAACCCACATCACGAAGGGGCTTGGAGTGAGGAAGGCAGGAGGAGCCTCACAACAGAGGGCCCACAGAATAAAAAAGCTGAGGAATCCATCAGTTGGCACCTCCCAGCACGTGGCCCAGAGCACGGAGACTACGGGGTCCAGGCCGCAATGAACTCACACCCGAGGGCCCACATCGTGAAACTGTGAGCAACCCAGCAGATGGGACGTCAGAGCCGAAGGCCCACATCCCGATGGGGATGGGAACCTGGCAGGAGTGTCCTCGCACCACTAGGCGCACATCAGAAAATGTGGGGAGGCCAGCAGTTAGGGCATGACGCCAGAGGGCCCTCATCACCCAGGGGAGGAGGCGCCCAGCAGGCTCTCACTGTCACCAGAGGGCCCTCGTCGCCAAGACGAAGTGTGCCAGCCAGGCAGGAGTGACCTCACAGCACAGGGCCAACCACACAGAAGGTTAGGGAACCCAGCCAGGATTACATTCCCACCAGAGGACCCACATCAACAAGGGTATGGCAACCAGGCAGGAGTGTACTCACACCAGCGGGGCCACACCATTGAAAGGAGAGGAACCCAGCACACGTGGCGTCAAACCAGAGGACCCACATCACCGAGGGGCTGGGAGTGTGGCAGGCAGGAGTAGACTCACAACAGAGGGACCGTAGATTTAAAAAGGTGAGGAATCCAGCAGATCGAACCTCCTAGCAGACGGCCCAGGGAACCGAGTCTACGGGATCCAGACCGGAGTGAACTCACACCAGAGTGCCCACATCATGAAACTGTGAGTAACTCAGCCGCTGGGACCTCAGACCAGACGGCCCACATCCCCACGGGAACGGGAACCTGGCAGGACTGTCCTCGAACCACTGGGGGCACATTCAGAAAATGTGGAGAGACCAGCAGTTAGGGCCTGATGCGAGAGGGCCCCCATCACCGAGGGGAGGAGGCCCCCGGCAGGCTCCAACTGCCACCAGAGGGCCCACGTCGCCAAGGCGAAGTGTGCCAGCCAGGCAGGAGTGACCTCACAGCAGAGGGCCCACCTCACAGAAGGGTGAGGAACGCAGCCAGGATCAGACTCCCACCAGAGGGCCCACATCACCAAGGGGATGGGAACCAGACAGGAGTGTCCTCACACCAGTGGGGCCACACCATCGAAAGGTGAGGAACCCAGCACACGTGGACTCAAACCTGAGGACCCACATCACCGAGGGGCTCTGAGTGAGGCATGCTGGAGAAATCTCACAACTCAGGGCCCATAGAATAAAACAGGTGAGGAATCTAGCAGTTGGCACCTCCCAGCAGGTGGCCCAGAGCACCGAGGCTATGGGATTCAGGCCGCAGTGAAATCACAACAGAGGGCCCACATCATGAAACTGAGCAACCCAGACTTTGGGACCTCAGAGCAGAAGGCCCACGTCCCCAAGGGGATGGGAAGCTGGCAGGAGTGTCCTCGCACCACTGGGCGCACATCAGAAAATGTGGGGAGCCCATCAGTTAGGACCGGACGACAGAGGGCCCTCATCTCCGAGGGTAAGAGGCTCCCGGCAGGCTCCACCTGCCAACAGACGGCCCACGTTGCCAAGGAGACGTGTGCCAAGCAGGCAGGAATGACCTCCCAGCAGAGGGCCCAACTTACCGAAGGGTGAGGGACCCAGCCAGGATCAGACTCTCACCAGAGGGCCCACGTGACCAAGGGGATGGGAACCTGGCAGGCGTGTCCTCACGCCAGTGGGGCCACATCATCGAAATGTAAGAAACCCAGCACACGTGGCCTCAATCCAGAGGACCCACCTCACCGAGGGGCTGGGAGTGGGGCAGGCAGGAGCAGCCTCACAACAGAGGGCCCATAGAATAAAAAAGGTGAGGAATCCAGCAGTTGGAACCTCCCATCCGGTGGCCAGGAACACAGAGGCCATGGGATCCTGGTCGGAGTGAACTTACATCAGAGAGCCCACACCATGGAACTGTGAGCAACCCAGCCGCTGGGACCTCAGAGCAGAAGGCCCACATCCCCAGCAGGATGGGATCCTGACAGGAGTGTCCTGGCATCACTGGCTGCACATCAGAAAACGTGGGGAGCCCAGCAGTTAGGGTCTTAAGCCATAGGGACCTCATCAACCAGGGGAGGAGGCGCCCAGCGGGCTCCAACTGCCACGCGAGGGCCCACGTCGCCAAGGCGACGTGTGCGAGCCAGGCAGGAGTGACCTCACATCAGGGGGCCCACCTCACAGAAGTCTGAGGGACCCAGCCAGGATCAGACTCTCACCAGAGGGCCCACATCACGAAGGGGATGGGAACCAGGCAGGAGTGTCCTCACGCCAGTGTGGCCACATCATCGAAAGGTGAGGCACCCAGCACGTGTGGCCTCAAACCAGAGAACCCACATCACCAACGGGCTGGGACTGAGGCAGGCAAGAGTAGCCTCACAACAGAGGGCCCACAGAATAAACAATGTGAGGAATCCAGGAGCTGGACCCTCCCCCAACAGGCGGCCCAGGGCCACGAGGCTATGGGATCAAGGCCGGAGTGAACTCACACAACAGGGCCCACACCATGGAACCGTGAGCAACCCAGCCGTTGGGACCTCAGAGCAGAAGGCCCACATCCCCCTGAGGATGGGAACCTGGCAGGAGTGTCCTCGCAGGACTGGGCGCACAGCAGAAAATATGGGGAGCCCAGGACTTAGGGCCTGACGCCAGAGGGACCTGATCACCCAGGGGAGGAGGCTCCCAGCAGGCTCCAACTGCGACCAGAGGGCCCACGTCGCCAAGGCGACGAGTGCCAGCCAGGCAGGAGTGACCTCACAGCAGAGGGCCCACCTCACAGAACGTTGAGGGACCCAGGCAGGATCAGACGCTCACCGAAAGGCCCCCATTACCAAGGGGATGGGAAGCAGGCAGGAGTGTTCTCAAACCAGCGGGGCCACACCATCGAAAGGTGAGGAACCCAGCACATATGGCCTCAAACCAGAGGACCCACATCACCAAGGGGCTGGGAGTGAGGCACGCAGGAGTAGCCTCACACCAGAGGGCCCATAGAATAAAACAGGTGAGGACTCCAGCATTTGGAATCTCCCAGCATGTGGCCCACAGCACCAAATCTATGGGATCCTGGTCTGAGTGATGTCACACCACAGGTTCCACTTCATGAAACGGTGAGCTACGCAGCAACTGGGACCTCAGAGCAGAAGGCCCACATCCCCTTGGGGATGGGAACCTGCCACGAGTGTCCTCGAACCACTGGGCGCACATCAGAAAACGTGGGGGGAGCCCAGCAGTTAGGGTCTGACAACACAGGGCCCTCATCGCCGAGGGGAGGAGGCTCCCGGCAGGCTCCAACTAACACCAGAGGGCCCACGTCGCCAAGGCGACGTGTGCCAGCCAGGCAGGAGTGACCACAAAGCACAGGGCCCACCTCACGGAAGGGTGAGGAACCCAGCAAGGATCAGACTCTCACCAGAGGGCCCACATCACCAAGGGGATGGAAAACAGGCAACAGTGGCCTCACACCAGTGGGGCCACATCACCGAAGGGTGAGGAACCCAGCACATGTGGCGACCAACCTGAGGACCCAAATCACGACGGGGCTGGGAGTGAAGCAGGCAGGAGTAACCTCACAAGAAAGGGCCCATAGAATACGTAAGGCGAGGAATCCAGCAGTTAGTATCTCCCAGCAAGCGACCCAGAGCACCGAGGCTATCGGGCCCAGGCCGGAGTGAACTCACACCAGAGAGCTCACATCATGAAACTGTGAGCAACCCAGCAGTTGGGACCTCAGAGCAGAAGGCCCACATGCCCATGGGTATGGAAACCTGGCAGGAGTGTACTCGCAGCACTGGGCGCACCTCAGAAAATGTGGGGAGCCCAGCAGTTAGGTCCTGAAGCCAGAGGCCCCTCATCACCAAGGGGAGGAGGCACCCAGCAGGCTCCAGCTGCCAACAGAGGGCCCACGTGGCCAAGGTGACGTGTTCCAGCCAGGCAGGGGTGACCTCACAGAAGAGGGCCTACCTCACAGAAGGGTGAGGAACCCAGCCAGGATAAGACTCTCGCCAGAGGGCCCACATCACCAAGGGGATGGGAACCAGGCAGGAGTGTCCTCACACCAGTGGGGCCACGTCAACGAAAGACGCGGAACCCAGCACACGTGGACTCAAATCAGAGAACCCACAGCACGAAAGGGGTTGGAGTGAGGAAGGCAGGAGGAGCCCTACAACCGAGGGCCCACAGAATAAAAAAGCTGAGGAATCCATCAGTTGGCACCTCCCAGCACGCGGCCCAGAGCACGGAGGCTACGGGGTCCAGGCCGAAATGAACTCACACCCGAGGGCCCACATCGTGAAACTGTGAGCAACCCAGCAGATGGGACGTCAGAGCCAAAGGCCCACATCCCGATGGGGATGGGAACCTGGCACGAGTGTCCTCGCACCACTAGGCGCACATCAGAAAATGTGGGGAGGCCAGCAGTTAGGACATGACGCCAGAGGGCCCTCATCACCCAGGGGAGGAGGCGCCCAGCAGGCTCTCACTGTCACCAGAGGGCCCTCGTCGCCAAGACGAAGTGTGCCAACCAGGCATGGGTGACCTCACAGAAGAGGGCCTACCTCACAGAAGGTTAGGGAACCCAGCCAGGATTACATTCTCACCAGAGGACCCACATCAACAAGGGTATGGCAACCAGGCAGGAGTGTACTCACACCAGCGGGGCCACATCATCGAAAGGTGAGGAACCCAGCACACGAGGCGTCAAACCAGAGGACCCACATCACCAAGGGGCTGGGAGTGTGGCCGGCAGGAGTAGACTCACAACAGAGGGACCGTAGATTTAAAAAGGTGAGGAATCCAGCAGATCGAACCTCCTAGCAGGCGGCCCAGGGAACCGAGTCTACGGGATCCAGACCGGAGTGAACTCACACCAGAGTGCCCACATCATGAAACTGTGAGTAACTCAGCCGCTGGGACCTCAGACCAGACGGCCCACATCCCCACGGGAACGGGAACCTGGCAGGACTGTCCTCTAACCACTGGGGGCACATTCAGAAAATGTGGAGAGGTGCCCAGGGAGCTCGGGCCTGAAGGGCCAGGCCAAGGCCTCTGCGAAAGTAGACTGGGCACGAAGGAAAAGAAAAAAAGGTATGAAGCATTTTTGGAGGAGGTCATTGAGATGGTGTAACCACTGGTTGACCTGCAAGCTGGACCTGGGCAATCGAAGACACCTCATCTGTTCTCCTGTCCTTGGACCCACATTCTACATTCTACCCACCATTCCCACTGTGGGAGCTGTTCCAAGGATGTAGCCTTGAAAGAGTAAGGTGTTGATGAGACCTCTGGATGGTATATGTGACTGAGCCCAGTTAAGGCCACTATATAAACTTAAGATTCTGGCTGGTGGATACAGAGATCTGCTCATCCTGCAGCTGCCCAAGACAAGCTTCTTAAAGGATGTGCCTGACACACAGACGATGCCTGTGGCCTCTTCTGCGATTGGAGACGAGGAGCATGTGTTCACAGTGATAGCCAGAGCTTCCTCTTGCTTGCTGTGCCTGTGGATGAAAAGCTTTTGGTGCTCCAGCCAGGAGGCAGGGCTCTGCCTCTGAGGTAGGACAGCCAACTTCAGGACACTGATCAACAAGAGACCTCCCAGCTCCACATAATATCAAACGGCGAAAATCTCCCAGAGACCTCCATCTTAACACCAGCACCCAGCTTCACTCAACGACCAGCAAGCCACAGTGCTGGAAAACCTATGCCAAACAACTAGCAAAACAGGAACACAACCCCACCCATTAGCAGAGAGGCTGCCTAAAATCATAATAAGGCCACAGACACCCCCAAACACACCACCAGATGTGAACCTGCCCACTAGAGAGACAAGATCCACCCTCATCCACCACAACACAGGCACTAGCCCCCTCCACCAGGAAGCCTACACAACCCACTGAACCAACCTTAGCCACTGGAGACAAACATCAAAAACAGGAGGAACTACAAACCTGCAGCCTGCAAAAAGGAGACCCCAAACACAGTAAGATAAGCAAAATGAGAAGACAGAAAAACACACAGCAGATAAAGGAGCAAGATAAAAATGCACCAGACCTAACAAATGAAGAGGAAATAGGCAGTCTACCTGAAAGAGAATTCAGAATAATGATAGTAAGGTTGATCCGAAATCTTGGAGATAGAATGGACAATAGATTGGACAAAATGCAAGAATCAGTTAACAAGGACCTAGAAGAACTAAAGATGAAACAAGCAACGATGAACAACACAATAAATGAAATTAAAAGTACTCTAGATGGGATCAATAGCAGAATAACTGAGGCAGAAGAACGGATAAGTGACCTGGAAGATAAAATAGTGGAAATAACTACTGCAGAGCAGAATAAAGAAAAAAGAATGAAAAGAACTGAGGACAGTCTCAGAGACCTCTGGGACAACATTAAACGCACCAACATTCGAATTATAGGGGTTCCAGAAGAAGAAGAGAAAAAGAAAGGGACTGAGAAAATATTTGAAGAGATTATAGTTGAAAACTTCCCTAATATGGGAAAGGAAATAGTTAATCAAGTCCAGGAAGCACAGAGAGTCCCATACAAGATAAATACAAGGAGAAATACGCCAAGACACATATTAATCAAACTGTCAAAAATTAAATACAAAGAAAGCATATTAAAAGCAGCAAGGGAAAAACAACAAATAACACATAAGGGAATCCCCATAAGGTTAACAGCTGATCTCTCAGCAGAAACCCTACAAGCCAGAAGGGAGTGGCAGGACATACTGAAAGTGATGAAGGAGAAAAACATGCAGCCAAGACTACTCTACCCAGCAAGGATCTCATTCAGATTTGATGGAGAAATTAAAACCTTTAAAGACAAGCAAAAGCTGAGAGAGTTCAGCACCACCAAACCAGCTTTACAACAAATGCTAAAGGATCTTCTCTAGGCAAGAAACACAAGAGAAGGAAAAGACCTACAATAACGAACCCAAAACAATTTAGAAAATGGGAATAGGAACATACATATCGATAATTACCTTAAATGTAAATGGACTAAATGCTCCCACCAAAAGACACAGATTAGCTGAATGGATACAAAAACAAGACCCTTATATATGCTGTCTACAAGAGACCCACTTCAGACCTAGAGACACATACAGACTGAAAGTAAGGGGATGGAAAAAGATATTCCATGCAAATGGAAGCCAAAAGAAAGCTGGAGTAGCAATTCTCATATCAGACAAAATAGACTTTAAAATAAGGACTATTAAAAGAGACAAAGAAGGACACTACATAATAATCAAGGGATCGATCCAAGAAGAAGATATAACAATTGTAAATATTTATGCACCCAACATAGGAGCACCTCAATACATAAGGCAAATACTAACAGCCATAAAAGGGGAAATCGACAGTAACACATTCATAGTAGGGGACTTAAACACCCCACTTTCACCCATGGACAGATCATCCAAAATGAAAATAAATAAGGAAACACAAGCTTTAAATGATACATTAAACAAGATGGACTTAATTGATATTTATAGGACACTCCATCCAAAAACAACAGAATACACATTTTTCTCAAGTGCTCATGGAACATTCTCCAGGATAGATCATATCTTAGGTCACAAATCAAGCCTTGGTAAATTTAAGAAAATTGAAATTGTATCAAGTATCTTTTCTGACCACAACGCCATGAGACTAGATATCAATTACAGGAAAAGATCTGTAAAAAATACAAACACATGGAGGCTAAACAATACACTACTTAATAATGAAGAGATCACTGAAGAAATCAAAGAGGAAATCAAAAAATACCTAGAAACAAATGACAATGGAGACACAACGACCCAAAACCTGTGGGATGCAGCAAAAGCAGTTCTAAGGGGGAAGTTTATAGCAATACAAGCCCACCTTAAGAAGCAGGAAACATCTCGAATAAACAACCTAACCTTGCACCTCAAGCAATTAGAGAAAGAAGAACCAAAAAACCCCAAAGCTAGCAGAAGGAAAGAAATCATAAAAATCAGATCAGAAATAAATGAAAAAGAAATGAAGGAAACAATAGCAAAGATCAATAAAACTAAAAGCTGGTTCTTTGAGAAGATAAACAAAATAGATAAACCACTAGCCAGACTGATCAAGAAAAAAAGGGAGAAGACTCAAATCAATAGAATTAGAAATGCAAAAGGAGAGGTAACAACTGACACTGCAGAGATAAAAGAGATCATGAGAGATTACTACAAGCAACTCTATGCCAATAAAATGGACAATCTGGAAGAAATGGACAAATTCTTAGAAATGCACAACCTGCCAAGACTGAATCAGGAAGAAATAGAAAATATGAACAGACCAATCACAAGCACTGAAATTGAAACTGTGATTAAAAATCTTCCAACAAAGAAAAGCCCAGGACCAGATGGCTTCACAGGCGAATTCTATCAAACATTTAGAGAAGAGCTAACACCTATCCTTCTCAAACTCTTCCAAAATATAGCAGAGGGAGGAACACTCCCTAACTCCTTCTACGAGGCCACCATCACCTTGATACCAAAACCAGACAAGGATGTCACAAAGAAAGAAAACTACAGGCCAATATCACTGATGAACATAGATGCAAAAATCCTCAACAAAATACTAGCAAACAGAATCCAACAGCACATTAAAAGGATCATACACCATGATCAAGTGGGGTTTATTCCAGGAATGCAAGGATTCTTCAATATACGCAAATCTATCAATGTGATAAACCATATTAACAAATTGAAGGAGAAAAACAATATGATCATCTCAATAGATGCAGAGAAAGCTTTTGACAAAATTCAACACCCATTTATGATAAAAACCCTGCAGAAAGTAGGCATAGAGGGAACTTTCCTCAACATAATAAAGGCCATATATGACAAGCCCACAGCAAACATCATCCTCAATGGTGAAAAACTGAAAGCATTTCCACTAAGATCAGGAACAAGACAAGGTTGCCCACTCTCACCACTCTTATTCAACATTGTTTTGGAAGTTTTAGCCACAGCAATCAGAGAAGAAAAGGAAATAAAAGGAATCCAAATCGGAAAAGAAGAAGTAAAGCTGTCACTGTTTGCAGATGACATGATCCTATACATAGAGAACCCTAAAGATGCTACCAGAAAACTACTAGAGCTAATCAATGAATTTGGTAAAGTGGCAGGATACAAAATTAATGCACAGAAATCTCTGGCATTCCTATATACTAATGATGAAAAATCTGAAAGTGAAATCAAGAAAACACTCCCATTTACCATTGCAACAAAAAGAATAAAATATCTAGGAATAAACCTACCTAAGGAGACAAAAGACCTGTATGCAGAAAATTATAAGACACTGATGAAAGAAATTAAAGATGATATAAATAGATGGAGAGATATACCATGTTCTTGGATTGGAAGAATCAACATTGTGACAATGACTCTACTACCCAAAGCAATCTATAGGTTCAATGCAATCCCTATCAAACTACCACTGGCATTTTTCACAGAACTAGAACAAAAAATTTCACAATTTGTATGGAAACACAAAAGACCCCGAATAGCCAAAGCAATCTTGAGAACGAAAGAAGGAACTGGAGGAATCAGGCTCCCTGACTTCAGACTATACTACAAAGCTACAGTCATCAAGACGGTATGGTACTGGCACAAAAACAGAAATATAGATCAATGGAACAGGATAGAAAGCCCAGAGATAAACCCATGCACATATGGACACCTTATCTTTGATAAAGGTGGCAGTAATGTACAATGGAGAAAGGACAGCCTCTTCAATAAGTGGTGCTGGGAAAACTGGACAGGTACATGTAAAAGTATGAGATTAGATCACTCCCTAACACCATACACAAAAATAAGCTCAAAATGGATTAAAGAACTAAATGTAAGGCCAGAAACTATCAAACTCTTAGAGGAAAACATAGGCAGAACACTCTATGACATAAATCAAAGCAAGATCCTTTCTGACCCACCTCCTACAGTAATGGAAATAAAAACAAAAATAAACAAATGGGACCTAATGAAACTTCAAAGCTTTTGCACAGCAAAGGAAACCATAAACAAGACCAAAAGACAACCCTCAGAATGGGAGAAAATATTTGCAAATGAAGCAACCGACAAAGGATTAATCTCCAAAATTTACAAACAGCTCATGCAGCTCAATAACAAGAAAACAAACAACCCAATCCAAAAATGGGCAGAAGACCTAAATAGACATTTCTCCAAAGAAGATATACAGACTGCCAACAAACACATGAAAGAATGCTCAACATCATTAATCATTAGAGAAATGCAAATCAAAACTACAATGAGATATCATCTCACACCAGTCAGAATGGCCATCATCAAAAAATCTAGAAACAATAAATGCTGGAGAGGGTGTGGAGAAAAGGGAACACTCTTGCACTGCTGGTGGGAATGTGAATTAGTTCAGCCACTATGGAGAACAGTATGGAGGTTCCTTAAAAAACTACAAATAGAACTACCATATGACCCAGCAATGCCACTACTGGGCATATACCCTGAGAAAACCAAAATTCAAAAAGAGTCATGTACCAAAATGTTCATTGCAGCTCTATTTACAATAGCTCGGAGATGGAAACAACCTAAGTGCCCGTCATCAGATGAATGGATAAAGAAGATGTGGCACATATATACAATGGAATATTACTCAGCCATAAAAAGAAACGAAATTGAGCTATTTGTAATGAGGTGGATAGACCTAGAGTCTGTCATACAGAGTGAAGTAAGTCAGAAAGAAAAAGACAAATACCGTATGCTAACACATATATATGGAATTTAAGAAAAAAATGTCATGAAGAACCTAGGGGTAAAGCAGGAATAAAGACGCAGACCTCTTAGAGAACGGACTTGAGGTTATGGGGAGGGGGAAGGGTGAGCTGTGACAGGGCGAGAGAGAGTCATGGGCATATACACAGTAACAAACGCAGTAAGGTAGATAGCTAGTGGGAAGCAGCCGCATGGCACAGGGATATAGGCTCGGTGCTTTGTGACAGCCTGGAGGGGTGGGATGGGGAGGGTGGGAGGGAGGGAGACGCAACAGGGAAGACATATGGGAACATAATGTTTATGTATGACTGATTCACTTTGTTATAAAGCAGAAACTAACACACCATTGTAAAGCAATTATACCCCAATAAAGATGTTAAAAAAAAAAAAAGGAGGAGATATGGGGATATATGTATACATATAGCTGATTCACTTTGTTATACAGAAGGAACTAAAACACCATTGTAAAGCAATTATACTCCAATAAACATGTTTAAAAAAAAAAAAAAGAAAGAAAATGTGGAGAGACAAGCAGTTAGGGCCTGACGCGAGAGGGCCCTCATCACCGAGGGGAGGAGGCCCCCGGCAGACTCCAACTGCCACCAGAGAGCCCACGTCGCCAAGGCGAAGTGTGCCAGCCAGGCAGGAGTGACCTCACAGCAGAGGGCCCACCTCACAGAAGGGTGAGGAACGCAGCCAGGATCAGACTCCCACCAGAGGGCCCACATCACCAAGGAGATTGGAACCAGACAGGAGTGTCCTCACACCAGTGGGGCCACACCATCGAAAGGTGAGGAACCCAGCACACGTGGACTCAAACCTGAGGACCCACATCACCGAGGGGCTCTGAGTGAGGCATGCTGGAGAAATCTCACAACTCAGGGCCTATAGAATAAAACAGGTGAGGAATCTAGCAGTTGGCACCTCCCAGCAGGTGGCCCAGAGCACCGAGCCTACGGGATTGAGGCCGCAGTGAACTCACACCAGAGGGCCCACATCATGGAACTGAGCAACCCAGACTTTGGGACCTCAGAGCAGAAGGCCCACGTCCCCAAGGGGATGGGAAGCTGGCAGGAGTGTCCTCGCACCACTGGGCGCACATCAGAAAATGTGGGGAGCCCATCAGTTAGGACCGGACGACAGAGGGCCCTCATCTCCGAGGGTAAGAGGCTCCCGGCAGGCTCCACCTGCCAACAGACGGCCCACGTTGCCAAGGAGACGTGTGCCAAGCAGGCAGGAATGACCTCCCAGCAGAGGGCCCAACTTACAGAAGGGTGAGGGACACAGCCAGGATCAGACTCTCACCAAAGGGCCCGCGTGACCAAGGGGATGGGAACCTGGCAGGCGTGTCCTCACGCCAGTGGGGCCACATCATCGAAATGTAGGAAACCCAGCACATGTGGCCTCAATCCAGAGGACCCACATCACCAAGGGGCTGGGAGTGAGGCAGGCAGGAGCAGCCTCACAACAGAGGGCCCATAAAATAAAAAAGGTGAGGAATCCAGCAGTTGGAACCTCCCATCAGGCGGCCAGGAACACAGAGGCCATGGGATCCTGTTCGGAGTGAACTTACATCAGAGAGCCCACACCATGGAACTGTGAGCAACCCAGCCGCTGGGACCTCAGAGCAGAAGGCCCACATCCCCAGCAGGATGGGAACCTGGCAGGAGTGTCCTGGCATCACTGGCTGCACATCAGAAAACGTGGGGAGCCCAGCAGTTAGGGTCTTAAGCCATAGGGACCTCATCAACCAGGGGTGGAGGCGCCCAGCGGGCTCCAACTGCCACGCGAGAGCCCACGTCGCCAAGGCGACGTGTGCGAGCCAGGCAGGAGTGACCTCACATCAGGGGGCCCACCTCACAGAAGTCTGAGGGACCCAGCCAGGATCAGACTCTCACCAGAGGGCCCACATCACGAAGGGGATGGGAACCAGGCAGGAGTGTCCTCACACCAGTGTGGCCACATCATCGAAATGTGGGGCACCCAGCACGTGTGGCCTCAAACCAGAGAACCCACATCACCAACGGGCTGGGACTGAGGCAGGCAAGAGTAGCCTCACAACAGAGGGCCCACAGAATAAACAATGTGAGGAATCCAAGAGCTGGACCCTCCCCCAACAGGCGGCCCAGGGCCACGAGGCTATGGGATCAAGGCCGGAGTGAACTCACACAAGAGGGCCCACACCATGGAACCATGAGCAACCCAGCCGTTGGGACCTCAGAGCAGAAGGCCCACATCCCCCTGAGGATGGGAACCTGGCAGGAGTGTCCTCACACCACTGGGGGCACAGTAGAAAATATAGGGAGCCCAGGACTTAGGGCCTGACGCCAGAGGGCCCCGATCACCCAGGGGAGGAGGCTCCCAGCAGGCTGCAACTGCGACCAGAGGGCCCACGTCGCCAAGGCGACGAGTGCCAGCCAGGCAGGAGTGACCTCACAGCAGAGGGCCCACCTCACGGAAGGGTGAGGAACCCAGCAAGGATCAGATTCTCACCAGAGGGACCACATCACCAAGGGGATGGAAAACAGGCAGCAGTGGCCTCACACCGGTGGGGCCACATCACCGAAGGGTGAGGAACCCAGCACGTGTGGCGACCAACCTGAGGACCCCAATCACGACGGGGCTGGGAGTGAAGCAGGCAGGAGTAACCTCACAAGAGAGGGCCCATAGAATACGTAAGGCGAGGAATCCAGCAGTTGGAAGCTCCCAGCAAGCGACCCGGAGCACCGAAGCTATCGGGCCCAGGCCGGAGTGAACTCACACCAGAGAGCTCACATCATGAAACTGTGAGCAACCCAGCAGTTGGGACCTCAGAGCAGAAGGCCCACATCCCCATGGGTATGGAAACCTGGCAGGAGTGTACTCGCAGCACTGGGCGCACCTCAGAAAATGTGGGGAGCCCAGGAGTTAGGTCCTGAAGCCAGAGGCCCCTCATCACCGAGGGCAGGAGGCACCCAGCAGGCTCCAGCTGCCACCACAGGGCCCACGTCGCCAAGGTGACGTGTTCCAGCCAGGCAGGGGTGACCTTACAGAAGAGGGCCTACCTCACAGAAGGGTGAGGACCCCAGCTAGGATAAGACTCTCGTCAGAGGGCCCACATCACCAAGGGGATGGGAACCAGGCAGGAGTGTCCTCACACCAGTGGGGCCACGTCAACGAAAGACGCGGAACCCAGCACACGTGGACTCAAATCAGAGAACCCACATCACGAAGGGGCTTGGAGTGAGGAAGGCAGGAGGAGCCTCACAACAGAGGGCCCACAGAATAAAAAAGCTGAGGAATCCATCAGTTGGCACCTCCCAGCACGCGGCCCAGAGCACGGAGGCTACGGGGTCCAGGCCGGAATGATCTCACACCCGAGGGCCCACATCGTGAAACTGTGAGCAACCCAGCAGATGGGACGTCAGAGCCGAAGGCCCACAGCCCGATGGGGATGGAACCTGGCAGGAGTGTCCTCTCACCACTAGGCGCACATCAGAAAATGTGGGGAGGCCAGCAGTTAGGGCATGACGCCAGAGGGCCCTCATCACCCAGGGGAGGAGGCGCCCAGCAGGCTCTCACCGTCACCAGCGGGCCCACGTCGCCAAGACGAAGTGTGCCAGCCAGGCAGGAGTGACCTCACAGCACAGGGCCAACCACACAGAAGGTTAGGGAACCCAGCCAGGATTACATTCCCACCAGAGGACCCACATCAACAAGGGTATGGCAACCAGGCAGGAGTGTACTCACACCAGCGGGGCCACACCATCGAAAGGTGAGGAACCCAGCACACGTGGCGTCAAACCAGAGGACCCACATCACCGAGGGGCTGGGAGTGTGGCCGGCAGGAGTAGACTCACAACAGAGGGACCATAGATTTAAAAAGATGAGGAATCGAGCAGGTCGAACCTCCTAGCAGGCGGCCCAGGGAACTGTGTCTACGGGATCCAGACCGGAGTGAACTCACACCAGAGTGCCCACATCATGAAACTGTGAGTAACTCAGCCGCTGGGACCTCAGACCAGACGGCCCACATCCCCACGGGAACGGGAACCTGGCAGGACTGTCCTCGAACCACTGGGGGCACATTCAGAAAATGTGGAGAGACCAGCAGTTAGGGCCTGACGCGAGAGGGCCCCCATCACCGAGGGGAGGAGGCCCCTGGCAGGCTCCAACTGCCACCAGAGGGCCCACGTCGCCAAGGCGAAGTGTGCCAGCCAGGCAGGAGTGACCTCACAGCAGAGGGCCCACCTCACAGAAGGGTGAGGAACGCAGCCAGGATCAGACTCCCACCAGAGGGCCCACATCACCAAGGGGATGGGAACCAGACAGGAGTGTCCTCACACCAGTGGGGCCACACCATCGAAAGGTGAGGAACCCAGCATATGTGGACTCAAACCTGAGGACCCACATCACCGTGGGGCTGTGAGTGAGGCATGCTGGAGAAATCTCACAACTCAGGGCCCATAGAATAAAACAGGTGAGGAATCTAGCAGTTGGCACCTCCCAGCAGGTGGCCCAGAGCACCCAGGCTACGGGATTCAGGCCGCAGTGAACTCACACCAGAGGGCCAACATCATGGAACTGAGCAACCCAGACTTTGGGACCTCAGAGCAGAAGGCCCACGTCCCCAAGGGGATGGGAAGCTGGCAGGAGTGTCCTCGCATCACTGGACGCACATCAGAAAATGTGGGGAGCCCATCAGTTAGGACCGGATGACAGAGGGCCCTCGTCTCCGAGGGTAAGAGGCTCCCGGCAGGCTCCACCTGCCAACAGACGGCCCACGTCGCCAAGGTGACGTGTGCCAAGCAGGCAGGAATGACCTCCCAGCAGAGGGCCCAACTTACAGAAGGCTGAGGGACACAGCCAGGATCAGACTCTCACCAGAGGGCCCACGTGACCAATGGGATGGGAACCTGGCAGGCGAGTCCTCATGCCAGTGGGGCCACATCATCGAAATGTAAGAAACCCAGCACACGTGGCCTCAATCCATAGGACCCACATCACCAAGGGGCTGGGAGTGGGGCAGGCAGGAGCAGCCTCACTACAGAGGGCCCATAGAATAAAAAAGGTGAGGAATCCAGCAGTTGGAACCTCTCATCCGGTGGCCAGGAACACAGAGGCCATGGGATCCTCGTCGGAGTAAACTTACATCAGAGAGCCCACACCATGGAACTGTGAGCAACCAAGCCGCTGGGACCTCAGAGCAGAAGGCCCACATCCCCAGCAGGATGGAAACCTGGCAGGAGTGTCCTGGCATCACTGGCTACACATCAGAAAACGTGGGGAGCCCAGCAGTTAGGGTCTTAAGCCATAGGGACCTCATCAACCATGGGAGGAGGCGCCCAGCGGGCTCCAACTGCCACGCGAAGGCCCACGTCGCCAAGGCGACGTGTGCAAGCCAGGCAGGAGTGACCTCACATCAGGGAGCCCACGTCACAGAAGTCTGAGGGACCCAGACAGGATCAGACTCTCACCAGAGGGACCACATCATGAAGGGGATGGGAACCAGGCAGGAGTGTCCTCACACCAGTGTGGCCACATCATCGAAAGGTGAGGCACCCAGCACGTGTGGCCTCAAACCAGAGAACCCACATCACCAAAGGGCTGGGACTGAGGCAGGCAAGAGTAGCCTCACAACAGAGGGCCCACAGAATAAAAAATGTGAGGAATCCAGGAGCTGGACCCTCCCCCAACACGCGGCCCAGGGCCACGAGGCTATGGGATCAAGGCCGGAGTGAACTCACACAAGAGGGCCCACACCATGCAACCGTGAGCAACCCAGCCGTTGGGACCTCAGAGCAGAAGGCCCACATCCCCCTGAGGATGGGAACCTGGCAGGAGTGTCCTCGCACCACTGGGCGCACAGCAGAAAATATGGGGAGCCCAGGACTTAGGGCCTGATGCCAGAGGGCCCTGATCACCCAGGGGAGTAGGCACCCAGCAGGCTCCAACTGCGACCAGAGGGCCCACGTCGCCAAGGCGACGAGTCCCAGCCAGGCAGGAGTGACCTCACAGCAGAGGGCCCACCTCACAGAACGTTGAGGGACCCAGGCAGGATCAGACGCTCACTGAAAGGCCCCCATTACCAAGGGGATGGGAAGCAGGCAGGAGTGTTCTCAAACCAGCGGGACCACACCATCGAAAGGTGAGGAACCCAGCACATATGGCCTCAAACCAGAGGACCCACATCACCAAGGGGCTGGAAGTGAGGCACGCAGGAGTAGCCTCACACCTGAGGGCTCATAGAATAAAACAGGTGAGGACTCAAGCATTTGGAATCTCCCAGCATGTGGCCCACAGCACCAAATCTATGGGATCCTGGTCTGAGTGATGTCACACCACAGGTTCCACTTCATGAAACGGTGAGCTACGCAGCAACTGGGACCTCAGAGCAGAAGGCCCACATCCCCTTGGGGATGGGAACCTGCCACGAGTGTCCTCGAACCACAGGGCGCACATCAGAAAACGTGGGGGGAGCCCAGCAGTTAGGGTCTGGCGACACAGGGCCCTCATCGCCGAGGGGAGGAGGCTCCCGGCAGGCTCCAACTAACACCAGAGGGCCCACATCGCCAAGGCGACGTGTGCCAGCCAGGCAGGAGTGACCACAAAGCAGAGGGCCCACCTCACGGAAGGGTGAGGAACCCAGCAAGGATCAGACTCTCACCAGAGGGCCCACATCACCAAGGGGTTCGAAAACAGGCAGCAGTGGTCTCACACCAGTGGGGCCACATCACCGAAGGGTGAGGAACCCAGCACATGTGGCGACCAACCTGAGGACCCAAATCACGACGGGGCTGGGAGTGAAGCAGGCAGGAGTAACCACACAAGAGAGGGCCCATAGAATACGTAAGGCGAGGAATCCAGCAGTTGGAAGCTCCCAGCAAGCGACCCGGAGCACCGAGGCTATCGGGCCCAGGCCGGAGTCAACTCCCACCAGAGAACTCACATCATGAAACTGTGAGCAACCCAACAGTTGGGACCTCAGAGCAGAAGGCCCACATCCCCATGGGTATGGAAACCTGGCAGGAGTGTACTCGCAGCACTGGGCGCACCTCAGAAAATGTGGGGAGCCCAGCAGTTAGGTCCTGAAGCCAGAGGCCCCTCATCACCGAGGGGAGGAGGCACCCAGCAGGCTCCAGCTGCCAACAGAGGGCCCACGTCGCCAAGGTGACGTGTTCCAGCCAGGCAGGGGTGACCTCACAGAAGAGGGCCTACCTCACAGAAGGGTGAGGAACCCAGCCAGGATAAGACTCTCGCCAGAGGGCCCACATCACCAAGGGGATGGGAACCAGGCAGGAGTGTCCTCACACCAGTGGGGCCACGTCAACGAAAGACGCGGAACCCAGCACACGTGGACTCAAATCAGAGAACCCACATCACGAAGGGGCTTGGAGCGAGGAAGGCAGGAGGAGCCTCACAACAGAGGGCCCACAGAATAAAAAAGCTGAGGAATCCATCAGTTGGCACCTCCCAGCACGTGGCCCAGAGCACGGAGGCTACGGGGTCCAGGCCGGAATGAACTCACACCCGAGGGCCCACATCGTGAAACTGTGAGCAATCCAGCAGATGGGACGTCAGAGCCGAAGGCCCACATCCCGATGGGGATGGGAACCTGGCAGGAGTGTCCTCGCACCACTAGGCGCACATCAGAAAATTTGGGGAGGCCAGCAGTTAGGGCATGACGCCAGAGGGCCCTCATCACCCAGGGGAGGAGGCGCCCAGCAGGCTCTCACTGTCACCAGAGGGCCCTCGTCGCCAAGACGAAGTGTGCCAGCCAGGCAGGACTGACCTCACAGCACAGGGCCAACCACACAGAAGGTTAAGGAACCCAGCCAGGATTACATTCTCACCAGAGGACCCACATCAACAAGGGTATGGCAACCAGGCAGGAGTGTACTCACACCAGCGGGGCCACATCATCGAAAGGTGAGGAACCCAGCACACGTGGCGTCAAACCAGAGGACCCTCATCACCGAGGGGCTGGGAGTGTGGACGGCAGGAGTAGACTCACAACAGAGGGACCGTAGATTTAAAAAGGTGAGGAATCCAGCAGATCGAACCTCCTAGCAGGCGGCCCAGGGAACCGAGTCTACGGGATCCAGACCAGAGTGAACTCACACCAGAGTGCCCACATCATGAAACTGTGAGTAACTCAGCCGCTGGGACCTCAGACCAGACGGCCCACATTTCCACGGGAACGGGAACCTGGCAGGACTGTCCTCGAACCACTGGGGGCACATTCAGAAAATGTGGAGAGACCAGCAGTTAGGGCCTGACGCGAGAGGGCCCTCATCACCAAGGGGAGGAGGCCCCCGGCAGGCTCCAACTGCCACCAGAGGGCCCACGTCGCCAAGGCGAAGTGTGCCAGCCAGACAGGAGTGACCTCACAGCAGAGGGCCCACCTCACAGAAGGGTGAGGAACGCAGCCAGGATCAGACTCCCACCAGAGGGCCCACATCACCAAGGGGATGGGAACCAGACAGGAGTGTCCTCACACCAGTGGGGCCACACCATCGAAAGGTGAGGAACCCAGCACACGTGGACTCAAACCTGAGGACCCACATCACCGAGGGGCTCTGAGTGAGGCATGCTGGAGAAATCTCACAACTCAGGGCCCATAGAATAAAAAAGGTGAGGAATCTAGCAGTTGGCACCTCCCAGCAGGTGGCCCAGAGCACCGAGGCTACGGGATTCAGGCCGCAGTGAACTCACACCAGAGGGCCCACATCATGGAACTGAGCAACCCAGACTTTGGGACCTCAGAGCAGAAGGCCCACGTCCCCAAGGGGATGGAAAGCTGGCAGGAGTGTCCTCGCACCACTGGGCGCACATCAGAAAATGTGGGGAGCCCATCAGTTAGGACCTGACGACAGAGGGCCCTCATCTCCAAGGGTAAGAGGCTCCCGGCAGGCTCCACCTGCCAACAGACGGCCCACATCGCCAAGGTGACGTTTGCCAAGCAGGCAGGAATGACCACCCAGCAGAGGGCCCAACTTACAGAAGGGTGAGGGACCCAGCCAGGATCAGACTCTCACCAGAGGGCCCACGTGACCAAGGGGATGGGAAACTGGCAGGCGTGTCCTCACGCCAGTGGGGCCACATCATCGAAATGTAAGAAACCCAGAACATGTGGCCTCAATCCAGAGGACCCACATCACCAAGGGGCTGGGAGTGGGGCAGGCAGGAGCAGCCTAACAACAGAGGGCCCATAGAATAAAAAAGGTGAGGAATCTAGCAGTTGGCAACTCCCAGCAGGTGGCCCAGGACACCGAGGTTACGGGATTCAGGCCACAGTGAACTCACACCAGAGGGCCCACATCATGGAACTGAGCAACCCAGACTTTGGGACCTCAGAGCAGAAGACCCACGTCCCCAAGGGGATGGGAAGCCGGCAGGAGTGTCCTCGCACCACTGGGCGCACATCAGGAAATGTGGGGAGCCCATCAGTTAGGACCGGACGACACAGGGCCCTCATCTCCGAGGGTAAGAGGCCCCCGGCAGGCTCCACCTGCCAACAGACGGCCCACGTGGCCAAGGTGACGTGTGCCAAGCAGGCAGGAATGACCTCCCAGCAGAGGGCCCAACTTACAGAAGGGTGAGGGACCCAGCCAGGATCACACTCTCACCAGAGGGCCCACGTGACCAAGGGGATGGGAACCTGGCAGGCGTGTCCTCACGCAGGTTGGGCCACATCATCGAAAGTTGAGGCACCCAGCACGTGTGGCCTCAAACCAGAGAACCCACATCACCAACGGGCTGGGACTGAGGCAGGCAAGAGTAGCCTCACAACAGAGGGCCCACAGAATAAAAAATGTGAGGAATCCAGGAGCTGGACCCTCCCCCAACAGGCGGCCCAGGGCCACGAGGCTATGGGATCAAGGCCGGAGTGAACTCACACAAGAGGGCCCACACCATGGAACCGTGAGCAACCCAGCCGTTGGGACCTCAGAGCAGAAGGCCCACATCCCCCTGAGGATGGGAACCTGGCAGGAGTGTCCTCGCACCACTGGGCGCACAGCAGAAAATATGGGGAGCCCAGGACTTAGGGCCTGACGCCAGAGGGCCCTGATCACCCAGGGGAGGAGGCTCCCAGCAGGCTCCAACTGCGACCAGAGGGCCCACGTCGCCAAGGCGACGAGTGCCAGCCAGGCAGGAGTGACCTCACAGCAGAGGGCCCACCTCACAGAACGTTGAGGGACCCAGGCAGGATCAGACGCTCACCGAAAGGCCCCCATTACCAAGGGGATGGGAAGCAGGCAGGAGTGTTCTCAAACCAGCGGGGCCACACCATCGAAAGGTGAGGAACCCAGCACATATGGCCTCAAACCAGAGGACCCACATCACCAAGGGGCTGGGAGTGAGGCACGCAGGAGTAGCCTCACACCAGAGGGCCCATAGAATAAAACAGGTGAGGACTCCAGCATTTGGAATCAACCAGCATGTGGCCCACAGAACCAAATCTATGGGATCCTGGTCTGAGTGATGTCACACCACAGGTTCCACTTCATGAAACGGTGAGCTACGCAGCAACTGGGACCTCAGAGCAGAAGGCCCACATCCCCTTGGGGATGGGAACCTGCCACGAGTGTCCTCGAACCTCTGGGCGCACATCAGAAAACATGGGGTGAGCCGGAGCAGTTAGGGTCTGACGACACAGGGTCCTCATCGCCGAGGGGAGGAGGCTCCCGGCAGGCTCCAACTAACACCAGAGGGTCCACGTCGCCAAAACGACGTGTGCCAGCCAGGCAGGAGTGACCACAAAGCAGAGGGCCCACCTCACGGAAGGGTGAGGAACCCAGCAAGGATCAGACTCTCACCAGAGGGCCCACATCACCAAGGGGTTGGAAAACAGGCAGCAGTGGTCTCACACCAGTGGGGCCACATCACCGAAGGGTGAGGAACCCAGCACATGTGGCGACCAACCTGAGGACCCAAATCTCGACGGGGCTGGGAGTGAAGCAGGCAGGAGTAACCACACAAGAGAGGGCCCATAGAATACGTAAGGCGAGGAATCCAGCAGTTGGAAGCTCCCAGCAAGCGACCCGGAGCACCGAGGCTATCGGGCCCAGGCCGGAGTCAACTCCCACCAGAGAACTCACATCATGAAACTGTGAGCAACCCAACAGTTGGGACCTCAGAGCAGAAGGCCCACATCCCCATGGGTATGGAAACCTGGCAGGAGTGTACTCGCAGCACTGGGCGCACCTCAGAAAATGTGGGGAGCCCAGCAGTTAGGTCCTGAAGCCAGAGGCCCCTCATCACCGAGGGGAGGAGGCACCCAGCAGGCTCCAGCTGCCAACAGAGGGCCCACGTCGCCAAGGTGACGTGTTCCAGCCAGGCAGGGGTGACCTCACAGAAGAGGGCCTACCTCACAGAAGGGTGAGGAACCCAGCCAGGATAAGACTCTCGCCAGAGGGCCCACATCACCAAGGGGATGGGAACCAGGCAGGAGTGTCCTCACACCAGTGGGGCCACGTCAACGAAAGACGCGGAACCCAGCACACGTGGACTCAAATCAGAGAACCCACATCACGAAGGGGCTTGGAGCGAGGAAGGCAGGAGGAGCCTCACAACAGAGGGCCCACAGAATAAAAAAGCTGAGGAATCCATCAGTTGGCACCTCCCAGCACGTGGCCCAGAGCACGGAGGCTACGGGGTCCAGGCCGGAATGAACTCACACCCGAGGGCCCACATCGTGAAACTGTGAGCAATCCAGCAGATGGGACGTCAGAGCCGAAGGCCCACATCCCGATGGGGATGGGAACCTGGCAGGAGTGTCCTCGCACCACTAGGCGCACATCAGAAAATTTGGGGAGGCCAGCAGTTAGGGCATGACGCCAGAGGGCCCTCATCACCCAGGGGAGGAGGCGCCCAGCAGGCTCTCACTGTCACCAGAGGGCCCTCGTCGCCAAGACGAAGTGTGCCAGCCAGGCAGGACTGACCTCACAGCACAGGGCCAACCACACAGAAGGTTAAGGAACCCAGCCAGGATTACATTCTCACCAGAGGACCCACATCAACAAGGGTATGGCAACCAGGCAGGAGTGTACTCACACCAGCGGGGCCACATCATCGAAAGGTGAGGAACCCAGCACACGTGGCGTCAAACCAGAGGACCCTCATCACCGAGGGGCTGGGAGTGTGGACGGCAGGAGTAGACTCACAACAGAGGGACCGTAGATTTAAAAAGGTGAGGAATCCAGCAGATCGAACCTCCTAGCAGGCGGCCCAGGGAACCGAGTCTACGGGATCCAGACCAGAGTGAACTCACACCAGAGTGCCCACATCATGAAACTGTGAGTAACTCAGCCGCTGGGACCTCAGACCAGACGGCCCACATTTCCACGGGAACGGGAACCTGGCAGGACTGTCCTCGAACCACTGGGGGCACATTCAGAAAATGTGGAGAGACCAGCAGTTAGGGCCTGACGCGAGAGGGCCCTCATCACCAAGGGGAGGAGGCCCCCGGCAGGCTCCAACTGCCACCAGAGGGCCCACGTCGCCAAGGCGAAGTGTGCCAGCCAGACAGGAGTGACCTCACAGCAGAGGGCCCACCTCACAGAAGGGTGAGGAACGCAGCCAGGATCAGACTCCCACCAGAGGGCCCACATCACCAAGGGGATGGGAACCAGACAGGAGTGTCCTCACACCAGTGGGGCCACACCATCGAAAGGTGAGGAACCCAGCACACGTGGACTCAAACCTGAGGACCCACATCACCGAGGGGCTCTGAGTGAGGCATGCTGGAGAAATCTCACAACTCAGGGCCCATAGAATAAAAAAGGTGAGGAATCTAGCAGTTGGCACCTCCCAGCAGGTGGCCCAGAGCACCGAGGCTACGGGATTCAGGCCGCAGTGAACTCACACCAGAGGGCCCACATCATGGAACTGAGCAACCCAGACTTTGGGACCTCAGAGCAGAAGGCCCACGTCCCCAAGGGGATGGAAAGCTGGCAGGAGTGTCCTCGCACCACTGGGCGCACATCAGAAAATGTGGGGAGCCCATCAGTTAGGACCTGACGACAGAGGGCCCTCATCTCCAAGGGTAAGAGGCTCCCGGCAGGCTCCACCTGCCAACAGACGGCCCACATCGCCAAGGTGACGTTTGCCAAGCAGGCAGGAATGACCACCCAGCAGAGGGCCCAACTTACAGAAGGGTGAGGGACCCAGCCAGGATCAGACTCTCACCAGAGGGCCCACGTGACCAAGGGGATGGGAAACTGGCAGGCGTGTCCTCACGCCAGTGGGGCCACATCATCGAAATGTAAGAAACCCAGAACATGTGGCCTCAATCCAGAGGACCCACATCACCAAGGGGCTGGGAGTGGGGCAGGCAGGAGCAGCCTAACAACAGAGGGCCCATAGAATAAAAAAGGTGAGGAATCTAGCAGTTGGCAACTCCCAGCAGGTGGCCCAGGACACCGAGGTTACGGGATTCAGGCCACAGTGAACTCACACCAGAGGGCCCACATCATGGAACTGAGCAACCCAGACTTTGGGACCTCAGAGCAGAAGACCCACGTCCCCAAGGGGATGGGAAGCCGGCAGGAGTGTCCTCGCACCACTGGGCGCACATCAGGAAATGTGGGGAGCCCATCAGTTAGGACCGGACGACACAGGGCCCTCATCTCCGAGGGTAAGAGGCCCCCGGCAGGCTCCACCTGCCAACAGACGGCCCACGTGGCCAAGGTGACGTGTGCCAAGCAGGCAGGAATGACCTCCCAGCAGAGGGCCCAACTTACAGAAGGGTGAGGGACCCAGCCAGGATCACACTCTCACCAGAGGGCCCACGTGACCAAGGGGATGGGAACCTGGCAGGCGTGTCCTCACGCAGGTTGGGCCACATCATCGAAAGTTGAGGCACCCAGCACGTGTGGCCTCAAACCAGAGAACCCACATCACCAACGGGCTGGGACTGAGGCAGGCAAGAGTAGCCTCACAACAGAGGGCCCACAGAATAAAAAATGTGAGGAATCCAGGAGCTGGACCCTCCCCCAACAGGCGGCCCAGGGCCACGAGGCTATGGGATCAAGGCCGGAGTGAACTCACACAAGAGGGCCCACACCATGGAACCGTGAGCAACCCAGCCGTTGGGACCTCAGAGCAGAAGGCCCACATCCCCCTGAGGATGGGAACCTGGCAGGAGTGTCCTCGCACCACTGGGCGCACAGCAGAAAATATGGGGAGCCCAGGACTTAGGGCCTGACGCCAGAGGGCCCTGATCACCCAGGGGAGGAGGCTCCCAGCAGGCTCCAACTGCGACCAGAGGGCCCACGTCGCCAAGGCGACGAGTGCCAGCCAGGCAGGAGTGACCTCACAGCAGAGGGCCCACCTCACAGAACGTTGAGGGACCCAGGCAGGATCAGACGCTCACCGAAAGGCCCCCATTACCAAGGGGATGGGAAGCAGGCAGGAGTGTTCTCAAACCAGCGGGGCCACACCATCGAAAGGTGAGGAACCCAGCACATATGGCCTCAAACCAGAGGACCCACATCACCAAGGGGCTGGGAGTGAGGCACGCAGGAGTAGCCTCACACCAGAGGGCCCATAGAATAAAACAGGTGAGGACTCCAGCATTTGGAATCAACCAGCATGTGGCCCACAGAACCAAATCTATGGGATCCTGGTCTGAGTGATGTCACACCACAGGTTCCACTTCATGAAACGGTGAGCTACGCAGCAACTGGGACCTCAGAGCAGAAGGCCCACATCCCCTTGGGGATGGGAACCTGCCACGAGTGTCCTCGAACCTCTGGGCGCACATCAGAAAACATGGGGTGAGCCGGAGCAGTTAGGGTCTGACGACACAGGGTCCTCATCGCCGAGGGGAGGAGGCTCCCGGCAGGCTCCAACTAACACCAGAGGGTCCACGTCGCCAAAACGACGTGTGCCAGCCAGGCAGGAGTGACCACAAAGCAGAGGGCCCACCTCACGGAAGGGTGAGGAACCCAGCAAGGATCAGACTCTCACCAGAGGGCCCACATCACCAAGGGGTTGGAAAACAGGCAGCAGTGGTCTCACACCAGTGGGGCCACATCACCGAAGGGTGAGGAACCCAGCACATGTGGCGACCAACCTGAGGACCCAAATCTCGACGGGGCTGGGAGTGAAGCAGGCAGGAGTAACCACACAAGAGAGGGCCCATAGAATACGTAAGGCGAGGAATCCAGCAGTTGGAAGCTCCCAGCAAGCGACCCGGAGCACCGAGGCTATCGGGCCCAGGCCGGAGTCAACTCCCACCAGAGAACTCACATCATGAAACTGTGAGCAACCCAACAGTTGGGACCTCAGAGCAGAAGGCCCACATCCCCATGGGTATGGAAACCTGGCAGGAGTGTACTCGCAGCACTGGGCGCACCTCAGAAAATGTGGGGAGCCCAGCAGTTAGGTCCTGAAGCCAGAGGCCCCTCATCACCGAGGGGAGGAGGCACCCAGCAGGCTCCAGCTGCCAACAGAGGGCCCACGTCGCCAAGGTGACGTGTTCCAGCCAGGCAGGGGTGACCTCACAGAAGAGGGCCTACCTCACAGAAGGGTGAGGAACCCAGCCAGGATAAGACTCTCGCCAGAGGGCCCACATCACCAAGGGGATGGGAACCAGGCAGGAGTGTCCTCACACCAGTGGGGCCACGTCAACGAAAGACGCGGAACCCAGCACACGTGGACTCAAATCAGAGAACCCACATCACGAAGGGGCTTGGAGCGAGGAAGGCAGGAGGAGCCTCACAACAGAGGGCCCACAGAATAAAAAAGCTGAGGAATCCATCAGTTGGCACCTCCCAGCACGTGGCCCAGAGCACGGAGGCTACGGGGTCCAGGCCGGAATGAACTCACACCCGAGGGCCCACATCGTGAAACTGTGAGCAATCCAGCAGATGGGACGTCAGAGCCGAAGGCCCACATCCCGATGGGGATGGGAACCTGGCAGGAGTGTCCTCGCACCACTAGGCGCACATCAGAAAATTTGGGGAGGCCAGCAGTTAGGGCATGACGCCAGAGGGCCCTCATCACCCAGGGGAGGAGGCGCCCAGCAGGCTCTCACTGTCACCAGAGGGCCCTCGTCGCCAAGACGAAGTGTGCCAGCCAGGCAGGACTGACCTCACAGCACAGGGCCAACCACACAGAAGGTTAAGGAACCCAGCCAGGATTACATTCTCACCAGAGGACCCACATCAACAAGGGTATGGCAACCAGGCAGGAGTGTACTCACACCAGCGGGGCCACATCATCGAAAGGTGAGGAACCCAGCACACGTGGCGTCAAACCAGAGGACCCTCATCACCGAGGGGCTGGGAGTGTGGACGGCAGGAGTAGACTCACAACAGAGGGACCGTAGATTTAAAAAGGTGAGGAATCCAGCAGATCGAACCTCCTAGCAGGCGGCCCAGGGAACCGAGTCTACGGGATCCAGACCAGAGTGAACTCACACCAGAGTGCCCACATCATGAAACTGTGAGTAACTCAGCCGCTGGGACCTCAGACCAGACGGCCCACATTTCCACGGGAACGGGAACCTGGCAGGACTGTCCTCGAACCACTGGGGGCACATTCAGAAAATGTGGAGAGACCAGCAGTTAGGGCCTGACGCGAGAGGGCCCTCATCACCAAGGGGAGGAGGCCCCCGGCAGGCTCCAACTGCCACCAGAGGGCCCACGTCGCCAAGGCGAAGTGTGCCAGCCAGACAGGAGTGACCTCACAGCAGAGGGCCCACCTCACAGAAGGGTGAGGAACGCAGCCAGGATCAGACTCCCACCAGAGGGCCCACATCACCAAGGGGATGGGAACCAGACAGGAGTGTCCTCACACCAGTGGGGCCACACCATCGAAAGGTGAGGAACCCAGCACACGTGGACTCAAACCTGAGGACCCACATCACCGAGGGGCTCTGAGTGAGGCATGCTGGAGAAATCTCACAACTCAGGGCCCATAGAATAAAAAAGGTGAGGAATCTAGCAGTTGGCACCTCCCAGCAGGTGGCCCAGAGCACCGAGGCTACGGGATTCAGGCCGCAGTGAACTCACACCAGAGGGCCCACATCATGGAACTGAGCAACCCAGACTTTGGGACCTCAGAGCAGAAGGCCCACGTCCCCAAGGGGATGGAAAGCTGGCAGGAGTGTCCTCGCACCACTGGGCGCACATCAGAAAATGTGGGGAGCCCATCAGTTAGGACCTGACGACAGAGGGCCCTCATCTCCAAGGGTAAGAGGCTCCCGGCAGGCTCCACCTGCCAACAGACGGCCCACATCGCCAAGGTGACGTTTGCCAAGCAGGCAGGAATGACCTCCCAGCAGAGGGCCCAACTTACAGAAGGGTGAGGGACCCAGCCAGGATCAGACTCTCACCAGAGGGCCCACGTGACCAAGGGGATGGGAAACTGGCAGGCGTGTCCTCACGCCAGTGGGGCCACATCATCGAAATGTAAGAAACCCAGAACATGTGGCCTCAATCCAGAGGACCCACATCACAAAGGGGCTGGGAGTGGGGCAGGCAGGAGCAGCCTAACAACAGAGGGCCCATAGAATAAAAAAGGTGAGGAATCTAGCAGTTGGCAACTCCCAGCAGGTGGCCCAGGACACCGAGGTTACGGGATTCAGGCCACAGTGAACTCACACCAGAGGGCCCACATCATGGAACTGAGCAACCCAGACTTTGGGACCTCAGAGCAGAAGACCCACGTCCCCAAGGGGATGGGAAGCCGGCAGGAGTGTCCTCGCACCACTGGGCGCACATCAGGAAATGTGGGGAGCCCATCAGTTAGGACCGGACGACACAGGGCCCTCATCTCCGAGGGTAAGAGGCCCCCGGCAGGCTCCACCTGCCAACAGACGGCCCACGTGGCCAAGGTGACGTGTGCCAAGCAGGCAGGAATGACCTCCCAGCAGAGGGCCCAACTTACAGAAGGGTGAGGGACCCAGCCAGGATCACACTCTCACCAGAGGGCCCACGTGACCAAGGGGATGGGAACCTGGCAGGCGTGTCCTCACGCAGGTTGGGCCACATCATCGAAAGTTGAGGCACCCAGCACGTGTGGCCTCAAACCAGAGAACCCACATCACCAACGGGCTGGGACTGAGGCAGGCAAGAGTAGCCTCACAACAGAGGGCCCACAGAATAAAAAATGTGAGGAATCCAGGAGCTGGACCCTCCCCCAACAGGCGGCCCAGGGCCACGAGGCTATGGGATCAAGGCCGGAGTGAACTCACACAAGAGGGCCCACACCATGGAACCGTGAGCAACCCAGCCGTTGGGACCTCAGAGCAGAAGGCCCACATCCCCCTGAGGATGGGAACCTGGCAGGAGTGTCCTCGCACCACTGGGCGCACAGCAGAAAATATGGGGAGCCCAGGACTTAGGGCCTGACGCCAGAGGGCCCTGATCACCCAGGGGAGGAGGCTCCCAGCAGGCTCCAACTGCGACCAGAGGGCCCACGTCGCCAAGGCGACGAGTGCCAGCCAGGCAGGAGTGACCTCACAGCAGAGGGCCCACCTCACAGAACGTTGAGGGACCCAGGCAGGATCAGACGCTCACCGAAAGGCCCCCATTACCAAGGGGATGGGAAGCAGGCAGGAGTGTTCTCAAACCAGCGGGGCCACACCATCGAAAGGTGAGGAACCCAGCACATATGGCCTCAAACCAGAGGACCCACATCACCAAGGGGCTGGGAGTGAGGCACGCAGGAGTAGCCTCACACCAGAGGGCCCATAGAATAAAACAGGTGAGGACTCCAGCATTTGGAATCAACCAGCATGTGGCCCACAGAACCAAATCTATGGGATCCTGGTCTGAGTGATGTCACACCACAGGTTCCACTTCATGAAACGGTGAGCTACGCAGCAACTGGGACCTCAGAGCAGAAGGCCCACATCCCCTTGGGGATGGGAACCTGCCACGAGTGTCCTCGAACCTCTGGGCGCACATCAGAAAACATGGGGTGAGCCGGAGCAGTTAGGGTCTGACGACACAGGGTCCTCATCGCCGAGGGGAGGAGGCTCCCGGCAGGCTCCAACTAACACCAGAGGGTCCACGTCGCCAAAACGACGTGTGCCAGCCAGGCAGGAGTGACCACAAAGCAGAGGGCCCACCTTACGGAAGGGTGAGGAACCCAGCAAGGATCAGACTCTCACCAGAGGGCCCACATCACCAAGGGGATGGAAAACAGGCAGCAGTGGCCTCACACCAGTGGGGCCACATCACCGAAGGGTGAGGAACCCAGCACATGTGGCGACCAACCTGAGGACCCAAATCTCGACGGGGCTGGGAGTGAAGCAGGCAGGAGTAGCCTCACAAGAGAGGGCCCATAGAATACGTAAGGCGAGGAATCCAGCAGTTGGAAGCTCCCAGCAAGCGACCCGGAGCACCGAGGCTATCGGGCCCAGGCCGGAGTCAACTGCCACCAGAGAACTCACATCATGAAACTGTGAGCAACCCAACAGTTGGGACCTCAGAGCAGAAGGCCCACATCCCCATGGGTATGGAAACCTGGCAGGAGTGTACTCGCAGCACTGGGCGCACCTCAGAAAATGTGGGGAGCCCAGCAGTTAGGTCCTGAAGCCAGAGGCCCCTCATCACCGAGGGGAGGAGGCACCCAGCAGGCTCCAGCTGCCAACAGAGGGCCCACGTCGCCAAGGTGACGTGTTCCAGCCAGGCAGGGGTGACCTCACAGAAGAGGGCCTACCTCACAGAAGGGTGAGGAACCCAGCCAGGATAAGACTCTCGCCAGAGGGCCCACATCACCAAGGGGATGGGAACCAGGCAGGAGTGTCCTCACACCAGTGGGGCCACGTCAACGAAAGACGCGGAACCCAGCACACGTGGACTCAAATCAGAGAACCCACATCACGAAGGGGCTTGGAGCGAGGAAGGCAGGAGGAGCCTCACAACAGAGGGCCCACAGAATAAAAAAGCTGAGGAATCCATCAGTTGGCACCTCCCAGCACGTGGCCCAGAGCACGGAGGCTACGGGGTCCAGGCCGGAATGAACTCACAACCGAGGGCCCACATCGTGAAACTGTGAGCAATCCAGCAGATGGGACGTCAGAGCCGAAGGCCCACATCCCGATGGGGATGGGAACCTGGCAGGAGTGTCCTCGCACCACTAGGCGCACATCAGAAAATTTGGGGAGGCCAGCAGTTAGGGCATGACGCCAGAGGGCCCTCATCACCCAGGGGAGGAGGCGCCCAGCAGGCTCTCACTGTCACCAGAGGGCCCTCATCGCCAAGACGAAGTGTGCCAGCCAGGCAGGACTGACCTCACAGCACAGGGCCAACCACACAGAAGGTTAAGGAACCCAGCCAGGATTACATTCTCACCAGAGGACCCACATCAACAAGGGTATGGCAACCAGGCAGGAGTGTACTCACACCAGCGGGGCCACATCATCGAAAGGTGAGGAACCCAGCACACGTGGCGTCAAACCAGAGGACCCTCATCACCGAGGGGCTGGGAGTGTGGACGGCAGGAGTAGACTCACAACAGAGGGACCGTAGATTTAAAAAGGTGAGGAATCCAGCAGATCGAACCTCCTAGCAGGCGGCCCAGGGAACCGAGTCTACGGGATCCAGACCAGAGTGAACTCACACCAGAGTGCCCACATCATGAAACTGTGAGTAACTCAGCCGCTGGGACCTCAGACCAGACGGCCCACATTTCCACGGGAACGGGAACCTGGCAGGACTGTCCTCGAACCACTGGGGGCACATTCAGAAAATGTGGAGAGACCAGCAGTTAGGGCCTGACGCGAGAGGGCCCTCATCACCAAGGGGAGGAGGCCCCCGGCAGGCTCCAACTGCCACCAGAGGGCCCACGTCGCCAAGGCGAAGTGTGCCAGCCAGACAGGAGTGACCTCACAGCAGAGGGCCCACCTCACAGAAGGGTGAGGAACGCAGCCAGGATCAGACTCCCACCAGACGGCCCACATCACCAAGGGGATGGGAACCAGACAGGAGTGTCCTCACACCAGTGGGGCCACACCATCGAAAGGTGAGGAACCCAGCACACGTGGACTCAAACCTGAGGACCCACATCACCGAGGGGCTCTGAGTGAGGCATGCTGGAGAAATCTCACAACTCAGGGCCCATAGAATAAAAAAGGTGAGGAATCTAGCAGTTGGCACTTCCCAGCAGGTGGCCCAGAGCACCGAGGCTACGGGATTCAGGTCGCAGTGAACTCACACCAGAGGGCCCACATCATGGAACTGAGCAACCCAGACTTTGGGACCTCAGAGCAGAAGGCCCACGTCCCCAAGGGGATGGGAAGCTGGCAGGAGTGTCCTCGCACCACTGGGCGCACATCAGAAAATGTGGGGAGCCCATCAGTTAGGACCTGACGACAGAGGGCCCTCATCTCCAAGGGTAAGAGGCTCCCGGCAGGCTCCACCTGCCAACAGACGGCCCACATCGCCAAGGTGACGTTTGCCAAGCAGGCAGGAATGACCTCCCAGCAGAGGGCCCAACTTACAGAAGGGTGAGGGACCCAGCCAGGATCAGACTCTCACCAGAGGGCCCACGTGACCAAGGGGATGGGAACCTGGCAGGCGTGTCCTCACGCCAGTGGGGCCACATCATCGAAATGTAAGAAACCCAGAACATGTGGCCTCAATCCAGAGGACCCACATCACCAAGGGGCTGGGAGTGGGGCAGGCAGGAGCAGCCTAACAACAGAGGGCCCATAGAATAAAAAAGGTGAGGAATCTAGCAGTTGGCAACTCCCAGCAGGTGGCCCAGGACACCGAGGCTACGGGATTCAGGCCGCAGTGAACTCACACCAGAGGGCCCACATCATGGAACTGAGCAACCCAGACTTTGGGACCTCAGAGCAGAAGACCCACGTCCCCAAGGGGATGGGAAGCCGGCAGGAGTGTCCTCGCACCACTGGGCGCACATCAGGAAATGTGGGGAGCCCATCAGTTAGGACCGGACGACACAGGGCCCTCATCTCCGAGGGTAAGAGGCCCCCGGCAGGCTCCACCTGCCAACAGACGGCCCCCGTGGCCAAGGTGACGTGTGCCAAGCAGGCAGGAATGACCTCCCAGCAGAGGGCCCAACTTACAGAAGGGTGAGGGACCCAGCCAGGATCACACTCTCACCAGAGGGCCCACGTGACCAAGGGGATGGGAACCTGGCAGGCGTGTCCTCACGCAGGTTGGGCCACATCATCGAAAGGTGAGGCACCCAGCACGTGTGGCCTCAAACAAGAGAACCCACATCACCAACGGGCTGGGACTGAGGCAGGCAAGAGTAGCCTCACAACAGAGGGCCCACAGAATAAAAAATGTGAGGAATCCAGGAGCTGGACCCTCCCCCAACAGGCGGCCCAGGGCCACGAGGCTATGGGATCAAGGCCAGAGTGAACTCACACAAGAGGGCCCACACCATGGAACCGTGAGCAACCCAGCCGTTGGGACCTCAGAGCAGAAGGCCCACATCCCCCTGAGGATGGGAACCTGGCAGGAGTGTCCTCGCACCACTGGGCGCACAGCAGAAAATATGGGGAGCCCAGGACTTAGGGCCTGACGCCAGAGGGCCCTGATCACCCAGGGGAGGAGGCTCCCAGCAGGCTCCAACTGCGACCAGAGGGCCCACGTCGCCAAGGCGACGAGTCCCAGCCAGGCAGGAGTGACCTCACAGCAGAGGGCCCACCTCACAGAACGTTGAAGGACCCAGGCAGGATCAGACGCTCACCGAAAGGCCCCCATTACCAAGGGGATGGGAAGCAGGCAGGAGTGTTCTCAAACCAGCGGGGCCACACCATCGAAAGGTGAGGAACCCAGCACATATGGCCTCAAACCAGAGGACCCACATCACCAAGGGGCTGGGAGTGAGGCACGCAGGAGTAGCCTCACACCAGAGGGCCCATAGAATAAAACAGGTGAGGACTCCAGCATTTGGAATCAACCAGCATGTGGCCCACAGAACCAAATCTATGGGATCCTGGTCTGAGTGATGTCACACCACAGGTTCCACTTCATGAAACGGTGAGCTACGCAGCAACTGGGACCTCAGAGCAGAAGGCCCACATCCCCTTGGGGATGGGAACCTGCCACGAGTGTCCTCGAACCTCTGGGCGCACATCAGAAAACATGGGGTGAGCCGGAGCAGTTAGGGTCTGACGACACAGGGCCCTCATCGCCAAGGGGAGGAGGCTCCCGGCAGGCTCCAACTAACACCAGAGGGCCCACGTCGCCAAAACGACGTGTGCCAGCCAGGCAGGAGTGACCACAAAGCAGAGGGCCCACCTTACGGAAGGGTGAGGAACCCAGCAAGAATCAGACTCTCACCAGAGGGCCCACATCACCAAGGGGATGGAAAACAGGCAGCAGTGGCCTCACACCAGTGGGGCCACATCACCGAAGGGTGAGGAACCCAGCACATGTGGCGACCAACCTGAGGACCCAAATCTCGACGGGGCTGGGAGTGAAGCAGGCAGGAGTAGCCTCACAAGAGAGGGCCCATAGAATACGTAAGGCGAGGAATCCAGCAGTTGGAAGCTCCCAGCAAGCGACCCGGGGCATCAAGGCTATCGGGCCCAGGCCGGAGTGAACTCCCACCAGAGAGCTCACATCATGAAACTGTGAGCAACCCAGCAGTTGGGACCTCAGAGCAGAAGGCCCACAACCCCATGGGTATGGAAACCTGGCAGGAGTGTACTCGCAGCACTGGGCGCACCTCAGAAAATGTGCGGAGCCCAGCAGTTAGGTCCTGAAGCCAGAGGCCCCTCATCACCGAGGGGAGGAGGCACCCAGCAGGCTCCAGCTGCCAACAGAGGGCCCACGTCGCCAAGGTGACGTGTTCCAGCCAGGCAGGGGTGACCTCACAGAAGAGGGCCTACCTCACAGAAGGTTGAGGAACCCAGCCAGGATAAGACTCTCGCCAGAGGGCCCACATCACCAAGGGGATGGGAACCAGGCAGGAGTGTCCTCACACCAGTGGGGCCACGTCAACGAAAGACGCGGAACCCAGCACACGTGGACTCAAATCAGAGAACCCACATCACGAAGGGGCTTGGAGTGAGGAAGGCAGGAGGAGCCTCACAACAGAGGGCCCACAGAATAAAAAAGCTGAGGAATCCATCAGTTGGCACCTCCCAGCACGCGGCCCAGAGCACGGAGGCTACGGGTTCCAGGCCGGAATGAACTCACACCCGAGGGCCCACATCGTGAAACTGTGAGCAATCCAGGACATGGGACGTCAGAGCCGAAGGCCCGCATCCCGATGGGGATGGGAACCTGGCAGGAGTGTCCTCGCACCACTAGGCGCACATCAGAAAATTTGGGGAGGCCAGAAGTTAGGGCATGACGCCAGAGGGCCATCATCACCCAGGGGAGGAGGCGCGCAGCAGGCTCTCACTGTCACCAGAGGGCCCTCGTCGCCAAGACGAAGTGTGCCAGCCAGGCAGGAGTGACCTCACAGCACAGGGCCAACCACACAGAAGGTTAGGGAACCCAGCCAGGATTACATTCTCACCAGAGGACCCACATCAACAAGGGTATGGCAACCAGGCAGGAGTGTACTCACACCAGCGGGGCCACATCATCGAAAGGTGAGGAACCCAGCACACGTGGCGTCAAACCAGAGGACCCACATCACCGAGGGGCTGGGAGTGTGGCCGGCAGGAGTAGACTCACAACAGAGGGACCGTAGATTTAAAAAGGTGAGGAATCCAGCAGATCGAACCTCCTAGCAGGCGGCCCAGGGAACCGAGTCTACGGGATCCAGACCGGAGTGAACTCACACCAGAGTGCCCACATCATGAAACTGTGAGTAACTCAGCCGCTGGGACCTCAGACCAGACGGCCCAAATCCCCACGGGAACGGGAACCTGGCAGGACTGTCCTCGAACCACTGGGGGCACATTCAGAAAATGTGGAGAAACCAGCAGTTAGGGCCTGATGCGAGAGGGCCCTCATCACCGAGGAGAGGAGGCCCCCGGCAGGCTCCAACTGCCACCAGAGGGCCCACATCACCAAGGCGAAGTGTGCCAGCCAGGCAGGAGTGACCTCACAGCAGAGGGCCCACCTCACAAAAGGGTGAGGAACGCAGCCAGGATCAGACTCCCACCAGAGGGCCCACATCACCAAGGGGATGAGAACCAGACAGGAGTGTCCTCACACCAGTGGGGCCACACCATCGAAAGGTGAGGAACCCAGCACACGTGGACTCAAACCTGAGGACCCACATCACCGAGGGTCTCTGAGTGAGGCATGCTGGAGAAATCTCACAACTTAGGGCCCATAGAATAAAAAAGGTGAGGAATCAACAGTTGGCACCACCCAGCAGGTGGCCCAGCGCACCGAGGTTACGGGATTCAGGCCGCAGTGAACTCACACCAGAGGGCCCACATCATGGAACTGAGCAACCCAGACTTTGGGACCTCAGAGCAGAAGGCCCACGTCCCCAAGGGGATGGGAAGCTGGCAGGAGTGTCCTCGCACCACTGGGCGCACATCAGAAAATGTGGGGAGCCCATCAGTTAGGACCGGACGACACAGGGCCCTCATCTCCGAGGGTTAGAGGCTCCCGGCAGGCTCCACCTGCCAACAGACGGCCCACGTCGCCAAGGTGACATGTGCCAAGCAGGAAGGAATGACCTCCCAGCATAGGGCCCAACTTACACAAGGGTGAGGGACCCAGCTAGGATCAGACTCTCATCCAGAGGGCCCACGTGACCAAGGGGATGGGAACCTGGCAGGCGTGTCCTCACACCAGCGGGGCCACATCATGGAAAGGTGAGGAACCCAGCACACGTGGCGTCAAACCAGAGTACCCACATCACCGAGGGGCTGGGAGTGTGGCCGGCAGGAGTAGACTCACAACAGAGGGACCGTAGATTTAAAAAGGTGAGGAATCCAGCAGATCGAACCTCCAAGCAGGCGGCCCAGGGAACCGAGTCTACAGGATCCAGACCGGAGTGAACTCACAACAGAGTGCCCACATCATGAAACTGTGAGTAACTCAGCCGCTGGGACCTCAGACCAGACGGCCCACATCCCCACGGGAACGGGAACCTGGCAGGACTGTCCTCGAACCACTGGGGGCACATTCAGAAAATGTGGAGAGTCCAGCAGTTAGGGCCTGACGCGAGAGGGCCCTCATCACCGAGGGGAGGAGGCCCCCGGCAGGCTCCAACTGCCACCAGAGGGCCCACGTCGCCAAAGCGACGTGTGCGAGCCAGGCAGGACTGACCTCACATCAGGAGGCCTACCTCACAGAAGTCTGAGGGACCCAGCCAGGATCAGACTCTCACCAGAGGGCCCACATCACGAAGGGGATGGGAACCAGGCAGGAGTGTCCTCACGCCAGTGTGGCCACATCATCGAAAGGTGAGGCACCCAGCACGTGTGGCCTGAAACCAGAGAACCCACATCACCAACGGGCTTGGACTGAGGCAGGCAAGAGTAGCCTCACAACATAGGGCCCACAGAATAAAAAATGTTAGGAATCCAGGAGCTGGACCCTCCCCCAACAGGCGGCCCAGGGCCACGAGGCTATGGGATCAAGGCCGGAGTGAACTCACACAAGAGGGCCCACACCATGGAACCGTGAGCAACCAAGACGTTGGGACCTCAGAGCAGAAGGCCCATATCCCCCTGAGGATGGGAACATGGCAGGAGTGTCCTCGCACCACTGGGCGCACAGCAGAAAATATGGGGAGCCCAGGACTTAGGGCCTGACGCCAGAGGGCCCTGATCACCCAGGGGAGGAGGCTCCCAGCAGGCTCCAACTGCGACCAGAGGGCCCACGTCGCCAAGACGACGAGTGCCAGCCAGGCAGGAGTGACCTCACAGCAGAGGGCCCACCTCACAGAACGTTGAGGGACCCAGGCAGGATCAGCCGCTCACCGAAAGGCCCCCATTACCAAGGGGATAGGAAGCAGGCAGGAGTGTTCTCAAACCAGCGGGGCCACACCATCGAAAGGTGAGGAACCCAGCACATATGGCCTCAAACCAGAGGACCCACATCACCAAGGGGCTGGGAGTGAGGCACGCAGGAGTAGCCTCACACCTGAGGACTCATAGAATAAAACAGGTGAGGACTCCAGCATTTGGAATCTCCCAGCATGTGGCCCACAGCACCAAATCTATGGGATCCTGGTCTGAGTGATGTCACACCACAGGTTCCACTTCGTGAAACGGTGAGCTACGCAGCAACTGGGACCTCAGAGCAGAAGGCCCACATCCCCTTGGGGATGGGAACCTGCCACGAGTGTCCTCGAACCACTGGGCGCACATCAGAAAACGTGGGGGAAGCCCAGCAGTTAGGACCGGACGACAGAGGGCCCTCATCTCCGAGGGTAAGAGGCTCCCGGCAGGCTCCACCTGCCAACAGACGGCCCACGTCGCCAAGGTGACGTGTGTCAAGCAGGCAGGAATGACCTCCCAGCAGAGGGCCCAACTTACAGAAGGGTGAGGGACCCAGCCAGGATCACACTCTCACCAGAGAGCCCACGTGACCAAGGGGATGGGAACCTGGCAGGCGTGTCCTCACGCCAGTGGGGCCACATCATCGAAATGTAAGAAACCCAGCACATGTGGCCTCAATCCAGAGGACCCACATCACCAAGGGGCTGGGAGTGAGGCAGGCAGGAGCAGCCTCACAACAGAGGGCCCATAGAATAAAAAAGGTGAGGAATCCAGCAGTTGGAACCTCCCATCAGGCGGCCAGGAACACAGAGGCCATGGGATCCTGGTCGGAGTGAACTTATATCAGAGAGCCCACACCATGGAACTGTGAGCAACCCAGCCGCTGGGACCTCAGAGCAGAAGGCCCACATCCCCAGCAGGATGGGAACCTGGCAGGAGTGTCCTGGCATCCCTGGCTGCACATCAGAAAACGTGGGGAGCCCAGCAGTTAGGGTCTTAAGCCATAGGGACCTCATCAACCAGGGGAGGAGGCCCCTGGCAGGCTCCAACTGCCACCAGAGGGCCCACGTGGCCAAGGCGACGTGTGCGAGCCAGGCAGGAGTGACCTCACATCAGGGGGCCCACCTCACAGAAGTCTGAGGGACCCAGCCAGGATCAGACTCTCACCAGAGGGCCCACATCACGAAGGGGATGGGAACCAGGCAGGAGTGTCCTCACGCCAGTGTGGCCACATCATCGAAAGGTGAGGCACCCAGCACGTGTGGCCTCAAACCAGAGAACCCACATCACCAAAGGGCTGGGACTGAGGCAGGCAAGAGTAGCCTCACAACAGAGGGCCCACAGAATAAAAAATGTGAGGAATCCAGGAGCTGGACCCTCCCCCAACAGGCGGCCCAGGGCCACGAGGCTATGGGATCAAGGCCGGAGTGAACTCACACAAGAGGGCCCACACCATGGAAGCGTGAGCAACCCAGCCGTTGGGACCTCAGTGCAGAAGGCCCACATCCCCCTGAGGATGGGAACCTGGCAGGAGTGTCCTCGCACCACTGGGCGCACAGCAGAAAATATGGGGAGCCCAGGACTTAGGGCCTGACGCCAGAGGGCCCTGATCACCCAGGGGAGGAGGCTCCCAGCAGGCTCCAACTGCGACCAGAGGGCCCACGTCGCCAAGGCGACGAGTGCCAGCCAGGCAGGAGTGACCTCACAGCAGAGGGCCCACCTCACAGAACGTTGAGGGACCCAGGCAGGATCAGACGCTCACCGAAAGGCCCCCATTACCAAGGGGATGGGAAGCAGGCAGGAGTGTTCTCAAACCAGCGGGGCCACACCATCGAAAGGTGAGGAACCCAGCACATATGGCCTCAAACCAGAGAACCCACATCACCAAGGGGCTGGGAGTGAGGCACGCAGGAGTAGCCTCACACCAGAGGGCCCATAGAATAAAACAGGTGAGGACTCCAGCATTTGGAATCTCCCAGCATGTGGCCCACAGCACCAAATCTATGGGATCCTGGTCTGAGTGATGTCACACCACAGGTTCCACTTCATGAAACGGTGAGCTATGCAGCAACTGGGACCTCAGAGCAGAAGGCCCACATCCCCTTGGGGATGGGAACCTGCCACGAGTGTCCTCGAACCACTGGGCGCACATCAGAAAACGTGGGGGGAGCCCAGCAGTTAGGGTCTGACGACACAGGGCCCTCATCGCTGAGGGGAGGAGGCTCCCGGCAGGCTCCAACTAACACCAGAGGGCCCACGTCGCCAAGGCGACGTGTGCCAGCCAGGCAGGAGTGACCACAAAGCACAGGGCCCACCTCACGGAAGGGTGAGGAACCCAGCAAGGATCAGACTCTCACCAGAGGGCCCACATCACCAAGGGGATGGAAAACAGGCAGCAGTGGCCTCACACCAGTGGGGCCACATCACTGAAGGGTGAGGAACCCAGCACATGTGGCGACCAACCTGAGGACCCAAATCACGACGGGGCTGGGAGTGAAGCAGGCAGGTGTAACCTCACAAGAGAGGGCCCATAGAATACGTAAGGCGAGGAATCCAGCAGTTGGAAGCTCCCAGCAAGCGACCCGGAGCACCGAGGCTATCGGGCCCAGGCCGGAGTGAACTCCCACCAGAGAACTCACATCATGAAACTGTGAGCAACCCAGCAGTTGGGACCTCAGAGCAGAAGGCCCACATCCCCATGGGTATGGAAACCTGGCAGGAGTGTACTCGCAGCACTGGGCGCACCTCAGAAAATGTGGGGAGCCCAGCAGTTAGGTCCTGAAGCCAGAGGCCCCTCATCACCGAGGGGAGGAGGCACCCAGCAGGCTCCAGCTGCCAACAGAGGGCCCACGTCGCCAAGGTGACGTGTTCCAGCCAGGCAGGGGTGACCTCACAGAAGAGGGCCTACCTCACAGAAGGGTGAGGAACCCAGCCAGGATAAGACTCTCGCCAGAGGACCCACATCACCAAGGGGATGGGAACCAGGCAGGAGTGTCCTCACACCAGTGGGGCCACGTCAACGAAAGACGCGGAACCCAGCACACGTGGACTCAAATCAGAGAACCCACATCACGAAGGGGCTTGGAGTGAGGAAGGCAGGAGGAGCCTCACAACAGAGAGCCCACAGAATAAAAAAGCTGAGGAATCCATCAGTTGGCACCTCACAGCACGCGGCCCAGAGCACGGAGGCTACGGGGTCCAGGCCGGAATGAACTCACACCCGAGGGCCCACATCGTGAAACTGTGAGCAATCCAGCAGATGGGACGTCAGAGCCGAAGGCCCGCATCCCGATGGGGATGGGAACCTGGCAGGAGTGTCCTCGCACCACTAGGCGCACATCAGAAAATGTGGGGAGGCCAGCAGTTAGGGTATGACGCCAGAGGGCCCTCATCACCCAGGGGAGGAGGCGCCCAGCAGGCTCTCACTGTCACCAGAGGGCCCTCGTCGCCAAGACGAAGTGTGCCAGCCAGGCAGGAGTGACCTCACAGCACAGGGCCAACCACACAGAAGGTTAGGGAACCCAGCCAGGATTACATTCTCACCAGAGGACCCACATCAACAAGGGTATGGCAACCAGGCAGGAGTGTACTCACACCAGAGGGGCCACATCATCGAAAGGTGAGGAACCCAGCACACGTGGCGTCAAACCAGAGGACCCACAACACCGAGGGGCTGGGAGTGTGGCCGGCAGGAGTAGACTCACAACAGAGGGACCGTAGATTTAAAAAGGTGAGGAATCCAGCAGATCGAACCTCCAAGCAGGCGGCCCAGGGAACCGAGTCTACAGGATCCAGACCGGAGTGAACTCACAACAGAGTGCCCACATCATGAAACTGTGAGTAACTCAGCCGCTGGGACCTCGGACCAGACGGCCCACATCCCCACGGGAACGGGAACCTGGCAGGACTGTCCTCGAACCACTGGGGGCACATTCAGAAAATGTGGAGAGACCAGCAGTTAGGGCCTGACGCGAGAGGGCCCTCATCACCGAGGGGAGGAGGCCCCCGGCAGGCTCCAACTGCCACCAGAGGGCCCAGGTCGCCAAGGCGAAGTGTGCCAGCCAGGCAGGAGTGACCTCACAGCAGAGGGCCCACCTCACAGAAGGGTGAGGAACGCAGCCAGGATCAGACTCCCACCAGAGGGCCCACATCACCAAGGGGATGGGAACCAGACAGGAGTGTCCTCACACCAGTGGGGCCACACCATCGAAAGGTGAGGAACCCAGCACACGTGGACTCAAACCTGAGGACCCACATCACCGAGGGGCTGGGAGTGTGGCCGGCAGGAGTAGACTCACAACAGAGGGACCGTAGATTTAAAAAGGTGAGGAATCCAGCAGATCGAACCTCCAAGCAGGCGGCCCAGGGAACCGAGTCTACGGGATCCAGACCGGAGTGAACTCACACCAGAGTGCCCACATCATGAAACTGTGAGTAACTCAGCCGCTGGGACCTCAGACCAGACGGCCCACATCCCCACGGGAACGGGAACCTGGCAGGACTGTCCTCGAACCACTGGGGCACATTCAGAAAATGTGGAGAGTCCAGCAGTTAGGGCCTGACGCGAGAGGGCCCTCATCACCGAGGGGAGGAGGCCCCCGGCAGGCTCCAACTGCCACCAGAGGGCCCACGTCGCCAATGCGACGTGTGCGAGCCAGGTAGGAGTGACCTCACATCAGGAGGCCCACCTCACAGAAGTCTGAGGGACCCAGCCAGGATCAGACTCTCACCAGAGGGCCCACATCACGAAGGGGATGGGAACCAGGCAGGAGTGTCCTCACGCCAGTGTGGCCACATCATCGAAAGGTGAGGCACCCAGCACGTGTGGCCTCAAACCAGAGAACCCACATCAACAACGGGCTGGGACTGAGGCAGGCAAGAGTAGCCTCACAACATACGGCCCACAGAATAAAAAATGTGAGGAATCCAGGAGCTGGACCCTCCCCCAACAGGCGGCCCAGGGCCACGAGGCTATGGGATCAAGGCCGGAGTGAACTCACACAAGAGTGCCCACACCATGGAACCGTGAGCAACCCAGCCGTTGGGACCTCAGAGCAGAAGGCCCACATCCCCCTGAGGATGGGAACCTGGCAGGAGTGTCCTCGCACCACTGGGCGCTCAGCAGAAAATATGGGGAGCCCAGGACTTAGGGCCTGATGCCAGAGGGCCTTGATCAACCAGGGGAGGAGGCTCCCAGCAGGCTCCAACTGCGACCAGAGGGCCCACGTCGCCAAGGCGACGAGTGCCAGCCAGGCAGGAGTGACCTCACAGCAGAGGGCCCACCTCACAGAACGTTGAGGGACCCAGGCAGGATCAGACGCTCACCGAAAGGCCCCCATTACCAAGGGGATGGGAAACAGGCAGGAGTGTTCTCAAACCAGCGGGGCCACACCATCGAAAGGTGAGGAACCCAGCACATATGGCCTCAAACCAGAGGACCCACATCACCAAGGGGCTGGGAGTGAGGCACGCAGGAGTAGCCTCACACCAGAGGGCCCATAGAATAAAACAGGTGAGGACTCCAGCATTTGGAATCTCCCAGCATGTGGCCCACAGCACCAAATCTATGGGATCCTGGTCTGAGTGATGTCACACCACAGGTTCCACTTCATGAAACGGTGAGCTACGCAGCAACTGGGACATCAGAGCAGAAGGCCCACATCCCCTTGGGGATGGGAACCTGCCACGAGTGTCCTCGAACCACTGGGCGCACATCAGAAAACGTGGGGGGAGCCCAGCAGTTAGGGTCTGACGACACAGGGCCCTCATCGCCGAGGGGAGGAGGCTCCCGGCAGGCTCCAGCTAACACCAGAGGGCCCACATCGCCAAGGCGACGTGTGCCAGCCAGGCAGGAGTGACCACAAAGCAGAGGGCCCACCTCACGGAAGGGTGAGGAACCCAGCAAGGATCAGACTCTCACCAGAGGGCCCACATCACCAAGGGGATGGAAAACAGGCAGCAGTGGCCTCACACCAGTGGGGCCACATCACCGAAGGGTGAGGAACCCAGCACATGTGGCGACCAACCTGAGGACCCAAATCACGACGGGGCTGGGAGTGAAGCAGGCAGGAGTAACCTCACAAGAGAGGGCCCATAGAATACGTAAGGCGAGGAATCCAGCAGTTGGAAGCTCCCAGCAAGCGACCCGGAGCACCGAGGCTATCGGGCCCAGGCCGGAGTGAACTCCCACCAGAGAACTCACATCATGAAACTGTGAGCAACCCAGCAGTTGGGACCTCAGAGCAGAAGGCCCACATCCCCATGGGTATGGAAACCTGGCAGGAGTGTACTCGCAGCACTGGGCGCACCTCAGAAAATGTGGGGAGCCCAGCAGTTAGGTCCTGAAGCCAGAGGCCCCTCATCACCGAGGGGAGGAGGCACCCAGCAGGCTCCAGCTGCCAACAGAGGGCCCACGTCGCCAAGGTGACGTGTTCCAGCCAGGCAGGGGTGACCTCACAGAAGAGGGCCTACCTCACAGAAGGGTGAGGAACCCAGCCAGGATAAGACTCTCGCCAGAGGGCCCACATCACCAAGGGGATGGGAACCAGGCAGGAGTGTCCTCACACCAGTGGGGCCACGTCAACGAAAGACGCGGAACCCAGCACACGTGGACTCAAATCAGAGAACCCACATCACGAAGGGGCTTGGAGTGAGGAAGGCAGGAGGAGCCTCACAACAGAGGGCCCACAGAATAAAAAAGCTGAGGAATCCATCAGTTGGCACCTCCCAGCACGCGGCCCAGAGCACGGAGGCTACGGGGTCCAGGCCGCAATGAACTCACACCCGAGGGCCCACATCGTGAAACTGTGAGCAATCCAGCAGATGGGACGTCAGAGCCGAAGGCCCACATCCCGATGGGGATGGGAAACTGGCAGGAGTGTCCTCGCACCACTAGGCGCACATCAGAAAATGTGGGGAGGCCAGCAGTTAGGGCATGACGCCAGAGGGCCCTCATCACCCAGGGGAGGAGGCGCCCAGCAGGCTCTCACTGTCACCAGAGGGCCCTCATCGCCAAGACGAAGTGTGCCAGCCAGGCAGGAGTGACCTCACAGCACAGGGCCAACCACACAGAAGGTTAGGGAACCCAGCCAGTAGTACATTCTCACCAGAGGACCCACATCAACAAGGGTATGGCAACCAGGCAGGAGTGTACTCACACCAGGGGGGCCACACCATCGAAAGGTGAGGAACCCAGCACACGTGGCGTCAAACCAGAGGACCCACATCACCGAGGGGCTGAGAGTGTGGCCGGCAGGAGTAGACTCACAACAGAGGGACCGTAGATTTAAAAAGGTGAGGAATCCAGCAGATCGAACCTCCAAGCAGGCGGCCCAGGGAACCGAGTCTACGGGATCCAGACCGGAGTGAACTCACACCAGAGTGCCCACATCATGAAACTGTGAGTAACTCAGACGCTGGGACCTCAGACCAGACGGCCCACATCCCCACGGGAACGGGAACCTGGCAGGACTGTCCTCGAACCGCTGGGGGCACATTCAGAAAATGTGGAGAGACCAGCAGTTAGGGCCTCACGCGAGAGGGTCCTCATCACCGAGGGGAGGAGGCCCCCGGCAGGCTCCAACTGCCACCAGAGGGCCCACGTCACCAAGGCGAAGTGTGCCAGCCAGGCAGGAGTGACCTCACAGCAGAGGGCCCACCTCACAAAAGGGTGAGGAACGCAGCCAGCATCAGACTCCCACCAGAGGGCCCACATCATCAAGGGGATGGGAACCAGACAGGAGTGTCCTCACACCAGTGGGGCCACACCATCGAAAGGTGAGGAACCCAGCACACGTGGACTCAAACCTGAGGACCCACATCACCGAGGGGCTCTGAGTGAGGCATGCTGGAGAAATCTCACAACTCAGGGCCCATAGAATAAAAAAGGTGAGGAATCTAGCAGTTGGCACCTCCCAGCAGGTGGCCCAGAGCACCGAGGCTACGGGATTCAGGCCGCAGTGAACTCACACCAGAGGGCCCACATCATGGAACTGAGCAACCCAGACTTTGGGACCTCAGAGCAGAAGGCCCACGTCCCCAAGGGGATGGGAAGCTGGCAGGAGTGTCCTCGCACCACTGGGCGCACATCAGAAAATGTGGGGAGCCCATCAGTTAGGACCAGACGACAGAGGGCCCTCATCTCCGAGGGTAAGAGGCTCCCGGCAGGCTCCACCTGCCAACAGACGGCCCACGTGGCCAAGGTGACGTGTGCCAAGCAGGCAGGAATGACCTCCCAGCAGAGGGCCCAACTTACAGAAGGGTGAGGGACCCAGCCAGGATCAGACTCTCACCAGAGGGCCCCCGTGACCAAGGGGATGGGAACCTGGCAGGCGTGTCCTCACGCCAGTGGGGCCACATCATCGAAATGTAAGAAACCCAGCACATGTGGCCTCAATCCAGAGGACCCACATCACCAAGCGGCTGGGAGTGGGGCAGGCAGGAGCAGCCTAACAACAGAGGGCCCATAGAATAAAAAAGGTGAGGAATCTAGCAGTTGGCACCTCCCAGCAGGTGGCCCAGTGCACCGAGGCTACGGGATTCAGGCCGCAGTGAACTCACACCAGAGGGCCCACATCATGGAACTGAGCAACCCAGACTTTGGGACCTCAGAGCAGAAGGCCCACGTCCCCAAGGGGATGGGAAGCTGGCAGGAGTGTCCTCGCACCACTGGGCGCACATCAGAAAATGTGGGGAGCCCATCAGTTAGGACCTGACGACAGAGGGCCCTCATCTCCGAGGGTAAGAGGCTCCCGGCAGGCTCCACCTGCCAACAGACGGCCCACGTCGCCAAGGTGACGTGTGTCAAGCAGGCAGGAATGACCTCCCAGCAGAGGGCCCAACTTACAGAAGGGTGAGGGACACAGCCAGGATCAGACTCTCACCAGAGGGCCCACGTGACCAAGGGGATGGGAACCTGGCAGGCGTGTCCTCACGCCAGTGGCGCCACATCATCGAAATGTAAGAAACCCAGCACATGTGGCCTCAATCCAGAGGACCCACATCACCAAGGGGCTGGGAGTGAGGCAGGCAGGAGCAGCCTCACAACAGAGGGCCCATAGAATAAAAAAGGTGAGGAATCCAGCAGTTGGAACCTCCCATCAGGCGGCCAGGAGCACAGAGGCCATGGGATCCTGGTCGGAGTGAACTTACATCAGAGAGCCCACACCATGGAACTGTGAGCAACCCAGCCGCTGGGACCTCAGAGCAGAAGGCCCACATCCCCAGCAGGACGGGAACCTGGCAGGAGTGTCCTGGCATCACTGGCTGCACATCAGAACACGTGGGGAGCCCAGCAGTTAGGGTCTTAAGCCATAGGGACCTCATCAACCAGGGGAGGAGGCGCCCAGCGGGCTCCAACTGCCACGCGAGGGCCCACGTCGCCAAGGCGACGTGTGCGAGCCAGGCAGGAGTGACCTCACATCAGGGGGCCCACCTCACAGAAGTCTGAGGGACCCAGCCAGGATCAGACTCTCACCACAGGGCCCACATCACGAAGGGGATGGGAACCAGGCAGGAGTGTCCTCACACCAGTGTGGCCACATCATCGAAAGGTGAGGCACCCAGCACGTGTGGCCTCAAACCAGAGAACCCACATCACCAACGGGCTGGGACTGAGGCAGGCAAGAGTAGCCTCACAACAGAGGGCCCACAGAATAAAAAATGTGAGGAATCCAGGAGCTGGACCCTCCCCCAACACGCGGCCCAGGGCCACGAGGCTATGGGATCAAGGCCGGAGTGAACTCACACAAGAGGGCCCACACCATGCAACCGTGAGCAACCCAGCCGTTGGGACCTCAGAGCAGAAGGCCCACATCCCCCTGAGGATGGGAACCTGGCAGGAGTGTCCTCGCAGGACTGGGCGCACAGCAGAAAATATGGGGAGCCCAGGACTTAGGGCCTGACGCCAGAGGGCCCTGATCACCCAGGGGAGGAGGCTCCCAGCAGGCTGCAACTGCGACCAGAGGGCCCACGACGCCAAGGCGACGAGTGCCAGCCAGGCAGGAGTGACCTCACAGCAGAGGACCCACCTCACAGAACGTTGAGGGACCCAGGCAGGATCAGACGCTCACCAAAAGGCCCCCATTACCAAGGGGATGGGAAGCAGGCAGGAGTGTTCTCAAACCAGCGGGGCCACACCATCGAAAGGTGAGGAAGCCAGCACATATGGCCTCAAACCAGAGGACCCACATCACCAAGGGGCTGGGAGTGAGGCACGCAGGAGTAGCCTCACACCAGAGGGCCCATAGAATAAAACAGGTGAGGACTCCAGCATTTGGAATCTCCCAGCATGTGGCCCACAGCACCAAATCTATGGGATCCTGGTCTGAGTGATGTCACACCACAGGTTCCACTTCATGAAACGGTGAGCTACGCAGCAACTGGGACCTCAGAGCAGAAGGCCCACATCCCCTTGGGGATGGGAACCTGCCACGAGTGTCCTCGAACCACTGGGCGCACATCAGAAAACGTGGGGGGAGCCCAGCAGTTAGGGTCTGATGACACAGGGCCCTCATCGCCGAGGGGAGGAGGCTCCCGGCAGGCTCCAACTAACACCAGAGGGCCCACATCGCCAAGGCGAGGTGTGCCAGCCAGGCAGGAGTGACCACAAAGCAGAGGGCCCACCTCACGGAAGGGTGAGGAACCCAGCAAGGATCAGACTCTCACCAGAGGGCCCACATCACCAAGGGGATGGAAAACAGGCAGCAGTGGTCTCACACCAGTGGGGCCACATCACCGAAGGGTGAGGAACCCAGCACATGTGGCGACCAACCTGAGGACCCAAATCACGACGGGGCTGGGAGTGAAGCAGGCAGGAGTAACCTCACAAGAGAGGGCCCATAGAATACGTAAGGCGAGGAATCCAGCAGTTGGAAGCTCCCAGCAAGCGACCCGGAGCACCGAGGCTATCGGGCCCAGGCCGGAGTGAACTCCCACCAGAGAACTCACATCATGAAACTGTGAGCAACCCAGCAGTTGGGACCTCAGAGCAGAAGGCCCACATCCCCATGGGTATGGAAACCTGGCAGGAGTGTACTCGCAGCACTGGGCGCACCTCAGAAAATGTGGGGAGCCCAGCAGTTAGGTCCTGAAGCCAGAGGCCCCTCAACACCGAGGGGAGGAGGCACCCAGCAGGCTCCAGCTGCCAACAGAGGGCCCACGTCGCCAAGGTGACGTGTTCCAGCCAGGCAGGGGTGACCTCACAGAAGAGGGCCTACCTCACAGAAGGGTGAGGAACCCAGCCAGAATAAGACTCTCGCCAGAGGGCCCACATCATCAAGGGGATGGGAACCAGGCAGGAGTGTCCTCACACCAGTGGGGCCACGTCAACGAAAGACGCGGAACCCAGCACACGTGGACTCAAATCAGAGAACCCACATCACGAAGGGGCTTGGAGTGAGGAAGGCAGGAGGAGCCTCACAACAGAGGGCCCACAGAATAAAAAAGCTGAGGAATCCATCAGTTGGCACCTCCCAGCACGCGGCCCAGAGCACGGAGGCTACGGGGTCCAGGCCGGAATGAACTCACACCCGAGGGCCCACATCGTGAAACTGTGAGCAACCCAGCAGATGGGACGTCAGAGCCGAAGGCCCACATCCCGATGGGGATGGGAACCTGGCAGGAGTGTCCTCGCACCACTAGGCGCACATCAGAAAATGTGGGGAGGCCAGCAGTTAGGGCATGACGCCAGAGGGCCCTCATCACCCAGGGGAGGAGGCGCCCAGCAGGCTCTCACTGTCACCAGAGGGCCCTCGTCGCCAAGACGAAGTGTGCCAGCCAGGCAGGAGTGACCTCACAGCACAGGGCCAACCACACAGAAGGTTAGGGAACCCAGCCAGGATTACATTCTCACCAGAGGACCCACATCAACAAGGGTATGGCAACCAGGCAGGAGTGTACTCACACCAGAGGGGCCACATCATCGAAAGGTGAGGAACCCAGCACACGTGGCGTCAAACCAGAGGACCCACATCACCGAGGGGCTGGGAGTGTGGCCGGCAGGAGTAGACTCACAACAGAGGGACCGTAGATTTAAAAAGGTGAGGAATCCAGCAGATCGAACCTCCAAGCAGGCGGCCCAGGGAACCGAGTCTACGGGATCCAGACCGGAGTGAACTCACACCAGAGTGCCCACATCATGAAACTGTGAGTAACTCAGACGCTGGGACCTCAGACCAGACGGCCCACATCCCCACGGGAACGGGAACCTGGCAGGACTGTCCTCGAACCACTGGGGGCACATTCAGAAAATGTGGAGAGACCAGCAGTTAGGGCCTGACGCGAGAGGGCCCTCATCACCGAGGGGAGGAGGCCCCCGGCAGGCTCCAACTGCCACCAGAGGGCCCACGTCGCCAAGGCGACGTGTGCAAGCCAGGCAGGAGTGACCTCACATCAGGGGGCCCACCTCACAGAAGTCTGAGGGACCCAGCCAGGATCAGACTCTCACCAGAGGGCCCACATCACGAAGGGGATGGGAACCAGGCAGGAGTGTCCTCACGCCAGTGTGGCCACATCATCGAAAGGTGAGGCACCCAGCACGTGTGGCATCAAACCAGAGAACCCACATCACAAACGGGCTGCGACTGAGGCAGGCAAGAGTAGCCTCACAACAGAGGGCCCACAGAATAAAAAATGTGAGGAATCCAGGAGCTGGACCCTCCCCCAACAGGCGGCCCAGGGCCACGAGGCTATGGGATCAAGGCCGGAGTGAACTCACACAAGAGGGTCCACACCATGGAACCGTGAGCAACCCAGCCGTTGGGACCTCAGAGCAGAAGGCCCACATCCCCCTGAGGATGGGAACCTGGCAGGAGTGTCCTCGCACCACTGGGCGCACAGCAGAAAATATGGGGAGCCCAGGACTTAGGGCCTGACGCCAGAGGGCCCTGATCACCCAGGGGAGGAGGCTCCCAGCAGGCTGCAACTGCGACCAGAGGGCCCACGTCGCCAAGGCGACGAGTGCCAGCCAGGCAGGAGTGACCTCACAGCAGAGGGCCCACCTCACAGAACGTTGAGGGACCCAGGCAGGATCAGACGCTCACCGAAAGGCCCCCATTACCAAGGGGATGGGAAGCAGGCAGGAGTGTTCTCAAACCAGCGGGGCCACACCATCGAAAGGTGAGGAAGCCAGCACATATGGCCTCAAACCAGAGGACCCACATCACCAAGGGGCTGGGAGTGAGGCACGCAGGAGTAGCCTCACACCAGAGGGCCCATAGAATAAAACAGGTGAGGACTCCAGCATTTGGAATCTCCCAGCATGTGGCCCACAGCACCAAATTTATGGGATCCTGGTCTGAGTGATGTCACACCACAGGTTCCACTTCATGAAACGGTGAGCTACGCAGCAACTGGGACCTCAGAGCAGAAGGCCCACATCCCCTTGGGGATGGGAACCTGCCACGAGTGTCCTCGAACCACTGGGCGCACATCAGAAAACGTGGGGGGAGCCCAGCAGTTAGGGTCTGATGACACAGGGCCCTCATCGCCGAGGGGAGGAGGCTCCCGGCAGGCTCCAACTAACACCAGAGGGCCCACATCGCCAAGGCGACGTGTGCCAGCCAGGCAGGAGTGACCACAAAGCAGAGGGCCCACCTCACGGAAGGGTGAGGAACCCAGCAAGGATCAGACTCTCACCAGAGGGCCCACATCACCAAGGGGATGGAAAACAGGCAGCAGTGGTCTCACACCAGTGGGGCCACATCACCGAAGGGTGAGGAACCCAGCACATGTGGCGACCAACCTGAGGACCCAAATCACGACGGGGCTGGGAGTGAAGCAGGCAGGAGTAACCTCACAAGAGAGGGCCCATAGAATACGTAAGGCGAGGAATCCAGCAGTTGGAAGCTCCCAGCAAGCGACCCGGAGCACCGAGGCTATCGGGCCCAGGCCGGAGTGAACTCCCACCAGAGAACTCACATCATGAAACTGTGAGCAACCCAGGAGTTGGGACCTCAGAGCAGAAGGCCCACATCCCCATGGGTATGGAAACCTGGCAGGAGTGTACTCGCAGCACTGGGCGCACCTCAGAAAATGTGGGGAGCCCAGCAGTTAGGTCCTGAAGCCAGAGGCCCCTCATCACCGAGGGGAGGAGGCACCCAGCAGGCTCCAGCTGCCAACAGAGGGCCCACGTCGCCAAGGTGACGTGTTCCAGCCAGGCAGGGGTGACCTCACAGAAGAGGGCCTACCTCACAGAAGGGTGAGGAACCCAGCCAGGATAAGACTCTCGCCAGAGGGCCCACATCACCAAGGGGATGGGAACCAGGCAGGAGTGTCCTCACACCAGTGGGGCCACGTCAACGAAAGACGCGGAACCCAACACACGTGGACTCAAATCAGAGAACCCACATCACGAAGGGGCTTGGAGTGAGGAAGGCAGGAGGAGCCTCACAACAGAGGGCCCACAGAATAAAAAAGCTGAGGAATCCATCAGTTGGCACCTCCCAGCACGCGGCCCAGAGCACGGAGGCTACGGGGTCCAGGCCGGAATGAACTCACACCCGAGGGCCCACATCGTGAAACTGTGAGCAACCCAGCAGATGGGACGTCAGAGCCGAAGGCCCACATCCCGATGGGGATGGGAACCTGGCAGGAGTGTCCTCGCACCACTAGGCGCACATCAGAAAATGTGGGGAGGCCAGCAGTTAGGGCATGACGCCAGAGGGCCCTCATCACCCAGGGGAGGAGGCGCCCAGCAGGCTCTCACTGTCACCAGAGGGCCCTCGTCGCCAAGACGAAGTGTGCCAGCCAGGCAGGAGTGACCTCACAGCACAGGGCCAACCACACAGAAGGTTAGGGAACCCAGCCAGGATTACATTCTCACCAGAGGACCCACATCAACAAGGGTATGGCAACCAGGCAGGAGTGTACTCACACCAGAGGGGCCACATCATCGAAAGGTGAGGAACCCAGCACACGTGGCGTCAAACCAGAGGACCCACATCACCGAGGGGCTGGGAGTGTGGCCGGCAGGAGTAGACTCACAACAGAGGGACCGTAGATTTAAAAAGGTGAGGAATCCAGCAGATCGAACCTCCAAGCAGGCGGCCCAGGGAACCGAGTCTACGGGATCCAGACCGGAGTGAACTCACACCAGAGTGCCCACATCATGAAACTGTGAGTAACTCAGACGCTGGGACCTCAGACCAGACGGCCCACATCCCCACGGGAACGGGAACCTGGCAGGACTGTCCTCGAACCGCTGGGGGCACATTCAGAAAATGTGGAGAGACCAGCAGTTAGGGCCTGACGCGAGAGGGCCCTCATCACCGAGGGGAGGAGGCCCCCGGCAGGCTCCAACTGCCACCAGAGGGCCCACGTCGCCAAGGCGACGTGTGCAAGCCAGGCAGGAGTGACCTCACATCAGGGGGCCCACCTCACAGAAGTCTGAGGGACCCAGCCAGGATCAGACTCTCACCAGAGGGCCCACATCACGAAGGGGATGGGAACCAGGCAGGAGTGTCCTCACGCCAGTGTGGCCACATCATCGAAAGGTGAGGCACCCAGCACGTGTGGCATCAAACCAGAGAACCCACATCACAAACGGGCTGTGACTGAGGCAGGCAAGAGTAGCCTCACAACAGAGGGCCCACAGAATGAAAAATGTGAGGAATCCAGGAGCTGGACCCTCCCCCAACAGGCGGCCCAGGGCCACGAGGCTATGGGATCAAGGCCGGAGTGAACTCACACAAGAGGGTCCACACCATGGAACCGTGAGCAACCCAGCCGTTGGGACCTCAGAGCAGAAGGCCCACATCCCCCTGAGGATGGGAACCTGGCAGGAGTGTCCTCGCACCACTGGGCGCACAGCAGAAAATATGGGGAGCCCAGGACTTAGGGCCTGACGCCAGAGGGCCCTGATCACCCAGGGGAGGAGGCTCCCAGCAGGCTGCAACTGCGACCAGAGGGACCACGTCGCCAAGGCGACGAGTGCCAGCCAGGCAGGAGTGACCTCACAGCAGAGGGCCCACCTCACAGAACGTTGAGGGACCCAGGCAGGATCAGACGCTCACCGAAAGGCCCCCATTACCAAGGGGATGGGAAGCAGGCAGGAGTGTTCTCAAACCAGCGGGGCCACACCATCGAAAGGTGAGGAAGCCAGCACATATGGCCTCAAACCAGAGGACCCACATCACCAAGGGGCTGGGAGTGAGGCACGCAGGAGTAGCCTCACACCAGAGGGCCCATAGAATAAAACAGGTGAGGACTCCAGCATTTGGAATCTCCCAGCATGTGGCCCACAGCACCAAATCTATGGGATCCTGGTCTGAGTGATGTCACACCACAGGTTCCACTTCATGAAACGGTGAGCTACGCAGCAACTGGGACCTCAGAGCAGAAGGCCCACATCCCCTTGGGGATGGGAACCTGCCACGAGTGTCCTCGAACCACTGGGCGCACATCAGAAAACGTGGGGGGAGCCCAGCAGTTAGGGTCTGATGACACAGGGCCCTCATCGCCGAGGGGAGGAGGCTCCCGGCAGGCTCCAACTAACACCAGAGGGCCCACATCGCCAAGGCGACGTGTGCCAGCCAGGCAGGAGTGACCACAAAGCAGAGGGCCCACCTCACGGAAGGGTGAGGAACCCAGCAAGGATCAGACTCTCACCAGAGGGCCCACATCACCAAGGGGATGGAAAACAGGCAGCAGTGGTCTCACACCAGTGGGGCCACATCACCGAAGGGTGAGGAACCCAGCACATGTGGCGACCAACCTGAGGACCCAAATCACGACGGGGCTGGGAGTGAAGCAGGCAGGAGTAACCTCACAAGAGAGGGCCCATAGAATACGTAAGGCGAGGAATCCAGCAGTTGGAAGCTCCCAGCAAGCGACCCGGAGCACCGAGGCTATCGGGCCCAGGCCGGAGTGAACTCCCACCAGAGAACTCACATCATGAAACTGTGAGCAACCCAGCAGTTGGGACCTCAGAGCAGAAGGCCCACATCCCCATGGGTATGGAAACCTGGCAGGAGTGTACTCGCAGCACTGGGCGCACCTCAGAAAATGTGGGGAGCCCAGCAGTTAGGTCCTGAAGCCAGAGGCCCCTCATCACCGAGGGGAGGAGGCACCCAGCAGGCTCCAGCTGCCAACAGAGGGCCCACGTCGCCAAGGTGACGTGTTCCAGCCAGGCAGGGGTGACCTCACAGAAGAGGGCCTACCTCACAGAAGGGTGAGGAACCCAGCCAGGATAAGACTCTCGCCAGAGGGCCCACATCACCAAGGGGATGGGAACCAGGCAGGAGTGTCCTCACACCAGTGGGGCCACGTCAACGAAAGACGCGGAACCCAGCACAGGTGGACTCAAATCAGAGAACCCACATCACGAAGGGGCTTGGAGTGAGGAAGGCAGGAGGAGCCTCACAACAGAGGGCCCACAGAATAAAAAAGCTGAGGAATCCATCAGTTGGCACCTCCCAGCACGCGGCCCAGAGCACGGAGGCTACGGGGTCCAGGCCGGAATGAACTCACACCCGAGGGCCCACATCGTGAAACTGTGAGCAATCCAGCAGATGGGACGTCAGAGCCGAAGGCCCACATCCCGATGGGGATGGGAACCTGGCAGGAGTGTCCTCGCACCACTAGGCGCACATCAGAAAATGTGGGGAGGCCAGCAGTTAGGGCATGACGCCAGAGGGCCCTCATCACCCAGGGGAGGAAGCGCCCAGCAGGCTCTCACTGTCACCAGAGGGCCCTCGTCGCCAAGACGAAGTGTGCCAGCCAGGCAGGAGTGACCTCACTGCACAGGGCCAACCACATAGAAGGTTAGGGAACCCAGCCAGGATTACAGTCTCACCAGAGGACCCACATCAACAAGGGTATGGCAACCAGGCAGGAGTGTACTCACACCAGAGGGGCCACATCATCGAAAGGTGAGGAACCCAGCACACGTGGCGTCAAACCAGAGGACCCACATCACCGAGGGGCTGGGAGTGTGGCCGGCAGGAGTAGACTCACAACAGAGGGACCGTAGATTTAAAAAGGTGAGGAATCCAGCAGATCGAACCTCCTAGCAGGCGGCCCAGGGAAACGAGTCTACAGGATCCAGACCGGAGTGAACTCACACCAGAGTGCCCACATCATGAAACTGTGAGTAACTCAGCCGCTGAGACCTCAGACCAGACGGCCCACATCCCACGGGAACGGGAACCTGGCAGGACTGTCCTCGAACCACTGGGGGCACATTCAGAAAATGTGGAGAGACCAGCAGTTAGGGCCTGACGCGAGAGGGCCCTCATCACCGAGGGGAGGAGGCCCCCGGCAGGCTCCAACTGCCACCAGAGGGCCCACGTCACCAAGGCGAAGTGTGCCAGCCAGGCAGGAGTGACCTCACAGCAGAGGGCCCACCTCACAGAAGGGTGAGGAACGCAGCCAGGATCAGACTCCCACCAGAGGGCCCACATCACCAAGGGCATGGGAACCAGACAGGAGTGTCCTCACACCAGTGGGGTCACACCATCGAAAGGTGAGGAACCCAGCACACGTGGACTCAAACCTGAGGACCCACATCACCGAGGGGCTCTGAGTGAGGCAGGCAGGAGCAGCCTCACAACAGAGGGCCCATAGAATAAAAAAGGTGAGGAATCTAGCAGTTGGCACCTCCCAGCAGGTGGCCCAGAGCACCGAGGCCATGGGATCCTGGTCGGAGTGAACTTACATCAGAGAGCCCACACCATGGAACTGTGAGCAACCCAGCCGCTGGGACCTCAGAGCAGAAGGCCCACATCCCCGGCAGGATGGGAACCTGGCAGGAGTGTCCTGGCATCACTGGCTGCACATCAGAAAACGTGGGGAGCCCAGCAGTTAGGGTCTTAAGCGATAGGGACGTCATAAACCAGGGGAGGAGGCGCCCAGCGGGCTCCAACTGCCACGCGAGGGCCCACGTCGACAAGGCGACGTGTGCGAGCCAGGCAGGAGTGACCTCACATCAGGGGGTCCACCTAACAGAAGTCTGAGGGACCCAGCCAGGATCAGACTCTCACCAGAGGGCCCACGTGACCAAGGGGATGGGAACCTGGCAGGCGTGTCCTCACGCCAGTGGGGCCACATCATCGAAATGTAAGAAACCCAGAACATGTGGCCTCAATCCAGAGGACCCACATCACCAAGGGGCTGGGAGTGGGGCAGGCAGGAGCAGCCTCACAACAGAGGGCCCATAGAATAAAAAAGGTGAGGAATCTAGCAGTTGGCAACTCCCAGCAGGTGCCCCAGAGCACCGAGGCTACGGGATTCAGGCCGCAGTGAACTCACACCAGAGGGCCCACATCATGGAACTGAGCAACCCAGACTTTGGGACCTCAGAGCAGAAGGCCCACGTCTCCAAGGGGATGGGAAGCTGGCAGGAATGTCCTCGCACCACTGGGCGCACATTCGGAAATGTGGGGAGCCCATCAGTTAGGACCTGACGACAGAGGGCCCTCATATCCGAGGGTAAGAGGCTCCCAGCAGGCTCCACCTGCCAACAGATGGCCCACGTCGCCAAGGTGACGTGTGCCAAGCAGGCAGGAATGACCTCCCAGCAGAGGGCCCATCTCACAGAAGTTTGAGGAACCCAGCCAGGATCAGACTCTCACCAGAGGACCCACATCACCAAGGCACTGGGAGTGAGGCAGTCCGGTGGAGCCTAACAACAGAGGGCCCACGGAATAAAAAGGTGAGGAATCCAGCAGTTGGAACCCCCAGCAGGCGGCCCGGAGCACCGAGGCTATTGGAACCAGGCCGTAGTGAACTCACACCAGAGAGCTCACAACATGAAACTGTGAGCAACCCAGCAGTTCGGACCTCAGAGCAGAAGGCCCACATCCCCATGGCGATGGGAACCTGGCAGGAGTGTACTCGCACCAATGGGGCCACATCCACATCATCGAAAGATGAGGAACCCAGCACATGTGGCCTCAAACCAGAGGACCCACATAACCAAGGGGCTGGGAGTGAGGCAGGCAGGTGGAGCCTAACAACAGAGGGCCCACGGAATAAAAAGGTGAGGAATCTAGCAGTTGGAACCCCCAGCATGCGGCCCGGAGCATCGAGGCTATGGGATCCAGGCAGGAGTGAACTCACACCAGACGGCCCCACACCATGAAAGTGTGAGCAAGCCAGCCGTTGAGACCTCAGAGCAGAAGGCCCACATCCCCATGGAGATGGGAACCTGGCAGGGGTGTCATCGCACCACTCAGCAGCCATCAGGAAATGTTCGGGAGCCCAGCAGTTAGGGCAACAGTCTTTCCTCTTATACTAACTGATGCCGTTATGATGTGCCTAACTCAGGCCCTGAATTTAGTCCCAAGGCCGAGACACTGTCCCTAACTGAGGCCTAGATGCTCTTCCTAAATCTGGCCCAGAACTGTCCCTCACTAAAGCCCTAACACTACTTCTAACTCAGGCCCTGACACGGTACATAAAAGAGGCCCACATGCTAGTCCTAACGCAGGCCCTGACACTGTGTCTAACTAAGACCCTGCTGCCTTAGTTAGTCCTAACTAACTAGTCCTAACTAAGGTCTCTAACTGTGGCCCGGAATCTGTCCCTAATATAGGCCCTACTGCCGGCAACAATTAAAATCCGGACACTATCCTGAGTTAATAAACTGACACATTTCTAACCAAGGTCCAGTCACTGTCCCTAATAAAGCTCTGTCGCTGTCCCTGTGTGAAGTCCTGAGGCTGTACCTAACTCAGAACCTGATCATGTCTTTAATAAAGACCCTATTGCTGACCCAACAAAGTGCTGATGCAGCTCCTACATCATGCCCTGACAGTGTCCCCAGCTAAGGGCCTGATGCTAGGCCTCACTCAGGCCCTGTGACTCTCCTTAAGCCAGGCTCTGATGCTGTCCCTACCTGAAGTCCTGATACTAGTCCTAATTAAGGCCCTGATACTCTCAGTGACTAAGGTCTTGACACTACGCCTAGGTCATTTCCTGACACGATCCCTATACTTTACCCTAAGCCTGTTCCTTGCAACTGTCCTGCCTCTTATGCTAACTGAAGCCGTTTTGCTCTGCCTAACTCAGCCTCTGAATTCAGTCCCAAGACCGTGACACCGTCCCTAACTGAGGCCTAGATGTTCTTCCTAAATGTGGCCCAGAACTGTCCCTCACTCAAGCTCTAACACTATTCCTAACTCAGGCCCTGACACGGTACCTAACAGAGGCCGAGATGCTAGTCCTAATTCAGGCCCTGACACTGTGTCTAACTAAGGCCCTGCTGCCATCAGTATCTAAAGTCTTGACATTATCCTGAGCTAATATCCTGACCCATGTCTTTCCAAGGTCCTGAAACTCTCCCAAAGTAAGCCCTCACGGTGTCCCTAAGGGAGGCCCTGAGGATGTCCCTATCAGAGGCCCTGAGAATGTCTTTAACGAAGACCCTAATGCTGATCCTACAGAGGCCCTTATACTACTCCTAAGTCACACCCTGATACTGTCCCTCACTCAGGCCCTAAAGATAGGCCTCACTTAGGCCCTGTTGCCATACCTTAGTTAGGCTCTTATGCTATCCGTACATCAAGCCCTGACACTGGTCCTGATTAAGCCCCTGACACTGGTCCTAACTAAGGCCCTGATGCTCTCAACAACTAAAGTCTTCACGCTATCCCTAGCTCATTTCCTGACACTATCCCTAGCCTGGAACCTGACTCTCTCCCGAGCTAATTTCCTGCCTCTTATCCTCACAGCAGCCCTAATGCTCTCCTTAACTAGGGCCCAGACTTGTCCTAACTAGGGCCCTGCCACTGTTTCTAACTATGGCCCAGAAACTGTCCCTAATATAGGTCCTACTGCCGGCAATAACTAAAATTCGGACACTATCCTGAGTTCAGAATCGGACCCATTTCTAACCAAGGTCCTGACACTATCCCTAAGAAAGCCCTGTCTCTGTCCCTAAGTGAAGGACTGAGGCTGTGCCTAACTTAGGCCCTGAAGCTATCCCTAACTCAGGCCTTGAAGCTGTGACCATCTCAGGCCGTGATCATGTCTTTAACTAAGACCCTGTTGCTGACCCAACAAAGGCCCTGATGCAGCTCCTACATCGTGCCCTGACAGTGTCCCCAGCTAAGGGTGTGACGCTAGCCCTCACTCAGTCCCTGTGGCTGTAAGTCAGGCTCTCACGCTGTCCTTACCTGAAGCCCTGACACTGGTTCTAATTAAGGCCCTGATACTCTCAGTGACTAAGGTTTTGACAGTATCCCTAGGGCATTTCCTGACACGATCCCTAAACTTTACCCTAAGCCTGTCCGGAGCAACTGTTCTGCCTCTTATGCTAAGTGAAGCCCTGATGCTGTGAATACCTCAGGCCCTGAATTTAGTCCCAAGGCCATGACACTGTCCCTAACTAAGGCCTAGATGCTCATCCTAAATCAGGCCCTGATACTGTCCATAACTATGTCCCTAACACTCCTGCTAACACAGACCCTGACACAGTACCTAACAGAGACCCAGATGGTAGTCCTATCTAAGGCCTTGACACTGTCCCTAACTAAGGCCCTGCTGCCGTCAATATTTAAAGTCCTGACAGTATCCTGAGCTTATTATATCCTGGCCCATGTTTTATTAAGGTCCTGAAACTGTCCCAAAGTAAGCCTTGACGCTGTCCCTACATGAGGCTGTGAGGCTGTCTCTCACAGAGGCCCTGAGAATGTCTTTAACAAACCCCTTAGGCTGTTCCTACCAAGGCCCTTATGCTACTCCTAAGTCATGCCCTGACACTGTCCCCAGCTAAGGCACTGACTCTAGGCCTCACTCAGTCCTTGTCGCTCTCATAAGTCAGGATCTGACGCTGTCCCTACCTGAAGCCCTGACACTGTTTCTAAATTAGGCACTGATGCTCTAAGTAGCTATGGTTTTGACACTATCCCTACGTCATTTCCTGACGCTATTCCTAGACCTTAACCTAACCTTGTCTTTAGCTAATGTCGAGTCTCTTATGCTAATTAAATCCCTGATTCTGTCCCTAACTAAGACCCTGAATTTAGTCCCGAGCCCGTGAGCCTGTCTCTAACTGAGGCCTGGAGGCTGTCCTTATCAAAAGCCCTCAAATTATCTTTAACTGAGGCCCTGACACTCTCCCTAATTAAGGACTGAGGCTGTCTCTAAGGCCCTGAGTCTGTCTTCAACTACTGGCCTCACTCTTTCCTTAACAAGGGTCCCGAAACATTCCCTAACTAAGACCCTGACACGGTCCCTAATAACTTGAGCTGTCCCTCATTAATGCCCTGATGCGGCCCATAAATGATGTAGTGAAGATGGCACGAAGTTCCAGACGATGTCACTAATGACCCGAAATGTCTCTTACTAAGGCCCTCAAATTAACTGTAACTGAGGCCCTAAAGATGTCCATAACTAAGGCCCTGACACTATCTCGAACTAAGACCCTCAAGTTATCTTTAACTGAGGCCATGACAGTGTCCCTAACAAAGAACCTGACACTGTCTCTAACTAAGGCCCTGAGTCGGTCTTTACCTAACGGCCTCACTCTTTCCCCAACTACTCCCTGACGCTGCCCCTACCCAAGGCCCTGATGGTGTGCCTAATTGCCTGAGCTGTCTTTCACTAATACCCTGACCCTGTCCATAACTAATGCCCTGATGATGTCCCTAATGAACAGCCTGAAGTGTCTCTTACTAAGGCCCTCAAGTTTTTCTCTGAGGCCCTGACACTCTCCCTAATTAAGGCCTTGACACTGTCTGTAAGTAATGGCCTGATGCAGCTCCTACCTGAGATGCTGATGCTCTCACTGAGACCTTGACGTCTCTACATGAGAAGCTGACACTGTAACTAATTTTCTGGCTTTTTCCTTAACTAACATCCTAATTTTGTCCCTAAATAACGCCCTGACACTGGTCCTAACTATGGCCCTGATGCTGGCCCTATCTAAGGCCCCAACGATGTTCCTAATAGACTTAGATGTCCCTCACTGTTGGCCTGACCCTGTCCCTCACCAAGGCCCTGACCCTCTTCCTAACTAACCTGTGATGATGTCTCTACCTGAGGCACTGTCACTGTCTATAATAACAGCCGACTCTTTCCCTAACACACTGATGCTGTCCCTAATAGCCTCATGTAGCTCTCAATAACGCCCTGATCCTGTCCATAACTAAGGCCCTGAATATGTCCCTAAGTATGTCTCTGATGCTGTCCTTAACTAAGGCCCTGATGCTCTCTCTACGTAAGACACTGACACAATCTATAATAATGGCCTGACTGTTTCCCTAACTAATACCCTGATGTTATCGCTAATTGAGGCCCTGAAGATGTCCCTAATACCCTTAGGTGTTCCTCTGTGTCACCCTGATCCTGTCCATAGCTAAGGCCCTGAATATGTCCCTAGGTAAGTCTCTGACGCTGTCCGTAACTAAGGCACTGATGCTGTCTCTACCTCAGAATCTGAAATTCTAATGTCCTGACTCTCCCTAACTAACATCCTGATGCTGCCCCTAAGTGAGGCCCTGACACTCTTCTTCACTAAGGACTTGCTGCTGTCCCTACCTAAAACCCTGACACCGTCTGTAACTAATGACCTGACTCCCTAACTAACAGCCTAGTTTGGGCCCTAACTAACGCCCTGACACTGGTTCTAATTATGGCCATAATGCTGGTTCTAAGGCCCTGAAGATATCCCTAAGTAACAGCCTGAACTGTGTCTAACGAAGGCTCTCACGTTATCTCTAAGTGAAGCACTGACACTGTCCCTAACTTAGGCCCTTATAGTTTAAGCTGTCACTAAATAATGCCCTGATCCTGTCCATAAGTAAGGTCCTGAATATGTCCCTAAGTGCATCTCTGACGATGTCCATAACAGCCTGAACCCTCCTCAAGTTATCTCTGAGGCTCTGACACTGGCCCTTCCTAAGGCCTCACCCCAGGGTTGTCCCAGGCTGCTGGGCAGTTTCCTCTTGTCCGCATCTCTAGCCAGCTGCCTGCCAGCGGCCACTCTAAGATTCTGCGATACAGTGGTCCCACGTGGGATGTGCCTGTGTAGGCTCACCTGCGGGAGGAGAGTCATGGCCACTCCGCCTTCCAGGGGACTGCGGCTCAGGGTAGGAGCCTCACAGCCAGTGTCTGGACACAGGGTTCTGTGTCCTTGTTTGTTGTAAATCCCTTGGAGTTACCTCTAACATTTTTGAATGGATATCGCCCCCTCTGCATATTTATAATATAAATTATTTACCACATTAAAATCCAGGAATGACATTCTTAGAACGAGCAGGAGAACACTGGATGCCCCCCCCCAATGATCTATTACTTGGAGGATTTAAAATTCTAATGAGAAAACACTCACTCTCTTCACCCTCCTGGGCGTCAGCACAAGGCGGGAATCAGCTGCATCCATTATTTATCTCTCTGATTTTCCAGAACCTTTCCTTCCAGGAGAGATCTCTGGGCTCTTTGGGAGCTGTGAGTGGTGGCTGTCAGGTAAATCTGAGACTGAAAAGCAAGAGAAAGACAGACAGAAGAGGAGATGAGAATCGGTGACAGGGAGAAGCAGGGGCGTCCACGTTCAATCACAGGCTGAGAGTCTGGGTTAGTCTCCAGCGAAGCTAAGGACCACCAGGGTCTGGCCCCACTGGCCTTGTCACCTGGTGTGGGGACTGGGGACAGCCAACCCCCCATGGCCACTCTCAGAGAAATCAGGGAGGTGGGAGGGCACCCCTGAGAGCCAGATTGAAAATGGTCATGCTGTGAAATAATAAGATGCCCTTTCAGAAAAGTGAAGACTGTTCTCTTGGTTCTCAGAGACTTGCAAATACTCTGTGTCCTTCTGGAGGCATGCCGAAGCCTTCAGCCTTTGAGGGCAGTAATGGGAGTGCATCTGGGCTCAAAACCATCCAGCACTCACTCCCTGAGGGTGCTGAGGATGACCCGTGTCCACCCCTCGGGTGCTGTGGGACCTGAAATCCCCTGATCACCGAGGACGGGAGGGGCCCCACAGACACTCCACTGGACCACCGGGGGCTTGGCTGCTGGGCTACAGTCCTTTATCAGATACATGGTTTGCAAACATCTTGGGCCATTTTGGATGGTGGACTATCTTATTCCTTGCTCCTTTTATACACAACTGTTTTTCATCTTGAGGAAGTCCAATTCATCTATTTTGTCTTTTGTTGCTTGTGCTTTTGGTAGATCTAAGAAATCATGACCAAATCCAAGGTCATGAAGACTTACTCTCATGTTTTCTTCTAGGAGTTTTCGAATTTTGGTTCTTGCGTCTAGGCTTTTGGTCCATTTTGCATCTAGGCCTTTGGTTGATTTTGTATATGAGGTGGGGGGAGGTAAGGGTCCAACTTTACTCTTCTGCATGTGGGTATCCAGTTGTTCCAGAACCTGTGCTCACTGTTTGGGAGAAAATACCTGCAAATGACGTGACCAACAAGGGCTTAATTCTAAAATATACAAACAGCTCATACAACTCAAAAGAGAAAAAAAATCAAAAAATAGGCAGAATTTTAGAAGGTCTAAATAGACATTTCTCCAAGGACATACAGATGGCCAAGAGGCACGTGAAAAGATGCTGCACATCGCTAATTATTAGAGAACGCAAATCAAAACTACAGTGAGTTATCACCCCGTAGTGGTCAGAATGGCCATCATTAAAATGTCTAGAAATAAATGCTGGAAGGGGTGTGGAGAAAAGGGAACCCTCCTACACTACTGGTGGGAATGTAAATTGATGCAGCTGCTATGGAAAACAGTATGGAGGTTCCTCAAAAACTAAAAATAGAATTACCATATGAACCAGCAATCTCATTCCTGGGCACACATCCAGACAAAACTATAATTTGAAAAGATACATGCACCCCAGCATTCACAGCAGCACTCTTCACAATAGCCAAGACATGGAAGCAACCTGAATGTCCCTCAACAGATGAATGGATGTTGAAGTTGTGGTACATATATACAATGGAATATTACTCAGCCATAAAACAGAATGAAATAATGCCATCTGCAGCTACATGGATGGACCTAGAGATTATCATACAAAGTGAAGTCAGTCAGACAGAGAACAACAAATACCATATGATATCACTTATATGTGGATTATAAAATGAGACCCAAATGAACCTATCTACAGAACAAAAACACACTCACGAATATAGAAAACAGACTTGTGGTTGTCAAGGTGAAGACAGCAGAGAGGGATGGATTGGGAGTTTGGAATTAGTAGATGAAAATTATTATATATTGAATGGATAGACAAGGTCTTACTGCACAACACAGGGAACTGTATTCAATACCCTGTAATTAACCATAATGGAAAGGAATATGAAAAATATGTATATATGTATGTTTGTATATATGAATCACTTTGCTGTACAGTAGAAATTAACACAACACTGTAGGTCAACTACACTTTAATATCAATTAGTTTGAAGGCACTTTTATAAATTAGGTCTTATTTCTCTTGTCCTTTCATCCTGGGACAAATGTATAACAGAAACTAACCTGGATTACTCTGGGATGAACTCGTATCACAGAGAACTTTAATTGTTGAACAAACCGTGAATATGAGTTACACCATGGGATGTCCTGACCCAATATGAAGTTTGTAAACCTTGTATCAAGCCTACAGAATCTACTAAATTTGGGAATTCAAACTGAAATGAAGCCATCTATCCCATGACTTCTCCACAACTAGTTATACAACATCAATTGGAAACCATATACAATCAAATGAATGTAGACAAACAACTATAGCCTTTTTTGGCCTTTTAAATGAAGACGGTATTTAAGGTGATGTCTTGGGCCGTTTCAGGGTGTTACTCAATTTCCTGGGTATCTGCCATGCACACAGGAGGTACACATGTTAGTTAACTGGTTTATGCAACTATATGAAGGTAGTTAATACCACAAAACTGTATACGTAAAGTGAATTAAATGCTAAAGTTGTGTTTTGTATTTTTAATGACAATGAAAAAAGTGCAGTGCTGATATTTGTTACAAAAATGAACATTAAAAACAGTCTTAATGAAAAAAGTCATACAGGAAAGGCCACCTAGATCCCATACTCATCTTGTTTGCTTCAAATCCATCAAGGTTGTCCAAAGGAGGGAGAAACTCAGTAATGGTTCCAGAAAAAGAAAACTGGATCAGGATGGATAAAGACATTTTCATACAGTTGGGAGAGTAGGTGAAAGTTGAAGTGGGGCTGAGTATTAAATTATAATACATCAGGATTTCTTCATTTAGGGGTTATGTGCTGGTTCCTTGGGCAAAACACACTGTGCATTTTGTGTGAAGTGGCAAACGTGAGTACTTTTTGCCATTATTGCAACTTTTCGGTACATTTTAAATTACTGGAAAGTAAATTACTTTTCTAGACAACCATATCAGTACCATGCCAGAAAATCAGATAAGATGGACATCAAATTTTGTTATAGAGGCTAAGACTTACCCAGACCACGTTCAACCAAAGTTGTGATACTTATTTTCCTTGTCGGAGTCCGCATGGTATGAAGAGGCACCGTGGGAAGAGTATATTAGTAGCTACCATCTCTTGGGTCCTGTGGATTACCTGGGGTGCAGTAGAAACTGTGAGATTTTAGTATTGCAATTTTTCACATTACTTCAAAAAATATGCTAAAAAATAAATTCAGTAAAGTTGCAAAATATGGATCAATATACACAAATCAGTTTTGTTTCTACACACTAACAATGAACCACCAGCAAGAAAAGTTAAGAAAACAATCCCATTTATGATTCCATTGAAAAGAACGAGCTATTTAGCAATAAATTTAACCAAGGACATGAAAGACCTATACTCAGAAAACTATAAAGCATTGATAAAGAAACTGAAGACACAATAGAAAACAATACTCCATGCTCATGCATCAGAAAACATTACTATTATTAAAATGTTTGGGATGGGGGAAGATGGCGGAAAAGGAGGACGCGGAGATCACCTTCCTCTCCACAGATACACCAGAAATACATCTACACGTGGAACAACTGATACAGAACACCTACTGAACGCTGACAGAAGACCTCAGACCTCCCAAAAGGCAAGAAACTCCCCACGTACCTGGGTAAGACAAAAATAAATAAATAAACAGAGACAAAAGAATAGGGACGGACCCTGCACCAGTGGGAGGGAGCTGTGAAGGAGGAAAGGTTTCCACACATTAGGAAGCCCCTTCGCAGGTGAAGACTGTGTGTGGTGGAGGGGTAAAGCTTCAGTGCTGCGGAGGAGAGTACAGCCACAGGGGTGCAGAAGGCAAAGCGGAGAGATTCCCGCACAGAGGATCGGTGCCGACCGGCACTCACCAGCCCGATAGGCTTGTCTGCTCCCCGGCCTGGGCGGGCGGGGCTGGGAGCGGAGGCTCGGGCTTCAATCGGAGCGCAGGGAGACGACTGGTGTTGGCAGCGTGAACACAGTCTGCAGAGGACTAGTGCACCACGGCTACTCGGGAGTCCGGGGAAAACTCTGGACCTGCCGAAGAGGCAAGAGACTTTTTCTTCGCTCTTTGTTTCCTGGTGCGCGAGGAGAGGGGATTCAGAGTGCTGCTAAAAGGAGCTCCAGAGACGGGTGCGAGCCGCGGCTAAGAGCGCGGACCACAGAGACGGGCGTGAGACGCTAAGGCTGCTGCTGCCACCACCAAGAAGCCTGTGTGTGAGCACAGGTCACTATCCACACCCCCCTTCCGGGGAGCCTGTGCAGCCCACCACTGCCAGGGTCCCAGGATCCAGGGACACCTTCCCCGGGAGAATGCACGGCTCTCCTCAGGCTGGTGCAGCGTCATGGTGGCCTCTGTCGCCGCAGGCCCGCCCCGCACTCTGTGCCCCTCTCTCCCCCACGGCCTGAGTGAACCTAGCCCCCCAATCAGTGGCTCCTTTAACCCCGTCCTGTCTGAGCGAAGAACAGACGCCCTCCAGCGACCTACATGCACAGGCAGGCCAAATCCAAAGCTGAGCCCCGGGAGCTGTGCGAACAAAGAAGAGAAAGGGAGATCTCTCCCAGCAGCCTCAGAAGCAGCTGAGTAAAGCTCCACGATCAACTTGATGTACCCTGCATCTGTGGAATACCTGAATAGACAACGAATCATCCCAAATTGAGGAGGTGGAATTTGAGAGCAAGATTTATGATTTTTTTCCCCTTTTCCTCTTTTTGTGTGTATGTGTATGCTTCTGTGTGATATTTTGTCTGTATAGCTTTGCTTTCACCATTTGTCCCAGGGTTCTATCTGTCCATTTTGTTTGTTTGTTTTTTCTACTTTCTCAAAAATTTATTCTTATAATTATTTTTTATTTTAATAACTTTATTTTATTTTACCCTGATTTATTTTATTTTCTATTGTCCTCTTTCCTTCTTTCTTTCTTTCCACTTTTTCTCCCTTTTATTCTGAGCCGTGTGGATGAAAGGCTCTTGGTGCTGCAGCCAGGAGTCAGTGCTGTGCCTCTGAGGTGAGAGAGCCAACTTCAGGACACTGGTCCACAAGAGACCTCCCAGCTCCATGTAATATCAAATGGCGAAAATCTCCCAGAGATCTCCATCTCAACACCAACACCCAGCTTCACTCAACGACCAGCAAGCCACAGTGCTGGACAACCTACGCCAAACAACTAGCAAGACAGGAACACACCCTGCCCATTAGCAGAGAGGCTGCCTAAAATCATAATAAGTCCACAGACACTCCAAAACACACCACCAGACGTGGACCTGCCCACCAGAAAGACAAGATCCAGCCTCATCCACCACAACACAGGCACTAGTCCCCTCCACCAGGAAGCCTACACAACCCACTGAACCAACTTTAGCCACTGGGGACAGACACCAAAAACAACGGGAACTACGAACCTGCAGCCTGCAAATTGGAGACCACAAACACAGTAAGATAAGCAAAATGAGAAGACAGAAAAATACACAGCAGATGAAGGAGCAAGATAAAAACCCGTCAGACCTAACAAATGAAGAGGAAATAGGCAGTCTACCTGAAAAAGAATTCAGGATAATGATAGTAAAGATGATCCAAACTCTTGGAAACAGAATAGAGAAAATGCAAGAAACATTTAACAAGGACCTAGAAGAACTAAAGAGGAAACAAGCAACAATGAACAACACAATAAATGAAATTAAAAATACTCTAGATGGGATCAGTAGCAGAATAAATGAGGCAGAAGAACGGATAAGTGACCTGGAAGATAAAATAGTGGAAATAACTACTGAAGAGCAGAATAAAGAAAAAAAGAATGAAAAGAACTGAGGACAGTCTCAGAGACCTCTGGGACAACATTAAACACTCCAATATTTGAATTATAGGGGTTCCAGAAGAAGAAGAGAAAAAAGAAAGGGACTGAGAAAATATTTGAAGAGATTATAGGTGAAAACTTCCCTAATATGTGAAAGGAAATAGTTAATCAAGTCCAGGAAGCACAGAGAGTCCCATACAGGATAAATCCAAGGAGAAACACGCCAAGGCACATATTAATCAAACTGTCAAAAATTAAATACAAAGAAAACATATTAAAAGCAGCAAGGGAAAAACAACAAATAACACACAAGGGAATCCCCATAAGGTTAACAGCTGATCTTTCAGCAGAAACTCTGCAAGCCAGAAGGGACTGGCAGAAAATATTTAAAGTGATGAAGGAGAAAAAATGACAACCAAGATTACTCTACCCAGCAAGGATCTCATTCAGATTTGATGGAGAAATTAAAACCTTTACAGACAAGCAAAAGCAGAGAGAGTTCAGCACCACCAAACCAGCTTTACAGAAAATGCTAAAGGATCCTCTCTAGACAAGAAACACAAGAGAAGGAAAAGACCTATAATAACAAACTCAAAACAATTAAGAAAATGGGAATAGGAACATACATATCGATAATTACCTTAAATGTAAATGGATTAAATGCTCCCACCAAAAGCCACAGACTGGCTGAATGGATACAAAAACAAGACCCATATATATGTTGTCTACAAGACACCCACTTCAGACCTAGAGACACATACAGACAGAAAGTGAGGGGATGGAAAAAGATATTCCATGCAAATGGAAACCAAAAGAAAGCTGGAGTAGCAATTCTCATATCAGACAAAATAGACTTTAAAATAAAGACTAGTACAAGAGACAAAGAAGGACACTACATAATGATCAAGGGATCGATCCAAGTAGAAGATATAACAATTGTAAATATTTATGCACCCAACATAGGAGCACCTCAATACATAAGGCAAATACTGACAGCCATAAAAGGGGAAATCGACAGTAACACATTCATAGTAGGGGACTTTAACACCCCACTTTCACCAATGAACAGATCATCCAAAATGAAAATAAATAAGGAAACACAAGCCTTAAATGATACATTAAACAAGATGGACTTAACTGATATTTATAGGACATTCCATCCTAAAACAACAGAATACACATTTCTCTCAAGTGCTCATGGAACATTCTCCAGGATAGATCGTATCTTGGGTCACAAATCAAGCCTCGGTAAATTTAAGAAAATTGAAATTGTATCAAGTATCTTTTCTGACCACAACGCTACCAGACTAGATATCAATCAGAGGAAAAGAACTATAAAAAATAAAAACACATGGAGACTAAACAATACACTACTTAATAATGAAGTGATCACTGAGGAAATCAAAGAGGAAATCAAAAAATACCTAGAAACAAATGACAGTGGAGACACGATGACCCAAAATCTATGGGATGCAGCAAAAGCAGTTCTAAGAGGGAAGTTTATAGCAATACAATCCTACCTTAAGAAACAGGAAACATCTCGAATAAACAATCTAACCTTGCACCTCAAGCAATTAGAGAAAGAAGAACAAAAAAAAAAAAAAAACCCAAAGTTAGCAGAAGGAAAGAAATCATAAAGATCAGATCAGAAATAAATGAAAACGAAATGAAGGAAACAATAGCAAAGATCAATAAAACTAAAAGCTGGTTCTTTGAGAAGATAAACAAAATTGATAAACCATTAGCCAGACTCATCAAGAAAATGAGGGAGAAGACTCAAATCAATAGAATTAGAAATGAAAAAGGAGAGGTAACAACTGACACTGCAGAAATACAAAAGATCATGAAAGATTACTACAAGCAACTCTATGCCAATAAAATGGACAATCTGGAAGAAATAGACAAATTATTAGAAATGCACAACCTGCCAAGACTGAATCAGGAAGAAATAGAAAATATGAACAGACCAATCACAAGCACTGAAAGTGAAACTGTGATTAAAAATCTTCTAACAAACAAAAGCCAGGGACCAGATGGCTTCACAGGCGAATTCTATCAAACATTTAGAGAAAAGCTAACACCTATCCATCTCAAACTCTTCCAAAATATAGCAGAGGGAGGAACACTCACAAACTCATTCTTCGAGGCCACCATAACCCTGATACCAAAACCAGACAAGGATGTCACAAAGAAAGAAAACTACAGGCCAATATCACTGATGAACATAGATGTAAAAATCTTCAACAAAATACTAGCAAACAGAATCCAACAGCACATTAAAAGGATCATACACCATGATCAAGTGGGGTTTATTCCAGGAATGCAAGGATTCTTCAATATACGCGAATCTATCAATGTGATACACCATATTAACAAACTGAAGGAGAAAAACCATATGGTCATCTCAATAGATGCAGAGAAAGCTTTTGACCAAATTCAACACCCATTTATGATTAAAACCCTCCAGAAAGTAGGCATAGAGGGAACTTTCCTCAACATAATAAAGGCCATATATGACAAACCCACAGCCAGCGTCTTCCTCAATGGTGAAAAACTGAAAGCACTTCCACTAAGATCAGGAACAAGACAAGGTTGCCCACTCTCACCACTCTTACTCAACATAGTTCTGGAAGTTTTAGCCACAGCAATCAGAGAAGAAAAATAAATAAAAGGAATCCAAATCAGAAAAGAAGTAAAGCTGTCACTGTTTGCAAATGACATGACACTATACACAGAGAATCCTAAAGATGATACCAGAAAACCACTAGAGCTAATCAATGAATTTTGTAAAGCAGTAGGATACAAAATTAATGCACAGAAGTCTCTGGCATTCCTACACACTAATGATGAAAACATCTGAAAGTAAAATTAAGAAAACACTCCCATTTACCATTGCAACAAAAAGAATAAAATATCTAGGAATAAACCTACCTAAGGAGACAAAAGACCTGTATGCAGAAAATTATAAGACACTGATGAAAGAAATTAAGGATGATACAAAGAGATGGAGAGATATACCATGTTCTTGGATTGGAAGAATCAACATTGTGAAAATGACTCTACTACCCAAAGCAATCTACAGATTCAATGCAATCCCTATCAAACAACCACTGGCATTTTTCACAGAACTAGAACAAAAAAATTCACAATTTGTATGGAAACACAAAAGACCCCGAATAGCCAAAGCAATCTTGAAAATGAATAACGGAGCTGGAGGAATCAGGCTACCTGACTTCAGACTATACTACAAAGCTACAGTAATCAAGACAGTATGGTACTGGCACAAAAACAGAAAGATAGATCAATGGAACAGGATAGAAAGCCCAGAGATAAACCCACGCACATATGGTCACCTTATCTTTGATAAAGGAGGCAGGAATGTACTGTGGAGAAAGGACAGCCTCTTCAATAAGTGGTGCTAGGAAAACTGAACAGGTACATATAAAAGTATGAGATAACATCACTCCCTATCACCATATGCAAAAATAAGCTCAAAATGGATTAAAGACCTAAATGTAAGGCCAGAAACTATCAAACTCTTAGAGGAAAACATAGGCAGAACACTCTATGACATAAATCACAGCAAGATCCTTTCTGACCCACCTCCTAGAATAATGGAAATAAAAACAAAAATAAACAAATGGGACCTAATGAAACTGCAAAGCTTTTGCACAGCAAAGAAAACCATAAACAAGACCAAAAGACAACCCTCAGAATGGGAGAAAATATTTGCAAATGAAGCAACTGACAAAGGATTAATCTCCAAATTTACCAGCAGCTCATGCAGCTCAATAACAAAAAAAAACAAACAACCCAATCCAAAATTGGGCAGAAGACCTAAATAGACATTACTCCAAAGAAGATATACAGACTGACAAGAAACACATTAAAGAATGCACAACATCATTAATCATTAGAGACATGCAAATCAAAACTACAATGAGGTACCATCTCATACCAGTCAGAATGGCCATCACCAAAAAATCTAGAAACAATAAATGCTGGAGAGGGTGTGGAGAAAAGGGAACACTCTTGCACTGCCGGTGGGAATGTGAATTGGTACAGCCACTATGGAGAACAGTATGGAGGTTCCTTAAAAAACTACAAATAGAACTACCATATGACCCAGCAATCCCACTACTGGGCATATACCCTGAGAAAACCATAATTCAAAAAGAGTCATGTACCAAAATGCTCATTGCAGCTCTATTTACAATAGCCAGGAGATGGAAACAACCTAAGTGTCCATCATCGGACGTATGGATAAAGAAGATGTGGCACGTATATACAGTGGAAAATTACTCAGCCATAAAAAGAAATGAAACTGAGTGATTTGTAATGAGCTGGATGGACCCAGAGTCTGTGATACAGAGGGAAGTAAGTCAGAAGGAGAAAGACAAATACCGTATGCTGACACATATATATGGAACTTAAGGAAAAAAATATTATGAAGAACCTAGGGGTAAGACAGGAATAAAGAAACAGACCTGCTAGAGAATGGATTTGAGGATATGAGGAGGGGGAAGGGTTAGCTGTGACAAAGTGAGAGAGTGGCATGGACATATATACACTACCAAGCGTAAAACAGATAGCTAGTGGGAAGCAGCCGCATAGCACAGGGCGATCAGCTCGGTGCTTTGTGACCACCTAGAGGGGTGGGATAGGGAGGGTGGGAGGGAGGGAGACGCAAGAGGGAAGAGATATGGGAACATATGTATAACTGATTCACCTTGTTATAAAGCAGAATCTAAAACACCATTGTAAAGCAATTATACTCCAATAAAGATGTAAAAAAAAAAGTTTATTCTACCTAAAGCAATCAACAGACAGTGCCAGGAAAAGTAGACACCAGTCTCCAAAGAACGACACTGGTCACCATCTACACTGCACATAAAACTAAAAGTGCACAGTATTCCACATTAAACCCTGTCTCTCCTGAGTCCCCTGAAGATGCACCCCACCCAGCCAGCAGTCAGCTGCACAGGAAGATTCTCCACACTTGCTCATTTTTTCCTCTTGTGGAGTCTCCTCACCAGTGGTTCCTGAGAAAACCCAGCTCCTGTCTGTGTGGACAATGCCTCATGGTCCGGAAACCTAGGCCCTGACAGGAGACAAAGATCCTGTCTGCTTGTCACAGAGCAAAGTCTGTGGGCAGGGTGCACCTGTGCCCCCACGGTCACACAGGTGGGTTCGGCGCCCCCTGTGGGATGTGAGAAAAGTGCCGAGAGTGCCGCACTCACAAACCCAGAGGCCTCATCTGGGAGGCAGTTCTGCTGTATATACTAAGTTTGGAAATCCAAACTGAAATGGAGCCAAGTATCTCACTGTATCTTCTCAAAAGATGGTTAAGGAGCAATTAATTACAAACCATATGTAATGAAATGAATGTAGACACAAACTTTACAACTTAAACCAAAATTCACTCAAAATGCCCGTAGCCAAATTTAAATTACCAAACTATAAAAATCCTAGGGAAAAAAAAAGATAATCTACATGACTTTGGGTCTGGTGACCTTATTCAGAAAACCAGAAGACAAACCACAAACTGCAAGAAACTATTTCCAAAACACATATCTGATAAAGGATTTGTACTCAAATTATGCCAACAACGCCATTAAAATCTGGTAAAGATTGAAACACACACCTGGCCCAAGAAGATAAACAGGCAGTAAATAAGTATACAAGAATAAACTCAAGATGCTGGTGGAATGCATGTACAACCAACTTTGAAAGACAGTTTGGCAGATTTTTCCAAATCAAAAAGTCTCACCTTAGGATCCAAGAAGTGTACCTCTTGTATTTAGACAACTGCTTTGAAAAACTGTATTCAAACCAAAACTAGCATCAAGTAATGCACAGCAGCTCTATTCATAATGGTTAAAAACTTAAAGATATCAGGATGTCCTTCTGTAGATGAATTCATAAGCAAATTAGGGCACATACATGTCAAGGGGAGCAGAATACACCACCCCAAAATATGCCCATTTGACAAAAGGATTATTTTGGACTGATTAATTTAAGAAACAGCAGACCCAGGAGAATCTTTCAAAACCAAGTAGAAAATGCCCTTTTAGGAGGTAAATTTACATTTATTAAGGATATCTCCATTTGTAACGGTATACCCCTCTCTGGACCAGGAATTAAATGATGACTAAATATCAAGGAAAGTTTGTTGGGACTTCTCTGCTGGTCCAGTGATTAACACCCCATGTTCCCAATGCAGGGGACCAGGGTTCAATCCCTGGTCAGGGAACTAGATCCCGCATGCTTCAATTAAGAGCCCGCATGCCGCAACTAAAGATTCCACAGGCCGCAACTAAGACCCGGTGCAGCCAAATAAATAAATATTTTTTTTTAAAAAAAAAAAGCTTGTCAATGAAATAGGCCTGGATGTAAATCTGTGTAACAACCTTACCCTTGTTTACTGGGCTTTGCCTAATAACATCCCTTAAATGGCTGCCTCCATTCCCTGAAATCTTTTTTTTTTGTTCTCAGCAGAAGTGTTTAATGTAACGGCTTGGGCCATTTCAGGGAGTGACTCAGTTTTCCTGGGTATCTTTCAAGTATACAGGAGGTATGCATGGTATATATTAAACTTCTGATTGTTTTCTCCAGTTCTTCTCTTTTTCATTACAAGGGGGATCTCAATAAAGAACATAGAAGTGTAGAGGGAAAATTATTTTTCCTCTCATATACATGCAGTGCAATAGTATTCAGAGATATAAAGGAATGGATCATCAACCCGTGCCCCCCCCAAAAAAAAATAATACATGCATCTAACACCTACATTGTTAAGTGAAAGAATCCAGTCTGAAGTGCTACACAGTGTATGACCTCATTTATATGACATTCTAGAAAAGGCAAAACTGACATGGTAAACAGTTTACAGAATATGTGCTTGAAAATAGTCCATATGATACTTCAGTGGTGAATACTTGTCACTGCATTTGGCTATACCCACAGATTTTTACAACCCAACAAGTAATTTACAATCTATTCAAACTTAACTACTTAGGATATGGGAGTGTCAAAGACTGGGATACAGAATGTAACAAAGAATCTAACTGATTCAGAAATGTATGAAAAAACTCACAGTTGGTAGTGGGACAAATGGGCTGACCTAAGTTAACTTTGGAAATGTACAGAATCTTTAGGCCAAAGACAAAATGTGCCATACATGCACAGTGGACTCTATGTTCTTTCCCATGAGGGGTAGCAGCTAACAGTACTGAAACTACTATATCAGTCATCAAATGGAACAAGCACTGAATTTAATAAATGACAAATGGTGGAAGCCAGGTTTCTTACCAATGGAGTTGGATGTTACAGTCAAACAAAAGGAGAAGGTTACAGTATCCATGTCATAACAGATCCGCTTGGAGATATCAGTATAAACTATCTTTAGCCTACACATAGTTCCACATGGAAATCTTTGTAATTATGTGTATATGCATAGGCTGGGATACATGCATATATTTCTATGTACTGTCAGCTGAGCATATTTAGCTCCCACATGTAAGTTTTTAATACCATTCTCTAATAAAAGGAACAAGGGCTCTCTGAAGAAAGGGCTGATGGTAGGACTGAGACAGTAAATATATGAAGCAGGATAATCTTAAAATATCAGAAAGTAAAGAAGTACCAAAAATTTTTTAAACCCACAAAAGAAAAATATGTAAAATGAAAACAAGAGCAAATGGAAGAAGCTCTCAACAGCCAAAGCAAGAATGAACTAAGCAGTCTAATAATGTAGTGCTGGATTATAACCAAAAGTTTACAATAATTATTCACGTGTCCAAACTGGTATAAATAAATTACATAGTTTTTGATGAATGGTGTTAAATAGAAATCTCCTATGCAGAAAGCTTCTAAACAATGTATATAGCAAGTCAGCTCTCCATCAAGGATGTGAAGCTAACCCCTCTCTCCTCAAGTGTGGCTTCTGCATTATGACTGCCTCCTACATAAGACACACAGGATGGACATGGGAAAAAATTAACCTCACTGTGGGAAAACCTGACAAACATTACCTCAGCTAGGTGACCAGAATTAAGAATATAAGGGAGAAGTTCCCTTAAGAGCCTGTCCTCTTGATATATAGTGAAGAGGAAGCACTTCACATCTGTGGTCTGCTTTTGCAAAGCCAAGTCTAACCACGACAAAACCACCAAGCAAATCCCAGCGCCCGGCAGTCTATACAATACCTGAGCAGCCCTCCTCCACGCTGTCAAGGTCATGGAAACAAGGAGAATCTGAGCAACTGTCAGAGCCCAGAAGAGACTAAACAGACATGATGACCCCATGTCCTCGGAGACCCTGGAACAAGGAAAGGTATAACAAAGGGAACGTGAATAGAGACTTCAGTTAATAATAAAGTATCAGTATATTGTTCATTATTTGTCATGATTCTGTAGAAAATTAGACAGGAACAATTAAACGTCAAAATAAGAGAGACCTACTGTAACAAATTAGAAATCTAGAGGAAAAGGGGGATTTCTTTGTAAAAGCACATTACCAAAATTGACCCTAAATGAAGGAAAATACAAAAAGGACAATAAACCACTGAGGAAACTCTTCCCCTACTGGCTATCCTATCACTGTTCCAGGCTTTCCCTCTCCCGGGACAGGGAAGGAGCAGGGACAGAGCTGTTGCCAGCTCCCCTAGTTTATGACCCCACCCAGTGTCTTCACCTACCCCAGCCACGCCTACCCAGTGAGGACACCTGAGGAAGGGTCAGGGATTATTGACTCAGAGGTATCAACCAGGACTTTTTCTTTTCCCAGTGACTGGACACACTTACGGAAGTAAAATAAATTAGTACTTATTGTAAGGGTAGAAATACATTAACACTTACAAGTGGCAAGTTGAAGAATGGGTTTGGACCTAGCAGGTCCAGGGGCTCACACTGTCTCAGTGTGACCTTGCTTCTCTCCAAACCTTTGTCCCGCTCAGTGCCTTTGGGGGACCCCATTCATAGGCACAGGCTCTCTCACTGCACTTGGGCCAACAGCAGTTCTAGGCTGACAACCACTCACCATCCATTTTCCGAGAAAGAGTTTCTCCTTTTCTTGGATTCCAAGAAAGTCATGGTTTTAAATGCCTTTGATCTGGCTTGGGTTGCATTCTTATCCTTGACCGATCACCAGAAGATGGAAAATGGGACTGGCTAGATGTGGGTTGTAAACCCATCTTCGAGCTGGGTGGAATATGGGGCCATCCTTCTGCAAATCTTTGGACTGGAAGCAGGTGACATGTAATTCCCAAAGGAAAACTGAGGCACTTGGGCCTGAGAACAGATGCTGGCTGGGAGAAAGCAACAGATTCTATGTCAATGACAGCTCACTGCACAGCACAGAATCTGACACAAAAGGAAGAAAGGGGTTCACTTAGGGTCAGGGGCTGCAGCGACTCATCCAGTGCTCTTACTGTCCCTCCCAAGACTGCAAAAAGTTCTTTCACTTGCTGAAAAGTCAGGATCATTGGTGGTGGTAAACTCAAGTCTCTTTCCTTGGGCATCAGGTCCTCACATCTCAGAGGCTGGCCCAGAACAGCCCATGTGCCCTCAGAAGACACACAGACCTCATTCCTGCCCCTGAGAGGTGGGAGCCCTGAGTTATGCCATCTCCCTGGCCATATTAATTGCCCATTCCTGAAAAACAATACTGCTCCTTTTCCAGTTTCTTCTCTCTCCTTTTTTTTTTTTTTAACATCTTTATTGGGGTATAATTGCTTTACAATGGTGTGTTAGTTTCTGATTTATAACAAAGCGAATCAGTCATACATAAACATATGTTCCCATATGTCTTCCCTCTTGCGTCTCCCTCCCTCCCACCCTCCCTATCCCACCCCTCCAGGCTGTCACAAAGCACCGAGCCAATATCCCTGTGCCATGCGGCTGCTTCCCACTAGCTATCTACCTTACTACGTTTGTTAGTGTGTATATGCCCATGACTCTCTCTTGCCCTGTCACAGCTCACCGTTCCCCCTCCCCATAACCTCAAGTCCGTTCTCTAGGAGGTCTGTGTCTTTATTCCTGCTTTACCCCTAGGTTCTTCATGACATTTTTTTTTCTTAAATTCCATGTATATGTGTTAGCATACGGTATTTGTCTTTTTCTTTCTGACTTACTTCACTCTGTATGACAGACTCTAGGTCTATCCACCTCATTACAAATAGCTCAATTTCGTTTCTTTTTATGGCTGAGTAATATTCCATTGTATATATGTGCCACATCTTCTTTATCCATTCATCCGATGATGGGCACTTAGGTTGTTTCCATCTCCGGGCTATTGTATAGAGCTGCAATGAACATTTTGGTACATGACTCTTTTTGAATTTTGGTTTTCTCAGGGTATATGCCCAGTAGTGGGATTGCTGGGTCATATGGTAGTTCTATTTGTAGTTTTTTAAGGAACCTCCATACTGTTCTCCATAGTGGCTGAACCAATTCACATTCCCACCAGCAGTGCAAGAGTGTTCCCTTTTCTCCACACCCTCTCCAGCATTTATTGTTTCTAGATTTTTTGATGATGGCCATTCTGACTGGTGTGAGATGATATCTCATTGTAGTTTTGATTTGCATTTCTCTAATGATTAATGATGTTGAGCATTCTTTCATGTGTTTGTTGGCAGTCTGTATATCTTCTTTGGAGAAATGTCTATTTAGGTCTTCTACTCATTTATGGATTGGGTTGTTTGTTTTTTTGGTATTGAGCTGCATGAGCTGCTTGTAAATTTTGGAGATTAATCCTTTGTCAGTTGCTTCATTTGCAAATATTTTCTCCCATTCTGAGGGTTGTCTTTTGGTCTTGTTTATGGTTTCCTTTGCTGGGCAAAAGCTTTGAAGTTTCATTAGGTCCCATTTGTTTATTTTTGTTTTTATTTCCATTATTCTAGGAGGTGGGTCAGAAAGGATCTTGCTGTGATTTATGTCATAGAGTGTTCTGCCTATGTTTTCTTCTAAGTGTTTGATAGTTTCTGGACTTACATTTAGGTCTTTAATCCATTTTGAGCTTACTTTTGTGTATGGTGCTAGGGAGTGATCTAATCTCATACTTTTACATGTACCTGTCCAGTTTTCCCAGCACCACTTATTGAAGAGGCTGTCCTTTCTCCACTGTACATTCCTGCCACCTTTATCAAAGATAAGGTGACCATATGTGCATGGGTTTATCTCTGGGCTTTCTATCCTGTTCCATTGATCTATCTTTCTGTTTTTGTGCCAGTACCATACTGTTTTGATTACTGTAGCTTTGTAGTATAGTCTGAAGTCAGGTAGCCTGATTCCTCCAGCTCCGTTATTCATTCTCAAGATTGCTTTGGCTATTCGGGGTCTTTTGTGTTTCCATACAAATTGCGAAATTTTTTGTTCTAGTTCTGTGAAAAATGCCGGTGGTAGTTTGATAGGGATTGCATTGAATCTATAGATTGCTTTGGGTAGTAGAGTCATTTTCACAATGTTGGCTCTTCCAATCCAAGAACATGGTATATCTCTCCATCTATTTGTATCATCTTTAATTTCTTTCATCAGTGTCTTATAATTTTCTGCATACAGGTCTTTTGTCACCTTAGGTAGGTTTATTCCTAGATATTTTATTCTTTTTGTTGCAATGGTAAATGGGAGTGTTTTCTTGATTTCACTTTCAGATTTTTCATCATTGGTATATAGGAATGCCAGAGACTTCTGTGCATTAATTTTGTATCCTGCCACTTTACCAAATTCATTGATTAGCTCTAGTAGTTTTCTGGTAGCATCTTTAGGATTCTCTATGTATAGGATCATGTCATCTGCAAACAGTGACAGCTTTACTTTTTCTTTTCCGATTTGGATTCCTTTTATTTCCTTTTCTTCTCTGATTGCTGTGGCTAAAACTTCCAAAACTATGTTGAATAAGAGTGGTGAGAGTGGGCAACCTTGTCTTGTTCCTGATCTGAGTGGAAGTGCTTTCAGTTTTTCACCATTGAGGATGATGTTTGCTGTGGGCTTGTCATATATGGCCTTTATTATGTTGAGGAAAGTTCCCTCTATGCCTACTTTCTGCAGGGTTTTTATCATAAATGGGTGTTGAATTTTGTCAAAAGCTTTCTCTGCATGTATTGAGATGATCATATGGTTTTTCTCCTTCAATTTGTTAATATGGTTTATCACATTGATAGATTCGCGTATATTGAAGAATCCTTGCATTCCTGGAATAAACCCCACTTGATCATGGTGTATGATCCTTTTAATGTGCTGTTGGATTGTGTTTGCTAGTATTTTGTTGAGGATTTTTGCATCTATGCTCATCAGTGATATTGGCCTGTAGTTTTCTTTCTTTGTGACATCCTTGTCTGGTTTTGGTATCAAGGTGATGGTGGCCTCGAAGAAGGAGTTTGTGAGTGTTCCTCCCTCTGCTATATTTTGGAAGAGTTTGAGAAGGATAGTTGTTAGCTCTTCTCTAAATGTTTGATAAAATTCGCCTGTGAAGCCATCTGGTCGTGGGCTTTTGTTTGTTGGAAGACTTTTAATCACAGTTTCAATTTCAGTGCTTGTGATTGGTCTGTTCATATTTTCTATTTCTTCCTGATTCAGTCTTGGCAGGTTGTGCATTTCTAAGAATTTGTCCATTTCTTCCAGATTGTCCATTTTATTGGCATAGAGTTGCTTGTAGTAATCTCTCATGATCTTTTTTATTTCTGCAGTGTCAGTTGTTACCTCTCCTTTTTCATTTCTAATTCTATTGATTTGAGTCTTCTCCCTTTTTTTCTTGATGATTCTGGCTAGTGGTTTATCTATTTTGTTTATCTTCTCAAAGAACCAGCTTTTAGTTTTATTGATCTTTGCTATTGTTTCCTTCATTTCTTTTTCATTTATTTCTGATCTGATTTTTATGATTTCTTTCCTTCTGCTAGCTTTGGGGTTTTTTTGTTCTTCTTTCTCTAATTGCTTGAGGTGCAAGGTTAGGTTGTTTATTCAAGATGTTTCCTGCTTCTTAAGGTGGGCTTGTATTGCTAGAAACTTCCCCCATAGATCTGCTTTTGCTGCATCCCATAGATTTTGGGTCGTTGTGTCTCCATTGTCATTTGTTTCTAGGTACTTTTTAATTTCCTCTTTGATTTCTTCAGTGATCACTTCATTATTAAGTAGTGTATTGTTTAGCCTCCATGTGTTTGTATTTTTTACAGATCTTTTCCTGTAATTGATATCTAGTCTCATGGAGTTGTTGTCAGAAAAGATACTTGATACAATTTCAATTTTCTTAAATTTACCGAGGCTTGATTTGTGACCCAAGATACGATCTATCCTGGAGAATGTTCCATGAGCACTTGAGAGAAATGTGTATTCTGTTGTTTTAGGATGGAATGTCCTATAAATATCAGTTAAGTCCATCTTGTTTAATGTATCATTTAAGGCTTGTGTTTCCTTATTTATTTTCATTTTGGATGATCTGTTCATTGGTGAAAGTGGGGTGTTAAAGTCCCCTACTATGAATGTGTTACTGTCGATTTCCCCTTTTATGGCTGTCAGTATTTGCCTTATGTATTGAGGTGCTCCTATGCTGGGTGCATAAATATTTACAATTGTTATATCTTCTACTTGGATCGATCCCTTGATCATTATGTAGTGTCCTTCTTTGTCTCTTGTACTAGTCTTTATTTTAAAGTCTATTTTGTCTGATATGAGAATTGCTACTCCAGCTTTCTTTTGGTTTCCATTTGCATGGAATATCTTTTTCCATCCCCTCACTTTCTGTCTGTATGTGTCTCTAGGTCTGAAGTGGGTGTCTTGTAGACAACATATATATGGGTCTTGTTTTTGTATCCATTCAGCCAGTCTGTGGCTTTTGGTGGGAGCATTTAATCCATTTACATTTAAGGTAATTATCGATATGTATGTTCCTATTCCCATTTTCTTAATTGTTTTGGGTTTGTTATTATAGGTCTTTTCCTTCTCTTGTGTTTCAGGCCTAGAGAGGATCCTTTAGCATTTGCTGTAAAGCTGGTTTGGTGGTGATGAACTCTCTCAGCCTTTGCTTGTCTGTAAAGGTTTTAATTTCTCCATCAAATCTGAATGAGATCCTTGCTGGGTAGAGTAGTCTTGGCTGCAGGTTTTTCTCTTTCATCACTTTAAATATGTCCTGCCACGCCCATCTGGCTTGTAGGGTTTCTGCTGAGAGATCAGCTGTTAACCTTATGGGGATTCCCTCATGTGTTATTTGTTGTTTTTCCCTTGCTGCTTTTAATATGCTTTCTTTGTATTTAATTTTTGACAGTTTGATTAATATGTGTCTTGGCGTATTTCTCCTTGGATTTATCCTGTATGGGACTCTCTGTGCTTCCTGGACTTGATTAACTATTTCCTTTCCCCTATTAGGGAAGTTTTCAACTATAATCTCTTCAAATATTTTCTCAGTCCCTTTCTTTTTCTCTTCTTCTTCTGGAACCCCTAGAATTCGAATGTTGGTGCGTTTAATGTTGTCCCAGAGGTCTCTGAGACTGTCCTCAGTTCTTTTCATTCTTTTTTCTTTATTCTGCTCTGCAGTAGTTATTTCCAGTATTTTATCTTCCAAGTCACTTATCCGTTCTTCTGCCTCAGTTATTCTGCTATTGATCCCATCTAGAGTACTTTTAATTTCATTTATTGTGTTGTTCATCATTGCTTGTTTCTTTATTTTTTCTAGGTCCTTGTTAACTGTTTCTTGCATTTTGTCCATTCTGTTTCCAAGATTTCGGATCATCCTTACCATCATTATTCTGAATTCTTTTTCACGTAGACTGCCTATTTCCTCTTCATTTGTTAGGTCTGGTGCATTTTTATCTTGCTCCTTTATCTGCTGTGTGTTTTTCTGTCTTCTCATTTTGCTTATCTTACTGTGTTTGGGGTCTCCTTTTTGCAGACTGCAGGTTCGTAGTTCCCACTGTTTTTGATGTCTGTCTCCAGTGGCTAAGGTTGGTTCAGTGGGTTGTGTAGGTTTCCTGGTGGAGGGGACTAGTGCCTGTGTTGTGGTGGATGAGGCTGGATCTTGTCTCTCTAGTGGGCAGGTTCACGTCTGGTGGTGTGTTTTGGGGTGTCTGTGGCCTTATTATGATTTTAGGCAGCCTCTTTGCTAATGGGTGGGGTTATGTTCCTGTTTTGCTAGTTGTTTGGCATAGGTTGTCCAGCACTGTGGCTTGCTGGTCGTTGAGTGAAGCTGGGTGCTGGTGTTAAGATGGAGGTCTCTGGGAGATTTTTGCCATTTGATATTATGTGGAGCTGGGAGGTCTCTTGTGGACCAGTGTCCTGAAGTTGGCTCTCCTACCTCAGAGGCAGAGCCCTGACTCCTGGCTGGAGCACCAAGAGCCTTTCATCCACTCGGCTCAGAATAAAAGGGAGAAAAAGTAGAGAGAATTAGTAGAAGTATGAGGAAAGAAAGAAAGAAAGGAGGGAAGGAAGGAAGGAAGGAAGAAAGAAAGAGGCAAAGAAGGAAAGAAAGCAGGAAGGAAAGAAAGGAGGGAGGGAGGAAGGAAGAAAGGAGGCAAAGAAGGAAAAAAGACAGAAAGAAAGAAGATACAGTAAAAATAAAATAAAGTATAATAAAGTTATTGAATTAAAAAAATCTTATTTAGGAAAAAAAAAGGGACGGATAGAACCTTAGGACAAATGTTGGAAGAAAAGCTATACAGACAAAATCTTACACAGAAGCATACACATACACCCTCACTAAAAGAGGTAAAGGGGGAAAAATCATAAATCTTGCTGTCAGAGACTACCTCCTCAATTTGGGATGATTCGTTGTCTAAAGGAGGGAAGGAAGGAGGGAAAGAAAGAAAGAACGAAGATAAAGTATAATAACGTTATTAAAATTAATTATTAAGAAAAAAATTAAAAAAAAAAACTATGGACGGATAGAACCCTAGGACAAATGGTGGAAGCAAGACTATACAGACAAGATCTTACACAGAAGCATACACATACACATTCACAAAAAGAGGAATAGGGAAAAAAATCATAGATCTTGCTCCTAAAGTCCACTTCCTTAATTTGGGATGATTGGTTGTCTATTCAGGTATTCCACAGATGCAGGGTATATCAAGTTGATTGTGGAGCTTTAATCCGCTGCCTCTGAGGCTGCTGGGAGAGATTTCCCTTTCTCTTCTTTGTTCTCACAGCTCACCGGGGCTCAGCTTTGGATTTGGCCCTGCCTCTGCGTGTAGGTCGCTGGAGGGCGTCTGTTTTTTGCTCAGACAGGACGGGGTTAAAGGAGCCGCTGATTCGGGGGATCTGGCGCACTCAGGCCGGCGGGGAGGGAGGGGCACGGAGTGCGGGGCGGGCCTGCGGCGGCAAAGTCCGGCGTGACTTTGCACCAGCCTGAGGCCCGCCATGCGTTCTCCCGGGGAAGTTGTCCCTGGATCCCGGGAACCTGGCAGTGGCGGGCTGCACAGGCTCCGCGGAAGAGGGGTGTGGAGAGTAACCTGTGCTCGCACACAGGCCCCTTAGTGGCGGCAGCAGCAGCCTTAGCGTCTCTGGGGTCCGCGCTTTTAGCCGCGGCTTGCGCCCGTCTCTGGGGTCCGCGCTTTTAGCCGCGGCTCGCGCCCGTCTCTGGAGTTCCTTTAAGCAGCGTTCTTAAACCCCTCTCCTCACGCACCAGGAAACAAAGAGGGAAGAAAATGTCTCTTGCCTCTTCAGCAGATGCAGACTTTTCCCAGGACTCCCTTCCGGCTAACCGTGGTGCACTAACCCCTTCAGGCTATGTTCAAGCTGCCAACCCCAGTCCTCTCCCTGCGCTCTGTCCGAAACCGAAACCCGAGTCTCAGAGCCTCAGCTCGCAGCCCCGCCCGCCCCGGCGGGTGAGCAGACAAGCCTCTAGGGCTGGTGATTCCTAGTGTGTGGAAACTTTTCCTCCTTCACAGCTCCCTCCCACTGGTGCAGGTGCCGTCCCTATTCTTTTGTCTCTGTTTTTTCTTTTTTTTTTCTTTTGCCCTACCCAGGTACGTGGGGAGTTTCTTGCCTTTTGGGAGGTCTGAGGTCTTCTGCCAGCCTTCAGTAGGTGTTCTGTAGGAGTTGTTCCACGTGTAGATTTATTTCTGGTGTATCTGTGGGGAGGAAGGTGATCTCCGCGTCTTACTCTTCCGCCATCTTCCCACTATCTCCTCTCTCTCCTTTACTAAGAGGAAGAAACCAAATGCTAGGGTGGTAAGGACACTTGTGCAATGAAGTAACGGGAGGCTCGAGAATTATTCCATGCCATGGAACCCATAATTGGCAGGCTTTCCAGAGGCCACATGGATGCATATGGCTCTCCAAGACAATGGCAGTGGCAGTGTAAACCTCACACTGGGAGGTCCAGTTGCTCCCATATCTTTGATTCTTAATGAATATGCATGTCAAAAGTTTCTAACGACTGAAAGGACAGAGGATTGCAGGGCCATGGTCTGCTGCATGGGTGTTGCGTCAGGGCCACACTCCAATGTCTAGAGGATTACTACCTCTCTTGGCAGCCTATGAGGCCGTGAGCGGGAGGCCTTTTTCTCAGCCACGTGCATGTTGGTGGTTGAAACTTCTCAAAGGAATGTCTACACTGCCCAGGTAGCTCTTGAATTGCCCAGCATCATGGTCAGCTCCGTAGCTGTACATGACAATGCCCAGGCTGGACTGAGCTAGAGGACCACAGATGCCTGCCTGGATAGTCAGAGGTCGAGGGATGTCCTGCCTGAGACTTGATCATCTATTCATGCCCACTCAGATGGGACAAAGGATGCCTCCAGTGCCAGGAGGGCCCCAGCAGCCCTCAAGAAGGCAGCATCTGGGGGCTGGCAGGTCACTGCACCCAGTCCTGTATAAATCCACACATGTCCACTGAGTGCCCTCCTGTCTGGGCTGTGCTGGAACCTGGGGCTGCCCAGGCAGAGTAGGGCCAGCATCACCCTTCCCAGGTAGGAGGGCAGAAGGAAACCATGCATGACTTCTGACATCCTCCCCAATCCTTGACAGAGGTTGAGTTGGATAAGAAACAGTCCTAGACAAGAACAGACAGTTCATTCTTCTCTCAGAGCCCAGGACTGGGGGAAGGGAGGCCAGAACAACAGTTATTGACCTCAGCTCCCTGACTCCTGTTTGACCCTGGGCAAGTCCTACCCATTCTGGAGGCTTCACAGAGAAGGAGAGGGGAGGACAATGAGGGCCAATTGTGCTTAAACCTAACTCTAACCTTTACCCTAAGAACCCTAACTTCTAACCGTAATCCCCTAACAACCCTAGCGCCAGACCCCTAGACCCTCGCCACTGACCCCTAAACTCTAATCCCTGACCCTTTAACCACAACCCTCTACCATGACTCTCCAACGATGACTCATAACCCTAAACCGTGACCGCTGAACCCTCACACTGACTCAGACCTAAAACCTGGCCTAGTGTGCGCTGAGGGATGACTGAATGAACTCTCAAATAAACCGAGGAATTAAATCTTCCCGACCATGAATTTAGCAATGGTTTATTAGATTTGACAGTAAAGCATAAGAAATGAAAGGAAAAAATAGGTAAATTGGATTTCCTCAAAATTACAAACCTTTGTGCATCAAAAGAGGCTATCCAGAAAGTAAAAAGACAGCCCACAGAATGGAAGACAATATTGGCACATTATATATCTCATAAGACTCTTTACCTAGAATGTACCCAGGACTTTTCCAACTCATCAACAAAAAGACAAACAATACAATTTTTGAAACAGACAAATAACTTGCATGGACTGCTCTCCAGGCAAGACATACAAATGGTCAACAAGAACATGAAAAGATGTCAAATGTCAGGAGTCATTATGAAAATGCAAATTAAGGCCACAGTGTGATGCCCCTTCACACACACTAGAATAAAAATAAATTTTTATATAAATTTTAAAATATGTAAATAAAAATAAAACGTTGGCAACAATGCAGACAAATTGGAACCCTTAGAAGTTACTTATGGAGATGTACAATGGTGCAGTCTATGTGTACAAACCTTTAGCATTTACTCAAAAATATAAAATATAATTACCATGTGGTTCAACAACTCCACTCCTAGATATATACCAAAAAAATGGAAAACAGGCATTCAAACAAAAACCTGTATGCCAGTTATTCATAGCAGCACTGTTCATAATAGCCCAGGGTAGGAAAGATTTAGATGTCCATCAGCAGGTAAACGGATAAGCAAAATAAGGTAGATCCATAAGCTGCATTATTCTGTCATATAAAGGAATACAGTAAAATTATACAGCCGCTGTGGAAAACTGTATGGTGGCTCCTCAGAAACATGGAAAATGTATGATCCCTTGATTCCACTCCGGGGTGTACACCCAGAATATTAGAAAGCAAGGACTGGAACAGATATCTGTACCCCATATTCATAGCAACATTATTCACAATAGCCAAAAGGTGGAAGCAACACAACACATCCTTCAACAGATGAATGGATAAGTACAGTGTAGTATATACGCAATGGAATATGATTCAACCTTTAAAACTAAGGTAATCCTCACACATGCTACAATGTGGATGAGCCTTGAAGTCATTATGCTAAGTGAAACCAGCCAGACACAAAAAGGACAAACGTTCTATGATTCCACTAGTATGAGGTATCCAGATAAGTCAAATCCAAAGACAAAGAAGAATAAGGTTGCCAGGGGTTGAGGTGAGTTAGTGTTTAATGGCTATGGTTTCACATGGGGAAAATAAAGTTCTGGAGATGGATGGTGAGGATATTTTTACAACAATGTGAATGTACTTAAGGCCATAGAACTCTATACTTACAAATGGCTTAAATGAGGCTTTCCTCGTGGCACAGTGGTTAAGAATCCGCCTGCCAATTGCAGGACACACGGGTTCAAGCGCTGGTCCTGGAAGATCCTGCATGCCGCAGAGCAACTAAGCTCGTGAGCCACAGCTATTGAGCCCTCGTGCCACAACTACTGAAACCCATGCGCCTAGAGCCCGTGCTCCGTAACGAGAGAAGCCATCACAATGAGGAGCCTGCACACGGCAATGAAGAGTAGCCCCCGCTGGCCGCAACTAGAGAAAGCCTGCGTGCAGCAGCAAAGACCCGACACAGCCAAAGAATAGAAAATAATTTTTTTAAAAAGCTTTTAAAAAATGGTTTAAATGGCAAATGTTATGTGTTTTTAATCACAATGGAAAAAATGAATGAAATAATGATCAATGTTACAATGCGGATAAACAGTGAAAACATCCTAAGTGAAAGAAGCCATACAGAAAAACCACCCAAATCATGCTCATCTTGTACACTTTCAATCCAGCAAGGTTTTTAAAGTGAGGAAAAGCACTAGTGATGGTTCCAAGAAGAGAAAACTGGATTCGAATAGAAAACTACATTTCCACAAAGCTGGGGCAGCTGGTGAAAGTTGAAGCGGGTCTGTGGATAGGATTATAATGTGGAAACTTTAATTATTCCTCACTTTGGGGTTATGTGCTGGCTCCCTGGGAGAGTGGCCCTCCCACTCTCACAGGGTAAAACAAACTGGAGTATTTTGTGAAGGTGGAAAACTTTATACTGCTATTTAAAATCTTTTATACACTGGAAATTTACTAGAAAATAAAGTACTTATCAAAACAACCATGTCATACCATGCCAGAAGTACAGACATCAAACTCTGTTATAGAGGCCAAGCCCTACCCAGATCCAGTTCACCCACAGTGGGGATGCTAATCACCCTTGTAGGAGTCCACATACTACAAGAGGCACCATGGGAAGATTATATTCAGAGCCACTATGTCTTGGGTGCTGTGGATGACCTGGATGTAGATGAAACAGTGGGATTTCTGAATTCTAGTTCTCCACATTCAACCACCAAAAAACTGTTACAACTAAAAAATGAATTCAGTAAAGCTGCAGGATACAAAAAAAAAGAGAAAAATCAATGCACAAAAATCATTTGTGATTCTATACACTGATAATGAACCATCAGAAAAATAATTTTTAAAAAATCCCACTTACAGTTGCATCCAAAAAGATAACTAGGAGTAAATTTAACCAAGGAAATGAAGGACCGGCACACTGAAAACTGGAAGACACTGATAGAGGACACTGAACAGACGAAAATAAATGGAGGGGCTTCCCTGGTGGCGCAGTGGTTGAGAGTCCGCCTGCCGATGCAGGGGACGTGGGTTCGTGCCTCGGTCCAGGAAGAACCCACATGCCGTGGGGCGGCTGGGCCCGTGAGCCATGGCCGCTGAGCCTGCGCTCTGCAATGGCAGAGGCCACAACAGTGAGAGGCCCGCATACCGCAAAAAACCAAAACAAAACAAGGGCTTCCCTGGTGGCGCAGTGGTTGAGAGTCCGCCTGCCGATGCAGGGGACACGGGTTCGTGCCCTGGTCCGGGAAGATCCCACATGCTGCGGAGTGGCTGGGCCTGTGAGCCATGGCCGCTGAGCCTGCGTTTCCGGAGCCTGTGCTCCGCAACGGGAGAGGTCACAACGATGAGAGGCCCGTGTACCGCAAAAAAAAAAAAAAAAAAGAATACTGTGAAAATATGTATTCTATGGTGGGAATTCCCTGGCTGTCCATGGGTTGGGACTCTGTGCTCCCACTGCAGGGGGCGCGGGTTCAATCCCGGGTTGGGAAACTAAGATCACGCACCCTGCATGCTACATGGTGTGACCCAAATTTTTGTTTAATTTAAAACAAATATGCAGTCTAGCCAAATTAATGTACACATTCAATGCAATCCTTACCAAAAGTCCAATGACATTTTCCATAGAAACAGAACAAATAATCTTAAGTTGTGTGTGGAACCACAAAGGACCCAGAAGAGCCAAAACGACCCTGAGGAAGGAGAACGGGCTGGAGGTGTCTCCCTCCCGGATTTCACACTACATTACGAAGCTACAGTCCCCAAAAAGTGTGGAATTGGCACAAAAACAGGCACACAGACCAGAGGAACAGAGCAGAGAACCCAGGAATCAACCTACAGGTATGTGGTCAGTTAATTCACAAGAAAGGAGCCAAGAACATACACCAGGGAAAGGACAGTCCCCTCAATAAATGGTGCTGGGAAAACCAGACGCCACACGCCAAAGAACAACACTGCACTCTGTCTACACCACACACAAAAGGGGCCAAAAACCCAGTTTTCCACATCAAGCCCTTCCTCTCCTGGGTCCTCTGAAGACAGACACCCTCAGCGGTCAGCCACACACAGGAACCTTCTGCCCACTTTTCCTCACCTTCTCCCTCAGCGGCATCACCTCCCGGCAGGTCCTGAGGAGACCAGCCTCTTGTCAGCATGAACTGGACCCCACAGTGTCCCAAAGCTGAAGGCCCAGCGGGTCCTGAGGAGACCCGGCTTCTGTTAGTGTGGACCCAACCCCGGCTTGTTCTGAAGCCCGGCCATCAGCGTGGACTCAGCCCCACATGTTCCAGAAGCCAAAGCCCCAGCAGGTCCTGAGGAGACAGGGCTCCTCTCAGCATGAACATGAACAGCATGATCTGAACAGACATCCCGCCAAAAAAGATATACAGATAATAAAAGTCACACAGAAACAAGCTCAAGGGCTTCTCTGGTGGCGCAGTGGTTGAGAGTCCACCTGCCAATGCGGGGGGCACGGGTTCGTGCCCCGGTCCGGGAAGATTCGACGTGCTGCGGAGCAGCTGGTTCCGTGAGCCATGGCCGCTGAGCCTCCGTGTCCAGAGCCTGTGTTCCACAACGGGAGATGCCACAACAGTGAGAGGACCGCGTACCGCAAAAAAAAAAAAAAAAAAAAAAAAAAAAGAAAAAGAAACAAGCTCAACATCATATACCATTAGGGAATTACAAATTAAAATCATGAGCTATCACAGCACACCTATTAGGACTGCTAAGCTCCAAAAATATGACAATACCAATTGCTAGAGGGTGAGGAACAAAAGGAGCTCTCTCTCATACCTAGGGGGATACATGTGCAGCCACTTTGTAAGACAATTTGGCAGTTTTTTCCAAAGCTAAACAAGTCTCATGTTGGGATCCAACAATCACACTTGCAGTATTTAGGCAACTGCTTTGAAAATCTATGTCCAAATGCAAAGAAGGATGCAATTATGAAGAGCAGCACTTCCATAATGGCTAAAAACTTGAAGAAATCAGGATATCCTCCTTCAAAAGATGAATGCATAAGCAAATTGGGGTACATTCATGTCAACGCGAGTAAAATACGCCACTCCAAAATATGTCTCTCTGGCATAAGGATTATTGGTCTGCTTTAAAAAAAAAGGGCTTCCCTGATGGCTAAGTGGTTAAGAGTCCACCTGCCGATTCAGGGGACACAGGTTCGAGCCCTGGTCCGGGAAGATCCCACATGCCGCAGATCAACTAAGCCTGTGAGCCACAACTACTGAGCCTGCGCTCAAGAGCCCGCGAGCCACAACTACTGAGCCTGTGTGCCACAACTACTGAAGCCCACACGCCTCGAGCCTGTGCTCCGTGACAAGAAAAGCCACCACAATGAGAAGTCCGCACACCGCAATGAAGAGTAGCCCCTGCTCGCCACAACCAGAGAAAAGCCTGCACGCGGCAATGGAGACCCAATGCAGCCAAAAATAATAAATTTTTTTAAAAATCTCAGAAAACTGAGATTGCCGTTTTATGAAGGACATTTACAACAGAGAAATCTCCATTTATAAGGGTATGTCCCTCTTTGCACCCAAAATGGAAGGATAATTAAATATTAGGTAACTCTTTTCAATGGGGAAGTCCTGACTTAAATGTGCAAACAGTCATACCCTTGTTTACTGTGCTTTGCATGATAACCTGCCATAACTGGCCTTCCCCCCTTCCCCAGCATCTTTCTTCTGTTTTTAGCTGAAGACAGTATTTAAGGGGATGGTTTTGGTCATTTCAGGGCGTGACTCAGTTTTCCGTGGTATCCCCCCTGTATTCAGAAGGTATACATGTTATTAAACTTCGGCTTTTCTCCTGGTAATTTATTACAGGGGCATATTATTAAACTTCGGCTTTTCTCCTGGTAATTTATTACAAGGGCGGGGGGAGGCCTCAACCAAGAACCTAGAAAAGTAGAGGGAAAATTGTTTTTCCTCCCATACACGTGCAGTGGAATACTACTCAGCAGAAAAGAATGCACCACCAACCTATGGAAAGACACTGATATATCTTCAGTATATACTGCTAAGTGAAAAACTTCAGTCTGCGGAGGCTGCACACAGTATGACCCCATTGATGACATTCCGGGAAAGGCAAAGCTACGTAGACGATAAGCAGATCATGGGGTGGGGTGTCTGAAGTAGTCCACGTGATACTCTAAGGTGGATACCTGTCACTATGCATTTGTCTAAGCCCACAGATGTGCATAGCCCAAGGGGCCAATCATAAGCTATTCAAATTTAGTTATTTAGGATGTAGGAATGTTGCAGGATGGAATACATAATGTCACAGAATCTAACTGTATTAGAAATATATGGAAGCAACTCACTGTAGGGGATGGGATAAAAGGTGGTGACCTAAGTCACCTTTGGAAATGAATGGAATCTGTAGACTAAAGACAAAATGGACCGTATATAAACAGTGGGCTTTATTCTATGAAGTTCTTTCCAGGGTGTAGTAGCTAACAATTCTGAAACCTCTGCACATGTAACCTGGAAAGGAGCAATGCACAGATAAATGGCAGATGGTGGGAGCCAGGGAGCCAGCCACAGCCTTGCTGTGGGAGTGGGAAGTTACAGATAAGCAAGGGGAGAGCCTCTGCCCTCGTAATACTGGATCTGGGCTTCCAGGGAGGATGCTGACTGGCAGGGGGAAACACACAGATCTTCACGCTGGGAAGACCCTGCAGGCACAGGAAGTTCACGCCCCATCTTTCCACCCATACCTGCTGGAAACACTCAGCCCTCCATAATCAGTCAATTGCAGCGTTTAAGACATTCTCACCCCCAGGCAGATAAAGGAGCGTGAGGGTCTTGCTTACCCCTAAGCTGTCCCAGAATCCAGGCCCTGGGTGTGGAGCCAGGTTGAGGGTTCCTGGGCCTCTGACCAGCAGGTGAGAGGAGGGAGGAAGACCGGTCCTGAGGACAGAGGTTCCCTCAAGTCTGTGAGCCCAGGAGCCCCGATGGGGCTCATTCCCAGTGCACACATGGGCGGGACCTGCAGTGGTTCTCTTCCCCCTGGGCCCTTTGATGAAGCCATGGCAGCACTGGGCCCCGACGTCTCCCGGCGGTGTCTCAAACTCTTACACAGCAGTTTTACAAAGGAACAGGAGAATGGAGCTGAGCCCCTGACGGCCACTCCTTTGTGGCTCTGAGTTGCTTCCACCAGGACCGCAGTCACCTGCACATAGTCCGCTGTGACCTACCTGCCCCCACTGGCCTTTCCTCTCCCTCCCTGTGATGATTCCCGTGACATTTCCAGCCTGGACCCCTCTCCCAGGCCAGACGTCTCTGTCCAGCCACTGCACCCCCATCTCACCTTGGGGGTTAACAGGTCCCTCAGAGGACTGGGCCCACAGCTCCCCACACCCAGGAGCAGCTCCACCTTCCCAGGTTGCCGAGCCCAGGCACCGGGTGTAACCAAGCAGGACCCTATTGGGCCTTTCCAGGACAGACCCCTCCCCCACATGCTCTGCTGTAGCCCCTCTCTGAAGTACCTGGATAACAGTATCTGATACATGCTTCCTGAGTTGTTTTACAGATGCTAAAACCACCACCAAGCGGAAGAACTTAACTACTTGATGATCATGAACATGTAGCCCCGGAACTTCTAGCGCCTAAGAATTTATAATGTTAACCGCCTGTTACCTCACCATCAACCAGAGAATTGTGCACCAGCTGATCACATACCCTGCGACGCCCCTCCTTCACCTGGCCTTTAATATTGCTTTACTGAAATCCTTCAGGGAGCTTGGGGTTTTAGAGCACAAACCACCTGGCCTCCTTGTATTGGCACTTTTACAACTAAAGCTGCACTTTCCTTCACCACACCCGGTGTCAGTAGATTGGCTTTACTGCACTCGGGCAAGGGGACCCAAGTTTTGTTCGGTAACACTGGGGCCTCCCAGGCTCCTACCCTCCTTGTGCCCCAGTGACTGTCATCTGCTCCTCCAGTCTTGTTGCAGCAAAAGTAAAAATGAAATTTTCCTTCCCCTGAGAACAAGGAAAACAAAGGGAACTGTGAGCAGGCTAGAGAAGAAACATAACCTGGCCTGAAAGTGTTCATCACTCCTTGTTATACTTTGTCACTAATCTGTAATAACTACATTTGTACTTTACAAAGCTAACCTCACTCCCTGACACTATGTAATTTACATTCGGCACCCATCACCCCTGACTCTGTGAGTTACATCCCCTGCCTCTCACTCCCTAACCTTATTATGTCCAGCACTTACATTCTATACGCCCCTCATAACAAATCACCCCCTTTAGCTTTTGCATTTCAGAAACGAGGTCACCGCCGATAAACCAGAGGCAAACGTATGCAATTACCAGACTGCTGGACCCCAATTACCACGCGGCCTGATGCCAGCTATGACTGTTTTGAAATAATGCAAAGAAAAGGAAGAATGCAAGACCTTCACTACTTTTATCCTCATCCTATACCCCGGACTGCGAGAGTCCCACATATAAAATTTTCCCTGATTCTCAAGGAGCTGGGGGGTGCCCAGTTTTTGTGGCGCTAGCCAGCTGTGTCTTCCCTTCTGCCTGGCAGAAACATAAAGCCATCTCTCTCTTCCTCCTAAATCCCTGTCTCCGAATTTCTGTTTGGCCTCGGTGCACAGGGAAGCCGAGATTTCGACAACAGTCTGTGGCCAGTGCCCACACTAATTCCCCTTTACGCCCACAGCCCTGGCCCAAGCCTGATCTTGTGCCTGGTTCCTCCATCAGGCCTGACAAAGCTCCCTGCCTGCATGGTGCGTCTCACATCCCACCGCAACCTGGTCTTTCTGAAGCATAAACGAGACTGACTCTCTCCCGCCTGTAATCCCCCAAATGTTTCCCCACTTTCGCTAGGGTATCTGCCGGGAGAGACATCTGCCAAGGCCCTGAGAGTCCCCGGCATCCCCACTAGGCTGCTGGCTCCTGAGTTCCCTGACAATGAGCACCTCAGCAGGCCGGGAGACACGGCAGGAAACCCCAGAACTGCTCACCTCAGGACTGGGCAGGCACTGTCACGGCCTGATCAGAGAGAGCAGAGAAGGGCTCCCCAGCTGGGACACAAACTCTGCACGAGTGGCCTCTCCTTGAGCCATTACATCAACTCGTGTGACTTGAGGGAAGGAAGGATTGAAGCACACTTGGTTCCTAAGGAGGATGGTATAGGCTCAGTCACGTCCCTCCAAATTCACATACTGAATCCCTAACCCCCAGGACCCCAGGATGTGGCTGTATTTGGAGATGGGATTTTTAAAGAGGTGATCAAGGTAAAAATGAGGTCACTAGGTTGGATCCTAATCCAAAAGGATTGATGTCCTACAAGAAGATATTAGGACACAGATAGGCACAGGGGGAGACCATGTGAGGACCTGGGGAGAAGATGGCTGTCTAAGCACCAAGGAGAGAGGCCTCAGGAGAAGCCAGCGTGCACACACCTTGATCTCCGACAGCATCCAGGACTGGGAGATAGGTCTGTTACCCAAGCTGCCCTGTCTGTGCTATTTGTTACGGCGGTCCTGAGCAGACTCACACGCAGGGTTAACTCAGGGCTCAGACTGGACAGAACCCACTCTCCATCCCCCTATACGTGGGTTACAGGAACCCCAGGAACTGAGGAGGGTTCCCTGAGGGGAGGCACAAGATAGAAGATGCTAGGCATTAACATGGCTGCATTCATGTTAAACGTGCCTGAAGTCCAATCACACGAGATGGTTTTGTCCTGTATGTACATTGGCACCTTCAGTCTGAACTGCAGATCTTTGGCTTCACCAGCTCCACGGAGAGCATTAGCTTCACCTGCTGTGGACCGTCTCCTATAGGATTTCCAGAACCACAAAGCACTGAAGCTTCACAGGACCCCATGTCTGTGTGCTACCGTCCAGGTGACCGTCACAACAGGGCTGCGCAGCTGGCCATCAGAACCCATTTCCCTTTTTCCTGTTCACAGCTACCCTGCACCTCCCAGCCTTCCCACCCCTTCCAGCTGGGACATACTGTCTCCTGTTACCAAGGGAAACAGGTGAAGTTGGTGAGGGCCTTGGCCAGCCTGCATCCTACAACAGAGGGCATGAAGATCAGCTGTTCACCGCACCCTGCTGGTTGGAGACCTCACCTGGAAGCAGGGAGGAGAAACAAGGGGGCCAGAGCTTGGGACCTGACACTCACCTGCCCTGGACTCTCACAAGAATGGGACAGACACATCTTGAGCTCCAGCCCAGTTTTGGGAGACACTTTGTTCCAGCAACAAACTTTACCTTAAAACCCAAGGTGCTTTACAAACCCCTCCCCAGCTGTCACAGAAAGTCAGGCTTCATCTCATCACACTTTTCTCAAACCCCAGCTCATGCTGAGACCACCTCTCAGGTGACGGTGCTTCAGAGAAGCCCCTTTAAAAGATCCCTGGAGTTCAGCTCTCCCAGCCCTGCCTTCAGTTTAAGGGAGAAGTTTCCTTGACAAACCTTCTCAGTTTCCTTGACAACCAAGCTTCACAATCTCCCAAACTCTTCTCCTTCAAACATTCCTATTCTAGGCTGGATGAGCCTAAAGAGACAGTGCTGTCATCACGTGCCAGAAACCGATTCCAAGCCCGTAGTTATTGGTTACATGATGCTATTGATGATGAAATCCAGGAAAGCCTGCTTTCCAATATAACCATTTCTGGACTCGGCACTGGGTCCCTTTCCACGGACAGAGTGGAGTGGCTGTTTCCATGTGCCCCGTGGTAGAAGAGCTCACCTAATGCAGCCAGGACTTCATCCTTTCCAGGTGATTCCAGGGTCCTCACTCTGCCCAGACCCCACCCATATGGCTGCTGTCTGTGCCAGTCTATACGGGACCTTGGCAATCTCCTAAAATGAGGGTTATTTTATACCCAGGCAATGGGTTGAATGCTGGCCCCGAAAGATGTGTCCCCCCCCGGAACACGTGAACAGGACCATATCTGGGAAAAGGGTCTTTCTATATGTAGTTAAGGATCTCGAAGTGAGGTCATCTTGTGTTAGAGTGGCCCTCAATCCAATTGAGAAAGTCCTTATGAGAGACAAAAGAGGAGAGACACAGAGAAGCCACGTGAAGACAGAGGCAGAGACGGGAGGGATGCAGCCGCAAGCCTGGGAATGCCTGGAGCCCCCAAAAGCTGGAAAAGGTAGGAAGAACCCTATCCTGGAGCCTTCGGAGAGACTTCTGTCCTGCAACACCTTGATCTCAGATGTCTGGTCTCCAGGACTGGGGGAGGATGAATTCCTGTTGTTTTGAACAACCCAGCTTGTGGTCATTTGTTACAGAAGCCACAGAATGGTCACACAGACCCTGCTCTGTAGGATCCTGGAGTGCGGGCCTCATTAAAGGCCCACAGAGGCTGGGTTACAGAACCCTTAGGGTCAGCATTGGGCCTCAGAAATACTAAAGCAGTGGCTGGACACCAGAATGTTGAGGGGTCAGTCAGAAGCCCATCCCTAAGGGTGCCGGCTGCACACGGCCTCCCCTGGTTTTTACGCCTGTACCTGTTGGGGATAAGTATTTCCATCCTGATTCATGACTTCTGATGTCACCCTTCACGTTGCTAATCAAGAACCCACTAGTTATACAGATGAAACACTATCAGGGCACTTGCTCCAGTGGTAAACAATTCTGAAGTTGGTCAGAGGTGGGGAATCGTCTCCCATGCAGCCAGCAGCTCCCCCGCAAGTAGTGTCCTCATCGCAAGGCTGGGGAATGGTGCCAAGGCGTCTGTGAGTAAACGTGAGCTGAGCCCCAGGCCAGCTGCTGCTGAACTGTTCCCACCCTTCCCAGGTAAAACACCTGAATGTGTGCAAGGACTTGAAAGCCTAGAGGAAAGGGCTTGGAGTCACACCAGCCACAGCACGCAGGCCGAGTTGGTGCCTGCAGGCCAGCCAGGATGGTCCTGGCCCCGGGCGCTCTTCTGGAAGCTTTCCATTTCCCTGCCTGAGGTACCCCTCCTGTCCCGGCCCCCACTGCGTTTTTCCTTCCTCACCTCTGCCCGCGGAGAAATTCCAGCAGAAGGTATGGGTGACACATCCTCTCTTTAGGAGGTGGCAGCCGGGCAACTCCTGCAGAAAGTCCAGCAGAGCCCCACTCACACTGGGCCACCAACAGAGCCGTGGCCCCTCACTCCCTCCCAGCAGCCCAGCCCCGAGACTGCTGACGGGGCAGAGAATATGGCGTCAGGCCCAGCTGCAGGGGCTCTTGCTGCCTGGAGCGGTGTTTATATTGACCTCAACGCAGGCACACCTGGGGAGGGTTGGCCGGCAAGGTCAGGCTGCCCAGGTCAGCCAATCCTCACCCCTCAGGGTCTCACAGTTGCAGTCTAGCCAAATTCTAGCTCTCACATTCCTGCCCCCGTGCACCTGGGGTCGGGGGCAGCAGACCCAGGCTCTGTTCCGGCAGAAGCCCTTTCTGTGAACAGGTCTTCCCCCACTCCCATTATCCTCACTGGAGACTCAGGAGGCCACAGCATCGGGGCACCTCCAGCACCAGGACCCCACCCTAGGGAATCTCTCAAGAGCAGGGACCAGGCCTGCAGGTGGAGGGGAGGAGGGAGCTGGCCTCTTCAGGATCCCCGGGGCTAGGAAGCCTCTTACGCAGGAGGGCCTTGGACTCAGCTTAACTGCCACCCAGGGTCTCCTAACCCTCCCCTGGTAGGGGGGGCCCTTCAGATTCCAGGGCCCCAAGATCCTCCCCACCGACTTCTGACCCCAACTGCAGGGTAGGGGACCCCCTCCGCGCCTTCTTTTTTCTTGCTCCCAGAATTCCCTGAAGCTGTTATACTCAGGGCGGGATCAGGGCTGCTCCCTGCAGGGCCAGACCCTGATGTCCGGCCAGACCCCAGCTGGCAAGAAAAAGGAAGCCCCGTCTCCGCTGCTGAAAACACCAGTGTGGGACGTTTGCCGTCCACTTCACCTGGCGGGGAAACGGGCACACTGAAGTGGAGAGTGATGGGGTGGAGGTGGGAAATGCTGGTGCTCGGAGCCTGGAGAGGAGGGTTCCTGAGGGGTTGAGGTCACAGGGTGCAGGAGGGGGCCGGGAGATGGGCAGGGGGACGGGCTGTGCGTGTCCGGAGCACATGCACCCTCGCTTGGGCCAGCCCCCTGCCCTGAAGGCTGCGTCTAGTAACACAGGGGACCCTGGAAGGGGGTTTGCTGTGTGGCTGGTTCACTAAAGCTGGGTGTCTGTGGGCACATGGGCCCGGCAGCAGTCCCGGTGAACACACTGTTCTCTCCAGAGAAATGAGGTGGACACTCAGTCCCCGGTCTGTGGATGGTCTAGTCCTCTGGGTGTCTTGTCTCTTCTTGGGGGTCACTGGGGCTTTATCCTCACTCCGTGGGGTACAGGAGGGGAGGGATGCACACACCCCGGGCTCACTGTGCCTGGGCTCCTGGGGAGGACCTCTCTGGCCCACATGTTCACAGACCTCAGTCACCCCTGCTCGACACTCCCCTCCAGAGACTCGGCAAGAGGACTTGCCTTGTGAAACGGGGCGCCTGGGTCGGGGGGCTTGTGGGTCCCTCCTCAGATGGCCACACTCAGGTCTCGGGGTGGGTACGGTGGCCTGTGACCACTCGCCAAGTCACCACGCTGCTGCGGCTCCTTTCTGGGGCCTGAGATGCCCCAGGGGTGGCTGGGGGTGTGGGGGAGGTTGCTGTGATGGGGAAGTGTGGGACGGGGGTCCTGGGCCCTGGGTCCCTCACCGAGGAGGAGAGGGGGTCATGCCCAGAGGGGGGGAGGCCGGTGACGGTCCTGGGTGTCAGCAAGCACAGCGCCACGCCCCGCAGGCCGGGTGTGGGATTCCTGTGGCCCTGGCACAGAACACTAAATCGGGGGCGGGCTTGGGACAGGGGACGCTTCCTCTCAGGCCTGGAGGCCAAGGTCAAGGTGCTGGGGGCCCACTCCTCCACGGCTTCTTGGGTCAGTCAGTCCCAGGCCACTCCCAGCCCCGTCTCCATCTCTGCCATGACATCGCCTTCTCCCCCGTGTGTCTGGGTCCAAATGCCCCCCAAGAGGATGCCCGCACACTGGTCAGTGACCTCAGCTCACCCCGGGCAGCCCTGTGGTGGCCCATCTGCACACAAAGTCCCATACTGAGGTCCCTGGGTCCCCCAGGCCGGAATCCAGGAGCCTCATGGAGGATGGGGTGTCCTGAATCAGGGAGGACGGAAGGATGGGCAGAGGGGGAGAGAGGCTGAGGGGCGGTCAGCCCTGCCCTCCAAGGACGGGGAGAGTCTCTAGAGGGCCGGGCCGGAGCTGGCGAGGGGACGCGGTGGTCAGAGGCTGGCGGCCTGGGCTGCAACTTCAGGGTCGCTTAGGGCAACCATAACCCAGTCCCAGCCCTAATGCTGACCCTTCAAAGCACCAACACAAAGCCACATCTAATCAAGTCACACAAATACATCATGAGAAAGAAAAGTATACCTTAGAAATATGAATGCAAGAATCCTCCACAAAATTAGAACAACATGGAGCCAACAGAACATTAAATGGATGATGCCATAAGCAAGTATCTCTACACTGGAAATGTCAGGTTGTTCAACATATTAAACCTAAGCAATGTACTGAAGAACTATAAAGAAGTGAAGTCAAAGCACATGATCCTATCAATTACTGCAGGAAAAGCTATAATCAAAATCCAGTGCTATTTCATGATACAAGCACTCAAGAAAGTAGGAATAAAAGGAAGTTTGTTCAATATGAAAAAGAGTAGTATACAAAGCCACAGCAAACACCATGCTCAATGTTAAAAACTGAAAGGTTCACTCCTGAAATCAGGAACAAGGCCAGGAAGCTGGCATCCACCGCTGATAATATTGTACTGGAAGTTCTACCCAGAGTTTTGAGGGAAACAAACCAAAGACATCCATATGTGAATGGAAAAATTAAAACTGTGTCTATTCACAGAACACAGATCACACCATCTTAAATATAAAATTTCCTATAACAACAAAAATTATTTGACTAATCAGTAATTCAGCAAAGTTATAGAAAAAATATCAATTCACAAAAATCTATCTTATACATATATACTAGCAATAAACAATCTGAAAAAGAACTTATGAAAACAATTCCATTTTAAATAATGTCAACATTAATATTTAGGAATATATTTAATCAAGATACAAGACTTGCTTTTCTGTATGTAAAGCTGTCTGTACGTTTGAAATTACTGGAAAGTCAAGTACTTTTCAAAACACCATGTCAAAACCATGCCAGAAAGGCAGAGGAAACATCAAATTCCATACAGAGGCCAAGCCTTACCCAGATCCAGTTCACCCCAAGTCCACATGTCATTTAGAGGCACTGTGGAAAGACTTATTAGGACTTCCCAATATAAAGGACTTCCCTTTCTTCCCTGTTGTGGATGACCTGGATGTGGTAGAAACAGTGGGATTTTGGAAGTTCAATTTTCCACATCATTCCACCAAAAAAACCTGTTAGAAATAATAAATGAATTCAGTAAAGACGCAAAATCAGTACACACAACTCAACTGCATTTCTAAACACTAATAATGAACCATCAGAAAGAGAAAAAAACCCTATTTACAACTGCATCAAAAAGAACAGAATACCAAGGAATAAATTTAACCAAGGATGTGAAAGACCTGAAAACTTTAAGACACTGATGAAGACATTGAAGAAGACACAAGTCGGTGGAAAGACTCCCCGTGCTCATGGAATGCAAGAATTACTGATGCTAAAATGTCCGTTCTACCCAAAGCGGTGCATACAGGGAAGACAGGCCGTCCTGAAATTCCAACGGTGTTTGTTTTTCACAGAAATGGAGCAAATCCTCCTAAGATGTGTGTGGAGCAACAAAGGATCCCGAAGAGCCAAGGCGACCCTGAGAAAGGAGAACGGGCCGCAGGCATCTCCCTCCCTGACTTCACACTTCATCACGAAGCTACAGTCCCCAAAACAGTGTGGAACTGGCTCAAAACAGGCGCACAAAGCAGAGGGAAGGGATGGAGAGCCCAGAACCCACCCCTCACAGTGGGGGGGGGAGGGGGCCGTTAAGTTATGACAAGGGGGCCAGGGACACACCGAGTGGAAGGGCAGCCCCACGGTAAAAGGTGCGGGGAAGACTGCACACCCCGTAACCCACGCGGCTCCACCGCGCACCAGCCTGACCAAAAACCCAGCTTTGCACACCAACCTTTCCTGGGTCGCACGAGGATGGACCCTGGCAACCGTCAGTTGCCCCCAGGAAGTTTCTCGCCACTGTTCCTAACTGCCTCCTCACCTGTTCCTCCGGCGTCGCCTGCGTCCTCAGGAAACCCAGCTCCCGTCAGCGTGGACGCAGCCCCACGTTGTCCTGAAGCCGAAACCCCAGCGAGTCCTTGAGGAGACCGAGCGCCCGTCAGCAGCCACAAACCGGCGGTGCCTAAGGAGACACAACTCCCCTCAGCTGCTCTCAGAGCTGGGTCCGCAGGGAACGCGCATGCGCTGTGGGTCAGAGAGGCGGGCTCAGCGCCACCCTGTGGTCGGTGCAGGAAGTGCCGGCCGCCCCTCCCTCACGGGTCACTGGAAACAGAGACCCTACTGGCAAAACTGCTGAACTCACTAAATTGTGGAAATTCAAACAAATGAAGATAATATCCCATAGCTTCTCCAAAGTAGTTAATCAACAATGAATTGGAAACCAGATGGAATAAAATGAATGTAGACACAAGCTTTACAACTTACACCAAATTCACTCAAAATGATTCAGAGACAAGTTTTAAATGCAAAACTATTCAAAACTATAGGAGAAAACATAAAAGAAAATTGATATGAGCTTGGGCTTGGTCATGCCCATCACAAGATTTGTGGTTTTAACACACAACACAAAAAAAAGTCCAGAAAGAAAAACAAGGGATTCTGTGGACTTTATAAAATTAAAGATTTCTACTGTGTGAAAAACCTCATTCAGAAAATCGAAAGACAGCACACACTGGGCGAAAAAAACTGCAAACATATCTAATAAAGAATTTGTCTCAAAATATACAAAGAACTACAACACAACCCCATTATAAATAGGGAAAGCTCTAAATAGACACCTGGTTAAAGAAGGTACGAGATAATATACAAAACTATGCCCAGGACAGGGGGGCAGAGAAACAGTGGTCCAGTTCAACTCCCTGAGTCATGTGTGACCCAGGACTAGTCCTGTCCTTCCTGGAGGCCTCAGAGAGGTGGGGAGGGAGGAAGGGGAAGAGGGCGGATTCTGCTTAAACCTAACTCTAACTCCGACCACTCTCACCAATTTCATTCAACATGGTCTAGGAAGTCCTAGACATAGTAATTACATGAGAAAAAGAAATAAAAGGAATCCAATGGCAGAGGAAAAAGTAAAACTGTCACTGTTTGTAGATGAGATGATGTTTTATATTTCATTTATTTATTTATTTATTCATTCATTTATTTATTCTGGTTGCGCTGGGTCTTAGTTGTGGCAGGTGAGCTCCTTAATTGTGGCAGGCAGGCTCCTTAGTTGTGGCATGTGAACTCTTAATTGTGGCATGCATGTGGGATCTAGTTCCCTGACCAGGGATCGAACCCAGGCCCCCTGCATTGGAAGCGTGCACCCGTAACCACTGGACCACTGGGGAAGTCCTGACATGATGTTTTATTTAGAAAATCCTTAAGATGACCCCCAAAACAAATAGAATTCATTGGAAAATTCAGTTAAGTTTCAGGATACAAAATTAACCTATAGAAATCAGTTGCATCTCTATCCACTAGCAACAAACTTTCAGAATGAGAAATTAAGAAAACAAACCCATTGACAATGGTATTAACAAAAATGAAATACCTAGGAATACATCTAACCCAGGAGGTAAAAGACCTGTACTCAGAAAACTGGAAGACACTGATGAAAGAACTTGGAGACGACACAGAAAAATGGACAGATATAATGTGTTCATGGACTGGAAGAATTCATGTTGTTAAAATGATTCCACACCCCAGAGCAATCTAGAGATTTGATGCCATTCTTATCAAAATACCAATGGAATTTTATGAGAACTAGAACAAAGAATTCTGATATGTGTAAGGAAACAGAAAAGAAAAGGAAACAGAAAAGATCGTATTGATCGTATTGATCTTAAGAAAGAAGATACGATCTTAAGAAAGAAGCACAAACTTGGACATATCACACTCCCTGTTTCAAACTATACTACATATGTAGAATAATCAAGACAGTATGGTATCGGAACAAAAGAAATACACATAGATCCATGGAACAGAATTGAGAGCCCCAAAATAAACATAGGCATATATGGTCAATTCATCTATGACAACGGAGGTGAGACTATACAATGGGGAAAAGATAGCCTCTTCAATGAATGGTGGTGGGAAAACTGGACAACTACATGCACAAGAATCAAACTGGAATCCTTTCTTATACCACCTACACAAGCAACCTCAAAATGAATCAAATACTTCAATGTAAGACCTGAAGCCATAAAGCTCCTCGAAGAAAACATAAGCAGTATGATCTTTGACATCCGTCTTAGCAATATTTTCTGGATCTGTCTCCCCAAGCAAGGGGAACATATGCAGAATAAACCAATGGGACTCCATCCAACTTTAAAGTTTTTCAATGTCAAAGGAAAGCATCCACAAAATAAAGAGGCAGCCTACCGAATGTGAGAAAATAGTTGTAAACAATATGTCTGAAAAGGGGTTCATATCCAAAATAGATGAAGAACTCACACAACTGAACCTCCAAAAACCAAAAACCCAATTAAAACTTGGGACAAAACATTTTTCCAAAGAGTACGTACAGATGGCCGAGAGACATATGAAACTATGACCAATATCACTTATCATCAGGGAAACGCACATCAAAAGAACAATGAGATTATCACCTCACACCTAGAAACTTGGCTATCGTCCAAAAGACAAAAAATAACAAGCCTTGGCGAGGATGAGGAGAACCCTCATGCATTCTCTTGGGAATGTTCATTGGTGCAACCACTATGGAAAACAGTACAGAGGCTCCTCAAGAAATTAAAAATAGAACTACCATATGATGCAGGAATTACACTTGGGGGTATCTTTCTGAAGGAAACAAAAACACGAATTCAAAAAGATATACACAGGGAGATCAGCTCAGTGCTTTGTGACCACATAGAGGGGTGGGATAGGGAGGGTGGGAGGGAGGGAGACGCAAGAAGGAAGGGATATGGGAACATATGTATATGTATAACTGATTCACTTTGTTATAAAGCAGAAACTAACACACCACTGTAAAGTAATTATACTCCAATAAAGATTTAGAAAAAAAAAGAAAACAAAAAGTACGTGAATGCATCTAAATCACATCTACAATGGACACTCAGGTTTATCTTGTATGTCTGAACCACAGTTACTCCTTTTTGACAGTAAAATACATTCTCCTCCTCAAGGCCAAAGCAGATGTACAATTCATATCCAAAAGACCACAAAACAGGCCAATTTGGTCAGTAAAATTTAAATTAAACCATGTATAAGCCAGAGTGACTTCCTCACACCTCAATATGTGAAGAGTTTTTTTCCCTTTTGATTACAAGTCTTTCAATAGAAAACATTGATGATCAAAATGTCAATCCCTCAGTGCCAGAATGAGTCAGCTGTTTGGCCCAGGTGTAGATCATGTCCCTCAGCGCTAGGCCTCCTTTATATTTGCCTAGTTAATCCACATTGGGGGGATACTGATCAGGTATCGTGAACATGCTCAGAGGAATGTTAATGAGAAAACGCTTTATATAGGTCATACATTTTATTATTCATACCCAATTGTCACACAAGCATTGCACATGTGCTTTTAGCAGTAGACCTAAAGCAAACAGTGATACATCATGAGTAGTTACATTCTCATAACCTCAGTGGGTAATTTTCCTTTCCTCTTAAACATCAGGGCAAAATGAAGCCAACACAGTGACTTTCATAAATACACACTTCCATACAGAGGTGTCATTTATCCAATTGCTCCAAGTCCTAAGTAGCTTGAGGGGAAGGACTTCCCTGTGTCTGGAAAACACAGATCAAAGCCAGTAACAAAAAAACCCAAAAACATTATAACCATACTCACCAGTTCACTCAATAACCAATCCTTCTGTTAACTTTTTATGAAGTCATCCGATTCTCCATTAAGATTTTTCATTTCTTACCCAGTTTGGCATTATGATATGAAATTTATCAGAGACCTGTGCTTGCCAAAAGGTCCTTCACATAGATCTTCTTGAAGATGGAGCACTTTTGCAAACAGTAACTATCTATAAATCACATAACGACTTAAAAGGTCATGGTTAAACATTTGACCACAATGTAAATGACAAAAGAAACCATTAATGCTGTTACATACAACATTTAAAAATAACTAGAATTATGACCGATAAAATTTTACCAAGACATACTAGCTTTTTAGGAATTCCATGTAATTTAACATACTAATCAAACATTTCTCTCTGAGATGGCTCAAGGACCTTCGAAAGCAGCTCAAAGTTAGCTGGAGATCAAAAGTACTGTTAGAATTGGCCAAACAACACATTCACTGAACCAAAGTAAAGAAATTTCAAACAAAAATACAGATCACAGACAGGCAAAGGAACTCTCAAGCTGTTCACAATCAAAAGCAGCATTCCAAGGAAACTTTGGAGGGAGAATCCAAATCCAGGCTTGCCCTAACCCACTTCCAAAAAAATCCATCATAGAAAATCCTGGTCATGCACCACTCTTTCCTCAGTGTTCCCTTTTCACAAATGTTCATCACCTTCTGTATCCATCTATGTTGCCCCTTATTTTTTTCCGCATTCAGACACAATCAGCTCTACTACAAAGTGACTTTCTTTTCTCTTTGTACCATCAGCCTGTTACCTAGCTGCCCACTTTCCTTATTACGTAGCTTAATAAATGCTTGAACATATGGAATTTCTTTTGTCTTTCTCTTCCTGTGACAAACTAACTCTAGTTGAAGGATGGTATAGTCATTTAGGCTCCCACTCAAAGACCACCATTCCTCATTTTTCAAGAATGTATCCATACATTGGCCAGACAAAATTACAATAGAATTACATTCTTTTCTTAGTCTTAGGTTTACAACTATAGGTTGACCAGTCTGCCAGGATTTTGCCCACTGGCTATCACATGGAACTGAAGAAGAAGCACTTCTTATGCTTGAACCATAGAACACTCACACACGGACTAAAAACAAAACAAAATCCTAAACACCAACGGAAGCCTCAAACCAAAGGAACCAGAAACCAAACAGAAACCAAAAACCAAACAGCACAAGACTCAAAGCATCTTCCAAGTCTCAACTTAGCCTGTGACCTCTGTCCAAGTGGTGCACCTTCCAAATGAGATTTCCTGGAATGAAAAGTCACCCAAATGGGAACCAAGGTTACCCCAAATGTACAGGGTTAAAAGGACCTCAGACTGCATGCCAGGGGAGTTACCACACGCTGGCTGAGGTGCTGCAACCTCCCAAATGCTATTTTTCTGGTTCCCCAAAATAATCGCTTGGACTAAGACATTCGGGGCAGCCCAGGCAGGAGGAAGAGAGGAACGTCCTCAAGGCAAAGATGGCCTTGGCAGCTGGTAGGGTGTTCCCTCTTCCACCATCTATTCCTGCCCCAGAGTTCTAACTGCTGGGATGACTGGGGCACAGCCTTTCCAGGCAAGGGTCCCAGGTGGTCTGCCCTCTAAAGGAATTCTCCAACCCTACAGTCTCTCGAAAGAGGCTGGCGTGGAGAAAATCTCAGTGCCCGATTGAGTCAGGGGACCCACAGGGGCCATCCCCAAGTCAGCCCCACATTGGGTACTAAATTTGATGTCGAAAACTCGACCACTGTGCACCAGTGCCAAATCGAATCTGAGAGAGAATGGTTTGGAGGAAGTAGAAAAGAATAGCTTTACTGCTTTGGCAGCCAAACGGGGACACAGAAAACTCGTGCCCTCAAAAACCCTTTGTCCCAATGCAGGAGGATCTGGTGAGGAGTTTTACAGCAATGGTTTAAAGACGCAGTTCCTCCTAAGGTTTAGTGTGTGTACAGGGACTTATCTCCCTTTAATCTGGCCTCAGATGGTCTCTTGATGAGCTTCTCTGAAATAAAGAAGACTAAAATCTTCTATTTTGTGGGGGGTTTAGGTTGATAAAGAGCCCAAAGATACGCACACCTGTATCCCTTGAGGCAAAATCAGGATCCAGCCCCAAGGCAGCACTATTGTTTCTTGATGCTTCCTCACTTTTCTCTGCATCCCCTCCCTTCCATGATTAGCAACTGTTCGAATCTGCCCTTTGGAAATCAGAGAGGGTCCTGGAGTCTCTAGTCTAAATAAGGCCCTGACACTACACCTAACTCAGACCCTGACACTCTCCCTAAGCAAAGCCCTGAGACTACTCCTAACTCATTCCCTGACACTGTACCTAACAAAGGCTCTGATGCTAATCCTAAATCATGCCCTGACACTGTGTCTAACGAAGGCCCTGCTGCAGTCAATAACTAAAGTCCTGACACTATCCTGAGCTAATATCCTCACCCATGTCTTACTAAGGTCCTGAAACTGTCCCAAAGGAAGCTCTTACGCTGTCCCTAAAAGAGGCCCTGAGCGTGTTTTTAACAAAGATCCTAATGCTGCTCCTACAGAGGCCCTTATGCTGCTCCTAAGGCATGCCCTGACACTGTCCCTGACTCAGGCCCTAAAGATAGGCTTCATATAGGCTCTGTTGCTGTACTTCAGTTAGGCTCTGATGTAGACCCTACATCACGCCCTGACACTGGTCTTGATTAAAGACAAGACACTCGTCCTGATTAAAGCCCTGACACTGGTCCTAACTAGGACCCTGATGCTCTCAATAACTAACGTCTTCACCTATCCCTAGCTCATTTCCTGACACTACCACTGGCCTGGAAGCTGACTCTGTCCCGAACTAATTTCTTGCCTCTTATCCTCACTGATGACCTAATGCTCTCCCTAATTAAGATCCAGACTAGTCCTAACTAAGGCCCTGACACTGTCGCTAACTAAGGCCCAGAATCTTCATTAATATAGGTCCTGCTACCGGTAATAACTAAAATACGACACAATCCTGAGCTAATATACTGACCCATTTCTAAAGAAGGTCCTGACACTGTCCCTAAGAAATCCCTGTTGCTTTCCCTAAGTCAAGCACTGACCCTGTCCCTACCTGCATCAATGATACTGGTTCTAAATAAGGCCCTGATACACTCAGTGACTAAGGTCTTGACACTATCCCTAGGTCATTTCCTGACATGATACATAAAATTTACCCTAAACCTAGCCCTAGCAAATGTCCTGCCTATTAAGCTAATTGAAGCCCTTACTCTGTGCCTAACACAGACCATGAATATAGGCACAAGGCCGTGACACTGCCACTAAGGCCTAGATGCTCGTCCTAAATCGGACCCAGAACTGACACTCAATAAAGCCCTAACACTATTCCTAACTCAGGCCCTGACACGGTACCTAACAGAGGCCCAGATGCTAGTCCTAACTCAGGCCCTTAGAATGTGTGTAACTATGGCCCCGCTGCCGTCGATATCTAATGTCCTGACACTATCCTTAGCTCATTTCCTGACCCATCTCTTACCAAGGTCCTGAAACTGTCCCTAAGTAGGCCCTGACGCTGTCCCTAAGTGAGACCCTGAGGCTGTCCGTAACAGAGGCCCTGATAATGGCTTTAGCAAAGCCCCTGTGGCCGATCCTACCGAGACCCTTATGCTGCTCCTAAGTCATGCCCTGATACTGTCCCTAGCTAAGGCCCTGACACAAGGCATCACTCAAGCCCTGTCGCTCTTCCCGAGTCTGGATATGACACTGTCCCTACGTGAAGACCTGACACTGGTCTTAAATTAGGCCCTGATGCTCTAAGTACCTGTATCTTGGCACTATTCCTAGGTCATGTCCTGACACTATCCCTAGACCTTAACCTATCCTTGCCTTTAACAAATGTCCAGCCTCTTTTGGTAATTAAATCCCTGATGCTGTCCCAAAATAAGGCCCTGAAATTAGTCCCGAGGCCATGATGCTGCCCCTAACTGAGGCCTGGAAGCTGGTCCTAACTCAGGCCCTGACACAACACCTAACTCAGTCCCTGACACTGTACCTAACTAAGGCTCTGATGCTGTCCCTACCTGAAGCCCTGACACTGGTTCCAATTAAGGCCCTGATACTCCCAGTGACTAAGGTCTTGACACTACCCCTAGGTGATTTTCTGACACGATCCCTAAACTTCACCCTAAGCCTGTCTCTTGCAACTGTCTGGCCTCTTATGCTAACTGAAGCCCTTATGCTGTGCCTAATTCGGGCCCTGAATTTAGTTCCAAGGCCGTGACACTGTCCCTAATTGAGGCCTAGATGCTCTTCCTAAATCTGGCCCAGAACTGTCCCTCATTAAGCCCTAACACTATTCCTAACTCAGGCCCTGACACGGTACCTAACAGAAGCCCAGATGCTAGTCCTAACGCAGGCCCTGACACTGTGTCTAACTAAGGCCCTGCTGCCATTAATATCTAAAGTCCTGACACTATTCTGAGCTAATATCATGACCCAAGTCTTACCAAGGTCCTGAAACTGTCCCAAAATAAGCCATGACGCTGTCCCTAAGGGAGGCCCTGAGGCTGTCCCTATGAGAGAACCTGAGAATATTTTTAACGAAGACACTAATGCTGATCCTACAGAGGCTCTTATACTACTCTTAAGTCATGCCCTGACACTGTCCCTCAATCAGACCCTACAGCTAGGCCTCACTTAGGCCCTGTTGCCATACCTTAGTTAGGCTCTGAAGCTATCCCTACATCAAGCCCTGACACAGGTCCTGATTAAGGCCCTGACTCTCTTCTTAACTAAGGCCCTGATGCTCTCAATAACTAAGGTCTTCACGCTATCCCTAGCTCATTTCCTGACACTATCCCTGGCCTGGAACCTGACTCTTTCCCGAGCTACTTTCCTGCCTCTTATCCTCACAGAAGTCCTAATGTTCTCCCTAACTAAGGCCCAGACTAGACCTACCTAGGAACCAGACACTGTCTCTAACTAAGAATCTGTCCCTAATATAGGCCCTGCTGCCTGAATCTGTTCTTAATATAAGCAGTGCTGCTGGCAATAACTAAAATCCGGACACTATCCTGAGCTAATATCCTGACCCATCTCTAAGCAAGGGCCTGACACTGTCCCTAAGAAAGCCCTGTCGCTGTCCCAAAGTGAAGGCCTGAGGCTGTGCCTAACTCAGGACCTGAAGCTATGCCTAACTGAGGCCTTGCCGATGTGACCACCTCAGCCCTGATCATGTCTTTAACTAAGATCCTATTGCTGACCCAACAAAGGCCCTGATGCAGCTCCTACATCATACTTTGACAGTGTCCCCAGATAAGGGCCTCACTCAGGTGATCTTGCTCTTGCTCTCCCTTAGTCAAGCACTGGAGCTGTCCCTACCTGAAGCCATGATACAGGTTCTACATAAGGCCCTGATACTCTCAGTTTCTAAGGTCTTGACACTATACCTAGGTCATTTCCTGACACGATCCATAAACTTTACCCTACACCTAGCCCTAGCAAATGTCTGGCCTCTGATGTTAATTAAAGCCCTTACTCTGTGCTTAACACAGACACTGAATTTATGCTCAAGGCCATGACACTGTCCGTAACTGAGGCCTAGATGCTCGTCCTAAATCCGGCCCAGAACTGTCCCTCACTAAAGCCCTAACACTATTCGTAACTCAGGCCCTGACACGGTACCTAAGAGAGGCCCAGATGCTAGTCCTAACGCAGGCCCTGACACTGTGTGTAACTATGGCCCTGCTGCCTTCAATATCTAACGTCCTGATATTATCCTGAGCTAATATCATGACGCATGTCTTACAAGGTCCTGAAACTGTCCCAAAATAAGCTGCGACGCTGTCCCTAAGCAAGACCCTGAGGCTGTCCCTATCAGAAGCCCTGAGAAGGTCTTTAACGAAGACCCTAATGCTGATCCTACAAAGGCCCTTATACTACTCCTACATCATGCCCTGACACTGTCCCTAATTCAGGCCCTAAAGATAGGCCTCACTGAGGCCCTGTTGCCGTACCTTAATTAGGATCTGATGCTGTCAGTACATCAAGCCCTGGCACTGGTCCTGATTAAGCCCCTGCCACTGGTCCTAACTACGGCCGTGATGCTCTCAATAACTGAGGTCTTCACGCTATCCCTAGCTCATTTACTGACCCTATCCCTGACCTGAAATCTGACTCTGTCTCGAGCTAATTTCCCACTCCTTGTCCTCACTGAAGCCCTGATGCTCTCCCTAACTAAGGCCCAGACTAGTCCTTACTAAGGCCCTGACACTGTCTCTAACTAAGCCCGGAATCTGTCCCTAATATAGGTCCTGCTGCTGGCAATAACTAAAATGTGGATACTATCCTGAGTTAATAATCTGACCCATTTCTATCCAAGGTCCTGACCCTGTCCGTAAGTAAGCCCTGTCACTGTCCCTAAGAGAAGGTCTGAGGCTGTGCCTAACTCTGGCCCTGAAGCTATGCCTACCTGAGGTCTTGACGATGTGACTACCTCAGGCCCTGATCATGTCTTTAACTAAGACCCTATTGCTGACCCAACAAAGGCCCTGATGCAGCTCCTACGTCATGCTTTGACAGTGTCCCCACCTAAGGCAATGACGCTAGGCCTCACTCAGGCCCTGTGGTTCTCCCTAAGTCAGGCTCTGCCGCTGTCCCTACCTGAAGCCCTGATACTGGTTCTAATTAAGGCCCTGATACTCTCAGTGAATAAGTTCTTGACACTACCCCTAGGTCATTTCCTGACACGATCCATAAACTTTACCCTAAGTCTGTCCCTTGCAACTGTCCTTCTTCTTATGCTAACTGAAGCCCTTATGCTGTGCCTAAGTCAGGCCCTTAATTTAGTCCTAAGGCCGTGACACTGTCCCTAACTGAGGCCCAGATGCTCTTCTTAAATCTGGCCCAGAACTGTCCCTCACTAAAGCCCTAATATTATTACTAACTCAGCCCCTGACACGGTACCTAACAGAGGCCACAATGCTAGTCCTAACACAGGCCCTGACATTGTGTCTAACTAAGGCCCTGGTGCCGTCAATACCTAAAGTCCTGAGATTATCCTGACATAATATACTGAAACATGTCATACCAAGTTCCTGAAACTGTCTGAAAGGAAGATCTGACTTTGTCCCTAAGTGAGGCCCTGAGGCTGTCCCTATCAGAGACCCTGAGAATGTGTTTAACGAAGACCCTAGTGCTGATCCTACAAAGGCCCTTATACTACTCCAATGTGATGCCCTGACACTGTCCCTAATTCAGGCCCTAAAGATTGTCCTCAGTCCTTGTTGCCATACCTTAGTTAGGCTCTGACCCTGTCCCTACATCAAGCCCTTACACTGGTCCTGATTAAGGCCCTGATACTGATCCTAACTAAGGCCCTGATGCTCTCAATAACTAAGGTCTTCACGCTGTCCCTAGCTCATTGCCTGACACTATCCCTGGCCTGGAACCTGACTCTGTCCCGAGCTAATTTCCTGCCTCTTATCCTCACTGAAGCCCTAATGCTCTCCCTAACTAAAGCCCAGACTAGTCCTATCTAAGTCCCTGACACTGTCTCTAACTAAGGCCCGGAATCTGTCCCTAATATAGGACCTGCTGCTGGCAATAACTGAAATCCGGACACTCTCGTGAGTGAAGAATCTGACCCATTTCTAACCAAGGGCCTGACACTGTCCCTAAGAAAGCCCTGTCTCTGTCCCTAAGTGAAGGCCTGAGGCTGTGCCTAACTCTGGCCATGAAGCTATGCCCAACTGAGGCCTTGAAGCTGTGACCATATCAGGCCCTGATAATGTCTTTAACTAAGACCCTATTGCTGACACAACAAAGGCCCTGATGCAGTGCCTACACCATGCCCTGACGGTGTCACAAGCTAAGGGTCTGCTGCTAGGCCTAAATCAGTATTAGTAAGTATAAGTAAGTATACTGCGTGGCTATCTGCAAAAGCGGGCCTGATGGCAAAAGGCATGTTTCCCATTTTGAAAGCTTTATTCATGGGGCCTTGAATTTCCCGGAGAGGCATAGTGTTCACAGCTCTGTAGTAATTGTAGGCTTGGCTCCGGGAAGAAATGGGGTTTTCTCTACAAAAACATGGTGCTTCCAAGGCCTGGTTGGGAGCTGATGCTGCCATTCTCTATACCTACGTGAAGACCAAAAGTCAGCCGTTGCCTCGAGGTAAGTCCCTGAATTGCCCTGCTGAAGCGGAGGCATGCAGCAGTTTCAAAATGGACGTCGTCGCAGTGCAGGAAGGCTTTTTTTTTCTTTGTACACGGGCCTCTCACTGTTGTGGCCTCTCCCGTTCCGGAGCAGAAACTACAGATGCGCAGGCTCAGCGGCCTTGGCTCTCGGGACTATTCACTCCGGGACATGTTGGAACTTCCCGGTCCAGGGCACGAACTCGTGTCTCCTGCATCGGCAGGCAGACCCTCCACCACTGCACCACCAGGGAAGCCCGAAGTTCTGCACTAGCTTAACGTTAACACACTTTTCCGGACACATAGAACACTCGCGTGGGCACCCTATTCCCTGCAAGGACACTGAGTAGCGGCAGGCTCAACTGTTCTGCTCAGAAACATCCAGGCCCGGAAGCCATTCCCAGTCACTCTGTGTATGGCGAGTGTAGGGAAACACACTGCACTCTTCCTTGGGACAGCTAGATTTCCTCAGCACACCAACAGCTGCAGGAAGTCTGTTCTCTCACGGCCTACATGCCATAGAAGTCTGCCACATTGCCCTCATCTGAGCTGCACCTGGAAAAACCATCTGCTTCGCATTCCTTCTAAGAACTCATACTCGAAGACACCATACCATGAGGACATAGCCGGCATGCTTTCCTACTGTAATTAAAGCAGAGCTCTTCCTGTTAAACTGCAGCATTTAGGAAGAGACTAAGGACCGAGAGCCTACTTAGAGCGTTCCTGGATGAGGGAGTTCCCTGCATGTTGAACACCCTGTGAAGAAAAGTTGATTCAGGGAGGAGCCTAGCGTGTAGCTAGAGCCTCCTTTGACTTGTGAGAAAACACAAGGATATAGGCTGCATGGTCACTGGAAATGGGGGCCAGATCACAGAAATCTTCCCTGCCCATTTATTTTCCCACTTTTTTTTTTGCAATATGTGGGCCTCTAACTGTTGTGGCCTCTCCCGTTGCGGATCACAGGCTCCAGAAGCCCAGGCCCAGCGGCCATGGCTCACGGGCCCAGCCGCTCTGCGTCCTGTGGGATCTTCCCAGACTGGGCTACGAAACCGTGTCAACGGCTTCGGCAGGCGGACTCTCAACAACTGCGCCCCCAGGGAAACCCCGCTTGCCCATTTTGAAAGGTCCATTCATGCTGTTTGGGACCTTCCCAAAGTACAGGTTTCTGACGGGTCTGTAGGAAGTGTAGGCAGTACTCTGGGAAAAAAGTAATTTTCGCTAAATATACAGGGTGCTACCGTAGCCTGTTTAGGAGCAGCATATGATTATAGGCCTAACTTTAGACTGCCTTCGTTGACGCAGTTCGCTAAACGCAGGACACCCTGCGAATAGAAGTTCATTCAGGGAAGGACTCATTGTGTACCTTGTGAGAGAAAGGCTGCTTGTGTTCCACCTGCAACTAAAGGAGACTGCTTCATGTAACACTGCAGTGTTTTGGGAGAGGAAATGCTTATGGGCAAAACTAGAGCCTGTCTTCTTGGAGGCAGTTTGCTACACGCAGAAGGCCCTCCGAAAGAAGTTGATTCACGTAAGGGCCCATTATGAAACTTCTGTGTCTTTTGACATCTTAAATTTACAGGTAAGTAAACTGCGTGTCTACCTGCAAATGCGGGCCTGATGGCACAAGGTGTGTTTTCCATTTTGAAAGTTCTATTCACGGGACCTTGAAATTCCCGGAAAGGTATACTGTTCACAGCTCTGTAGTAACTGTAGGCTTGGCTCCGGGAAGAAATGGGGTTTTCTCTACTAAAACATGGTGTTTCCAAGGCCTGGTTGGGAGCTGATGCTGCCATTCTCTATACCTACGTGAAGACCAAAAGTCAGCCGTTGCCTCGAGGTAAGTCCCTGAATTGCCCTGCTGAAGCGGAGGCATGCAGCAGTTTCAAAATGGACGTCATCGCAGTGCAAGAAGGCTTTTTTTTTTCTTTGTACACGGGCCTCTCACTGTTGTGGCCTCTCCCGTTCCGGAGCAGAAACTACAGATGCGCAGGCTCAGCGGCCTTGGCTCTCGGGACTATTCACTCCAGGGCATGTTGGAACTTCCCGGTCCGGGGCACGAACTCGTGTCTCCTGCATCGGCAGGCAGACCCTCCACCACTGCGCCACCAGGGAAGCCTGAAGTTCTGCATTAGTTTAACGTTAGCACACTTTTCCGGACACATAGAACACTCGCGTGGGCACCCTATTCCCTGCAAGGACACTGAGTAGCGGCAGGCTCAACTGTTCTGCTCAGAAACATCCAGGCCCGGAAGCCATTCCCAGTCACTCTGTGTATGGCGAGTGTAGGGAAACACACTGCACTCTTCCTTGGGACAGCTAGATTTCCTCAGCATGCCAACAGCTGCAGGAAGTCTGTTCTCTCACGGCCTACATGCCATAGAAGTCTGCCACATTGCCCTCATCTGAGCTGCACCTGGAAAAACCATCTGCTTCGCATTCCTTCTAAGAATTCATACTCGAAGACACCATACCATGAGGACATAGCTGGCATGCATTCCAACTGTAATTAAAGCAGAGCTCTTCCTGTTAAACTGCAGCATTTAGGAAGAGACTAAGGACCGAGAGCCTACTTAGAGCGTTCCTGGGTGAGGGAGTTCCCTGCATGTTGAACCACCTGTGAAGAAATGTTGATTCAGGGAGGGGACTGGCGTGTAGCTAGAGCCTCCTTTGACTTGTGAGAAAACACAAGGACATAGGCTGCATGTTCACTAGAGACGGAGGCCAGATGGCAGAAATCTTCCCTGCCCATTTATTTTCCCCCTTTTTTTGCAATATGCTGACCCCTAACTGTTGTGGCCTCTCCCGTAGTGGATCACAGGCTCCAGAACCACAGGCCCAGTGGCCATGGCTCACGGGCCCAGCCGCTCTGCGTCCTGAAGGGTCTTCCCGGACCGGGCCACGAACCTGTGTCCCCGGCTTCGGCAGGCGGACTGGCAAACACTGCGCCACCAGGGCAGCCCGAAGTGAACGGTCCCATTGCGAGCCGGTCTCGTCCGTGAAAGAGCCACGTGAGGCTGATCTCCAACAGTCGGGCTCCACACCTGGAGCCTTTTGGACAGGGCAGTCCTGAGCCGATGTGCCCACCAGGGGACGCGACCAAAGTTTACGTACCACAGGAAAGCGCATCAAGGCCTCGTGTTCTCTCCATGAAATGAACGTGAGCTTGAAGGGTGATGCGTCAGCGTGCACTGTGAACACCTCGCTGGCACGCCTGTCTTCGCCCCCTCTCACGGTCTCACGCACCCGGGCTCAGTTCCGTGTAGGAATGCTGAGTGGGAGCGCCAGCCTCGCTTCTGGACTCTAAAGCCTTCCACCCCCTAATGGCAGGTTGTGTGTGTCTCTCACGTGGGGGGAGGAATGAGGTCGCCCACAGAGGTTCTGCCATGAAAGATCTAAAGACGCACGCTGCTGAGGAGCTTGTTCCTCATGGAGCGTCCCCGAAGGCCAGAAGAATGCCGAAGGTCTCTTTCAAAGCTGCCGGACGCTCTGCCGTTCTAGGCCTGAGATACGGACCTTGTGACGGCACTGTAACCCCACGAGATTCAGGAGACATCGCCAGTGCGAGTGGCAATCCGGAAGGAGGAACCTTCAAGGCGGAGTGTCCTTTCCTGTGCAAAACGGCGCCCAAGTGGCTGAGGCAGGGAGCATTTTCCTTCACAGAACCGGCGTCCTCGTATGCCTGTGGGTTACTCTAAAGAAACGACACTGTGAGCAACCTCTTCGAAAAGGCCTTCGCAAGCGACTTGGAGACAACAGCAGCGCAGTGGAGGCACAGACCATTATCCTAGAGAGCAGCACAGTGTCTCTAGCAGTGATCGCTTCCCGGAGGATATTTAAGCCACACCGAGATTCCAGCAGGGAGTTTTGCCTTATAGCAGTACAACTCATTCAGGAAAGAGGGATGAGGTGTAGGGCTAATCTACATGCGCTCATGCTCTGTGTCTCCGAGAAGGTTTCACGGAGCAGAATGCATCACCGACCGCTACCACGTGTGTGCACCAAAGAAGCCCTGTGCCGTGGGTGTTCTCAGGCCGACAGCGAAGACCTAGGTGTGTGTTGCACCCGCGCTCGGTGGTTCACACGTTGCGTGACCCTGTGCCTTTGGAAGTTGTTCAGAGAGGGTGGCACCTGCGTGCAGCGAGCGCAAGAGGTGTAGAGTGTAGAGGCCTTTCACACTGGAGGAAGGGCTTGCATCTCATGGAGAAAATGTGTATGTCGCCCGGGAGACGGAGGCGCGCTCTTGTCACCGTTTCGTCTGCCCGTTTAAAGCACAAGTGTTTGTACTCGATCTGGGCTGCCTGGTGAAACGCTTGGCAGTCCGCATCACCCTGAGCACCTTTCCTGAAGTTTGGTTCGTAGCTGGGTAAACTCGGGCTTCAGAGGCTTAGATGAGACCAAACGTGTTCAGCTTGTGGCGAAAGCCTTTGACCAGAGGCATATACGCTTGTGCTTGGGGCGAGGGCTAGGCAAGAACGTTTACACACTGGGTTTTTATCTTTACCCTAAGCTGTCCCTTTTGGCTGCAGCAGGCGGAGAGAACCCGCGGAGAGAGAACAGCTGCGAAGTGGATGCACAGAACAGTCACCTCGATACCAGCCCCAGGGTCCCAAGCAACGATCCTTCCCCGGAGGGTACTTAACCCACCCAGGGATTCAAGCAGGGAGTTCGCCTTGTCCAACTCGCACAGGAGACTGGCATGAGATGTAGGGCTCATCTACTTGCGTTCACACTACGTGGCCCGGAGAAGTTCTCACGGAGCCGAATCCAGCACCCTTCCTCCACCACGTGTGTACACAAAGGAGCGCTGGGCAGTGGGTGTTCTCAAGGCCAAGAGAGAAGCCCTTGTTCTGTGCTGCACCTGCTGGGTGGTTCAAAGGTTTTCTGACCTTCCTGCTCTGGAAGCTTTTCAGAGCTGAGGCTACGCCTGGGCAGCGAAAGCAGAGAGGCGTAGAGGCCTTGCACACTGAAGGCGTGGGCCTGTTTCCTATGGAGAAAGTGTACGTCGCCCAACCCCCACCCCCACCCCACCCCACCCCAACCCACCCCCAGCTGGAGGCGCGCGGGTTGACACCATTTTGTCCTGCCCATGGAAAATACAAAGAGGCGTACACGATTTGGGCTGTCTGGTGAAAGAATTTGGAATCGGCGGCACCCTGAGTACCTTTCCCGAAGTTTGCTTCCTAGCTGGTTAAACTCGGCATTCAGAGGCGAGATGAGAACAAACTTGCTCCGCGTGCGGCAAAGTGCCTTGATGCCCTGCCCTAAATGTTTGAGCTTCTGGCCAGCGTCATGCAAGTACTTTGACACGTAGGATTCTCACTTTTACTCCAAGCTGTCCCTGTTGGCTGAAGCAGTCGGCGTGTCTGTATCGCAGCCTGGGAGGCCGGGCATTGGGGGAGTCTGCCAAGTGACTGGCCTCCATTTATAGCTAACTGAGAAACTGCGTCAAAGCTTTCAGGAGCCTCTTACAGGGAATGGTTGCAGTTGGGAATTGGAGACTGTGCTGGCAAACGTCAGCAGCTCCTCTCCCTCGGAGGGCTCTTGGTGTGCCAACTCCTAACAGCCAGCACGGTCCCCAGCTCGTGAACGGTCCCATTGCGAGCCGGTCTCGTCCGTGAAAGAGCCACGTGAGGCTGATCTCCAACAGTCGGGCTCCACACCTGGAGCCTTTTGGACAGGGCAGTCCTGAGCCGATGTGCCCACCAGGGGACGCGACCAAAGTTTACGTACCACAGGAAAGCGCATCAAGGCCTCGTGTTCTCTCCATGAAATGAACGTGAGCTTGAAGGGTGATGCGTCAGCGTGCACTGTGAACACCTCGCTGGTACGCCTGTCTTCGCCCCCTCTCACGGTCTCACGCACCCGGGCTCAGTTCCGTGTAGGAATGCTGTGCGGGAGCGCCAGCCTCGCTTCTGGACTCTAAAGCCTTCCACCCCCTAATGGCAGGTTGTGTGTGTCTCTCACGTGGGGGGAGGAATGAGGTCGCCCACAGAGGTTCTGCCATGAAAGATCTAAAGACGCACGCTGCTGAGGAGCTTGTTCCTCATGGAGCGTCCCCGAAGGCCAGAAGAATGCCGAAGGTCTCTTTCAAAGCTGCCGGACGCTCTGCCGTTCTAGGCCTGAGATACGGACCTTGTGACGGCACTGTAACCCCACGAGATTCAGGAGACATCGCCAGTGCGAGTGGCAATACGGAAGGAGGAACCTTCAAGGCGGAGTGTCCTTTCCTGTGCAAAACGGCGCCCAAGTGGCTGAGGCAGGGAGCATTTTCCTTCACAGAACCGGCATCCTCGTATGCCTGTGGGTTACTCTAAAGAAACGACACTGTGAGCAACCTCTTCGAAAAGGCCTTCGCAAGCGACTTGGAGACAACAGCAGCGCAGTGGAGGCACAGACCATTATCCTAGAGAGCAGCACAGTGTCTCTAGCAGCGATCGCTTCCCGGAGGATACTTAAGCCACACCGAGATTCCAGCAGGGAGTTTTGCCTTATAGCAGTACAACTCACTCAGGAAAGAGGGATGAGGTGTAGGGCTAATCTACGTGCGCTCACGCTCTGTGTCCCCGAAAAGGTTTCACGGAGCAGAATGCATCACCGACCGCTACCACGTGTGTGCACCAAAGAAGCCCTGTGCCGTGGGTGTTCTCAGGCCGACAGCGAAGACCTAGGTGTGTGCTGCACCCGCGCTCGGTGGTTCACACGTTGCGTGACCCTGTGCCTTTGGAAGATGTTCAGAGCGGGTGGCACCTGCGTGCTGCGAGCGCAAGAGGTGTAGAGTGTAGAGGCCTTTCACACTGGAGGAAGGGCTTGCATCTCGTGGAGAAAATGTGTACGTCGCCCGGGAGACGGAGGCGCGCTCTTGTCACCGTTTCGTCTACCCGTTTAAAGCACAAGTGTTTGTACTCGATCTGGGCTGCCTGGTGAAACGCTTGGCAGTCCGCATCACCCTGAGCACCTTTCCTGAAGTTTGGTTCGTAGCTGGGTAAACTCGGGCTTCAGAGGCTTAGATGAGACCAAACGTGTTCAGCTTGTGGCGAAAGCCTTTGACCAGAGGCATATACGCTTGTGCTTGGGGCGAGGGCTAGGCAAGAACGTTTACACACTGGGTTTTTATCTTTACCCTAAGCTGTCTCTTTTGGCTGCAGCAGGCGGAGAGAACCCGCGGAGAGAGAACAGCTGCGAAGTGGATGCACAGAACAGTCACCTCGATACCAGCCCCGGGGTCCCAAGCAACGATCCTTCCCCGGAGGGTACTTAACCCACCCAGGGATTCAAGCAGGGAGTTCGCCTTGTCCAACTCGCACAGGAGACTGGCATGAGATGTAGGGCTCATCTACTTGCGTTCACACTACGTGGCCCGGAGAAGTTCTCACGGAGCCGAATCCAGCACCCTTCCTCCACCACGTGTGTACACAAAGGAGCGCTGGGCAGTGGGTGTTCTCAAGGCCAAGAGAGAAGCCCTTGTTCTGTGCTGCACCTGCTGGGTGGTTCAAAGGTTTTCTGACCTTCCTGCTCTGGAAGCTTTTCAGAGCTGAGGCTACGCCTGGGCAGCGAAAGCAGAGAGGCGTAGAGGCCTTTCACACTGAAGGCGTGGGCCTGTTTCCCATGGAGAAAGTGTACATCGCCCAACCCCCACCTCCACCCCACCCCACCCCAACCCACCCCCAGCTGGAGGCGTGCGGGTTGACACCATTTTGTCCTGCCCATGGAAAATACAAAGAGGTGTACACGATTTGGGCTGTCTGGTGAAAGAATTTGGAATCGGCGGCACCCTGAGTACCTTTCCCGAAGTTTGCTTCCTAGCTGGTTAAACTCGGCATTCAGAGGCGAGATGAGAACAAACTTGCTCCGCGTGCGGCAAAGTGCCTTGATGCCCTGCCCTAAATGTTTGAGCTTCTGGCCAGCGTCATGCAAGTACTTTGACACGTAGGATTCTGACTTTTACTCCAAGCTGTCCCTGTTGGCTGAAGCAGTCGGCGTGTCTGTATCGCAGCCTGGGAGGCCGGGCGTTGGGGGAGTCTGCCAAGTGACTGGCCTCCATTTATAGCTAACTGAGAAACTGCGTCAAAGCTTGCAGGAGCCTCTTACAGGGAATGGTTGCAGTTGGGAATTGGAGACTGTGCTGGCAAACGTCAGCAGCTCCTCTCCCTCGGAGGGCTCTTGGTGTGCCAACTCCTAACAGCCATCACGGTCCCCAGCTCGTGAACGGTCCCATTGCGAGCCGGTCTCATCCGTGAAAGAGCCACGTGAGGCTGATCTCCAACAGTCGGGCTCCACACCTGGAGCCTTTTGGACAGGGCAGTCCTGAGCCGATGTGCCCACCAGGGGACGCGACCAAAGTTTACGTACCACAGGAAAGCGCATCAAGGCCTCGTGTTCTCTCCATGAAATGAACGTGAGCTTGAAGGGTGATGCGTCAGCGTGCACTGTGAACACCTCGCTGGTACGCCTGTCTTCGCCCCCTCTCACGGTCTCACGCACCCGGGCTCAGTTCCGTGTAGGAATGCTGTGCGGGAGCGCCAGCCCCGCTTCTGGACTCTAAAGCCTTCCACCCCCTAATGGCAGGTTGTGTGTGTCTCTCACGTGGGGGGAGGAATGAGGTCGCCCACAGAGGTTCTGCCATGAAAGATCTAAAGACGCACGCTGCTGAGGAGCTTGTTCCTCATGGAGCGTCCCCGAAGGCCAGAAGAATGCCGAAGGTCTCTTTCAAAGCTGCCGGACGCTCTGCCGTTCTAGGCCTGAGATACGGACCTTGTGACGGCACTGTAACCCCACGAGATTCAGGAGACATCGCCAGTGCGAGTGGCAATCCGGAAGGAGGAACCTTCAAGGCGGAGTGTCCTTTCCTGTGCAAAACGGCGCCCAAGTGGCTGAGGCAGGGAGCATTTTCCTTCACAGAACCGGCATCCTCGTATGCCTGTGGGTTACTCTAAAGAAACGACACTGTGAGCAACCTCTTCGAAAAGGCCTTCGCAAGCGACTTGGAGACAACAGCAGCGCAGTGGAGGCACAGACCATTATCCTAGAGAGCAGCACAGTGTCTCTAGCAGCGATCGCTTCCCGGAGGATACTTAAGCCACACCGAGATTCCAGCAGGGAGTTTTGCCTTATAGCAGTACAACTCACTCAGGAAAGAGGGATGAGGTGTAGGGCTAATCTACGTGCGCTCACGCTCTGTGTCCCCGAGAAGGTTTCACGGAGCAGAATGCATCACCGACCGCTACCACGTGTGTGCACCAAAGAAGCCCTGTGCCGTGGGTGTTCTCAGGCCGACAGCGAAGACCTAGGTGTGTGCTGCACCCGCGCTCGGTGGTTCACACGTTGCGTGACCCTGTGCCTTTGGAAGATGTTCAGAGCGGGTGGCACCTGCGTGCTGCGAGCGCAAGAGGTGTAGAGTGTAGAGGCCTTTCACACTGGAGGAAGGGCTTGCATCTCGTGGAGAAAATGTGTACGTCGCCCGGGAGACGGAGGCGCGCTCTTGTCACCGTTTCGTCTGCCCGTTTAAAGCACAAGTGTTTGTACTCGATCTGGGCTGCCTGGTGAAACGCTTGGCAGTCCGCATCACCCTGAGCACCTTTCCTGAAGTTTGGTTCGTAGCTGGGTAAACTCGGGCTTCAGAGGCTTAGATGAGACCAAACGTGTTCAGCTTGTGGCGAAAGCCTTTGACCAGAGGCATATACGCTTGTGCTTGGGGCGAGGGCTAGGCAAGAACGTTTACACACTGGGTTTTTATCTTTACCCTAAGCTGTCTCTTTTGTCTGCAGCAGGCGGAGAGAACCCGTGGAGAGAGAACAGCTGCGAAGTGGATGCACAGAACAGTCACCTCGATACCAGCCCCGGGGTCCCAAGCAACGATCCTTCCCCGGAGGGTACTTAACCCACCCAGGGATTCAAGCAGGGAGTTCGCCTTGTCCAACTCGCACAGGAGACTGGCATGAGATGTAGGGCTCATCTACTTGCGTTCACACTACGTGGCCCGGAGAAGTTCTCACGGAGCCGAATCCAGCACCCTTCCTCCACCACGTGTGTACACAAAGGAGCGCTGGGCAGTGGGTGTTCTCAAGGCCAAGAGAGAAGCCCTTGTTCTGTGCTGCACCTGCTGGGTGGTTCAAAGGTTTTCTGACCTTCCTGCTCTGGAAGCTTTTCAGAGCTGAGGCTACGCCTGGGCAGCGAAAGCAGAGAGGCGTAGAGGCCTTTCACACTGAAGGCGTGGGCCTGTTTCCCATGGAGAAAGTGTACGTCGCCCAACCCCCACCCCCACCCCACCCCACCCCAACCCACCCCCAGCTGGAGGCGTGCGGGTTGACACCATTTTGTCCTGCCCATGGAAAATACAAAGAGGCGTACACGATTTGGGCTGTCTGGTGAAAGAATTTGGAATCGGCGGCACCCTGAGTACCTTTCCCGAAGTTTGCTTCCTAGGTGGTTAAACTCGGCATTCAGAGGCGAGATGAGAACAAACTTGCTCCGCGTGCGGCAAAGTGCCTTGATGCCCTGCCCTAAATGTTTGAGCTTCTGGCCAGCGTCATGCAAGTACTTTGACACGTAGGATTCTGACTTTTACTCCAAGCTGTCCCTGTTGGCTGAAGCAGTCGGCGTGTCTGTATCGCAGCCTGGGAGGCCGGGCGTTGGGGGAGTCTGCCAAGTGACTGGCCTCCATTTATAGCTAACTGAGAAACTGCGTCAAAGCTTGCAGGAGCCTCTTACAGGGAATGGTTGCAGTTGGGAATTGGAGACTGTGCTGGCAAACATCAGCAGCTCCTCTCCCTCGGAGGGCTCTTGGTGTGCCAACTCCTAACAGCCATCACGGTCCCCAGCTCGTGAACGGTCCCATTGCGAGCCGGTCTCGTCCGTGAAAGAGCCACGTGAGGCTGATCTCCAACAGTCGGGCTCCACACCTGGAGCCTTTTGGACAGGGCAGTCCTGAGCCGATGTGCCCACCAGGGGACGCGACCAAAGTTTACGTACCACAGGAAAGCGCATCAAGGCCTCGTGTTCTCTCCATGAAATGAACGTGAGCTTGAAGGGTGATGCGTCAGCGTGCACTGTGAACAGCTCGCTGGCACGCCTGTCTTCGCCCCCTCTCACGGTCTCACGCACCCGGGCTCAGTTCCGTGTAGGAATGCTGTGCGGGAGCGCCAGCCCCGCTTCTGGACTCTAAAGCCTTCCACCCCCTAATGGCAGGTTGTGTGTGTCTCTCACGTGGGGGGAGGAATGAGGTCGCCCACAGAGGTTCTGCCATGAAAGATCTAAAGACGCACGCTGCTGAGGAGCTTGTTCCTCATGGAGCATCCCCGAAGGCCAGAAGAATGCCGAAGGTCTCTTTCAAAGCTGCCGGACGCTCTGCCGTTCTAGGCCTGAGATACGGACCTTGTGACGGCACTGTAACCCCACGAGATTCAGGAGACATCGCCAGTGCGAGTGGCAATCCGGAAGGAGGAACCTTCAAGGCGGAGTGTCCTTTCCTGTGCAAAACGGCGCCCAAGTGGCTGAGGCAGGGAGCATTTTCCTTCACAGAACCGGCATCCTCGTATGCCTGTGGGTTACTCTAAAGAAACGACACTGTGAGCAACCTCTTCGAAAAGGCCTTCGCAAGCGACTTGGAGACAACAGCAGCGCAGTGGAGGCACAGACCATTATCCTAGAGAGCAGCACAGTGTCTCTAGCAGCGATCGCTTCCCGGAGGATACTTAAGCCACACCGAGATTCCAGCAGGGAGTTTTGCCTTATAGCAGTACAACTCACTCAGGAAAGAGGGATGAGGTGTAGGGCTAATCTACGTGCGCTCACGCTCTGTGTCCCCGAGAAGGTTTCACGGAGCAGAATGCATCACCGACCGCTACCACGTGTGTGCACCAAAGAAGCCCTGTGCCGTGGGTGTTCTCAGGCCGACAGCGAAGACCTAGGTGTGTGCTGCACCCGCGCTCGGTGGTTCACACGTTGCGTGACCCTGTGCCTTTGGAAGATGTTCAGAGCGGGTGGCACCTGCGTGCTGCGAGCGCAAGAGGTGTAGAGTGTAGAGGCCTTTCACACTGGAGGAAGGGCTTGCATCTCGTGGAGAAAATGTGTACGTCGCCCGGGAGACGGAGGCGCGCTCTTGTCACCGTTTCGTCTGCCCGTTTAAAGCACAAGTGTTTGTACTCGATCTGGGCTGCCTGGTGAAACGCTTGGCAGTCCGCATCACCCTGAGCACCTTTCCTGAAGTTTGGTTCGTAGCTGGGTAAACTCGGGCTTCAGAGGCTTAGATGAGACCAAACGTGTTCAGCTTGTGGCGAAAGCCTTTGACCAGAGGCATATACGCTTGTGCTTGGGGCGAGGGCTAGGCAAGAACGTTTACACACTGGGTTTTTATCTTTACCCTAAGCTGTCTCTTTTGGCTGCAGCAGGCGGAGAGAACCCGCGGAGAGAGAACAGCTGCGAAGTGGATGCACAGAACAGTTACCTCGATACCAGCCCCGGGGTCCCAAGCAACGATCCTTCCCCGGAGGGTAATTAACCCACCCAGGGATTCAAGCAGGGAGTTCGCCTTGTCCAACTCGCACAGGAGACTGGCATGAGATGTAGGGCTCATCTACTTGCGTTCACACTACGTGGCCCGGAGAAGTTCTCACGGAGCCGAATCCAGCACCCTTCCTCCACCATGTGTGTACACAAAGGAGCGCTGGGCAGTGGGTGTTCTCAAGGCCAAGAGAGAAGCCCTTGTTCTGTGCTGCACCTGCTGGGTGGTTCAAAGGTTTTCTGACCTTCCTGCTCTGGAAGCTTTTCAGAGCTGAGGCTACGCCTGGGCAGCGAAAGCAGAGAGGCGTAGAGGCCTTTCACACTGAAGGCGTGGGCCTGTTTCCTATGGAGAAAGTGTACGTCGCCCAACCCCCACCCCCACCCCACCCCACCCCAACCCACCCCCAGCTGGAGGCGTGCGGGTTGACACCATTTTGTCCTGCCCATGGAAAATACAAAGAGGCGTACACGATTTGGGCTGTCTGGTGAAAGAATTTGGAATCGGTGGCACCCTGAGTACCTTTCCCGAAGTTTGCTTCCTAGCTGGTTAAACTCGGCATTCAGAGGCGAGATGAGAACAAACTTGCTCCGCGTGCGGCAAACTGCCTTGATGCCCTGCCCTAAATGTTTGAGCTTCTGGCCAGTGTCATGCAAGTACTTTGACACGTAGGATTCTGACTTTTACTCCAAGCTGTCCCTGTTGGCTGAAGCAGTCGGCGTGTCTGTATCGCAGCCTGGGAGGCCGGGCGTTGGGGGAGTCTGCCAAGTGACTGGCCTCCATTTATAGCTAACTGAGAAACTGCGTCAAAGCTTGCAGGAGCCTCTTACAGGGAATGGTTGCAGTTGGGAATTGGAGACTGTGCTGGCAAACGTCAGCAGCTCCTCTCCCTCGGAGGGCTCTTGGTGTGCCAACTCCTAACAGCCAGCACGGTCCCCAGCTCGTGAACGGTCCCATTGCGAGCCGGTCTCGTCCGTGAAAGAGCCACGTGAGGCTGATCTCCAACAGTCGGGCTCCACACCTGGAGCCTTTTGGACAGGGCAGTCCTGAGCCGATGTGCCCACCAGGGGACGCGACCAAAGTTTACGTACCACAGGAAAGCGCATCAAGGCCTCGTGTTCTCTCCATGAAATGAACGTGAGCTTGAAGGGTGATGCGTCAGCGTGCACTGTGAACACCTCGCTGGTACGCCTGTCTTCGCCCCCGTCACGGTCTCACGCACCCGGGCTCAGTTCCGTGTAGGAATGCTGAGTGGGAGCGCCAGCCTCGCTTCTGGACTCTAAAGCCTTCCACCCCCTAATGGCAGGTTGTGTGTGTCTCTCACGTGGGGGGAGGAATGAGGTCGCCCACAGAGGTTCTGCCATGAAAGATCTAAAGACGCACGCTGCTGAGGAGCTTGTTCCTCATGGAGCGTCCCCGAAGAACAGAAGAATGCCGAAGGTCTCTTTCAAAGCTGCCGGACGCTCTGCCGTTCTAGGCCTGAGATACGGACCTTGTGACGGCACTGTAACCCCACGAGATTCAGGAGACATCGCCAGTGCGAGTGGCAATCCGGAAGGAGGAACCTTCAAGGCGGAGTGTCCTTTCCTGTGCAAAACGGCGCCCAAGTGGCTGAGGCAGGGAGCATTTTCCTTCACAGAACCGGCATCCTCGTATGCCTGTGGGTTACTCTAAAGAAACGACACTGTGAGCAACCTCTTCGAAAAGGCCTTCGCAAGCGACTTGGAGACAACAGCAGCGCAGTGGAGGCACAGACCATTATCCTAGAGAGCAGCACAGTGTCTCTAGCAGCGATCGCTTCCCGGAGGATACTTAAGCCACACCGAGATTCCAGCAGGGAGTTTTGCCTTATAGCAGTACAACTCACTCAGGAAAGAGGGATGAGGTGTAGGGCTAATCTACGTGCGCTCACGCTCTGTGTCCCCGAGAAGGTTTCACGGAGCAGAATGCATCACCGACCGCTACCACGTGTGTGCACCAAAGAAGCCCTGTGCCGTGGGTGTTCTCAGGCCGACAGCGAAGACCTAGGGGTGTGCTGCACCCGCGCTCGGTGGTTCACACGTTGCGTGACCCTGTGCCTTTGGAAGATGTTCAGAGCGGGTGGCACCTGCGTGCTGCGAGCGCAAGAGGTGTAGAGTGTAGAGGCCTTTCACACTGGAGGAAGGGCTTGCATCTCGTGGAGAAAATGTGTACGTCGCCCGGGAGACGGAGGCGCGCTCTTGTCACCGTTTCGTCTGCCCGTTTAAAGCACAAGTGTTTGTACTCTATCTGGGCTGCCTGGTGAAACGCTTGGCAGTCCGCATCACCCTGAGCACCTTTCCTGAAGTTTGATTCGTAGCTGGGTAAACTCGGGCTTCAGAGGCTTAGATGAGACCAAACGTGTTCAGCTTGTGGCGAAAGCCTTTGACCAGAGGCATATACGCTTGTGCTTGGGGCGAGGGCTAGGCAAGAACGTTTACACACTGGGTTTTTATCTTTACCCTAAGCTGTCCCTTTTGGCTGCAGCAGGCGGAGAGAACCCGCGGAGAGAGAACAGCTGCGAAGTGGATGCACAGAACAGTCACCTCGATACCAGCCCCGGGGTCCCAAGCAACGATCCTTCCCCGGAGGGTACTTAACCCACCCAGGGATTCAAGCAGGGAGTTCGCCTTGTCCAACTCGCACAGGAGACTGGCATGAGATGTAGGGCTCATCTACTTGCGTTCACACTACGTGGTCCGGAGAAGTTCTCACGGAGCCGAATCCAGCACCCTTCCTCCACCACGTGTGTACACAAAGGAGCGCTGGGCAGTGGGTGTTCTCAAGGCCAAGAGAGAAGCCCTTGTTCTGTGCTGCACCTGCTGGGTGGTTCAAAGGTTTTCTGACCTTCCTGCTCTGGAAGCTTTTCAGAGCTGAGGCTACGCCTGGGCAGCGAAAGCAGAGAGGCGTAGAGGCCTTTCACACTGAAGGCGTGGGCCTGTTTCCTATGGAGAAAGTGTACGTCGCCCAACCCCCACCCCCACCCCACCCCACCCCAACCCACCCCCAGCTGGAGGCGTGCGGGTTGACACCATTTTGTCCTGCCCATGGAAAATACAAAGAGGCGTACACGATTTGGGCTGTCTGGTGAAAGAATTTGGAATCGGCGGCACCCTGAGTACCTTTCCCGAAGTTTGCTTCCTAGCTGGTTAAACTCGGCATTCAGAGGCGAGATGAGAACAAACTTGCTCCGCGTGCGGCAAAGTGCCTTGATGCCCTGCCCTAAATGTTTGAGCTTCTGGCCAGCGTCATGCAAGTACTTTGACACGTAGGATTCTCACTTTTACTCCAAGCTGTCCCTGTTGGCTGAAGCAGTCGGCGTGTCTGTATCACAGCCTGGGAGGCCGGGCGTTGGGGGAGTCTGCCAAGTGACTGGCCTCCATTTATAGCTAACTGAGAAACTGCGTCAAAGCTTGCAGGAGCCTCTTACAGGGAATGGTTGCAGTTGGGAAATGGAGACTGTGCTGGCAAACGTCAGCAGCTCCTCTCCCTCGGAGGGCTCTTGGTGTGCCAACTCCTAACAGCCAGCACGGTCCCCAGCTCATGAACGGTCCCATTGCGAGCCGGTCTCGTCCGTGAAAGAGCCACATGAGGCTGATCTCCAACAGTCGGGCTCCACACCTGGAGCCTTTGGGACAGGGCAGTCCTGAGCCGATGTGCCCACCAGGGGACGCGACCAAAGTTTACGTACCACAGGAAAGCGCATCAAGGCCTCGTGTTCTCTCCATGAAATGAACGTGAGCTTGAAGGGTGATGCGTCAGCGTGCACTGTGAACACCTCGCTGGTACGCCTGTCTTCGCCCCCTCTCACGGTCTCACGCACCCGGGCTCAGTTCCGTGTAGGATTGCTGTGCGGGAGCGCCAGCCTCGCTTCTGGACTCTAAAGCCTTCCACCCCCTAATGGCAGGTTGTGTGTGTCTCTCACGTGGGGGTAGGAATGAGGTCGCCCACAGAGGTTCTGCCATGAAAGATCTAAAGACGCACGCTGCTGACGAGCTTGTTCCTCATGGAGCGTCCCCGAGGGCCAGAAGAATGCCGAAGGTCTCTTTCAAAGCTGCCGGACGCTCTGCCATTCTAGGCCTGAGATACGGACCTTGTGACGGCACTGTAACCCCACGAGATTCAGGAGACATCGCCAGTGCGAGTGGCAATCCGGAAGGAGGAACCTTCAAGGCGGAGTGTCCTTTCCTGTGCAAAACGGCGCCCAAGTGGCTGAGGCAGGGAGCATTTTCCTTCACAGAACCGGCATCCTCATATGCCTGTGGGTTACTCTAAAGAAACGACACTGTGAGCAACCTCTTCGAAAAGGCCTTCGCAAGCGACTTGGAGACAACAGCAGCGCAGTGGAGGCACAGACCATTATCCTAGAGAGCAGCACAGTGTCTCTAGCAGCGATCGCTTCCCGGAGGATACTTAAGCCACACCGAGATTCCAGCAGGGAGTTTTGCCTTATAGCAGTACAACTCACTCAGGAAAGAGGGATGAGGTGTAGGGGTAATCTACGTGCGCTCACGCTCTGTGTCCCCGAAAAGGTTTCACGGAGCAGAATGCATCACCGACCGCTACCACGTGTGTGCACCAAAGAAGCCCTGTGCCGTGGGTGTTCTCAGGCCGACAGCGAAGACCTAGGGGTGTGCTGCACCCGCGCTCGGTGGTTCACACGTTGCGTGACCCTGTGCCTTTGGAAGATGTTCAGAGCGGGTGGCACCTGCGTGTTGCGAGCGCAAGAGGTGTAGAGTGTAGAGGCCTTTCACACTGGAGGAAGGGCTTGCATCTCGTGGAGAAAATGTGTACGTCGCCCGGGAGACGGAGGCGCGCTCTTGTCCCCGTTTCGTCTACCCGTTTAAAGCACAAGTGTTTGTACTCGATCTGGGCTGCCTGGTGAAACGCTTGGCAGTCCGCATCACCCTGAGCACCTTTCCTGAAGTTTGGTTCGTAGCTGGGTAAACTCGGGCTTCAGAGGCTTAGATGAGACCAAACGTGTTCAGCTTGTGGCGAAAGCCTTTGACCAGAGGCATATACGCTTGTGCTTGGGGCGAGGGCTAGGCAAGAACGTTTACACACTGGGTTTTTATCTTTACCCTAAGCTGTCTCTTTTGGCTGCAGCAGGCGGAGAGAACCCGTGGAGAGAGAACAGCTGCGAAGTGGATGCACAGAACAGTCACCTCGATACCAGCCCCGGGGTCCCAAGCAACGATCCTTCCCCGGAGGGTACTTAACCCACCCAGGGATTCAAGCAGGGAGTTCGCCTTGTCCAACTCGCACAGGAGACTGGCATGAGATGTAGGGCTCATCTACTTGCGTTCACACTACGTGGCCCGGAGATGTTCTCACGGAGCCGAATCCAGCACCCTTCCTCCACCACGTGTGTACACAAAGGAGCGCTGGGCAGTGGGTGTTCTCAAGGCCAAGAGAGAAGCCCTTGTTCTGTGCTGCACCTGCTGGGTGGTTCAAAGGTTTTCTGACCTTCCTGCTCTGGAAGCTTTTCAGAGCTGAGGCTACGCCTGGGCAGCGAAAGCAGAGAGGCGTAGAGGCCTTTCACACTGAAGGCGTGGGCCTGTTTCCCATGGAGAAAGTGTACGTCGCCCAACCCCCACCTCCACCCCACCCCACCCCAACCCACCCCCAGCTGGAGGCGTGCGGGTTGACACCATTTTGTCCTGCCCATGGAAAATACAAAGAGGTGTACACGATTTGGGCTGTCTGGTGAAAGAATTTGGAATCGGCGGCACCCTGAGTACCTTTCCCGAAGTTTGCTTCCTAGCTGGTTAAACTCGGCATTCAGAGGCGAGATGAGAACAAACTTGCTCCGCGTGCGGCAAAGTGCCTTGATGCCCTGCCCTAAATGTTTGAGCTTCTGGCCAGCGTCATGCAAGTACTTTGACACGTAGGATTCTGACTTTTACTCCAAGCTGTCCCTGTTGGCTGAAGCAGTCGGCGTGTCTGTATCGCAGCCTGGGAGGCCGGGCGTTGGGGGAGTCTGCCAAGTGACTGGCCTCCATTTATAGCTAACTGAGAAACTGCGTCAAAGCTTGCAGGAGCCTCTTACAGGGAATGGTTGCAGTTGGGAATTGGAGACTGTGCTGGCAAACGTCAGCAGCTCCTCTCCCTCGGAGGGCTCTTGGTGTGCCAACTCCTAACAGCCAGCACGGTCCCCAGCTCGTGAACGGTCCCATTGCGAGCCGGTCTCGTCCGTGAAAGAGCCACGTGAGGCTGATCTCCAACAGTCGGGCTCCACACCTGGAGCCTTTTGGACAGGGCAGTCCTGAGCCGATGTGCCCACCAGGGGACGCGACCAAAGTTTACGTACCACAGGAAAGCGCATCAAGGCCTCGTGTTCTCTCCATGAAATGAACGTGAGCTTGAAGGGTGATGCGTCAGCGTGCACTGTGAACACCTCGCTGGTACGCCTGTCTTCGCCCCCTCTCACGGTCTCACGCACCCGGGCTCAGTTCCGTGTAGGAATGCTGTGCGGGAGCGCCAGCCCCGCTTCTGGACTCTAAAGCCTTCCATCCCCTAATGGCAGGTTGTGTGTGTCTCTCACGTGGGGGGAGGAATGAGGTCGCCCACATAGGTTCTGCCATGAAAGATCTAAAGACGCACGCTGCTGAGGAGCTTGTTCCTCATGGAGCGTTCCCGAAGGCCAGAAGAATGCCGAAGGTCTCTTTCAAAGCTGCCGGACGCTCTGCCGTTCTAGGCCTGAGATACGGACCTTGTGACGGCACTGTAACCCCACGAGATTCAGGAGACATCGCCAGTGCGAGTGGCAATCCGGAAGGAGGAACCTTCAAGGCGGAGTGTCCTTTCCTGTGCAAAACGGCGCCCAAGTGGCTGAGGCAGGGAGCATTTTCCTTCACAGAACCGGCATCCTCGTATGCCTGTGGGTTACTCTAAAGAAACGACACTGTGAGCAACCTCTTCGAAAAGGCCTTCGCAAGCGACTTGGAGACAACAGCAACGCAGTGGAGGCACAGACCATTATCCTAGAGAGCAGCACAGTGTCTCTAGCAGCGATCGCTTCCCGGAGGATACTTAAGCCACACCGAGATTCCAGCAGGGAGTTTTGCCTTATAGCAGTACAACTCACTCAGGAAAGAGGGATGAGGTGTAGGGCTAATCTACGTGCGCTCACGCTCTGTGTCCCCGAGAAGGTTTCACGGAGCAGAATGCATCACCGACCGCTACCACGTGTGTGCACCAAAGAAGCCCTGTGCCGTGGGTGTTCTCAGGCCGACAGCGAAGACCTAGGTGTGTGCTGCACCCGCGCTCGGTGGTTCACACGTTGCGTGACCCTGTGCCTTTGGAAGATGTTCAGAGCGGGTGGCACCTGCGTGCTGCGAGCGCAAGAGGTGTAGAGTGTAGAGGCCTTTCACACTGGAGGAAGGGCTTGCATCTCGTGGAGAAAATGTGTACGTCGCCCGGGAGACGGAGGCGCGCTCTTGTCACCGTTTCGTCTGCCCGTTTAAAGCACAAGTGTTTGTACTCGATCTGGGCTGCCTGGTGAAACGCTTGGCAGTCCGCATCACCCTGAGCACCTTTCCTGAAGTTTGGTTCATAGCTGGGTAAACTCGGGCTTCAGAGGCTTAGATGAGACCAAACGTGTTCAGCTTGTGGCGAAAGCCTTTGACCAGAGGCATATACGCTTGTGCTTGGGGCGAGGGCTAGGCAAGAACGTTTACACACTGGGTTTTTATCTTTACCCTAAGCTGTCTCTTTTGGCTGCAGCAGGCGGAGAGAACCCGCGGAGAGAGAACAGCTGCGAAGTGGATGCACAGAACAGTCACCTCGATACCAGCCCCGGGGTCCCAAGCAACGATCCTTCCCCGGAGGGTACTTAACCCACCCAGGGATTCAAGCAGGGAGTTCGCCTTGTCCAACTCGCACAGGAGACTGGCATGAGATGGAGGGCTCATCTACTTGCGTTCACACTACGTGGCCCGGAGAAGTTCTCACGGAGCCGAATCCAGCACCCTTCCTCCACCACGTGTGTACACAAAGGAGCGCTGGGCAGTGGGTGTTCTCAAGGCCAAGAGAGAAGCCCTTGTTCTGTGCTGCACCTGCTGGGTGGTTCAAAGGTTTTCTGACCTTCCTGCTCTGGAAGCTTTTCAGAGCTGAGGCTACGCCTGGGCAGCGAAAGCAGAGAGGCGTAGAGGCCTTTCACACTGAAGGCGTGGGCCTGTTTCCCATGGAGAAAGTGTACGTCGCCCAACCCCCACCCCCACCCCACCCCACCCCAACCCACCCACAGCTGGAGGCGTGCGGGTTGACACCATTTTGTCCTGCCCATGGAAAATACAAAGAGGCGTACACGATTTGGGCTGTCTGGTGAAAGAATTTGGAATCGGCGGCACCCTGAGTACCTTTCCCGAAGTTTGCTTCCTAGGTGGTTAAACTCGGCATTCAGAGGCGAGATGAGAACAAACTTGCTCCGCGTGCGGCAAAGTGCCTTGATGCCCTGCCCTAAATGTTTGAGCTTCTGGCCAGCGTCATGCAAGTACTTTGACACGTAGGATTCTGACTTTTACTCCAAGCTGTCCCTGTTGGCTGAAGCAGTCGGCGTGTCTGTATCGCAGCCTGGGAGGCCGGGCGTTGGGGGAGTCTGCCAAGTGACTGGCCTCCATTTATAGCTAACTGAGAAACTGCGTCAAAGCTTGCAGGAGCCTCTTACAGGGAATGGTTGCAGTTGGGAATTGGAGACTGTGCTGGCAAACATCAGCAGCTCCTCTCCCTCGGAGGGCTCTTGGTGTGCCAACTCCTAACAGCCATCACGGTCCCCAGCTCGTGAACGGTCCCATTGCGAGCCGGTCTCGTCCGTGAAAGAGCCACGTGAGGCTGATCTCCAACAGTCGGGCTCCACACCTGGAGCCTTTTGGACAGGGCAGTCCTGAGCCGATGTGCCCACCAGGGGACGCGACCAAAGTTTACGTACCACAGGAAAGCGCATCAAGGCCTCGTGTTCTCTCCATGAAATGAACGTGAGCTTGAAGGGTGATGCGTCAGCGTGCACTGTGAACAGCTCGCTGGCACGCCTGTCTTCGCCCCCTCTCACGGTCTCACGCACCCGGGCTCAGTTCCGTGTAGGAATGCTGTGCGGGAGCGCCAGCCCCGCTTCTGGACTCTAAAGCCTTCCACCCCCTAATGGCAGGTTGTGTGTGTCTCTCACGTGGGGGGAGGAATGAGGTCGCCCACAGAGGTTCTGCCATGAAAGATCTAAAGACGCACGCTGCTGAGGAGCTTGTTCCTCATGGAGCGTCCCCGAAGGCCAGAAGAATGCCGAAGGTCTCTTTCAAAGCTGCCGGACGCTCTGCCGTTCTAGGCCTGAGATACGGACCTTGTGACGGCACTGTAACCCCACGAGATTCAGGAGACATCGCCAGTGCGAGTGGCAATCCGGAAGGAGGAACCTTCAAGGCGGAGTGTCCTTTCCTGTGCAAAACGGCGCCCAAGTGGCTGAGGCAGGGAGCATTTTCCTTCACAGAACCGGCATCCTCGTATGCCTGTGGGTTACTCTAAAGAAACGACACTGTGAGCAACCTCTTCGAAAAGGCCTTCGCAAGCGACTTGGAGACAACAGCAGCGCAGTGGAGGCACAGACCATTATCCTAGAGAGCAGCACAGTGTCTCTAGCAGCGATCGCTTCCCAGAGGATACTTAAGCCACACCGAGATTCCAGCAGGGAGTTTTGCCTTATAGCAGTACAACTCACTCAGGAAAGAGGGATGAGGTGTAGGGCTAATCTACGTGCGCTCACGCTCTGTGTCCCCGAGAAGGTTTCACGGAGCAGAATGCATCACCGACCGCTACCACGTGTGTGCACCAAAGAAGCCCTGTGCCGTGGGTGTTCTCAGGCCGACAGCGAAGACCTAGGTGTGTGCTGCACCCGCGCTCGGTGGTTCACACGTTGCGTGACCCTGTGCCTTTGGAAGATGTTCAGAGCGGGTGGCACCTGCGTGCTGCGAGCGCAAGAGGTGTAGAGTGTAGAGGCCTTTCACACTGGAGGAAGGGCTTGCATCTCGTGGAGAAAATGTGTACGTCGCCCGGGAGACGGAGGCGCGCTCTTGTCACCGTTTCGTCTGCCCGTTTAAAGCACAAGTGTTTGTACTTGATCTGGGCTGCCTGGTGAAACGCTTGGCAGTCCGCATCACCCTGAGCACCTTTCCTGAAGTTTGGTTCGTAGCTGGGTAAACTCGGGCTTCAGAGGCTTAGATGAGACCAAACGTGTTCAGCTTGTGGCGAAAGCCTTTGACCAGAGGCATATACGCTTGTGCTTGGGGCGAGGGCTAGGCAAGAACGTTTACACACTGGGTTTTTATCTTTACCCTAAGCTGTCTCTTTTGGCTGCAGCAGGCGGAGAGAACCCGCGGAGAGAGAACAGCTGCGAAGTGGATGCACAGAACAGTTACCTCGATACCAGCCCCGGGGTCCCAAGCAACGATCCTTCCCCGGAGGGTACTTAACCCACCCAGGGATTCAAGCAGGGAGTTCGCCTTGTCCAACTCGCACAGGAGACTGGCATGAGATGTAGGGCTCATCTACTTGCGTTCACACTACGTGGCCCGGAGAAGTTCTCACGGAGCCGAATCCAGCACCCTTCCTCCACCACGTGTGTACACAAAGGAGCGCTGGGCAGTGGGTGTTCTCAAGGCCAAGAGAGAAGCCCTTGTTCTGTGCTGCACCTGCTGGGTGGTTCAAAGGTTTTCTGACCTTCCTGCTCTGGAAGCTTTTCAGAGCTGAGGCTACGCCTGGGCAGCGAAAGCAGAGAGGCGTAGAGGCCTTTCACACTGAAGGCGTGGGCCTGTTTCCTATGGAGAAAGTGTACGTCGCCCAACCCCCACCCCCACCCCACCCCACCCCAACCCACCCCCAGCTGGAGGCGTGCGGGTTGACACCATTTTGTCCTGCCCATGGAAAATACAAAGAGGCGTACACGATTTGGGCTGTCTGGTGAAAGAATTTGGAATCGGTGGCACCCTGAGTACCTTTCCCGAAGTTTGCTTCCTAGCTGGTTAAACTCGGCATTCAGAGGCGAGATGAGAACAAACTTGCTCCGCGTGCGGCAAAGTGCCTTGATGCCCTGCCCTAAATGTTTGAGCTTCTGGCCAGTGTCATGCAAGTACTTTGACACGTAGGATTCTGACTTTTACTCCAAGCTGTCCCTGTTGGCTGAAGCAGTCGGCGTGTCTGTATCGCAGCCTGGGAGGCCGGGCGTTGGGGGAGTCTGCCAAGTGACTGGCCTCCATTTATAGCTAACTGAGAAACTGCGTCAAAGCTTGCAGGAGCCTCTTACAGGGAATGGTTGCAGTTGGGAATTGGAGACTGTGCTGGCAAACGTCAGCAGCTCCTCTCCCTCGGAGGGCTCTTGGTGTGCCAACTCCTAACAGCCAGCACGGTCCCCAGCTCGTGAACGGTCCCATTGCGAGCCGGTCTCGTCCGTGAAAGAGCCACGTGAGGCTGATCTCCAACAGTCGGGCTCCACACCTGGAGCCTTTTGGACAGGGCAGTCCTGAGCCGATGTGCCCACCAGGGGACGCGACCAAAGTTTACGTACCACAGGAAAGCGCATCAAGGCCTCGTGTTCTCTCCATGAAATGAACGTGAGCTTGAAGGGTGATGCGTCAGCGTGCACTGTGAACACCTCGCTGGTACGCCTGTCTTCGCCCCCGTCACGGTCTCACGCACCCGGGCTCAGTTCCGTGTAGGAATGCTGAGTGGGAGCGCCAGCCTCGCTTCTGGACTCTAAAGCCTTCCACCCCCTAATGGCAGGTTGTGTGTGTCTCTCACGTGGGGGGAGGAATGAGGTCGCCCACAGAGGTTCTGCCATGAAAGATCTAAAGACACACGCTGCTGAGGAGCTTGTTCCTCATGGAGCGTCCCCGAAGAACAGAAGAATGCCGAAGGTCTCTTTCAAAGCTGCCGGACGCTCTGCCGTTCTAGGCCTGAGATACGGACCTTGTGACGGCACTGTAACCCCACGAGATTCAGGAGACATCGCCAGTGCGAGTGGCAATCCGGAAGGAGGAACCTTCAAGGCGGAGTGTCCTTTCCTGTGCAAAACGGCGCCCAAGTGGCTGAGGCAGGGAGCATTTTCCTTCACAGAACCGGCATCCTCGTATGCCTGTGGGTTACTCTAAAGAAACGACACTGTGAGCAACCTCTTCGAAAAGGCCTTCGCAAGCGACTTGGAGACAACAGCAGCGCAGTGGAGGCACAGACCATTATCCTAGAGAGCAGAACAGTGTCTCTAGCAGCGATCGCTTCCCGGAGGATACTTAAGCCACACCGAGATTCCAGCAGGGAGTTTTGCCTTATAGCAGTACAACTCACTCAGGAAAGAGGGATGAGGTGTAGGGCTAATCTACGTGCGCTCACGCTCTGTGTCCCCGAGAAGGTTTCACGGAGCAGAATGCATCACCGACCGCTACCACGTGTGTGCACCAAAGAAGCCCTGTGCCGTGGGTGTTCTCAGGCCGACAGCGAAGACCTAGGGGTGTGCTGCACCCGCGCTCGGTGGTTCACACGTTGCGTGACCCTGTGCCTTTGGAAGATGTTCAGAGCGGGTGGCACCTGCGTGCTGCGAGCGCAAGAGGTGTAGAGTGTAGAGGCCTTTCACACTGGAGGAAGGGCTTGCATCTCGTGGAGAAAATGTGTACGTCGCCCGGGAGACGGAGGCGCGCTCTTGTCACCGTTTCGTCTGCCCGTTTAAAGCACAAGTGTTTGTACTCAATCTGGGCTGCCTGGTGAAACGCTTGGCAGTCCGCATCACCCTGAGCACCTTTCCTGAAGTTTGGTTCGTAGCTGGGTAAACTCGGGCTTCAGAGGCTTAGATGAGACCAAACGTGTTCAGCTTGTGGCGAAAGCCTTTGACCAGAGGCATATACGCTTGTGCTTGGGGCGAGGGCTAGGCAAGAACGTTTACACACTGGGTTTTTATCTTTACCCTAAGCTGTCTCTTTTGGCTGCAGCAGGCGGAGAGAACCCGCGGAGAGAGAACAGCTGCGAAGTGGATGCACAGAACAGTCACCTCGATACCAGCCCCGGGGTCCCAAGCAACGATCCTTCCCCGGAGGGTACTTAACCCACCCAGGGATTCAAGCAGGGAGTTCGCCTTGTCCAACTCGCACAGGAGACTGGCATGAGATGTAGGGCTCATCTACTTGCGTTCACACTACGTGGCCCGGAGATGTTCTCACGGAGCCGAATCCAGCACCCTTCCTCCACCACGTGTGTACACAAAGGAGCGCTGGGCAGTGGGTGTTCTCAAGGCCAAGAGAGAAGCCCTTGTTCTGTGCTGCACCTGCTGGGTGGTTCAAAGGTTTTCTGACCTTCCTGCTCTGGAAGCTTTTCAGAGCTGAGGCTACGCCTGGGCAGCGAAAGCAGAGAGGCGTAGAGGCCTTTCACACTGAAGGCGTGGGCCTGTTTCCCATGGAGAAAGTGTACGTCGCCCAACCCCCACCCCCACCCCACCCCACCCCAACCCACCCCCAGCTGGAGGCGTGCGGGTTGACACCATTTTGTCCTGCCCATGGAAAATACAAAGAGGCGTACACGATTTGGGCTGTCTGGTGAAAGAATTTGGAATCGGCGGCACCCTGAGTACCTTTCCCGAAATTTGCTTCCTAGCTGGTTAAACTCGGCATTCAGAGGCGAGATGAGAACAAACTTGCTCCGCGTGCGGCAAAGTGCCTTGATGCCCTGCCCTAAATGTTTGAGCTTCTGGCCAGCGTCACGCAAGTACTTTGACACGTAGGATTCTGACTTTTACTCCAAGCTGTCCCTGTTGGCTGAAGCAGTCGGCGTGTCTGTATCGCAGCCTGGGAGGCCGGGCGTTGGGGGAGTCTGCCAAGTGACTGGCCTCCATTTATAGCTAACTGAGAAACTGCGTCGAAGCTTTCGGGAGCCTCTTACCGGGAATGGTTGCAGTTGGGAATTGGAGACTGTGCTGGCAAACGTCAGCAGCTCCTCTCCCTCGGAGGGCTCTTGGTGTGCCGACTCCTAACAGCCAGCACGGTCCCCAGCTCGTGAACGGTCCCATTGCGAGCCGGTCTCGTCCGTGAAAGAGCCACGTGAGGCTGATCTCCAACAGTCGGGCTCCACACCTGGAGCCTTTGGGACAGGGCAGTCCTGAGCCGATGTGCCCACCTGGGGACGCGACCAAAGTTTACGTACCACAGGAAAGCGCATCAAGGCCTCGTGTTCTCTCCATGAAATGAACGTGAGCTTGAAGGGTGATGCGTCAGCGTGCACTGTGAACAGCTCGCTGGCACGCCTGTCTTCGCCCCCTCTCACGGTCTCACGCACCCGGGCTCAGTTCCGTGTAGGAATGCTGAGTGGGAGCGCCAGCCTCGCTTCTGGACTCTAAAGCCTTCCACCCCCTAATGGCAGGTTGTGTGTGTCTCTCACGTGGGGGGAGGAATGAGGTCGCCCACAGAGGTTCTGCCATGAAAGATCTAAAGACGCACGCTGCTGAGGAGCTTGTTCCTCATGGAGCGTCCCCGAGGGCCAGAAGAATGCCGAAGGTCTCTTTCAAAGCTGCCGGACGCTCTGCCGTTCTAGGCCTGAGATACGGACCTTGTGAGGGCACTGTAACCCCACGAGATTCAGGAGACATCGCCAGTGCGAGTGGCAATCCGGAAGGAGGAACCTTCAAGGCGGAGTGTCCTTTCCTGTGCAAAACGGCGCCCAAGTGGCTGAGGCAGGGAGCATTTTCCTTCACAGAACCGGCATCCTCGTATGCCTGTGGGTTACTCTAAAGAAACGACACTGTGAGCAACCTCTTCGAAAAGGCCTTCGCAAGCGACTTGGAGACAACAGCAGCGCAGTGGAGGCACAGACCATTATCCTAGAGAGCAGCACAGTGTCTCTAGCAGCGATCGCTTCCCGGAGGATACTTAAGCCACACCGAGATTCCAGCAGGGAGTTTTGCCTTATAGCAGTACAACTCACTCAGGAAAGAGGGATGAGGTGTAGGGCTAATCTACGTGCGCTCACGCTCTGTGTCCCTGAGAAGGTTTCACGGAGCAGAATGCATCACCGACCGCTACCACGTGTGTGCACCAAAGAAGCCCTGTGCCGTGGGTGTTCTCAGGCCGACAGCGAAGACCTAGGGGTGTGCTGCACCCGCGCTCGGTGGTTCACACGTTGCGTGACCCTGTGCCTTTGGAAGATGTTCAGAGCGGGTGGCACCTGCGTGCTGCGAGCGCAAGAGGTGTAGAGTGTAGAGGCCATTCACACTGGAGGAAGGGCTTGCATCTCGTGGAGAAAATGTGTACGTCGCCCGGGAGACGGAGGCGCGCTCTTGTCACCGTTTCGTCTGCCCGTTTAAAGCACAAGTGTTTGTACTCTATCTGGGCTGCCTGGTGAAACGCTTGGCAGTCCGCATCACCCTGAGCACCTTTCCTGAAGTTTGATTCGTAGCTGGGTAAACTCGGGCTTCAGAGGCTTAGATGAGACCAAACGTGTTCAGCTTGTGGCGAAAGCCTTTGACCAGAGGCATATACGCTTGTGCTTGGGGCGAGGGCTAGGCAAGAACGTTTACACACTGGGTTTTTATCTTTACCCTAAGCTGTCCCTTTTGGCTGCAGCAGGCGGAGAGAACCCGCGGAGAGAGAACAGCTGCGAAGTGGATGCACAGAACAGTCACCTCGATACCAGCCCCGGGGTCCCAAGCAACGATCCTTCCCCGGAGGGTACTTAACCCACCCAGGGATTCAAGCAGGGAGTTCGCCTTGTCCAACTCGCACAGGAGACTGGCATGAGATGGAGGGCTCATCTACTTGCGTTCACACTACGTGGCCCGGAGAAGTTCTCACGGAGCCGAATCCAGCACCCTTCCTCCACCACGTGTGTACACAAAGGAGCGCTGGGCAGTGGGTGTTCTCAAGGCCAAGAGAGAAGCCCTTGTTCTGTGCTGCACCTGCTGGGTGGTTCAAAGGTTTTCTGACCTTCCTGCTCTGGAAGCTTTTCAGAGCTGAGGCTACGCCTGGGCAGCGAAAGCAGAGAGGCGTAGAGGCCTTTCACACTGAAGGCGTGGGCCTGTTTCCTATGGAGAAAGTGTACGTCGCCCAACCCCCACCCCCACCCCACCCCACCCCAACCCACCCCCAGCTGGAGGCGTGCGGGTTGACACCATTTTGTCCTGCCCATGGAAAATACAAAGAGGCGTACACGATTTGGGCTGTCTGGTGAAAGAATTTGGAATCGGCGGCACCCTGAGTACCTTTCCCGAAGTTTGCTTCCTAGCTGGTTAAACTCGGCATTCAGAGACGAGATGAGAACAAACTTGCTCCGCGTGCGGCAAAGTGCCTTGATGCCCTGCCCTAAATGTTTGAGCTTCTGGCCAGCGTCATGCAAGTACTTTGACACGTAGGATTCTGACTTTTACTCCAAGCTGTCCCTGTTGGCTGAAGCAGTCGGCGTGTCTGTATCGCAGCCTGGGAGGCCGGGCGTTGGGGGAGTCTGCCAAGTGACTGGCCTCCATTTATAGCTAACTGAGAAACTGCGTCAAAGCTTGCAGGAGCCTCTTACAGGGAATGGTTGCAGTTGGGAATTGGAGACTGTGCTGGCAAACGTCAGCAGCTCCTCTCCCTCGGAGGGCTCTTGGTGTGCCAACTCCTAACAGCCATCACGGTCCCCCGCTCGTGAACGGTCCCATTGCGAGCCGGTCTCGTCCGTGAAAGAGCCACGTGAGGCTGATCTCCAACAGTCGGGCTCCACACCTGGAGCCTTTTGGACAGGGCAGTCCTGAGCCGATGTGCCCACCAGGGGACGCGACCAAAGTTTACGTACCACAGGAAAGCGCATCAAGGCCTCGTGTTCTCTCCATGAAATGAACGTGAGCTTGAAGGGTGATGCGTCAGCGTGCACTGTGAACACCTCGCTGGTACGCCTGTCTTCGCCCCCTCTCACGGTCTCACGCACCCGGGCTCAGTTCCGTGTAGGAATGCTGTGCGGGAGCGCCAGCCTCGCTTCTGGACTCTAAAGCCTTCCACCCCCTAATGGCAGGTTGTGTGTGTCTCTCACATGGGGGGAGGAATGAGGTCGCCCACAGAGGTTCTGCCATGAAAGATCTAAAGACGCACGCTGCTGAGGAGCTTGTTCCTCATGGAGCGTCCCCGAGGGCCAGAAGAATGCCGAAGGTCTCTTTCAAAGCTGCCGGACGCTCTGCCGTTCTAGGCCTGAGATACGGACCTTGTGACGGCACTGTAACCCCACGAGATTCAGGAGACATCGCCAGTGCGAGTGGCAATCCGGAAGGAGGAACCTTCAAGGCGGAGTGTCCTTTCCTGTGCAAAACGGCGCCCAAGTGGCTGAGGCAGGGAGCATTTTCCTTCACAGAACCGGCATCCTCGTATGCCTGTGGGTTACTCTAAAGAAACGACACTGTGAGCAACCTCTTCGAAAAGGCCTTCGCAAGCGACTTGGAGACAACAGCAGCGCAGTGGAGGCACAGACCATTATCCTAGAGAGCAGCACAGTGTCTCTAGCAGCGATCGCTTCCCGGAGGATACTTAAGCCACACCGAGATTCCAGCAGGGAGTTTTGCCTTATAGCAGTACAACTCACTCAGGAAAGAGGGATGAGGTGTAGGGCTAATCTACGTGCGCTCACGCTCTGTGTCCCCGAAAAGGTTTCACGGAGCAGAATGCATCACCGACCGCTACCACGTGTGTGCACCAAAGAAGCCCTGTGCCGTGGGTGTTCTCAGGCCGACAGCGAAGACCTAGGTGTGTGCTGCACCCGCGCTCGGTGGTTCACACGTTGCGTGACCCTGTGCCTTTGGAAGATGTTCAGAGCGGGTGGCACCTGCGTGTTGCGAGCGCAAGAGGTGTAGAGTGTAGAGGCCTTTCACACTGGAGGAAGGGCTTGCATCTCGTGGAGAAAATGTGTACGTCGCCCGGGAGACGGAGGCGCGCTCTTGTCACCGTTTCGTCTACCCGTTTAAAGCACAAGTGTTTGTACTCGATCTGGGCTGCCTGGTGAAACGCTTGGCAGTCCGCATCACCCTGAGCACCTTTCCTGAAGTTTGGTTCGTAGCTGGGTAAACTCGGGCTTCAGAGGCTTAGATGAGACCAAACGTGTTCAGCTTGTGGCGAAAGCCTTTGACCAGAGGCATATACGCTTGTGCTTGGGGCGAGGGCTAGGCAAGAACGTTTACACACTGGGTTTTTATCTTTACCCTAAGCTGTCTCTTTTGGCTGCAGCAGGCGGAGAGAACCCGCGGAGAGAGAACAGCTGCGAAGTGGATGCACAGAACAGTCACCTCGATACCAGCCCCGGGGTCCCAAGCAACGATCCTTCCCCGGAGGGTACTTAACCCACCCAGGGATTCAAGCAGGGAGTTCGCCTTGTCCAACTCGCACAGGAGACTGGCATGAGATGTAGGGCTCATCTACTTGCGTTCACACTACGTGGCCCGGAGATGTTCTCACGGAGCCGAATCCAGCACCCTTCCTCCACCACGTGTGTACACAAAGGAGCGCTGGGCAGTGGGTGTTCTCAAGGCCAAGAGAGAAGCCCTTGTTCTGTGCTGCACCTGCTGGGTGGTTCAAAGGTTTTCTGACCTTCCTGCTCTGGAAGCTTTTCAGAGCTGAGGCTACGCCTGGGCAGCGAAAGCAGAGAGGCGTAGAGGCCTTTCACACTGAAGGCGTGGGCCTGTTTCCCATGGAGAAAGTGTACGTCGCCCAACCCCCACCTCCACCCCACCCCACCCCAACCCACCCCCAGCTGGAGGCGTGCGGGTTGACACCATTTTGTCCTGCCCATGGAAAATACAAAGAGGTGTACACGATTTGGGCTGTCTGGTGAAAGAATTTGGAATCGGCGGCACCCTGAGTACCTTTCCCGAAGTTTGCTTCCTAGGTGGTTAAACTCGGCATTCAGAGGCGAGATGAGAACAAACTTGCTCCGCGTGCGGCAAAGTGCCTTGATGCCCTGCCCTAAATGTTTGAGCTTCTGGCCAGCGTCATGCAAGTACTTTGACACGTAGGATTCTGACTTTTACTCCAAGCTGTCCCTGTTGGCTGAAGCAGTCGGCGTGTCTGTATCGCAGCCTGGGAGGCCGGGCGTTGGGGGAGTCTGCCAAGTGACTGGCCTCCATTTATAGCTAACTGAGAAACTGCGTCAAAGCTTGCAGGAGCCTCTTACAGGGAATGGTTGCAGTTGGGAATTGGAGACTGTGCTGGCAAACGTCAGCAGCTCCTCTCCCTCGGAGGGCTCTTGGTGTGCCAACTCCTAACAGCCATCACGGTCCCCAGCTCGTGAACGGTCCCATTGCGAGCCAGTCTCGTCCGTGAAAGAGCCACGTGAGGCTGATCTCCAACAGTCGGGCTCCACACCTGGAGCCTTTTGGACAGGGCAGTCCTGAGCCGATGTGCCCACCAGGGGACGCGACCAAAGTTTACGTACCACAGGAAAGCGCATCAAGGCCTCGTGTTCTCTCCATGAAATGAACGTGAGCTTGAAGGGTGATGCGTCAGCGTGCACTGTGAACACCTCGCTGGTACGCCTGTCTTCGCCCCCTCTCACGGTCTCACGCACCCGGGCTCAGTTCCGTGTAGGAATGCTGTGCGGGAGCGCCAGCCCCGCTTCTGGACTCTAAAGCCTTCCATCCCCTAATGGCAGGTTGTGTGTGTCTCTCACGTGGGGGGAGGAATGAGGTCGCCCACATAGGTTCTGCCATGAAAGATCTAAAGACGCACGCTGCTGAGGAGCTTGTTCCTCATGGAGCGTTCCCGAAGGCCAGAAGAATGCCGAAGGTCTCTTTCAAAGCTGCCGGACGCTCTGCCGTTCTAGGCCTGAGATACGGACCTTGTGACGGCACTGTAACCCCACGAGATTCAGGAGACATCGCCAGTGCGAGTGGCAATCCGGAAGGAGGAACCTTCAAGGCGGAGTGTCCTTTCCTGTGCAAAACGGCGCCCAAGTGGCTGAGGCAGGGAGCATTTTCCTTCACAGAACCGGCATCCTCGTATGCCTGTGGGTTACTCTAAAGAAACGACACTGTGAGCAACCTCTTCGAAAAGGCCTTCGCAAGCGACTTGGAGACAACAGCAGCGCAGTGGAGGCACAGACCATTATCCTAGAGAGCAGCACAGTGTCTCTAGCAGCGATCGCTTCCCGGAGGATACTTAAGCCACACCGAGATTCCAGCAGGGAGTTTTGCCTTATAGCAGTACAACTCACTCAGGAAAGAGGGATGAGGTGTAGGGCTAATCTACGTGCGCTCACGCTCTGTGTCCCCGAGAAGGTTTCACGGAGCAGAATGCATCACCGACCGCTACCACGTGTGTGCACCAAAGAAGCCCTGTGCCGTGGGTGTTCTCAGGCCGACAGCGAAGACCTAGGTGTGTGATGCACCCGCGCTCGGTGGTTCACACGTTGCGTGACCCTGTGCCTTTGGAAGATGTTCAGAGCGGGTGGCACCTGCGTGCTGCGAGCGCAAGAGGTGTAGAGTGTAGAGGCCTTTCACACTGGAGGAAGGGCTTGCATCTCGTGGAGAAAATGTGTACGTCGCCCGGGAGACGGAGGCGCGCTCTTGTCACCGTTTCGTCTGCCCGTTTAAAGCACAAGTGTTTGTACTCGATCTGGGCTGCCTGGTGAAACGCTTGGCAGTCCGCATCACCCTGAGCACCTTTCCTGAAGTTTGGTTCGTAGCTGGGTAAACTCGGGCTTCAGAGGCTTAGATGAGACCAAACGTGTTCAGCTTGTGGCGAAAGCCTTTGACCAGAGGCATATACGCTTGTGCTTGGGGCGAGGGCTAGGCAAGAACGTTTACACACTGGGTTTTTATCTTTACCCTAAGCTGTCTCTTTTGGCTGCAGCAGGCGGAGAGAACCCGCGGAGAGAGAACAGCTGCGAAGTGGATGCACAGAACAGTCACCTCGATACCAGCCCCGGGGTCCCAAGCAACGATCCTTCCCCGGAGGGTACTTAACCCACCCAGGGATTCAAGCAGGGAGTTCGCCTTGTCCAACTCACACAGGAGACTGGCATGAGATGGAGGGCTCATCTACTTGCGTTCACACTACGTGGCCCGGAGAAGTTCTCACGGAGCCGAATCCAGCACCCTTCCTCCACCACGTGTGTACACAAAGGAGCGCTGGGCAGTGGGTGTTCTCAAGGCCAAGAGAGAAGCCCTTGTTCTGTGCTGCACCTGCTGGGTGGTTCAAAGGTTTTCTGACCTTCCTGCTCTGGAAGCTTTTCAGAGCTGAGGCTACGCCTGGGCAGCGAAAGCAGAGAGGCGTAGAGGCCTTTCACACTGAAGGCGTGGGCCTGTTTCCCATGGAGAAAGTGTACGTCGCCCAACCCCCACCCCCACCCCACCCCACCCCAACCCACCCCCAGCTGGAGGCGTGCGGGTTGACACCATTTTGTCCTGCCCATGGAAAATACAAAGAGGCGTACACGATTTGGGCTGTCTGGTGAAAGAATTTGGAAACGGCGGCACCCTGAGTACCTTTCCCGAAGTTTGCTTCCTAGGTGGTTAAACTCGGCATTCAGAGGCGAGATGAGAACAAACTTGCTCCGCGTGCGGCAAAGTGCCTTGATGCCCTGCCCTAAATGTTTGAGCTTCTGGCCAGCGTCATGCAAGTACTTTGACACGTAGGATTCTGACTTTTACTCCAAGCTGTCCCTGTTGGCTGAAGCAGTCGGCGTGTCTGTATCGCAGCCTGGGAGGCCGGGCGTTGGGGGAGTCTGCCAAGTGACTGGCCTCCATTTATAGCTAACTGAGAAACTGCGTCAAAGCTTGCAGGAGCCTCTTACAGGGAATGGTTGCAGTTGGGAATTGGAGACTGTGCTGGCAAACATCAGCAGCTCCTCTCCCTCGGAGGGCTCTTGGTGTGCCAACTCCTAACAGCCATCACGGTCCCCAGCTCGTGAACGGTCCCATTGCGAGCCGGTCTCGTCCGTGAAAGAGCCACGTGAGGCTGATCTCCAACAGTCGGGCTCCACACCTGGAGCCTTTTGGACAGGGCAGTCCTGAGCCGATGTGCCCACCAGGGGACGCGACCAAAGTTTACGTACCACAGGAAAGCGCATCAAGGCCTCGTGTTCTCTCCATGAAATGAACGTGAGCTTGAAGGGTGATGCGTCAGCGTGCACTGTGAACAGCTCGCTGGCACGCCTGTCTTCGCCCCCTCTCACGGTCTCACGCACCCGGGCTCAGTTCCGTGTAGGAATGCTGTGCGGGAGCGCCAGCCCCGCTTCTGGACTCTAAAGCCTTCCACCCCCTAATGGCAGGTTGTGTGTGTCTCTCACGTGGGGGGAGGAATGAGGTCGCCCACAGAGGTTCTGCCATGAAAGATCTAAAGACGCACGCTGCTGAGGAGCTTGTTCCTCATGGAGCGTCCCCGAAGGCCAGAAGAATGCCGAAGGTCTCTTTCAAAGCTGCCGGACGCTCTGCCGTTCTAGGCCTGAGATACGGACCTTGTGACGGCACTGTAACCCCACGAGATTCAGGAGACATCGCCAGTGCGAGTGGCAATCCGGAAGGAGGAACCTTCAAGGCGGAGTGTCCTTTCCTGTGCAAAACGGCGCCCAAGTGGCTGAGGCAGGGAGCATTTTCCTTCACAGAACCGGCATCCTCGTATGCCTGTGGGTTACTCTAAAGAAACGACACTGTGAGCAACCTCTTCGAAAAGGCCTTCGCAAGCGACTTGGAGACAACAGCAGCGCAGTGGAGGCACAGACCATTATCCTAGAGAGCAGCACAGTGTCTCTAGCAGCGATCGCTTCCCGGAGGATACTTAAGCCACACCGAGATTCCAGCAGGGAGTTTTGCCTTATAGCAGTACAACTCACTCAGGAAAGAGGGATGAGGTGTAGGGCTAATCTACGTGCGCTCACGCTCTGTGTCCCCGAGAAGGTTTCACGGAGCAGAATGCATCACCGACCGCTACCACGTGTGTGCACCAAAGAAGCCCTGTGCCGTGGGTGTTCTCAGGCCGACAGCGAAGACCTAGGTGTGTGCTGCACCCGCGCTCGGTGGTTCACACGTTGCGTGACCCTGTGCCTTTGGAAGATGTTCAGAGCGGGTGGCACCTGCGTGCTGCGAGCGCAAGAGGTGTAGAGTGTAGAGGCCTTTCACACTGGAGGAAGGGCTTGCATCTCGTGGAGAAAATGTGTACGTCGCCTGGGAGACGGAGGCGCGCTCTTGTCACCGTTTCGTCTGCCCGTTTAAAGCACAAGTGTTTGTACTTGATCTGGGCTGCCTGGTGAAACGCTTGGCAGTCCGCATCACCCTGAGCACCTTTCCTGAAGTTTGGTTCGTAGCTGGGTAAACTCGGGCTTCAGAGGCTTAGATGAGACCAAACGTGTTCAGCTTGTGGCGAAAGCCTTTGACCAGAGGCATATACGCTTGTGCTTGGGGCGAGGGCTAGGCAAGAACGTTTACACACTGGGTTTTTATCTTTACCCTAAGCTGTCTCTTTTGGCTGCAGCAGGCGGAGAGAACCCGCGGAGAGAGAACAGCTGCGAAGTGGATGCACAGAACAGTTACCTCGATACCAGCCCCGGGGTCCCAAGCAACGATCCTTCCCCGGAGGGTACTTAACCCACCCAGGGATTCAAGCAGGGAGTTCGCCTTGTCCAACTCGCACAGGAGACTGGCATGAGATGTAGGGCTCATCTACTTGCGTTCACACTACGTGGCCCGGAGAAGTTCTCACGGAGCCGAATCCAGCACCCTTCCTCCACCACGTGTGTACACAAAGGAGCGCTGGGCAGTGGGTGTTCTCAAGGCCAAGAGAGAAGCCCTTGTTCTGTGCTGCACCTGCTGGGTGGTTCAAAGGTTTTCTGACCTTCCTGCTCTGGAAGCTTTTCAGAGCTGAGGCTACGCCTGGGCAGCGAAAGCAGAGAGGCGTAGAGGCCTTTCACACTGAAGGCGTGGGCCTGTTTCCTATGGAGAAAGTGTACGTCGCCCAACCCCCACCCCCACCCCACCCCACCCCAACCCACCCCCAGCTGGAGGCGTGCGGGTTGACACCATTTTGTCCTGCCCATGGAAAATACAAAGAGGCGTACACGATTTGGGCTGTCTGGTGAAAGAATTTGGAATCGGTGGCACCCTGAGTACCTTTCCCGAAGTTTGCTTCCTAGCTGGTTAAACTCGGCATTCAGAGGCGAGATGAGAACAAACTTGCTCCGCGTGCGGCAAAGTGCCTTGATGCCCTGCCCTAAATGTTTGAGCTTCTGGCCAGTGTCATGCAAGTACTTTGACACGTAGGATTCTGACTTTTACTCCAAGCTGTCCCTGTTGGCTGAAGCAGTCGGCGTGTCTGTATCGCAGCCTGGGAGGCCGGGCGTTGGGGGAGTCTGCCAAGTGACTGGCCTCCATTTATAGCTAACTGAGAAACTGCGTCAAAGCTTGCAGGAGCCTCTTACAGGGAATGGTTGCAGTTGGGAATTGGAGACTGTGCTGGCAAACGTCAGCAGCTCCTCTCCCTCGGAGGGCTCTTGGTGTGCCAACTCCTAACAGCCAGCACGGTCCCCAGCTCGTGAACGGTCCCATTGCGAGCCGGTCTCGTCCGTGAAAGAGCCACGTGAGGCTGATCTCCAACAGTCGGGCTCCACACCTGGAGCCTTTTGGACAGGGCAGTCCTGAGCCGATGTGCCCACCAGGGGACGCGACCAAAGTTTACGTACCACAGGAAAGCGCATCAAGGCCTCGTGTTCTCTCCATGAAATGAACGTGAGCTTGAAGGGTGATGCGTCAGCGTGCACTGTGAACACCTCGCTGGTACGCCTGTCTTCGCCCCCGTCACGGTCTCACGCACCCGGGCTCAGTTCCGTGTAGGAATGCTGAGTGGGAGCGCCAGCCTCGCTTCTGGACTCTAAAGCCTTCCACCCCCTAATGGCAGGTTGTGTGTGTCTCTCACGTGGGGGGAGGAATGAGGTCGCCCACAGAGGTTCTGCCATGAAAGATCTAAAGACGCACGCTGCTGAGGAGCTTGTTCCTCATGGAGCGTCCCCGAAGAACAGAAGAATGCCGAAGGTCTCTTTCAAAGCTGCCGGACGCTCTGCCGTTCTAGGCCTGAGATACGGACCTTGTGACGGCACTGTAACCCCACGAGATTCAGGAGACATCGCCAGTGCGAGTGGCAATCCGGAAGGAGGAACCTTCAAGGCGGAGTGTCCTTTCCTGTGCAAAACGGCGCCCAAGTGGCTGAGGCAGGGAGCATTTTCCTTCACAGAACCGGCATCCTCGTATGCCTGTGGGTTACTCTAAAGAAACGACACTGTGAGCAACCTCTTCGAAAAGGCCTTCGCAAGCGACTTGGAGACAACAGCAGCGCAGTGGAGGCACAGACCATTATCCTAGAGAGCAGCACAGTGTCTCTAGCAGCGATCGCTTCCCGGAGGATACTTAAGCCACACCGAGATTCCAGCAGGGAGTTTTGCCTTATAGCAGTACAACTCACTCAGGAAAGAGGGATGAGGTGTAGGGCTAATCTACGTGCGCTCACGCTCTGTGTCCCCGAGAAGGTTTCACGGAGCAGAATGCATCACCGACCGCTACCACGTGTGTGCACCAAAGAAGCCCTGTGCCGTGGGTGTTCTCAGGCCGACAGCGAAGACCTAGGGGTGTGCTGCACCCGCGCTCGGTGGTTCACACGTTGCGTGACCCTGTGCCTTTGGAAGATGTTCAGAGCGGGTGGCACCTGCGTGCTGCGAGCGCAAGAGGTGTAGAGTGTAGAGGCCTTTCACACTGGAGGAAGGGCTTGCATCTCATGGAGAAAATGTGTACGTCGCCCGGGAGACGGAGGCGCGCTCTTGTCACCGTTTCGTCTGCCCGTTTAAAGCACAAGTGTTTGTACTCGATCTGGGCTGCCTGGTGAAACGCTTGGCAGTCCGTATCACACTGAGCACCTTTCCTGAAGTTTGATTCGTAGCTGGGTAAACTCGGGCTTCAGAGGCTTAGATGAGACCAAACGTGTTCAGCTTGTGGCGAAAGCCTTTGACCAGAGGCATATACGCTTGTGCTTGGGGCGAGGGCTAGGCAAGAACGTTTACACACTGGGTTTTTATCTTTACCCTAAGCTGTCCCTTTTGGCTGCAGCAGGCGGAGAGAACCCGCGGAGAGAGAACAGCTGCGAAGTGGATGCACAGAACAGTCACCTCGATACCAGCCCCGGGGTCCCAAGCAACGATCCTTCCCCGGAGGGTACTTAACCCACCCAGGGATTCAAGCAGGGAGTTCGCCTTGTCCAACTCGCACAGGAGACTGGCATGAGATGTAGGGCTCATCTACTTGCGTTCACACTACGTGGCCCGGAGAAGTTCTCACGGAGCCGAATCCAGCACCCTTCCTCCACCACGTGTGTACACAAAGGAGCGCTGGGCAGTGGGTGTTCTCAAGGCCAAGAGAGAAGCCCTTGTTCTGTGCTGCACCTGCTGGGTGGTTCAAAGGTTTTCTGACCTTCCTGCTCTGGAAGCTTTTCAGAGCTGAGGCTACGCCTGGGCAGCGAAAGCAGAGAGGCGTAGAGGCCTTTCACACTGAAGGCGTGGGCCTGTTTCCTATGGAGAAAGTGTACGTCGCCCAACCCCCACCCCCACCCCACCCCACCCCCAGCTGGAGGCGTGCGGGTTGACACCATTTTGTCCTGCCCATGGAAAATACAAAGAGGCGTACACGATTTGGGCTGTCTGGTGAAAGAATTTGGAATCGGCGGCACCCTGAGTACCTTTCCCGAAGTTTGCTTCCTAGCTGGTTAAACTCGGCATTCAGAGGCGAGATGAGAACAAACTTGCTCCGCGTGCGGCAAAGTGCCTTGATGCCCTGCCCTAAATGTTTGAGCTTCTGGCCAGCGTCATGCAAGTACTTTGACACGTAGGATTCTCACTTTTACTCCAAGCTGTCCCTGTTGGCTGAAGCAGTCGGCGTGTCTGTATCGCAGCCTGGGAGGCCGGGCGTTGGGGGAGTCTGCCAAGTGACTGTCCTCCATTTATAGCTAACTGAGAAACTGCGTCAAAGCTTTCAGGAGCCTCTTACAGGGAATGGTTGCAGTTGGGAATTGGAGACTGTGCTGGCAAACGTCAGCAGCTCCTCTCCCTCGGAGGGCTCTTGGTGTGCCAACTCCTAACAGCCAGCACGGTCCCCAGCCCGTGAACGGTCCCATTGCGAGCCGGTCTCGTCCGTGAAAGAGCCACGTGAGGCTGATCTCCAACAGTCGGGCTCCACACCTGGAGCCTTTTGGACAGGGCAGTCCTGAGCCGATGTGCCCACCAGGGGACGCGACCAAAGTTTACGTACCACAGGAAAGCGCATCAAGGCCTCGTGTTCTCTCCATGAAATGAACGTGAGCTTGAAGGGTGATGCGTCAGCGTGCACTGTGAACAGCTCGCTGGTACGCCTGTCTTCGCCCCCTCTCACGGTCTCACGCACCCGGGCTCAGTTCCGTGTAGGAATGCTGAGTGGGAGCGCCAGCCTCGCTTCTGGACTCTAAAGCCTTCCACCCCCTAATGGCAGGTTGTGTGTGTCTCTCACGTGGGGGGAGGAATGAGGTCGCCCACAGAGGTTCTGCCATGAAAGATCTAAAGACGCACGCTGCTGACGAGCTTGTTCCTCATGGAGCGTCCCCGAAGGCCAGAAGAATGCCGAAGGTCTCTTTCAAAGCTGCCGGACGCTCTGCCGTTCTAGGCCTGAGATACGGACCTTGTGACGGCACTGTAACCCCACGAGATTCAGGAGACATCGCCAGTGCGAGTGGCAATCCGGAAGGAGGAACCTTCAAGGCGGAGTGTCCTTTCCTGTGCAAAACGGCGCCCAAGTGGCTGAGGCAGGGAGGATTTTCCTTCACAGAACCGGCATCCTCGTATGCCTGTGGGTTACTCTAAAGAAACGACACTGTGAGCAAACACTTCGAAAAGGCCTTCGCAAGCGACTTGGAGACAACAGCAGCGCAGTGGAGGCCCAGACCATTATCCTAGAGAGCAGCACAGTGTCTCTAGCAGCGATCGCTTCCCGGAGGATACTTAAGCCACACCGAGATTCCAGCAGGGAGTTTTGCCTTATAGCACTACAACTCACTCAGGAAAGAGGGATGAGGTGTAGGGCTAATCTACGTGCGCTCACACTCTTTGTCCCCGAGAAGGTTTCACGGAGCAGAATGCATCACCGACCGCTACCACGTGTGTGCACCAAAGAAGCCCTGTGCCGTGGGTGTTCTCAGGCCGACAACGAAGACCTAGGTGTGTGCTGCACCCGCGCTCGGTGGTTCACACGTTGCGTGACCCTGTGCCTTTGGAAGATGTTCAGAGCGGGTGGCACCTGTGTGCTGCGAGCACAAGAGGTGTAGAGTGTAGAGGCCTTTCACACTGGAGGAAGGGCTTGCATCTCATGGAGAAAATGTGTACGTCGCCCGGGAGACGGAGGCGCGCTCTTGTCACCGTTTCGCCTGCCCGTTTAAAGCACAAGTGTTTGTACTCGATCTGTGCTGCCTGGTGAAACGCTTGGCAGTCTGCATCACCCTGAGCACCTTTCCTGAAGTTTGGTTCATAGCTGGGTAAACTCGGGCTTCAGAGGCTTAGATGAGACCAAACGTGTTCAGCTTGTGGCGAAAGCCTTTGACCAGAGGCATATACGCTTGTGCTTGGGGCGAGGGCTAGGCAAGAACGTTTACACACTGGGTTTTTATCTTTACCCTAAGCTGTCCCTTTTGTCTGCAGCAGGCGGAGAGAACCCGCGGACAGAGAACAGCTGCGAAGTGGATGCACAGTACAGTCACCTCGATACCAGCCCCGGGGTCCCAAGCAACGATCCTTCCCCGGAGGGTACTTAACCCACCCAGGGATTCAAGCAGGGAGTTCGCCTTGTCCAACTCGCACAGGAGACTGGCATGAGATGTAGGGCTCATCCACTTGCGTTCACACTACGTGGCCCGGAGAAGTTCTCACGGAGCCGAATCCAGCACCCTTCCTCCACCACGTGTGTACACAAAGGAGCGCTGGGCAGTGGGTGTTCTCAAGGCCAAGAGAGAAGCCCTTGTTCTGTGCTGCACCTGCTGGGTGGTTCAAAGGTTTTCTGACCTTCCTGCTTTGGAAGCTTTTCAGAGCTGAGGCTACGCCTGGGCTGCGATAGCAGAGAGGTGTAGAGGCCTTTCACACTGAAGGCGTGGGCCTGTTTCCCATGGAGAAATTGTACGTCGCCCATCCCCCACCCCCACCCCACCCCACCCCACCCCACCCCACCCCAACCCACCCCCAGCTCGAGGCGTGCGGGTTGACACCATTTTGTCCTGCCCATGGAAAATACAAAGAGGCGTACACGATTTGGGCTGTCTGGTGAAAGAATTTGGAATCGGCGGCACCCTGAGTACCTTTCCCGAAGTTTGCTTCCTAGCTGGTTAAACTCGGCATTCAGAGGCGAGATGAGAACAAACTTGCTCCGCGTGCGGCAAAGTGCCTTGATGCCCTGCCCTAAATGTTTGAGCTTCTGGCCAGCGTCACGCAAGTACTTTGACACGTAGGATTCTCACTTTTACTCCAAGCTGTCCCTGTTGGCTGAAGCAGTCGGCGTGTCTGTATCGCAGCCTGGGAGGCCGGGCGTTGGGGGAGTCTGCCAAGTGACTGGCCTCCATTTATAGCTAACTGAGAAACTGCATCAAAGCTTTCAGGAGCCTCTTACAAGGAATGGTTGCAGTTGGGAATTGGAGACTGTGCTGGCAAACGTCAGCAGCTCCTCTCCCTCGGAGGGCTCTAGGTGTGCCAACTCCTAACAACCAGGACGGTCCCCAGCTCGTGAACGGTCCCATTGCGAGCCGGTCTCGTCCGTGAAAGAGCCACGTGAGGCTGATCTCCAACAGTCGGGCTCCACACCTGGAGCCTTTGGGACAGGGCAGTCCTGAGCCGATGTGCCCACCAGGGGACGCGACCAAAGTTTACGTACCACAGGAAAGCGCATCAAGGCCTCGTGTTCTCTCCATGAAATGAACGTGAGCTTGAAGGGTGATGCGTCAGCGTGCACTGTGAACAGCTCGCTGGTACGCCTGTCTTCGCCCCCTCTCACGGTCTCACGCACCCGGGCTCAGTTCCGTGTAGGAATGCTGAGTGGGAGCGCCAGCCTCGCTTCTGGACTCTAAAGCCTTCCACCCCCTAATTGCAGGTTGTGTGTGTCTCTCACGTGGGGGGAGGAATGAGGTCGCCCACAGAGGTTCTGCCATGAAAGATCTAAAGACGCACGCTGCTGAGGAGCTTGTTCCTCATGGAGCTTCCCTGAGGGCCAGAAGAATGCCGAAAGTCTCTTTCAAAGCTGCCGGACACTCTGCCGTTCTAGGCCTGAGATACGGACCTTGTGAGGGCACTGTAACCGCGTGAGATTCAGGAGACATCGCCAGTGCGAGTGGCAATCCGGAAGGAAGAACCTTCAAGGCGGAGTGTCCTTTCCTGTGCAAAACGGCGCCCAAGTGGCTGAGGCAGGGAGCATTTTCCTTCACAGAACCGGCATCCTCGTATGCCTGTGGGTTACTCTAAAGAAACGACACTGTGAGCAACCTCTTCGAAAAGGCCTTCGCAAGCGACTTGGAGACAACAGCAGCGCAGTGGAGGCACAGACCATTATCCTAGAGAGCAGCACAGTGTCTCTAGCAGCAATCGCTTCCCGGAGGATACTTAAGCCACACCGAGATTCCAGCAGGGAGTTTTGCCTTATAGCAGTACAACTCACTCAGGAAAGAGGGATGAGGTGTAGGGCTAATCTACGTGCGCTCACGCTCTGTGTCCCCGAGAAGGTTTCACGGAGCAGAATGCATCACCGACCGCTACCACGTGTGTGCACCAAAGAAGCCCTGTGCCGTGGGTGTTCTCAGGCCGACAGCGAAGACCTAGGTGTGTGTTGCACTTGCGCTCGGTGGTTCACACGTTGCGTGACCCTGTGCCTTTGGAAGATGTTCAGAGCGGGTGGCACCTGCGTGCTGCGAGCGCAAGAGGTGTAGAGTGTAGAGGCCTTTCACACTGGAGGAAGGGCTTGCATCTCATGGAGAAAATGTGTACGTCGCCCGGGAGACGGAGGCACGCTCTTGTCACCGTTTCGTCTGCCCGTTTAAAGCACAAGTGTTTGTACTCGATCTGGGCTGCCTGGTGAAACGCTTGGCAGTCTGCATCACCCTGAGCACCTTTCCTGAAGTTTGGTTCGTAGCTGGGTAAACTCGGGCTTCAGAGGCTTAGATGAGACCAAACGTGTTCAGCTTGTGGCGAAAGTCTTTGACCAGAGGCATATACGCTTGTGCTTGGGGCGAGGGCTAGGCAAGAACGTTTACACACTGGGTTTTTATCTTTACCCTAAGCTGTCCCTTTTGGCTGCAGCAGGCGGAGAGAACCCGCGGACAGAGAAAAGCTGCGAAGTGGATGCACAGAACAGTCACCTCGATACCAGCCCCGGGGTCCCAAGCAACGATCCTTCCCCGGAGGGTACTTAACCCACCCAGGGATTCAAGCAGGGAGTTCGCCTTGTCCAACTCGCACAGGAGACTGGCATGAGATGGAGGGCTCATCTACTTGCGTTCACACTACGTGGCCCGGAGAAGTTCTCACGGAGCCGAATCCAGCACCCTTCATCCACCACGTGTGTACACAAAGGAGCGCTGGGCAGTGGGTGTTCTCAAGGCCAAGAGAGAAGCCCTTGTTCTGTGCTGCACCTGCTGGGTGGTTCAAAGGTTTTCTGACCTTCCTGCTTTGGAAGCTTTTCAGAGCTGAGGCTACGCCTGGGCTGCGAAAGCAGAGAGGTGTAGAGGCCTTTCACACTGAAGGCGTGGGCCTGTTTCCCATGGAGAAATTGTACGTCGCCCAACCCCCACCCCCACCCCACCCCACCCCACCCCACCCCACCCCAACCCACCCCCAGCTGGAGGCGTGCGGGTTGACACCATTTTGTCCTGCCCATGGAAAATACAAAGAGGCGTACACGATTTGGGCTGTCTGGTGAAAGAATTTGGAATCGGCGGCACCCTGAGTACCTTTCCCGAAGTTTGCTTCCTAGCTGGTTAAACTCGGCATTCAGAGGCGAGATGAGAACAAACTTGCTCCGCGTGCGGCAAAGTGCCTTGATGCCCTGCCCTAAATGTTTGAGCTTCTGGCCAGCGTCACGCAAGTACTTTGACACGTAGGATTCTCACTTTTACTCCAAGCTGTCCCTGTTGGCTGAAGCAGTCGGCGTGTCTGTATCGCAGCCTGGGAGGCCGGGCGTTGGGGGAGTCTGCCAAGTGACTGGCCTCCATTTATAGCTAACTGAGAAACTGCGTTGAAGCTTTCGGGAGCCTCTTACAGGGAATGGTTGCAGTTCGGAATTGGAGACTGTGCTGGCAAACGTCAGCAGCTCCTCTCCCTCGGAGGGCTCTAGGTGTGCCAACTCCTAACAACCAGGACGGTCCCCAGCTCGTGAACGGTCCCATTGCGAGCCGGTCTCGTCCGTGAAAGAGCCACGTGAGGCTGATCTCCAACAGTCGGGCTCCACACCTGGAGCCTTTTGGACAGGGCAGTCCTGAGCCGATGTGCCCACCAGGGGACGCGACCAAAGTTTACGTACCACAGGAAAGCGCATCAAGGCCTCGTGTTCTCTCCATGAAATGAACGTGAGCTTGAAGGGTGATGCGTCAGCGTGCACTGTGAACAGCTCGCTGGTACGCCTGTCTTCGCCCCCTCTCACGGTCTCACGCACCCGGGCTCAGTTCCGTGTAGGAATGCTGAGTGGGAGCGCCAGCCTCGCTTCTGGACTCTAAAGCCTTCCACCCCCTAATTGCAGGTTGTGTGTGTCTCTCACGTGGGGGGAGGAATGAGGTCGCCCACAGAGGTTCTGCCATGAAAGATCTAAAGACGCACGCTGCTGAGGAGCTTGTTCCTCATGGAGCTTCCCTGAGGGCCAGAAGAATGCCGAAAGTCTCTTTCAAAGCTGCCGGACACTCTGCCGTTCTAGGCCTGAGATACGGACCTTGTGAGGGCACTGTAACCCCACGAGATTCAGGAGACATCGCCAGTGCGAGTGGCAATCCGGAAGGAGGAACCTTCAAGGCGGAGTGTCCTTTCCTGTGCAAAACGGCGCCCAAGTGGCTGAGGCAGGGAGGATTTTCCTTCACAGAACCGGCATCCTCGTATGCCTGTGGGTTACTCTAAAGAAACGACACTGTGAGCAACCTCTTCGAAAAGGCCTTCGCAAGCGACTTGGAGACAACAGCAGCGCAGTGGAGGCACAGACCATTATCCTAGAGAGCAGCACAGTTTCTCTAGCAGCGATCGCTTCCCGGAGGATACTTAAGCCACACCGAGATTCCAGCACGGAGTTTTGCCTTATAGCAGTACAACTCACTCAGGAAAGAGGGATGAGGTGTAGGGCTAATCTACGTGCGCTCACGCTCTGTGTCCCCAAGAAGGTTTCACGGAGCAGAATGCATCACCGACCGCTACCACGTGTGTGCACCAAAGAAGCCCTGTGCCGTGGGTGTTCTCAGGCCGACAGCGAAGACCTAGGTGTGTGCTGCACCCGCGCTCGGTGGTTCACACGTTGCGTGACCCTGTGCCTTTGGAAGATGTTCAGAGCGGGTGGCACCTGCGTGCTGCGAGCGCAAGAGGTGTAGAGTGTAGAGGCCTTTCACACTGGAGGAAGGGCTTGCATCTCATGGAGAAAATGTGTACGTCGCCCGGGAGACGGAGGCGCGCTCTTGTCACCGTTTCGTCTGCCCGTTTAAAGCACAAGTGTTTGTACTCGATCTGGGCTGCCTGGTGAAACGCTTGGCAGTCCGCATCACCCTGAGCACCTTTCCTGAAGTTTGATTCATAGCTGGGTAAACTCGGGCTTCAGAGGCTTAGATGAGACCAAACGTGTTCAGCTTGTGGCGAAAGCCTTTGACCAGAGGCATATACGCTTGTGCTTGGGGCGAGGGCTAGGCAAGAACGTTTACACACTGGGTTTTTATCTTTACCCTAAGCTGTCCCTTTTGGCTGTAGCAGGCAGTGTGTCCGAATCCCAGCCAGGGAAGCAGGCCGATGGGGGAGTCTGCCAGGCGTAAGGCCTCCACTCTAGATAACCGCGATTATGCATCAAGGCCTTCGGAAGCCACTTGAAATGAAAGGCTCCTCTTCAGATTAGAAGACTTTGCTAGTGGACTTCAGCAGCTCCTCTCCTTCAGGGTGCTCCAGCTGTGAAGACTAGTGAAAGCCACCACGGTCCCCGGCTTTTGAACGGCTCTTTCCCGAGTTGGCTTCATCAGTGGAAGTGCCGAGGGGGCTGATCTCGACAAATCGGGCTGCGTACCCTGAGTCTCTGGGGTAGGGCAGTCCTGAGCCAGCCAGTGTGCCACCCAAGGAATGGAAAGCAAATTTTCCTTACCCACAGGAAGGCCCACCGAGGCCCGGTGTGTTCTCTGTGAGATTTACATGGGCTTGAAGGGTGATGTCTATAGTCCATTGTGGAAAGGCTCGGGGTTACGGCTCTCCTTCTCCCTCTCTCGGTCCCATTACCTGGTGCTCTCAGCTGTTGTGGGAATGCTGAGTGAGAGACACTGCCTCTGTGCTGGACTCAGAAGGCTTCCTCCCTTTATGGCCATTCTGTTCGTCTCTTACGTCGAGGAGCAACAAGGGTGCGCACAGGTATTCTGAAATCAACTAACTGATGACAGAGGATCAGGGGGAACTGGTCTCTCGGGGGAAGAAGCCAAAAGGCCTGCCTTCTTAAGGTCTCCTTTAGAGCTCCTGGACACCCTGCCACCTTAGGCCTAACAATTGGACATTGAGATGGCATGGAAACCCTGGGAACCCTAAGACACGGTGGTAGTTCGACTCGCAAGCTGGGTGCCAGGAACCTTCAAAGCACAGTGCGGTTTCATGTACGAAAGTGAGCCCAAGCGTCTGAGGCTGGTAGCCTTTCGCTTGAGAGGGTTGGTATCCTCGTGGGCCTGACGGCTACTTCCCTGTTTCCGGCACCCTCAGGAAACTCTTCAGAAGAGCCTTCAGAACCCGCAGAGAGAGAACAGCTGCGAAGTGGATGCACAGAACAGTCACCTCGATACCAGCCCTGGGGTCCCAAGCAACGATCCTTCCCTGGAGGGTACTTAACCCACCCAGGGATTCAAGCAGGGAGTTTGCCTTGTCCAACTCGCACAGGAGACTGGCATGAGATGGAGGGCTCGTCTACTTGCATTCACACTACGTGGCCCGGAGAAGTTCTCACGAAGCCGAATCCAGCACCCTTCATCCACCACGTGTGTACACAAAGGAGCGCTGGGCAGTGGGTGTTCTCAAGGCCAAGAGAGAAGCCCTTGTTCTGTGCTGCACCTGCTGGGTGGTTCAAAGGTTTTCTGACCTTCCTGCTCTGGAAGCTTTTCAGAGCTGAGGCTACACCTGGGCTGCGAAAGCAGAGAGGCGTAGAGGCCTTTCACACTGAAGGCGTGGGCCTGTTTCCCATGGAGAAAGTGTACGTCGCCCAACCGCCACCCCCACCCCACCCCACCCCAACCCACCCCACCCCAACCCACCCCCAGCTGGAGGCGTGCGGGTTGACACCATTTTGTCCTGCCCATGGAAAATACAAAGAGGCGTACACGATTTGGGCTGTCTGGTGAAAGAATTTGGAATCGGCGGCACCCTGAGTACCTTTCTCGAAGTTCGCTTCCTAGCTGGTTAAACTCGGCATTCAGAGGCGAGATGAGAACAAACTTGCTCCGCGTGCGGCGAAGTGCCTTGATGCCCTGCCCTAAATGTTTGAGCTTCTGGCCAGCGTCACGCAAGTACTTTGACACGTAGGATTCTCACTTTTACTCCAAGCTGTCCCTGTTGGCTGAAGCAGTCGGCGTGTCTGTATCGCAGGCTGGGAGGCCGGGCGTTGGGGGAGTCTGCCAAGTGACAGGCCTCCATTTATAGCTAACTGAGAAACTGCGTCGAAGCTTTCGGGAGCCTCTTACAGGGAATGGTTGCAGTTCGGAATTGGAGACTGTGCTGGCAAACGTCAGCAGCTCCTCTCCCTCGGAGGGCTCTTGGTGTGCCGACTCCTAACAGCCAGCACGGTCCCCAGCTCGTGAACGGTCCCATTGCGAGCCGGTCTCGTCCGTGAAAGAGCCACGTGACGCTGATCTCCAACAGTCGAGCTCCACACCTGGAGCCTTTGGGACAGGGCAGTCCTGAGCCGATGTGCCCACCAGGGGACGCGACCAAAGTTTACGTACCACAGGAAAGCGCATCAAGGCCTCGTGTTCTCTCCATGAAATGAACGTGAGCTTGAAGGGTGATGCGTCAGCGTGCACTGTGAACAGCTCGCTGGCACGCCTGTCTTCGCCCCCTCTCACGGTCTCACGCACCCGGGCTCAGTTCCGTGTAGGAATGCTGAGTGGGAGCGCCAGACTCGCTTCTGGACTCTAAAGCCTTCCACCCCCTAATGGCAGGTTGTGTGTGTCTCTCACGTGGGGGGAGGAATGAGGTCGCCCACAGAGGTTCTGCCATGAAAGATCTAAAGACGCACGCTGCTGAGGAGCTTGTTCCTCATGGAGCGTCCCCGAGGGCCAGAAGAATGCCGAAGGTCTCTTTCAAAGCTGCCGGACGCTTTGCCGTTCTAGGCCTGAGATACGGACCTTGTGAGGGCACTGTAACCGCGCGAGATTCAGGAGACATCGCCAGTGCGAGTGGCAATCCGGAAGGAAGAACCTTCAAGGCGGAGTGTCCTTTCCTGTGCAAAACGGCGCCCAAGTGGCTGAGGCAGGGAGCATTTTCCTTCACAGAACCGGCATCCTCGTATGCCTGTGGGTTACTCTAAAGAAACGACACTGTGAGCAACCTCTTCAAAAAGGCCTTCGCAAGCGACTTGGAGACAACAGCAGCGCAGTGGAGGCACAGACCATTATCCTAGAGAGCAGCACAGTGTCTCTAGCAGCGATCGCTTCCCGGAGGATACTTAAGCCACACCGAGATTCCAGCAGGGAGTTTTGCCTTATAGCAGTACAACTCACTCAGGAAAGAGGGATGAGGTGTAGGGCTAATCTACGTGCGCTCACGCTCTGTGTCCCCGAGAAGGTTTCACGGAGCAGAATGCATCACCGACCGCTACCACGTGTGTGCACCAAAGAAGCCCTGTGCCGTGGGTGTTCTCAGGCCGACAGCGAAGACCTAGGTGTGTGCTGCACCCGCGCTCGGTGGTTCACACGTTGCGTGACCCTGTGCCTTTGGAAGATGTTCAGAGCGGGTGGCACCTGCGTGCTGCGAGCACAAGAGGTGTAGAGTGTAGAGGCCTTTCACACTGGAGGAAGGGCTTGCATCTCGTGGAGAAAATGTGTACGTCGCCCGGGAGACGGAGGCGCGCTTTTGTCACCGTTTCGTCTGCCCGTTTAAAGCACAAGTGTTTGTACTCGATCTGGGCTGCCTGGTGAAACGCTTGGCAGTCCGCATCACCCTGAGCACCTTTCCTGAAGTTTGGTTCGTAGCTGGGTAAACTCGGGCTTCAGAGGCTTAGATGAGACCAAACGTGTTCAGCTTGTGGCGAAAGCCTTTGACCAGAGGCATATACGCTTGTGCTTGGGGCGAGGGCTAGGCAAGAACGTCTACACACTGGGTTTTTATCTTTACCCTAAGCTGTCCCTTTTGGCTGCAGCAGGCGGAGAGAACCCGCGGAGAGAGAACAGCTGCGAAGTGGATGCACAGAACAGTCACCTCGATACCAGCCCCGGGGTCCCAAGCAACGATCCTTCCCCGGAGGGTACTTAACCCACCCAGGGATTCAAGCAGGGAGTTCGCCTTGTCCAACTCGCACAGGAGACTGGCATGAGATGGAGGACTCATCTACTTGCGTTCACACTACGTGGCCCGGAGAAGTTCTCACGGAGCCGAATCCAGCACCCTTCATCCACCACGTGTGTACACAAAGGAGCGCTGGGCAGTGGGTGTTCTCAAGGCCAAGAGAGAAGCCCTTGTTCTGTGCTGCACCTGCTGGGTGGTTCAAAGGTTTTCTGACCTTCCTGCTCTGGAAGCTTTTCAGAGCTGAGGCTACACCTGGGCTGCGAAAGCAGAGAGGCGTAGAGGCCTTTCACACTGAAGGCGTGGGCCTGTTTCCCATGGAGAAAGTGTACGTCGCCCAACCCCCACCCCCACCCCACCCCACCCCAACCCACCCCCAGCTGGAGGCGTGTGGGTTGACACCATTTTGTCCTGCCCATGGAAAATACAAAGAGGCGTACACGATTTGGGCTGTCTGGTGAAAGAATTTGGAATCGGCGGCACCCTGAGTACCTTTCCCGAAGTTTGCTTCCTAGCTGGTTAAACTCGGCATTCAGAGGCGAGATGAGAACAAACTTGCTCCGCGTGCGGCGAAGTGCCTTGATGCCCTGCCCTAAATGTTTGAGCTTCTGGCCAGCGTCACGCAAGTACTTTGACACGTAGGATTCTGACTTTTACTCCAAGCTGTCCCTGTTGGCTGAAGCAGTCGGCGTGTCTGTATCGCAGCCTGGGAGGCTGGGCGTTGGGGGAGTCTGCCAAGTGACTGGCCTCCATTTATAGCTAACTGAGAAACTGCGTCGAAGCTTTCGGGAGCCTCTTACAGGGAATGGTTGCAGTTCGGAATTGGAGACTGTGCTGGCAAACGTCAGCAGCTCCTCTCCCTCGGAGGGCTCTTGGTGTGCCGACTCCTAACAGCCAGCACGGTCCCCAGCTCGTGAACGGTCCCATTGCGAGCCGGTCTCGTCCGTGAAACAGCCACGTGAGGCTGATCTCCAACATTCGGGCTCCACACCTGGAGCCTTTGGGACAGGGCAGTCCTGAGCCGATGTGCCCACCAGGGGACGCGACCAAAGTTTACGTACCACAGGAAAGCGCATCAAGGCCTCGTGTTCTCTCCATGAAATGAACGTGAGCTTGAAGGGTGATGCGTCAGCGTGCACTGTGAACAGCTCGCTGGCACACCTGTCTTCGCCCCCTCTCACGGTCTCACGCACCCGGGCTCAGTTCCGTGTAGGAATGCTGAGTGGGAGCGCCAGCCTCGCTTCTGGACTCTAAAGCCTTCCACCCCCTAATGGCAGGTTGTGTGTGTCTCTCACGTGGAGGGAGGAATGAGGTCGCCCACAGAGGTTCTGCCATGAAAGATCTAAAGACGCACGCTGCTGAGGAGCTTGTTCCTCATGGAGCGTCCCCGAGGGCCAGAAGAATGCCGAAGGTCGCTTTCAAAGCTGCCGGACGCTCTGCCATTCTAGGCCTGAGATACGGACCTTGTGAGGGCACTGTAACCGCGCGAGATTCAGGAGACATCGCCAGTGTGAGTGGCAATCCGGAAGGAAGAACCTTCAAGGCGGAGTGTCCTTTCCTGTGCAAAACGGCGCCCAAGTGGCTGAGGCAGGGAGCATTTTCCTTCACAGAACCGGCATCCTCGTATGCCTGTGGGTTACTCTAAAGAAACGACACTGTGAGCAACCTCTTCGAAAAGGCCTTCGCAAGCGACTTGGAGACAACAGCAGCACAGTGGAGGCACAGACCATTATCCTAGAGAGCAGCACAGTGTCTCTAGCAGCGATCGCTTCCCGGAGGATACTTAAGCCACACCGAGATTCCAGCAGGGAGTTTTGCCTTATAGCAGTACAACTCACTCAGGAAAGAGGGATGAGGTGTAGGGCTAATCTACGTGCGCTCACGCTCTGTGTCCCCGAGAAGGTTTCACGGAGCAGAATGCATCACCGACCGCTACCACGTGTGTGCACCAAAGAAGCCCTGTGCCGTGGGTGTTCTCAGGCCGACAGCGAAGACCTAGGTGTGTGCTGCACCTGCGCTCGGTGGTTCACACGTTGCGTGACCCTGTGCCTTTGGAAGATGTTCAGAGCGGGTGGCACCTGCGTGCTGCAAGCGCAAGAGGTGTAGAGTGTAGAGGCCTTTCACACTGGAGGAAGGGCTTGCATCTCGTGGAGAAAATGTGTACGTCGCCCGGGAGACGGAGGCGCGCTCTTGTCACCGTTTCGTCTGCCCGTTTAAAGCACAAGTGTTTGTACTCGATCTGGGCTGCCTGGTGAAACGCTTGGCAGTCCGCATCACCCTGAGCACCTTTCCTGAAGTTTGGTTCGTAGCTAGGTAAACTCGGGCTTCAGAGGCTTAGATGAGACCAAACGTGTTCAGCTTGTGGCGAAAGCCTTTGTCCAGAGGCATATACGCTTGTGCTTGGGGCGAGGGCTAGGCAAGAACGTTTACACACTGGGTTTTTATCTTTACCCTAAGCTGTCCCTTTTGGCTGCAGCAGGCGGAGAGAACCCGCGGAGAGAGAACAGCTGCGAAGTGGATGCACAGAACAGTCACCTCGATACCAGCCCCGGGGTCCCAAGCAACGATCCTTCCCCGGAGGGTACTTAACCCACCCAGGGATTCAAGCAGGGAGTTCGCCTTGTCCAACTCGCACAGGAGACTGGCATGAGATGGAGGACTCATCTACTTGCGTTCACACTACGTGGCCCGGAGAAGTTCTCACGGAGCCGAATCCAGCACCCTTCATCCACCACGTGTGTACACAAAGGAGCGCTGGGCAGTGGGTGTTCTCAAGGCCAAGAGAGAAGCCCTTGTTCTGTGCTGCACCTGCTGGGTGGTTCAAAGGTTTTCTGACCTTCCTGCTCTGGAAGCTTTTCAGAGCTGAGGCTACACCTGGGCTGCGAAAGCAGAGAGGCGTAGAGGCCTTTCACACTGAAGGCGTGGGCCTGTTTCCCATGGAGAAAGTGTACGTCGCCCAACCCCCACCCCCACCCCACCCCACCCCAACCCACCCCCAGCTGGAGGCGTGTGGGTTGACACCATTTTGTCCTGCCCATGGAAAATACAAAGAGGCGTACACGATTTGGGCTGTCTGGTGAAAGAATTTGGAATCGGCGGCACCCTGAGTACCTTTCCCGAAGTTTGCTTCCTAGCTGGTTAAACTCGGCATTCAGAGGCGAGATGAGAACAAACTTGCTCCGCGTGCGGCGAAGTGCCTTGATGCCCTGCCCTAAATGTTTGAGCTTCTGGCCAGCGTCACGCAAGTACTTTGACACGTAGGATTCTGACTTTTACTCCAAGCTGTCCCTGTTGGCTGAAGCAGTCGGCGTGTCTGTATCGCAGCCTGGGAGGCCGGGCGTTGGGGGAGTCTGCCAAGTGACTGGCCTCCATTTATAGCTAACTGAGAAACTGCGTCGAAGCTTTCGGGAGCCTCTTACAGGGAATGGTTGCAGTTCGGAATTGGAGACTGTGCTGGCAAACGTCAGCAGCTCCTCTCCCTCGGAGGGCTCTTGGTGTGCCGACTCCTAACAGCCAGCACGGTCCCCAGCTCGTGAACGGTCCCATTGCGAGCCGGTCTCGTCCGTGAAACAGCCACGTGAGGCTGATCTCCAACATTCGGGCTCCACACCTGGAGCCTTTGGGACAGGGCAGTCCTGAGCCGATGTGCCCACCAGGGGACGCGACCAAAGTTTACGTACCACAGGAAAGCGCATCAAGGCCTCGTGTTCTCTCCATGAAATGAACGTGAGCTTGAAGGGTGATGCGTCAGCGTGCACTGTGAACAGCTCGCTGGCACACCTGTCTTCGCCCCCTCTCACGGTCTCACGCACCCGGGCTCAGTTCCGTGTAGGAATGCTGAGTGGGAGCGCCAGCCTCGCTTCTGGACTCTAAAGCCTTCCACCCCCTAATGGCAGGTTGTGTGTGTCTCTCACGTGGAGGGAGGAATGAGGTCGCCCACAGAGGTTCTGCCATGAAAGATCTAAAGACGCACGCTGCTGAGGAGCTTGTTCCTCATGGAGCGTCCCCGAGGGCCAGAAGAATGCCGAAGGTCGCTTTCAAAGCTGCCGGACGCTCTGCCATTCTAGGCCTGAGATACGGACCTTGTGAGGGCACTGTAACCGCGCGAGATTCAGGAGACATCGCCAGTGTGAGTGGCAATCCGGAAGGAAGAACCTTCAAGGCGGAGTGTCCTTTCCTGTGCAAAACGGCGCCCAAGTGGCTGAGGCAGGGAGCATTTTCCTTCACAGAACCGGCATCCTCGTATGCCTGTGGGTTACTCTAAAGAAACGACACTGTGAGCAACCTCTTCGAAAAGGCCTTCGCAAGCGACTTGGAGACAACAGCAGCACAGTGGAGGCACAGACCATTATCCTAGAGAGCAGCACAGTGTCTCTAGCAGCGATCGCTTCCCGGAGGATACTTAAGCCACACCGAGATTCCAGCAGGGAGTTTTGCCTTATAGCAGTACAACTCACTCAGGAAAGAGGGATGAGGTGTAGGGCTAATCTACGTGCGCTCACGCTCTGTGTCCCCGAGAAGGTTTCACGGAGCAGAATGCATCACCGACCGCTACCACGTGTGTGCACCAAAGAAGCCCTGTGCCGTGGGTGTTCTCAGGCCGACAGCGAAGACCTAGGTGTGTGCTGCACCTGCGCTCGGTGGTTCACACGTTGCGTGACCCTGTGCCTTTGGAAGATGTTCAGAGCGGGTGGCACCTGCGTGCTGCAAGCGCAAGAGGTGTAGAGTGTAGAGGCCTTTCACACTGGAGGAAGGGCTTGCATCTCGTGGAGAAAATGTGTACGTCGCCCGGGAGACGGAGGCGCGCTCTTGTCACCGTTTCGTCTGCCCGTTTAAAGCACAAGTGTTTGTACTCGATCTGGGCTGCCTGGTGAAACGCTTGGCAGTCCGCATCACCCTGAGCACCTTTCCTGAAGTTTGGTTCGTAGCTGGGTAAACTCGGGCTTCAGAGGCTTAGATGAGACCAAACGTGTTCAGCTTGTGGCGAAAGCCTTTGTCCAGAGGCATATACGCTTGTGCTTGGGGCGAGGGCTAGGCAAGAACGTTTACACACTGGGTTTTTATCTTTACCCTAAGCTGTCCCTTTTGGCTGCAGCAGGCGGAGAGAACCCGCGGAGAGAGAACAGCTGCGAAGTGGATGCACAGAACAGTCACCTCGATACCAGCCCCGGGGTCCCAAGCAACGATCCTTCCCCGGAGGGTACTTAACCCACCCAGGGATTCAAGCAGGGAGTTCGCCTTGTCCAACTCGCACAGGAGACTGGCATGAGATGGAGGACTCATCTACTTGCGTTCACACTACGTGGCCCGGAGAAGTTCTCACGGAGCCGAATCCAGCACCCTTCATCCACCACGTGTGTACACAAAGGAGCGCTGGGCAGTGGGTGTTCTCAAGGCCAAGAGAGAAGCCCTTGTTCTGTGCTGCACCTGCTGGGTGGTTCAAAGGTTTTCTGACCTTCCTGCTCTGGAAGCTTTTCAGAGCTGAGGCTACACCTGGGCTGCGAAAGCAGAGAGGCGTAGAGGCCTTTCACACTGAAGGCGTGGGCCTGTTTCCCATGGAGAAAGTGTACGTCGCCCAACCCCCACCCCCACCCCACCCCACCCCAACCCACCCCCAGCTGGAGGCGTGTGGGTTGACACCATTTTGTCCTGCCCATGGAAAATACAAAGAGGCGTACACGATTTGGGCTGTCTGGTGAAAGAATTTGGAATCGGCGGCACCCTGAGTACCTTTCCCGAAGTTTGCTTCCTAGCTGGTTAAACTCGGCATTCAGAGGCGAGATGAGAACAAACTTGCTCCGCGTGCGGCGAAGTGCCTTGATGCCCTGCCCTAAATGTTTGAGCTTCTGGCCAGCGTCACGCAAGTACTTTGACACGTAGGATTCTGACTTTTACTCCAAGCTGTCCCTGTTGGCTGAAGCAGTCGGCGTGTCTGTATCGCAGCCTGGGAGGCCGGGCGTTGGGGGAGTCTGCCAAGTGACTGGCCTCCATTTATAGCTAACTGAGAAACTGCGTCGAAGCTTTCGGGAGCCTCTTACAGGGAATGGTTGCAGTTCGGAATTGGAGACTGTGCTGGCAAACGTCAGCAGCTCCTCTCCCTCGGAGGGCTCTTGGTGTGCCGACTCCTAACAGCCAGCACGGTCCCCAGCTCGTGAACGGTCCCATTGCGAGCCGGTCTCGTCCGTGAAACAGCCACGTGAGGCTGATCTCCAACATTCGGGCTCCACACCTGGAGCCTTTGGGACAGGGCAGTCCTGAGCCGATGTGCCCACCAGGGGACGCGACCAAAGTTTACGTACCACAGGAAAGCGCATCAAGGCCTCGTGTTCTCTCCATGAAATGAACGTGAGCTTGAAGGGTGATGCGTCAGCGTGCACTGTGAACAGCTCGCTGGCACACCTGTCTTCGCCCCCTCTCACGGTCTCACGCACCCGGGCTCAGTTCCGTGTAGGAATGCTGAGTGGGAGCGCCAGCCTCGCTTCTGGACTCTAAAGCCTTCCACCCCCTAATGGCAGGTTGTGTGTGTCTCTCACGTGGAGGGAGGAATGAGGTCGCCCACAGAGGTTCTGCCATGAAAGATCTAAAGACGCACGCTGCTGAGGAGCTTGTTCCTCATGGAGCGTCCCCGAGGGCCAGAAGAATGCCGAAGGTCGCTTTCAAAGCTGCCGGACGCTCTGCCATTCTAGGCCTGAGATACGGACCTTGTGAGGGCACTGTAACCGCGCGAGATTCAGGAGACATCGCCAGTGCGAGTGGCAATCCGGAAGGAAGAACCTTCAAGGCGGAGTGTCCTTTCCTGTGCAAAACGGCGCCCAAGTGGCTGAGGCAGGGAGCATTTTCCTTCACAGAACCGGCATCCTCGTATGCCTGTGGGTTACTCTAAAGAAACGACACTGTGAGCAACCTCTTCGAAAAGGCCTTCGCAAGCGACTTGGAGACAACAGCAGCACAGTGGAGGCACAGACCATTATCCTAGAGAGCAGCACAGTGTCTCTAGCAGCGATCGCTTCCCGGAGGATACTTAAGCCACACCGAGATTCCAGCAGGGAGTTTTGCCTTATAGCAGTACAACTCACTCAGGAAAGAGGGATGAGGTGTAGGGCTAATCTACGTGCGCTCACGCTCTGTGTCCCCGAGAAGGTTTCACGGAGCAGAATGCATCACCGACCGCTACCACGTGTGTGCACCAAAGAAGCCCTGTGCCGTGGGTGTTCTCAGGCCGACAGCGAAGACCTAGGTGTGTGCTGCACCTGCGCTCGGTGGTTCACACGTTGCGTGACCCTGTGCCTTTGGAAGATGTTCAGAGCGGGTGGCACCTGCGTGCTGCGAGCGCAAGAGGTGTAGAGTGTAGAGGCCTTTCACACTGGAGGAAGGGCTTGCATCTCGTGGAGAAAATGTGTACGTCGCCCGGGAGACGGAGGCGCGCTCTTGTCACCGTTTCGTCTGCCCGTTTAAAGCACAAGTGTTTGTACTCGATCTGGGCTGCCTGGTGAAACGCTTGGCAGTCCGCATCACCCTGAGCACCTTTCCTGAAGTTTGGTTCGTAGCTGGGTAAACTCGGGCTTCAGAGGCTTAGATGAGACCAAACGTGTTCAGCTTGTGGCGAAAGCCTTTGACCAGAGGCATATACGCTTGTGCTTGGAGCGAGGGCTAGGCAAGAACGTCTACACACTGGGTTTTTTTCTTTACCCTAAGCTGTCTCTTTTGTCTGCAGCAGGCGGAGAGAACCCGCGGAGAGAGAACAGCTGCGAAGTGGATGCACAGAACAGTCACCTCGATACCAGCCCCAGGGTCCCAAGCAACGATCCTTCCCCGGAGGGTACTTAACCCACCCAGGGATTCAAGCAGGGAGTTCGCCTTGTCCAACTCGCACAGGAGACTGGCATGAGATGTAGGGCTCATCTACTTGCGTTCACACTACGTGGCCCGGAGAAGTTCTCACGGAGCCGAATCCAGCACCCTTCATCCACCACGTGTGTACACAAAGGAGCGCTGGGCAGTGGGTGTTCTCAAGGCCAAGAGAGAAGCCCTTGTTCTGTGCTGCACCTGCTGGGTGGTTCAAAGGTTTTCTGACCTTCCTGCTCTGGAAGCTTTTCAGAGCTGAGGCTACACCTGGGCTGCGAAAGCAGAGAGGCATAGAGGCCTTTCACACTGAAGGCGTGGGCCTGTTTCCCATGGAGAAAGTGTACGTCGCCCAACCCCCAACCCCACCCCACCCCACCCCAACCCACCCCCAGCTGGAGGCGTGTGGGTTGACACCATTTTGTCCTGCCCATGGAAAATACAAAGAGGTGTACACGATTTGGGCTGTCTGGTGAAAGAATTTGGAATCGGCAGCACCCTGAGTACCTTTCCCGAAGTTTGCTTCCTAGCTGGTTAAACTCGGCATTCAGAGGCGAGATGAGAACAAACTTGCTCCGCGTGCGGCGAAGTGCCTTGATGCCCTGCCCTAAATATTTGAGCTTCTGGCCAGCGTCACGCAAGTACTTTGACACGTAGGATTCTCACTTTTACTCCAAGCTGTCCCTGTTGGCTGAAGCAGTCGGCGTGTCTGTATCGCAGCCTGGGAGGCCGGGCGTTGGGGGAGTCTGCCAAGTGACTGGCCTCCATTTATAGCTAACTGAGAAACTGCGTCGAAGCTTTCGGGAGCCTCTTACAGGGAATGGTTGCAGTTCGGAATTGGAGACTGTGCTGGCAAACGTCAGCAGCTCCTCTCCCTCGGAGGGCTCTTGGTGTGCCGACTCCTAACAGCCAGCACGGTCCCCAGCTCGTGAACGGTCCCAATGCGAGCCGGTCTCGTCCGTGAAAGAGCCACGTGAGGCTGATCTCCAACAATCGGGCTCCACACCTGGAGCCTTTGGGACAGGGCAGTCCTGAGCTGATGTGCCCACCAGGGGACGCGACCAAAGTTTACGTACCACAGGAAAGCGCATCAAGGCCTCGTGTTCTCTCCATGAAATGAACGTGAGCTTGAAGGGTGATGCGTCAGAGTGCACTGAGAACAGCTCACTGGTACGCCTGTCTTCGCCCCCTCTCACGGTCTCACGCACCCGGGCTCAGTTCCGTGTAGGAATGCTGAGTGGGAGCGCCAGCCTCGCTTCTGGACTCTAAAGCCTTCCACCCCTTAATGGCAGGTTGTGTGTGTCTCTCACGTGGGGGGAGGAATGAAGTCGCCCACAGAGGTTCTGCCATGAAAGATCTAAAAAAGCACGCTGCTGAGGAGCTTGTTCCTCATGGAGCGTCCCCGAGGGCCAGAAGAATGCCGAAGGTCGCTTTCAAAGCTGCCGGACGCTCTGCCGTTCTAGGCCTGAGATACGGACCTTGTGAGGGCACTGTAACCGCGCGAGATTCAGGAGACATCGCCAGTGCGAGTGGCAATCCGGAAGGAAGAACCTTCAAGGCGGAGTGTCCTTTCCTGTGCAAAATGGCGCCCAAGTGGCTGAGGCAGGGAGCATTTTCCTTCACAGAACCGGCATCCTCGTATGCCTGTGGGTTACTCTAAAGAAACGACACTGTGAGCAACCTCTTCGAAAAGGCCTTCGCAAGCGACTTGGAGACAACAGCAGCGCAGTGGAGGCACAGACCATTATCCTAGAGAGCAGCACAGTGTCTCTAGCAGCGATCGCTTCCCGGAGGATACTTAAGCCACACCGAGATTCCAGCAGGGAGTTTTGCCTTATAGCAGTACAACTCACTCAGGAAAGAGGGATGAGGTGTAGGGCTAATCTACGTGCGCTCACGCTCTGTGTCCCCGAGAAGGTTTCACGGAGCAGAATGCATCACCGACCGCTACCACGTGTGTGCACCAAAGAAGCCCTGTGCCGTGGGTGTTCTCAGGCCGACAGCGAAGACCTAGGTGTGTGCTGCACCTGCGCTCGGTGGTTCACACGTTGCGTGACCCTGTGCCTTTGGAAGATGTTCAGAGCGGGTGGCACCTGCGTGCTGCGAGCGCAAGAGGTGTAGAGTGTAGAGGCCTTTCACACTGGAGGAAGGGCTTGCATCTCGTGGAGAAAATGTGTACGTCGCCCGGGAGACGGAGGCGCGCTCTTGTCACCGTTTCGTCTGCCCGTTTAAAGCACAAGTGTTTGTACTCGATCTGGGCTGCCTGGTGAAACGCTTGGCAGTCCGCATCACCCTGAGCACCTTTCCTGAAGTTTGGTTCGTAGCTGGGTAAACTCGGGCTTCAGAGGCTTAGATGAGACCAAACGTGTTCAGCTTGTGGCGAAAGCCTTTGACCAGAGGCATATACGCTTGTGCTTGGAGCGAGGGCTAGGCAAGAACGTCTACACACTGGGTTTTTTTCTTTACCCTAAGCTGTCTCTTTTGTCTGCAGCAGGCGGAGAGAACCCGCGGAGAGAGAACAGCTGCGAAGTGGATGCACAGAACAGTCACCTCGATACCAGCCCCAGGGTCCCAAGCAACGATCCTTCCCCGGAGGGTACTTAACCCACCCAGGGATTCAAGCAGGGAGTTCGCCTTGTCCAACTCGCACAGGAGACTGGCATGAGATGTAGGGCTCATCTACTTGCGTTCACACTACGTGGCCCGGAGAAGTTCTCACGGAGCCGAATCCAGCACCCTTCATCCACCACGTGTGTACACAAAGGAGCGCTGGGCAGTGGGTGTTCTCAAGGCCAAGAGAGAAGCCCTTGTTCTGTGCTGCACCTGCTGGGTGGTTCAAAGGTTTTCTGACCTTCCTGCTCTGGAAGCTTTTCAGAGCTGAGGCTACACCTGGGCTGCGAAAGCAGAGAGGCGTAGAGGCCTTTCACACTGAAGGCGTGGGCCTGTTTCCCATGGAGAAAGTGTACGTCGCCCAACCCCCACCCCCACCCCACCCCACCCCAACCCACCCCCAGCTGGAGGCGTGCGGGTTGACACCATTTTGTCCTGCCCATGGAAAATACAAAGAGGCGTACACGATTTGGGCTGTCTGGTGAAAGAATTTGGAATCGGCGGCACCCTGAGTACCTTTCCCGAAGTTTGCTTCCTAGCTGGTTAAACTCGGCATTCAGAGGCGAGATGAGAACAAACTTGCTCCGCGTGCGGCGAAGTGCCTTGATGCCCTGCCCTAAATGTTTGAGCTTCTGGCCAGCGTCACGCAAATACTTTGACACGTAGGATTCTGACTTTTACTCCAAGCTGTCCCTGTTGGCTGAAGCAGTCGGCGTGTCTGTATCGCAGCCTGTGAGGCCGGGCGTTGGGGGAGTCTGCCAAGTGACTGGCCTCCATTTATAGCTAACTGAGAAACTGCGTTGAAGCTTTCGGGAGCCTCTTACAGGGAATGGTTGCAGTTCGGAATTGGAGACTGTGCTGGCAAACGTCAGCAGCTCCTCTCCCTCGGAGGGCTCTTGGTGTGCCGACTCCTAACAGCCAGCACGGTCCCCAGCTCGTGAACGGTCCCATTGCGAGCCGGTCTCATCCGTGAAAGAGCCACGTGAGGCTGATCTCCAAAAGTCGGGCTCCACACCTGGAGCCTTTGGGACAGGGCAGTCCTGAGCCGATGTGCCCACCAGGGGACGCGACCAAAGTTTACGTACCACAGGAAAGCGCATCAAGGCCTCGTGTTCTCTCCATGAAATGAACGTGAGCTTGAAGGGTGATGCGTCAGCGTGCACTGTGAACAGCTCGTTGGCACGCCTGTCTTCGCCCCCTCTCACGGTCTCACGCACCCGGGCTCAGTTCCGTGTAGGAATGCTGAGTGGGAGCGCCAGCCTCGCTTCTGGACTCTAAAGCCTTCCACCCCCTAATGGCAGGTTGTGTGTGTCTCTCACGTGGGGGGAGGAATGAGGTCGCCCACAGAGGTTCTGCCATGAAAGATCTAAAGACGCACGCTGCTGAGGAGCTTGTTCCTCATGGAGCGTCCCCGAGGGCCAGAAGAATGCCGAAGGTCTCTTTCAAAGCTGCCGGACGTTCTGCCGTTCTAGGCCTGAGATACGGACCTTGTGAGGGCACTGTAACCGCGCGAGATTCAGGAGACATCGCCAGTGCGAGTGGCAATCCGGAAGGAAGAACCTTCAAGGCAGAGTGTCCTTTCCTGTGCAAAACGGCGCCCAAGTGGCTGAGGCAGGGAGCATTTTCCTTCACAGAACCGGCATCCTCGTATGCCTGTGGGTTACTCTAAAGAAACGACACTGTGAGCAACCTCTTCGAAAAGGCCTTCGCAAGAGACTTGGAGACAACAGCAGCGCAGTGGAGGCACAGACCATTATCCTAGAGAGCAGCACAGTGTCTCTAGCAGCGATCGCTTCCCGGAGGATACTTAAGCCACACCGAGATTCCAGCAGGGAGTTTTGCCTTATAGCAGTACAACTCACTCAGGAAAGAGGGATGAGGTGTAGGGCTAATCTACGTGCGCTCACGCTCTGTGTCCCCGAGAAGGTTTCACGGAGCAGAATGCATCACCAACCGCTACCACGTGTGTGCACCAAAGAAGCCCTGTGCCGTGGGTGTTCTCAGGTCGACAGCGAAGACCTAGGTGTGTGCTGCACCTGCGCTCGGTGGTTCACACGTTGCGTGACCCTGTGCCTTTGGAAGATGTTCAGAGCGGGTGGCACCTGCGTGCTACGAGCGCAAGAGGTGTAGAGTGTAGAGGCCTTTCACACGGGAGGAAGGGCTTGCATCTCGTGGAGAAAATGTGTACGTCGCCCGGGAGACGGAGGCACGCTCTTGTCACCGTTTCGTCTGCCCATTTAAAGCACAAGTGTTTGTACTCGATCTGGGCTGCCTGGTGAAACGCTTGGTAGTCCGCATCACCCTGAGCACCTCTCCTGAAGTTTGATTCGTAGCTGGGTAAACTCGTGCTTCAGAGGCTTAGATGAGACCAAACGTGTTCAGCTTGTGGCGAAAGCCTTTGTCCAGAGGCATATACGCTTGTGCTTGGGGCGAGGGCTAGGCAAGAACGTTTACACACTGGGTTTTTATCTTTACCCTAAGCTGTCCCTTTTGGCTGCAGCAGGCGGAGAGAACCCGCGGAGAGAGAACAGCTGCGAAGTGGATGCACAGAACAGTCACCTCGATACCAGCCCCGGGGTCCCAAGCAACGATCCTTCCCCGGAGGGTACTTAACCCACCCAGGGATTCAAGCAGGGAGTTCGCCTTGTCCAACTCGCACAGGAGACTGGCATGACATGTAGGGCTCATCTACTTGCGTTCACACTACGTGGCCCGGAGAAGTTCTCACGGAGCCGAATCCAGCACCCTTCATCCACCACGTGTGTACACAAAGGAGCGCTGGGCAGTGGGTGTTCTCAAGGCCAAGAGAGAAGCCCTTGTTCTGTGCTGCACCTGCTGGGTGGTTCAAAGGTTTTCTGACCTTCCTGCTCTGGAAGCTTTTCAGAGCTGAGGCTACACCTGGGCTGCGAAAGCAGAGAGGCGTAGAGGCCTTTCACACTGAAGGCGTGGGCCTGTTTCCCATGGAGAAAGTGTACGTCGCCCAACCCCCACACCCACCCCACCCCACCCCAACCCACCCCCAGCTGGAGGCGTGTGGGTTGACACCATTTTGTCCTGCCCATGGAAAATACAAAGAGGCGTACACGATTTGGGCTGTCTGGTGAAAGAATTTGGAATCGGCGGCACCCTGAGTACCTTTCCCGAAGTTTGCTTCCTAGCTGGTTAAACTCGGCATTCAGAGGCGAGATGAGAACAAACTTGCTCCGCGTGCGGCGAAGTGCCTTGATGCCCTGCCCTAAATGTTTGAGCTTCTGGCCAGCGTCACGCAAGTACTTTGACACGTAGGATTCTGACTTTTACTCCAAGCTGTCCCTGTTGGCTGAAGCAGTCGGCGTGTCTGTATCGCAGCCTGGGAGGCCGGGCGTTGGGGGAGTCTGCCAAGTGACTGGCCTCCATTTATAGCTAACTGAGAAACTGCGTCGAAGCTTTCGGGAGCCTCTTACAGGGAATGGTTGCAGTTGGGAATTGGAGACTGTGCTGGCAAACGTCAGCAGCTCCTCTCCCTCGGAGGGCTCTTGGTGTGCCGACTCCTAACAGCCAGCACGGTCCCAAGCTCGTGAACGGTCCCATTGCGAGCCGGTCTCGTCCGTGAAACAGCCACGTGAGGCTGATCTCCAACAGTCGGGCTCCACACCTGGAGCCTTTGGGACAGGGCAGTCCTGAGCCGATGTGCCCACCAGGGGACGCGACCAAAGTTTACGTACCACAGGAAAGCGCATCAAGGCCTCGTGTTCTCTCCATGAAATGAACGTGAGCTTGAAGGGTGATGCGTCAGCGTGCACTGTGAACAGCTCGCTGGCACACCTGTCTTCGCCCCCTCTCACGGTCTCACGCACCCGGGCTCAGTTCCGTGTAGGAATGCTGAGTGGGAGCGCCAGCCTCGCTTCTGGACTCTAAAGCCTTCCACCCCCTAATGGCAGGTTGTGTGTGTCTCTCACGTGGAGGGAGGAATGAGGTCGCCCACAGAGGTTCTGCCATGAAAGATCTAAAGACGCACGCTGCTGAGGAGCTTGTTCCTCATGGAGCGTCCCCGAGGGCCAGAAGAATGCCGAAGTTCTCTTTCAAAGCTGCCGGACGTTCTGCCGTTCTAGGCCTGAGATACGGACCTTGTGAGGGCACTGTAACCGCGCGAGATTCAGGAGACATCGCCAGTGCGAGTGGCAATCCGGAAGGAAGAACCTTCAAGGCAGAGTGTCCTTTCCTGTGCAAAACGGCGCCCAAGTGGCTGAGGCAGGGAGCATTTTCCTTCACAGAACCGGCATCCTCGTATGCCTGTGGGTTACTCTAAAGAAACGACACTGTGAGCAACCTCTTCGAAAAGGCCTTCGCAAGCGACTTGGAGACAACAGCAGCGCAGTGGAGGCACAGACCATTATCCTAGAGAGCAGCACAGTGTCTCTAGCAGCGATCGCTTCCCGGAGGATACTTAAGCCACACCGAGATTCCAGCAGGGAGTTTTGCCTTATAGCAGTACAACTCACTCAGGAAAGAGGGATGAGGTGTAGGGCTAATCTACGTGCGCTCACGCTCTGTGTCCCCGAGAAGGTTTCACGGAGCAGAATGCATCACCGACCGCTACCACGTGTGTGCACCAAAGAAGCCCTGTGCCGTGGGTGTTCTCAGGCCGACAGCGAAGACCTAGGTGTGTGCTGCACCTGCGCTCGGTGGTTCACACGTTGCGTGACCCTGTGCCTTTGGAAGATGTTCAGAGCGGGTGGCACCTGCGTGCTGCGAGCGCAAGAGGTGTAGAGTGTAGAGGCCTTTCACACTGGAGGAAGGGCTTGCATCTCGTGGAGAAAATGTGTACGTCGCCCGGGAGACGGAGGCGCGCTCTTGTCACCGTTTCGTCTGCCCGTTTAAAGCACAAGTGTTTGTACTCGATCTGGGCTGCCTGGTGAAACGCTTGGCAGTCCGCATCACCCTGAGCACCTTTCCTGAAGTTTGGTTCGTAGCTGGGTAAACTCGGGCTTCAGAGGCTTAGATGAGACCAAACGTGTTCAGCTTGTGGCGAAAGCCTTTGACCAGAGGCATATACGCTTGTGCTTGGGGCGAGGGCTAGGCAAGAACGTCTACACACTGGGTTTTTAACTTTACCCTAAGCTGTCTCTTTTGTCTGCAGCAGGCGGAGAGAACCCGCGGAGAGAGAACAGCTGCGAAGTGGATGCACAGAACAGTCACCTCGATACCAGCCCCAGGGTCCCAAGCAACGATCCTTCCCCGGAGGGTACTTAACCCACCCAGGGATTCAAGCAGGGAGTTCGCCTTGTCCAACTCGCACAGGAGACTGGCATGAGATGTAGGGCTCATCTACTTGCGTTCACACTACGTGGCCCGGAGAAGTTCTCACGGAGCCGAATCCAGCACCCTTCATACACCACGTGTGTACACAAAGGAGCACTGGGCAGTGGGTGTTCTCAAGGCCAAGAGAGAAGCCCTTGTTCTGTGCTGCACCTGCTGGGTGGTTCAAAGGTTTTCTGACCTTCCTGCTCTGGAAGCTTTTCAGAGCTGAGGCTACACCTGGGCTGCGAAAGCAGAGAGGCATAGAGGCCTTTCACACTGAAGGCGTGGGCCTGTTTCCCATGGAGAAAGTGTACGTCGCCCAACCCCCAACCCCACCCCACCCCACCCCAACCCACCCCCAGCTGGAGGCGTGTGGGTTGACACCATTTTGTCCTGCCCATGGAAAATACAAAGAGGTGTACACGATTTGGGCTGTCTGGTGAAAGAATTTGGAATCGGCGGCACCCTGAGTACCTTTCCCGAAGTTTGCTTCCTAGCTGGTTAAACTCGGCATTCAGAGGCGAGATGAGAACAAACTTGCTCCGCGTGCGGCGAAGTGCCTTGATGCCCTGCCCTAAATGTTTGAGCTTCTGGCCAGCGTCACGCAAGTACTTTGACACGTAGGATTCTCACTTTTACTCCAAGCTGTCCCTGTTGGCTGAAGCAGTCGGCGTGTCTGTATCGCAGCCTGGGAGGCCGGGCGTTGGGGGAGTCTGCCAAGTGACTGGCCTCCATTTATAGCTAACTGAGAAACTGCGTCGAAGCTTTCGGGAGCCTCTTACAGGGAATGGTTGCAGTTCGGAATTGGAGACTGTGCTGGCAAACGTCAGCAGCTCCTCTCCCTCGGAGGGCTCTTGGTGTGCCGACTCCTAACAGCCAGCACGGTCCCCAGCTCGTGAACGGTCCCAATGCGAGCCGGTCTCGTCCGTGAAAGAGCCACGTGAGGCTGATCTCCAACAGTCGGGCTCCACACCTGGAGCCTTTGGGACAGGGCAGTCCTGAGCCGATGTGCCCACCAGGGGACGCGACCAAAGTTTACGTACCACAGGAAAGCGCATCAAGGCCTCGTGTTCTCTCCATGAAATGAACGTGAGCTTGAAGGGTGATGCGTCAGAGTGCACTGAGAACAGCTCACTGGTACGCCTGTCTTCGCCCCCTCTCACGGTCTCACGCACCCGGGCTCAGTTCCGTGTAGGAATGCTGAGTGGGAGCGCCAGCCTCGCTTCTGGACTCTAAAGCCTTCCACCCCTTAATGGCAGGTTGTGTGTGTCTCTCACGTGGGGGGAGGAATGAAGTCGCCCACAGAGGTTCTGCCATGAAAGATCTAAAAAAGCATGCTGCTGAGGAGCTTGTTCCTCATGGAGCGTCCCCGAGGGCCAGAAGAATGCCGAAGGTCGCTTTCAAAGCTGCCGGACGCTCTGCCGTTCTAGGCCTGAGATACGGACCTTGTGAGGGCACTGTAACCGCGCGAGATTCAGGAGACATCGCCAGTGCGAGTGGCAATCCGGAAGGAAGAACCTTCAAGGCGGAGTGTCCTTTCCTGTGCAAAATGGCGCCCAAGTGGCTGAGGCAGGAAGCATTTTCCTTCACAGAACCGGCATCCTCGTATGCCTGTGGGTTACTCTAAAGAAACGACACTGTGAGCAACCTCTTCAAAAAGGCCTTCGCAAGCGACTTGGAGACAACAGCAGCGCAGTGGAGGCACAGACCATTATCCTAGAGAGCAGCACAGTGTCTCTAGCAGCGATCGCTTCCCGGAGGATACTTAAGCCACACCGAGATTCCAGCAGGGAGTTTTGCCTTATAGCAGTACAACTCACTCAGGAAAGAGGGATGAGGTGTAGGGCTAATCTACGTGCGCTCACGCTCTGTGTCCCCGAGAAGGTTTCACGGAGCAGAATGCATCACCGACCGCTACCACGTGTGTGCACCAAAGAAGCCCTGTGCCGTGGGTGTTCTCAGGCCGACAGCGAAGACCTAGGTGTGTGCTGCACCTGCGCTCGGTGGTTCACACGTTGCGTGACCCTGTGCCTTTGGAAGATGTTCAGAGCGGGTGGCACCTGCGTGCTGCGAGCGCAAGAGGTGTAGAGTGTAGAGGCCTTTCACACTGGAGGAAGGGCTTGCATCTCGTGGAGAAAATGTGTACGTCGCCCGGGAGACGGAGGCGCGCTCTTGTCACCGTTTCGTCTGCCCGTTTAAAGCACAAGTGTTTGTACTCGATCTGGGCTGCCTGGTGAAACGCTTGGCAGTCCGCATCACCCTGAGCACCTTTCCTGAAGTTTGGTTCGTAGCTGGGTAAACTCGGGCTTCAGAGGCTTAGATGAGACCAAACGTGTTCAGCTTGTGGCGAAAGCCTTTGACCAGAGGCATATACGCTTGTGCTTGGAGCGAGGGCTAGGCAAGAACGTCTACACACTGGGTTTTTATCTTTACCCTAAGCTGTCTCTTTTGTCTGCAGCAGGCGGAGAGAACCCGCGGAGAGAGAACAGCTGCGAAGTGGATGCACAGAACAGTCACCTCGATACCAGCCCCAGGGTCCCAAGCAACGATCCTTCCCCGGAGGGTACTTAACCCACCCAGGGATTCAAGCAGGGAGTTCGCCTTGTCCAACTCGCACAGGAGACTGGCATGAGATGTAGGGCTCATCTACTTGCGTTCACACTACGTGGCCCGGAGAAGTTCTCACGGAGCCGAATCCAGCACCCTTCATCCACCACGTGTGTACACAAAGGAGCGCTGGGCAGTGGGTGTTCTCAAGGCCAAGAGAGAAGCCCTTGTTCTGTGCTGCACCTGCTGGGTGGTTCAAAGGTTTTCTGACCTTCCTGCTCTGGAAGCTTTTCAGAGCTGAGGCTACACCTGGGCTGCGAAAGCAGAGAGGCGTAGAGGCCTTTCACACTGAAGGCGTGGGCCTGTTTCCCATGGAGAAAGTGTACGTCGCCCAACCCCCACCCCCACCCCACCCCACCCCAACCCACCCCCAGCTGGAGGCGTGCGGGTTGACACCATTTTGTCCTGCCCATGGAAAATACAAAGAGGCGTACACGATTTGGGCTGTCTGGTGAAAGAATTTGGAATCGGCGGCACCCTGAGTACCTTTCCCGAAGTTTGCTTCCTAGCTGGTTAAACTCGGCATTCAGAGGCGAGATGAGAACAAACTTGCTCCGCGTGCGGCGAAGTGCCTTGATGCCCTGCCCTAAATGTTTGAGCTTCTGGCCAGCGTCACGCAAGTACTTTGACACGTAGGATTCTGACTTTTACTCCAAGCTGTCCCTGTTGGCTGAAGCAGTCGGCGTGACTGTATCGCAGCCTGTGAGGCCGGGCGTTGGGGGAGTCTGCCAAGTGACTGGCCTCCATTTATAGCTAACTGAGAAACTGCGTTGAAGCTTTCGGGAGCCTCTTACAGGGAATGGTTGCAGTTCGGAATTGGAGACTGTGCTGGCAAACGTCAGCAGCTCCTCTCCCTCGGAGGGCTCTTGGTGTGCCGACTCCTAACAGCCAGCACGGTCCCCAGCTCGTGAACGGTCCCATTGCGAGCCGGTCTCATCCGTGAAAGAGCCACGTGAGGCTGATCTCCAAAAGTCGGGCTCCACACCTGGAGCCTTTGGGACAGGGCAGTCCTGAGCCGATGTGCCCACCAGGGGACGCGACCAAAGTTTACGTACCACAGGAAAGCGCATCAAGGCCTCGTGTTCTCTCCATGAAATGAACGTGAGCTTGAAGGGTGATGCGTCAGCGTGCACTGTGAACAGCTCGTTGGCACGCCTGTCTTCGCCCCCTCTCACGGTCTCACGCACCCGGGCTCAGTTCCGTGTAGGAATGCTGAGTGGGAGCGCCAGCCTCGCTTCTGGACTCTAAAGCCTTCCACCCCCTAATGGCAGGTTGTGTGTGTCTCTCACGTGGGGGGAGGAATGAGGTCGCCCACAGAGGTTCTGCCATGAAAGATCTAAAGACGCACGCTGCTGAGGAGCTTGTTCCTCATGGAGCGTCCCCGAGGGCCAGAAGAATGCCGAAGTTCTCTTTCAAAGCTGCCGGACGTTCTGCCGTTCTAGGCCTGAGATACGGACCTTGTGAGGGCACTGTAACCGCGCGAGATTCAGGAGACATCGCCAGTGCGAGTGGCAATCCGGAAGGAAGAACCTTCAAGGCACAGTGTCCTTTCCTGTGCAAAACGGCGCCCAAGTGGCTGAGGCAGGGAGCATTTTCCTTCACAGAACCGGCATCCTCGTATGCCTGTGGGTTACTCTAAAGAAACGACACTGTGAGCAACCTCTTCGAAAAGGCCTTCGCAAGAGACTTGGAGACAACAGCAGCGCAGTGGAGGCACAGACCATTATCCTAGAGAGCAGCACAGTGTCTCTAGCAGCGATCGCTTCCCGGAGGATACTTAAGCCACACCGAGATTCCAGCAGGGAGTTTTGCCTTATAGCAGTACAACTCACTCAGGAAAGAGGGATGAGGTGTAGGGCTAATCTACGTGCGCTCACGCTCTGTGTCCCCGAGAAGGTTTCACGGAGCAGAATGCATCACCAACCGCTACCACGTGTGTGCACCAAAGAAGCCCTGTGCCGTGGGTGTTCTCAGGTCGACAGCGAAGACCTAGGTGTGTGCTGCACCTGCGCTCGGTGGTTCACACGTTGCGTGACCCTGTGCCTTTGGAAGATGTTCAGAGCGGGTGGCACCTGCGTGCTACGAGCGCAAGAGGTGTAGAGTGTAGAGGCCTTTCACACGGGAGGAAGGGCTTGCATCTCGTGGAGAAAATGTGTACGTCGCCCGGGAGACGGAGGCACGCTCTTGTCACCGTTTCGTCTGCCCATTTAAAGCACAAGTGTTTGTACTCGATCTGGGCTGCCTGGTGAAACGCTTGGTAGTCCGCATCACCCTGAGCACCTCTCCTGAAGTTTGATTCGTAGCTGGGTAAACTCGTGCTTCAGAGGCTTAGATGAGACCAAACGTGTTCAGCTTGTGGCGAAAGCCTTTGTCCAGAGGCATATACGCTTGTGCTTGGGGCGAGGGCTAGGCAAGAACGTTTACACACTGGGTTTTTATCTTTACCCTAAGCTGTCCCTTTTGGCTGCAGCAGGCGGAGAGAACCCGCGGAGAGAGAACAGCTGCGAAGTGGATGCACAGAACAGTCACCTCGATACCAGCCCCGGGGTCCCAAGCAACGATCCTTCCCCGGAGGGTACTTAACCCACCCAGGGATTCAAGCAGGGAGTTCGCCTTGTCCAACTCGCACAGGAGACTGGCATGACATGTAGGGCTCATCTACTTGCGTTCACACTACGTGGCCCGGAGAAGTTCTCACGGAGCCGAATCCAGCACTCTTCATCCACCACGTGTGTACACAAAGGAGCGCTGGGCAGTGGGTGTTCTCAAGGCCAAGAGAGAAGCCCTTGTTCTGTGCTGCACCTGCTGGGTGGTTCAAAGGTTTTCTGACCTTCCTGCTCTGGAAGCTTTTCAGAACTGAGGCTACACCTGGGCTGCGAAAGCAGAGAGGCGTAGAGGCCTTTCACACTGAAGGCGTGGGCCTGTTTCCCATGGAGAAAGTGTACGTCGCCCAACCCCCACCCCCACCCCACCCCACCCCAACCAACCCCCAGCTGGAGGCGTGCGGGTTGACACCATTTTGTCCTGCCCATGGAAAATACAAAGAGGCGTACACGATTTGGGCTGTCTGGTGAAAGAATTTGGAATCGGCGGCACCCTGAGTACCTTTCCCGAAGTTTGCTTCCTAGCTGGTTAAACTCGGCATTCAGAGGCGAGATGAGAACAAACTTGCTCCGCGTGCGGCGAAGTGCCTTGATGCCCTGCCCTAAATGTTTGAGCTTCTGGCCAGCGTCACGCAAGTACTTTGACACGTAGGATTCTGACTTTTACTCCAAGCTGTCCCTGTTGGCTGAAGCAGTCGGCGTGTCTGTATCACAGCCTGTGAGGCCGGGCGTTGGGAGAGTCTGCCAAATGACTGGCCTCCATTTATAGCTAACTGAGAAACTGCGTTGAAGCTTTCGGGAGCCTCTTACAGGGAATGGTTGCAGTTCGGAATTGGAGACTGTGCTGGCAAACGTCAGCAGCTCCTCTCCCTCGGAGGGCTCTTGGTGTGCCGACTCCTAACAGCCAGCACGGTCCCCAGCTCGTGAACGGTCCCATTGCGAGCCGGTCTCGTCCGTGAAACAGCCACGTGAGGCTGATCTCCAACAGTCGGGCTCCACACCTGGAGCCTTTGGGACAGGGCAGTCCTGAGCCGATGTGCCCACCAGGGGACGCGACCAAAGTTTACGTACCACAGTAAAGCGCATCAAGGCCTCGTGTTCTCTCCATGAAATGAACGTGAGCTTGAAGGGTGATGCGTCAGCGTGCACTGTGAACAGCTCGCTGGCACGCCTGTCTTCGCCCCCTCTCACGGTCTCACGCACCCGGGCTCAGTTCCGTGTAGGAATGCTGAGTGGGAGCGCCAGCCTCGCTTCTGGACTCTAAAGCCTTCCACCCCCTAATGGCAGGTTGTGTGTGTCTCTCACGTGGGGGGAGGAATGAGGTCGCCCACAGAGGTTCTGCCATGAAAGATCTAAAGACGCACGCTGCTGAGGAGCTTGTTCCTCATGGAGCGTCCCCGAGGGCCAGAAGAATGCCGAAGGTCTCTTTCAAAGCTGCCGGACGCTCTGCCGTTCTAGGCCTGAGATACGGACCTTGTGAGGGCACTGTAACCGCGCGAGATTCAGGAGACATCGCCAGTGCGAGTGGCAATCCGGAAGGAAGAACCTTCAAGGCGGAGTGTCCTTTCCTGTGCAAAACGGCGCCCAAGTGGCTGAGGCAGGGAGCATTTTCCTTCACAGAACCGGCATCCTCGTATGCCTGTGGGTTACTCTAAAGAAACGACACTGTGAGCAACCTCTTCGAAAAGGCCTTCGCAAGCGACTTGGAGACAACAGCAGCGCAGTGGAGGCACAGACCATTATCCTAGAGAGCAGCACAGTGTCTCTAGCAGCGATCGTTTCCCGGAGGATACTTTAGCCACACCGAGATTCCAGCAGGGAGTTTTGCCTTGTAGCAGTATAACTCACTCAGGAAAGAGGGATGAGGTGTAGGGGTAATCTAGGTGCGCTCACGCTCTGTGTCCCCGAGAAGGTTTCACGGAGCAGAATGCATCACCGACCGCTACCACGTGTGTGCACCAAAGAAGCCCTGTGCCGTGGGTTTTCTCAGGCCGACAGCGAAGACCTAGGTGTGTGCTGCACCCGCGCTCGGTGGTTCACACGTTGCGTGACCCTGTGCCTTTGGAAGATGTTCAGAGCGGGTGGCACCTGCGTGCTGCGAGCGCAAGAGGTGTAGAGTGTAGAGGCCTTTCACACTGGAGGAAGGGCTTGCATCTCATGGAGAAAATGTGTACGTCGCCCGGGAGACGGAGGCGCGCTCTTGACACCATTTCCTCTGCCCGTTTAAAACACAAGTGTTTGTACTCGATCTGGGCTGCCTGGTGAAACGCTTGGCAGTCCGCATCACCCTGAGCACCTTTCCTGAAGTTTGATTCGTAGCTGGGTAAACTCGGGCTTCAGAGGCTTAGATGAGACCAAACGTGTTCAGCTTGTGGCGAAAGCCTTTGACCAGAGGCATATACGCTTGTGCTTGGGGCGAGGGCTAGGCAAGAACGTCTACACACTGGGTTTTTATCTTTACCCTAAGCTGTCCCTTTTGGCTGCAGCAGGCGGAGAGAACCCGCGGAGAGAGAACAGCTGCGAAGTGGATGCACAGAACAGTCACCTCGATACCAGCCCCGGGGTCCCAAGCAACGATCCTTCCCCGGAGGGTACTTAACCCACCCAGGGATTCAAGCAGGGAGTTCGCCTTGTCCAACTCGCACAGGAGACTGGCATGAGATGTAGGGCTCATCTACTTGCGTTCACACTACGTGGCCCGGAGAAGTTCTCACGGAGCCGAATCCAGCACCCTTCCTCCACCACGTGTGTACACAAAGGAGCGCTGGGCAGTGGGTGTTCTCAAGGCCAAGAGAGAAGCCCTTGTTCTGTGCTGCACCTGCTGGGTGGTTCAAAGGTTTTCTGACCTTCCTGCTCTGGAAGCTTTTTAGAGCTGAGGCTACGCTTGGGCTGCGAAAGCAGAGAGGCGTAGAGGCCTTTCACACTGAAGGCGTGGGCCTGTTTCCCATGGAGAAAGTGTACGTCGCCCAACCCTCACCCCCACCCCACACCACCCCAACCCACCCCCAGCTGGAGGCGTGTGGGTTGACACCATTTTGTCCTGCCCATGGAAAATGCAAAGAGGCGTACACGATTTGGGCTGTCTGGTGAAAGAATTTGGAATCGGCGGCACCCTGAGTACCTTTCCCGAAGTTTGCTTCCTAGCTGGTTAAACTCGGCATTCAGAGGCGAGATGAGAACAAACTTGCTCCGCGTGCGGCGAAGTGCCTTGACGCCCTGCCCTAAATGTTTGAGCTTCTGGCCAGCGTCACGCAAGTACTTTGACACTTAGGATTCTGACTTTTACTCCAAGCTGTCCCTGTTGGCTGAAGCAGTCGGCATGTCTGTATCGCAGCCTGGGAGGCCGGGCGTTGGGGGAGTCTGCCAAGTGACTGGCCTCCATTTATAGCTAACTGAGAAACTGCGTTGAAGCTTTCGGGAGCCTCTTACAGGGAATGGTTGCAGTTCGGAATTGGAGAGTGTGCTGGCAAACGTCAGCAGCTCCTCTCCCTCGGAGGGCTCTTGGTGTGCCGACTCCTAACAGCAGCGCAGTGGAGGCACAGACCATTATCCTAGAGAGCAGCACAGTGTCTCTAGCAGCGATCGCTTCCCAGAGGATACTTAAGCCACACCGAGATTCCAGCAGGGAGTTTTGTCTTGTAGCAGTACAACTCACTCAGGAAAGAGGGATGAGGTGTAGGGCTAATCTACGTGCGCTCACGCTCTGTGTCCCCGAGAAGGTTTCACGGAGCAGAATGCATCACCGACCGCTACCACGTGTGTGCACCAAAGAAGCCCTGTGCCGTGGGTGTTCTCAGGCCGACAGCGAAGACCTAGGTGTGTGCTGCACCCGCGCTCGGTGGTTCACACGTTGCGTGACCCTGTGCCTTTGGAAGATGTTCAGAGCGGGTGGTACCTGCGTGCTGCGAGCGCAAGAGGTGTAGAGTGTAGAGGCCTTTCACACTGGAGGAAGGGCTTGCATCTCATGGAGAAAATGTGTACGTCGCCCGGGAGACGGAGGCGCGCTCTTGACACCATTTCCTCTGCCCGTTTAAAGCACAAGTGTTTGTACTCGATCTGGGCTGCCTGGTGAAACGCTTGGCAGTCCGCATCACCCTGAGCACCTCTCCTGAAGTTTGATTCGTAGCTGGGTAAACTCGGGCTTCAGAGGCTTAGATGAGACCAAACGTGTTCAGCTTGTGGCGAAAGCCTTTGACCAGAGACATATACGCTTGTGCTTGGGGCGAGGGCTAGGCAAGAACGTTTACACACTGGGTTTTTATCTTTACCCTAAGCTGTCCCTTTTGGCTGCAGCAGGCGGAGAGAACCCGCGGAGAGAGAACAGCTGCGAAGTGGATGCACAGAACAGTCACCTCGATACCAGCCCCGGGGTCCCAAGCAACGATCCTTCCCCGGAGGGTACTTAACCCACCCAGGGATTCAAGCAGGGAGTTCGCCTTGTCCAACTCGCACAGGAGACTGGCATGAGATGTAGGGCTCATCTACTTGCGTTCACACTACGTGGCCCGGAGAAGTTCTCACGGAGCTGAATCCAGCACCCTTCCTCCACCACGTGTGTACACAAAGGAGCGCTGGGCAGTGGGTGTTCTCAAGGCCAAGAGAGAAGCCCTTGTTCTGTGCTGCACCTGCTGGGTGGTTCAAAGGTTTTCTGACCTTCCTGCTCTGGAAGCTTTTTAGAGCTGAGGCTACGCTTGGGCTGCGAAAGCAGAGAGGCGTAGAGGCCTTTCACACTGAAGGCGTGGGCCTGTTTCCCATGGAGAAAGTGTACGTCGCCCAACCCTCACCCCCACCCCACACCACCCCAACCCACCCCCAGCTGGAGGCGTGTGGGTTGACACCATTTTGTCCTGCCCATGGAAAATGCAAAGAGGCGTACACGATTTGGGCTGTCTGGTGAAAGAATTTGGAATCGGCGGCACCCTGAGTACCTTTCCCGAAGTTTGCTTCCTAGCTGGTTAAACTCGGCATTCAGAGGCGAGATGAGAACAAACTTGCTCCGCGTGCGGCGAAGTGCCTTGACGCCCTGCCCTAAATGTTTGAGCTTCTGGCCAGCGTCACGCAAGTACTTTGACACTTAGGATTCTGACGTTTACTCCAAGCTGTCCCTGTTGGCTGAAGCAGTCGGCATGTCTGTATCGCAGCCTGGGAGGCCGGGCGTTGGGGGAGTCTGCCAAGTGACTGGCCTCCATTTATAGCTAACTGAGAAACTGCGTTGAAGCTTTCGGGAGCCTCTTACAGGGAATGGTTGCAGTTCGGAATTGGAGAGTGTGCTGGCAAACGTCAGCAGCTCCTCTCCCTCGGAGGGCTCTTGGTGTGCCGACTCCTAACAGCAGCGCAGTGGAGGCACAGACCATTATCCTAGAGAGCAGCACAGTGTCTCTAGCAGCGATCACTTCCCAGAGGATACTTAAGCCACACCGAGATTCCAGCAGGGAGTTTTGTCTTGTAGCAGTACAACTCACTCAGGAAAGAGGGATGAGGTGTAGGGCTAATCTACGTGCGCTCACGCTCTGTGTCCCCGAGAAGGTTTCACGGAGCAGAATGCATCACCGACCGCTACCACGTGTGTGCACCAAAGAAGCCCTGTGCCGTGGGTGTTCTCAGGCCGACAGCGAAGACCTAGGTGTGTGCTGCACCCGCGCTCGGTGGTTCACACGTTGCGTGACCCTGTGCCTTTGGAAGATGTTCAGAGCGGGTGGTACCTGCGTGCTGCGAGCGCAAGAGGTGTAGAGTGTAGAGGCCTTTCACACTGGAGGAAGGGCTTGCATCTCATGGAGAAAATGTGTACGTCGCCCGGGAGACGGAGGCGCGCTCTTGACACCATTTCCTCTGCCCGTTTAAAGCACAAGTGTTTGTACTCGATCTGGGCTGCCTGGTGAAACGCTTGGCAGTCCGCATCACCCTGAGCACCTCTCCTGAAGTTTGATTCGTAGCTGGGTAAACTCGGGCTTCAGAGGCTTAGATGAGACCAAACGTGTTCAGCTTGTGGCGAAAGCCTTTGACCAGAGACATATACGCTTGTGCTTGGGGCGAGGGCTAGGCAAGAACGTTTACACACTGGGTTTTTATCTTTACCCTAAGCTGTCCCTTTTGGCTGCAGCAGGCGGAGAGAACCCGCGGAGAGAGAACAGCTGCGAAGTGGATGCACAGAACAGTCACCTCGATACCAGCCCCGGGGTCCCAAGCAACGATCCTTCCCCGGAGGGTACTTAACCCACCCAGGGATTCAAGCAGGGAGTTCGCCTTGTCCAACTCGCACAGGAGACTGGCATGAGATGTAGGGCTCATCTACTTGCGTTCACACTACGTGGCCCGGAGAAGTTCTCACGGAGCCGAATCCAGCACCCTTCCTCCACCACGTGTGTACACAAAGGAGCGCTGGGCAGTGGGTGTTCTCAAGGCCAAGAGAGAAGCCCTTGTTCTGTGCTGCACCTGCTGGGTGGTTCAAAGTTTTTCTGACCTTCCTGCTCTGGAAGCTTTTCAGAGCTGAGGCTACGCCTGGGCTGCGAAAGCAGAGAGGCGTAGAGGCCTTTCACACTGAAGGCGTGGGCCTGTTTCCCATGGAGAAAGTGTACGTCGCCCAACCCTCACCCCCACCCCACACCACCCCAACCCACCCCCAGCTGGAGGCGTGTGGGTTGACACCATTTTGTCCTGCCCATGGAAAATGCAAAGAGGCGTACACGATTTGGGCTGTCTGGTGAAAGAATTTGGAATCGGCGGCACCCTGAGTATCTTTCCCGAAGTTTGCTTCCTAGCTGGTTAAACTCGGCATTCAGAGGCGAGATGAGAACAAACTTGCTCCGCGTGCGGCGAAGTGCCTTGACGCCCTGCCCTAAATGTTTGAGCTTCTGGCCAGCGTCACGCAAGTACTTTGACACTTAGGATTCTGACTTTTACTCCAAGCTGTCCCTGTTGGCTGAAGCAGTCGGCATGTCTGTATCGCAGCCTGGGAGGCCGGGCGTTGGGGGAGTCTGCCAAGTGACTGGCCTCCATTTATAGCTAACTGAGAAACTGCGTTGAAGCTTTCGGGAGCCTCTTACAGGGAATCGTTGCAGTTCGGAATTGGAGACTGTGCTGGCAAACGTCAGCAGCTCCTCTCCCTCGGAGGGCTCTTGGTGTGCCGACTCCTAACAGCAGCGCAGTGGAGGCACAGACCATTATCCTAGAGAGCAGCACAGTGTCTCTAGCAGCGATCGCTTCCCAGAGGATACTTAAGCCACACCGAGATTCCAGCAGGGAGTTTTGTCTTGTAGCAGTACAACTCACTCAGGAAAGAGGGATGAGGTGTAGGGCTAATCTACGTGCGCTCACGCTCTGTGTCCCCGAGAAGGTTTCACGGAGCAGAATGCATCACCGACCGCTACCACGTGTGTGCACCAAAGAAGCCCTGTGCCGTGGGTGTTCTCAGGCCGACAGCGAAGACCTAGGTGTGTGCTGCACCCGCGCTCGGTGGTTCACACGTTGCGTGACCCTGTGCCTTTGGAAGATGTTCAGAGCGGGTGGTACCTGCGTGCTGCGAGCGCAAGAGGTGTAGAGTGTAGAGGCCTTTCACACTGGAGGAAGGGCTTGCATCTCATGGAGAAAATGTGTACGTCGCCCGGGAGACGGAGGCGCGCTCTTGACACCATTTCCTCTGCCCGTTTAAAACACAAGTGTTTGTACTCGATCTGGGCTGCCTGGTGAAACGCTTGGCAGTCCGCATCACCCTGAGCACCTCTCCTGAAGTTTGATTCGTAGCTGGGTAAACTCGGGCTTCAGAGGCTTAGATGAGACCAAACGTGTTCAGCTTGTGGCGAAAGCCTTTGACCAGAGACATATACGCTTGTGCTTGGGGCGAGGGCTAGGCAAGAACGTTTACACACTGGGTTTTTATCTTTACCCTAAGCTGTCCCTTTTGGCTGCAGCAGGCGGAGAGAACCCGCGGAGAGAGAACAGCTGCGAAGTGGATGCACAGAACAGTCACCTCGATACCAGCCCCGGGGTCCCAAGCAACGATCCTTCCCCGGAGGGTACTTAACCCACCCAGGGATTCAAGCAGGGAGTTCGCCTTGTCCAACTCGCACAGGAGACTGGCATGAGATGTAGGGCTCATCTACTTGCGTTCACACTACGTGGCCCGGAGAAGTTCTCACGGAGCCGAATCCAGCACCCTTCCTCCACCACGTGTGTACACAAAGGAGCGCTGGGCAGTGGGTGTTCTCAAGGCCAAGAGAGAAGCCCTTGTTCTGTGCTGCACCTGCTGGGTGGTTCAAAGGTTTTCTGACCTTCCTGCTCTGGAAGCTTTTCAGAGCTGAGGCTACGCCTGGGCTGCGAAAGCACAGAGGCGTAGAGGCCTTTCACACTGAAGGCGTGGGCCTGTTTCCCATGGAGAAAGTGTACGTCGCCCATCCCCCACCCCCACCCCACCCCACCCCAACCCACCCCCAGCTGGAGGCGTGCGGGTTGACACCATTTTGTCCTGCCCATGGAAAATACAAAGAGGCGTACACGATTTGGGCTGTCTGGTGAAAGAATTTGGAATCGGCGGCACCCTGAGTACCTTTCCCGAAGTTTGCTTCCTAGCTGGTTAAACTCGGCATTCAGAGGCGAGATGAGAACAAACTTGCTCCGCGTGCGGCGAAGTGCCTTGATGCCCTGCCCTAAATGTTTGAGCTTCTGGCCAGCGTCACGCAAGTACTTTGACACTTAGGATTCTGACTTTTACTCCAAGCTGTCCCTGTTGGCTGAAGCAGTCGGCGTGTCTGTATCGCAGCCTGGGAGGCCGGGCGTTGGGGGAGTCTGCCAAGTGACTGGCCTCCATTTATAGCTAACTGAGAAACTGCGTCGAAGCTTTCGGGAGCCTCTTACAGGGAACGGTTGCAGTTCGGAATTGGAGACTGTGCTGGCAAACGTCAGCAGCTCCTCTCCCTCGGAGGGCTCTTGGTGTGCCGACTCCTAACAGCCAGCACGGTCCCCAGCTCGTGAACGGTCCCATTGCGAGCCGGTCTCGTCCGTGAAAGAGCCACGTGAGGCTGATCTCCAACAGTCGGGCTCCACACCTGGAGCCTTTGGGACAGGGCAGTCCTGAGCCGATGTGCCCACCAGGGGACGCGACCAAAGTTTACGTACCACAGGAAAGCGCATCAAGGCCTCGTGTTCTCTCCATGAAATGAACGTGAGCTTGAAGGGTGATGCGTCAGCGTGCACTGTGAACAGCTCGCTGGCACGCCTGTCTTCGCCCCCTCTCACGGTCTCACGCACCCGGGCTCAGTTCCGTGTAGGAATGCTGAGTGGGAGCGCCAGCCTCGCTTCTGGACTCTAAAGCCTTCCACCCCCTAATGGCAGGTTGTGTGTGTCTCTCACGTGGGGGGAGGAATGAGGTCGCCCACAGAGGTTCTGCCATGAAAGATCTAAAGACGCACGCTGCTGAGGAGCTTGTTCCTCATGGAGCGTCCCCGAGGGCCAGAAGAATCCGAAGGTCTCTTTCAAAGCTGCCGGACGCTCTGCCGTTCTAGGCCTGAGATACGGACCTTGTGAGGGCACTGTAACCGCGCGAGATTCAGGAGACATCGCCAGTGCGAGTGGCAATCCGGAAGGAAGAACCTTCAAGGCGGAGTGTCCTTTCCTGTGCAAAACGGCGCCCAAGTGGCTGAGGCAGGGAGCATTTTCCTTCACAGAACCGGCATCCTCGTATGCCTGTGGGTTACTCTAAAGAAACGACACTGTGAGCAACCTCTTCGAAAAGGCCTTCGCAAGCGACTTGGAGACAACAGCAGCGCAGTGGAGGCACAGACCATTATCCTAGAGAGCAGCACAGTGTCTCTAGCAGCGATCGCTTCCCGGAGGATACTTAAGCCACACCGAGATTCCAGCAGGGAGTTTTGTCTTGTAGCAGTACAACTCACTCAGGAAAGAGGGATGAGGTGTAGGGGTAATCTAGGTGCGCTCACGCTCTGTGTCCCCGAGAAGGTTTCACGGAGCAGAATGCATCACCGACCGCTACCACATGTGTGCACCAAAGAAGCCCTGTGCCGTGGGTGTTCTCAGGCCGACAGCGAAGACCTAGGTGTGTGCTGCACCCGCGCTCGGTGGTTCACACGTTGCGTGACCCTGTGCCTTTGGAAGATGTTCAGAGCGGGTGGCACCTGCGTGCTGCGAGCGCAAGAGGTGTAGAGTGTAGAGGCCTTTCACACTGGAGGAAGGGCTTGCATCTCATGGAGAAAATGTGTACGTCGCCCGGGAGACGGAGGCACGCTCTTGACACCATTTCCTCTGCCCGTTTAAAACACAAGTGTTTGTACTCGATCTGGGCTGCCTGGTGAAACGCTTGGCAGTCCGCATCACCCTGAGCACCTTTCCTGAAGTTTGATTCGTAGCTGGGTAAACTCGGGCTTCAGAGGCTTAGATGAGACCAAACGTGTTCAGCTTGTGGCGAAAGCCTTTGACCAGAGGCATATACGCTTGTGCTTGGGGCGAGGGCTAGGCAAGAACGTCTACACACTGGGTTTTTATCTTTACCCTAAGCTGTCCCTTTTGGCTGCAGCAGGCGGAGAGAACCCGCGGAGAGAGAACAGCTGCGAAGTGGATGCACAGAACAGTCACCTCGATACCAGCCCCGGGGTCCCAAGCAACGATCCTTCCCCGGAGGGTACTTAACCCACCCAGGGATTCAAGCAGGGAGTTCGCCTTGTCCAACTCGCACAGGAGACTGGCATGAGATGTAGGGCTCATCTACTTGCGTTCACACTACGTGGCCCGGAGAAGTTCTCACGGAGCCGAATCCAGCACCCTTCCTCCACCACGTGTGTACACAAAGGAGCGCTGGGCAGTGGGTGTTCTCAAGGCCAAGAGAGAAGCCCTTGTTCTGTGCTGCACCTGCTGGGTGGTTCAAAGGTTTTCTGACCTTCCTGCTCTGGAAGCTTTTCAGAGCTGAGGCTACGCCTGGGCTGCGAAAGCAGAGAGGCATAGAGGCCTTTCACACTGAAGGCGTGGGCCTGTTTCCCATGGAGAAAGTGTACGTCGCCCAACCCCCACCCCCACCCCACCCCACCCCAACCCACCCCCAGCTGGAGGCGTGTGGGTTGACACCATTTTGTCCTGCCCATGGAAAATACAAAGAGGCGTACACGATTTGGGCTGTCTGGTGAAAGAATTTGGAATCGGCGGCACCCTGAGTACCTTTCCCGAAGTTTGCTTCCTAGCTGGTTAAACTCGGCATTCAGAGGCGAGATGAGAACAAACTTGCTCCGCGTGCGGCGAAGTGCCTTGATGCCCTGCCCTAAATGTTTGAGCTTCTGGCCAGCGTCACGCAAGTACTTTGACACTTAGGATTCTGACTTTTACTCCAAGCTGTCCCTGTTGGCTGAAGCAGTCGGCGTGTCTGTATCGCAGCCTGGGAGGCCGGGCGTTGGGGGAGTCTGCCAAGTGACTGGCCTCCATTTATAGCTAACTGAGAAACTGCGTCGAAGCTTTCGGGAGCCTCTTACAGGGAACGGTTGCAGTTCGGAATTGGAGACTGTGCTGGCAAACGTCAGCAGCTCCTCTCCCTCGGAGGGCTCTTGGTGTGCCGACTCCTAACAGCCAGCACGGTCCCCAGCTCGTGAACGGTCCCATTGCGAGCCGGTCTCGTCCGTGAAAGAGCCACGTGAGGCTGATCTCCAACAGTCGGGCTCCATACCTGGAGCCTTTGGGACAGGGCAGTCCTGAGCCGATGTGCCCACCAGGGGACGCGACCAAAGTTTACGTACCACAGGAAAGCGCATCAAGGCCTCGTGTTCTCTCCATGAAATGAACGTGAGCTTGAAGGGTGATGCGTCAGCGTGCACTGTGAACAGCTCGCTGGCACGCCTGTCTTCGCCCCCTCTCACGGTCTCACGCACCCGGGCTCAGTTCCGTGTAGGAATGCTGAGTGGGAGCGCCAGCCTCGCTTCTGGACTCTAAAGCCTTCCACCCCCTAATGGCAGGTTGTGTGTGTCTCTCACGTGGGGGGAGGAATGAGGTCGCCCACAGAGGTTCTGCCATGAAAGATCTAAAGACGCACGCTGCTGAGGAGCTTGTTCCTCATGGAGCGTCCCCGAGGGCCAGAAGAATGCCGAAGGTCTCTTTCAAAGCTGCCGGACGCTCTGCCGTTCTAGGCCTGAGATACGGACCTTGTGAGGGCACTGTAACCGCGCGAGATTCAGGAGACATCGCCAGTGCGAGTGGCAATCCGGAAGGAAGAACCTTCAAGGCGGAGTGTCCTTTCCTGTGCAAAACGGCGCCCAAGTGGCTGAGGCAGGGAGCATTTTCCTTCACAGAACCGGCATCCTCGTATGCCTGTGGGTTACTCTAAAGAAACGACACTGTGAGCAACCTCTTCGAAAAGGCCTTCGCAAGCGACTTGGAGACAACAGCAGCGCAGTGGAGGCACAGACCATTATCCTAGAGAGCAGCACAGTGTCTCTAGCAGCGATCGCTTCCCGGAGGATACTTAAGCCACACCGAGATTCCAGCAGGGAGTTTTGTCTTGTAGCAGTACAACTCACTCAGGAAAGAGGGATGAGGTGTAGGGGTAATCTAGGTGCGCTCACGCTCTGTGTCCCCGAGAAGGTTTCACGGAGCAGAATGCATCACCGACCGCTACCACGTGTGTGCACCAAAGAAGCCCTGTGCCGTGGGTGTTCTCAGGCCGACAGCGAAGACCTAGGTGTGTGCTGCACCCGCGCTCGGTGGTTCACACGTTGCGTGACCCTGTGCCTTTGGAAGATGTTCAGAGCGGGTGGCACCTGCGTGCTGCGAGCGCAAGAGGTGTAGAGTGTAGAGGCCTTTCACACTGGAGGAAGGGCTTGCATCTCATGGAGAAAATGTGTACGTCGCCCGGGAGACGGAGGCACGCTCTTGACACCATTTCCTCTGCCCGTTTAAAACACAAGTGTTTGTACTCGATCTGGGCTGCCTGGTGAAACGCTTGGCAGTCCGCATCACCCTGAGCACCTTTCCTGAAGTTTGATTCGTAGCTGGGTAAACTCGGGCTTCAGAGGCTTAGATGAGACCAAACGTGTTCAGCTTGTGGCGAAAGCCTTTGACCAGAGGCATATACGCTTGTGCTTGGGGCGAGGGCTAGGCAAGAACGTCTACACACTGGGTTTTTATCTTTACCCTAAGCTGTCCCTTTTGGCTGCAGCAGGCGGAGAGAACCCGCGGAGAGAGAACAGCTGCGAAGTGGATGCACAGAACAGTCACCTCGATACCAGCCCCGGGGTCCCAAGCAACGATCCTTCCCCGGAGGGTACTTAACCCACCCAGGGATTCAAGCAGGGAGTTCGCCTTGTCCAACTCGCACAGGAGACTGGCATGAGATGTAGGGCTCATCTACTTGCGTTCACACTACGTGGCCCGGAGAAGTTCTCACGGAGCCGAATCCAGCACCCTTCCTCCACCACGTGTGTACACAAAGGAGCGCTGGGCAGTGGGTGTTCTCAAGGCCAAGAGAGAAGCCCTTGTTCTGTGCTGCACCTGCTGGGTGGTTCAAAGGTTTTCTGACCTTCCTGCTCTGGAAGCTTTTTAGAGCTGAGGCTACGCTTGGGCTGCGAAAGCACAGAGGCGTAGAGGCCTTTCACACTGAAGGCGTGGGCCTGTTTCCCATGGAGAAAGTGTACGTCGCCCAACCCTCACCCCCACCCCACACCACCCCAACCCACCCCCAGCTGGAGGCGTGTGGGTTGACACCATTTTGTCCTGCCCATGGAAAATGCAAAGAGGCGTACACGATTTGGGCTGTCTGGTGAAAGAATTTGGAATCGGCGGCACCCTGAGTACCTTTCCCGAAGTTTGCTTCCTAGCTGGTTAAACTCGGCATTCAGAGGCGAGATGAGAACAAACTTGCTCCGCGTGCGGCAAAGTGCCTTGACGCCCTGCCCTAAATGTTTGAGCTTCTAGCCAGCGTCACGCAAGTACTTTGACACTTAGGATTCTGACTTTTACTCCAAGCTGTCCCTGTTGGCTGAAGCAGTCGGCATGTCTGTATCGCAGCCTGGGAGGCCGGGCGTTGGGGGAGTCTGCCAAGTGACTGGCCTCCATTTATAGCTAACTGAGAAACTGCGTTGAAGCTTTCGGGAGCCTCTTACAGGGAATGGTTGCAGTTCGGAATTGGAGACTGTGCTGGCAAACGTCAGCAGCTCCTCTCCCTCGGAGGGCTCTTGGTGTGCCGACTCCTAACAGCAGCGCAGTGGAGGCACAGACCATTATCCTAGAGAGCAGCACAGTGTCTCTAGCAGCGATCGCTTCCCAGAGGATACTTAAGCCACACCGAGATTCCAGCAGGGAGTTTTGTCTTGTAGCAGTACAACTCACTCAGGAAAGAGGGATGAGGTGTAGGGCTAATCTACGTGCGCTCACGCTCTGTGTCCCCGAGAAGGTTTCACGGAGCAGAATGCATCACCGACCGCTACCACGTGTGTGCACCAAAGAAGCCCTGTGCCGTGGGTGTTCTCAGGCCGACAGCGAAGACCTAGGTGTGTGCTGCACCCGCGCTCGGTGGTTCACACGTTGCGTGACCCTGTGCCTTTGGAAGATGTTCAGAGCGGGTGGTACCTGCGTGCTGCGAGCACAAGAGGTGTAGAGTGTAGAGGCCTTTCACACTGGAGGAAGGGCTTGCATCTCATGGAGAAAACGTGTACGTCGCCCGGGAGACGGAGGCGCGCTCTTGACACCATTTCCTCTGCCCGTTTAAAACACAAGTGTTTGTACTCGATCTGGGCTGCCTGGTGAAACGCTTGGCAGTCCGCATCACCCTGAGCACCTCTCCTGAAGTTTGATTCGTAGCTGGGTAAACTCGGGCTTCAGAGGCTTAGATGAGACCAAACGTGTTCAGCTTGTGGCGAAAGCCTTTGACCAGAGACATATACGCTTGTGCTTGGGGCGAGGGCTAGGCAAGAACGTTTACACACTGGGTTTTTATCTTTACCCTAAGCTGTCCCTTTTGGCTGCAGCAGGCGGAGAGAACCCGCGGAGAGAGAACAGCTGCGAAGTGGATGCACAGAACAGTCACCTCGATACCAGCCCCGGGGTCCCAAGCAACGATCCTTCCCCGGAGGGTACTTAACCCACCCAGGGATTCAAGCAGGGAGTTCGCCTTGTCCAACTCGCACAGGAGACTGGCATGAGATGTAGGGCTCATCTACTTGCGTTCACACTACGTGGCCCGGAGAAGTTCTCACGGAGCCGAATCCAGCACCCTTCCTCCACCACGTGTGTACACAAAGGAGCGCTGGGCAGTGGGTGTTCTCAAGGCCAAGAGAGAAGCCCTTGTTCTGTGCTGCACCTGCTGGGTGGTTCAAAGGTTTTCTGACCTTCCTGCTCTGGAAGCTTTTCAGAGCTGAGGCTACGCCTGGGCTGCGAAAGCACAGAGGCGTAGAGGCCTTTCACACTGAAGGCGTGGGCCTGTTTCCCATGGAGAAAGTGTACGTCACCCAACCCCCACCCCCACCCCACCCCACCCCACCCCACCCCCAGCTGGAGGCGTGCGGGTTGACACCATTTTGTCCTGCCCATGGAAAATACAAAGAGGCGTACACGATTTGGGCTGTCTGGTGAAAGAATTTGGAATCGGCGGCACCCTGAGTACCTTTCCCGAAGTTTGCTTCCTAGCTGGTTAAACTCGGCATTCAGAGGCGAGATGAGAACAAACTTGCTCCGCGTGCGGCAAAGTGCCTTGATGCCCTGCCCTAAATGTTTGAGCTTCTGGCCAGCGTCACGCAAGTACTTTGACACTTAGGATTCTGACTTTTACTCCAAGCTGTCCCTGTTGGCTGAAGCAGTCGGCGTGTCTGTATCGCAGCCTGGGAGGCCGGGCGTTGGGGGAGTCTGCCAAGTGACTGGCCTCCATTTATAGCTAACTGAGAAACTGCGTCGAAGCTTTCGGGAGCCTCTTACAGGGAACGGTTGCAGTTCGGAATTGGAGACTGTGCTGGCAAACGTCAGCAGCTCCTCTCCCTCGGAGGGCTCTTGGTGTGCCGACTCCTAACAGCCAGCACGGTCCCCAGCTCGTGAACGGTCCCATTGCGAGCCGGTCTCGTCCGTGAAAGAGCCACGTGAGGCTGATCTCCAACAGTCGGGCTCCACACCTGGAGCCTTTGGGACAGGGCAGTCCTGAGCCGATGTGCCCACCAGGGGACGCGACCAAAGTTTACGTACCACAGGAAAGCGCATCAAGGCCTCGTGTTCTCTCCATGAAATGAACGTGAGCTTGAAGGGTGATGCGTCAGCGTGCACTGTGAACAGCTCGCTGGCACGCCTGTCTTCGCCCCCTCTCACGGTCTCACGCACCCGGGCTCAGTTCCGTGTAGGAATGCTGAGTGGGAGCGCCAGCCTCGCTTCTGGACTCTAAAGCCTTCCACCCCCTAATGGCAGGTTGTGTGTGTCTCTCACGTGGGGGGAGGAATGAGGTCGCCCACAGAGGTTCTGCCATGAAAGATCTAAAGACGCACGCTGCTGAGGAGCTTGTTCCTCATGGAGCGTCCCCGAGGGCCAGAAGAATGCCGAAGGTCTCTTTCAAAGCTGCCGGACGCTCTGCCGTTCTAGGCCTGAGATACGGACCTTGTGAGGGCACTGTAACCGCGCGAGATTCAGGAGACATCGCCAGTGCGAGTGGCAATCCGGAAGGAAGAACCTTCAAGGCGGAGTGTCCTTTCCTGTGCAAAACGGCGCCCAAGTGGCTGAGGCAGGGAGCATTTTCCTTCACAGAACCGGCATCCTCGTATGCCTGTGGGTTACTCTAAAGAAACGACACTGTGAGCAACCTCTTCGAAAAGGCCTTCGCAAGCGACTTGGAGACAACAGCAGCGCAGTGGAGGCACAGACCATTATCCTAGAGAGCAGCACAGTGTCTCTAGCAGCGATCGCTTCCCGGAGGATACTTAAGCCACACCGAGATTCCAGCAGGGAGTTTTGTCTTGTAGCAGTACAACTCACTCAGGAAAGAGGGATGAGGTGTAGGGGTAATCTAGGTGCGCTCACGCTCTGTGTCCCCGAGAAGGTTTCACGGAGCAGAATGCATCACCGACCGCTACCACGTGTGTGCACCAAAGAAGCCCTGTGCCGTGGGTGTTCTCAGGCCGACAGCGAAGACCTAGGTGTGTGCTGCACCCGCGCTCGGTGGTTCACACGTTGCGTGACCCTGTGCCTTTGGAAGATGTTCAGAGCGGGTGGCACCTGCGTGCTGCGAGCGCAAGAGGTGTAGAGTGTAGAGGCCTTTCACACTGGAGGAAGGGCTTGCATCTCATGGAGAAAATGTGTACGTCGCCCGGGAGACGGAGGCACGCTCTTGACACCATTTCCTCTGCCCGTTTAAAACACAAGTGTTTGTACTCGATCTGGGCTGCCTGGTGAAACGCTTGGCAGTCCGCATCACCCTGAGCACCTTTCCTGAAGTTTGATTCGTAGCTGGGTAAACTCGGGCTTCAGAGGCTTAGATGAGACCAAACGTGTTCAGCTTGTGGCGAAAGCCTTTGACCAGAGGCATATACGCTTGTGCTTGGAGCGAGGGCTAGGCAAGAACGTCTACACACTGGGTTTTTATCTTTACCCTAAGCTGTCCCTTTTGGCTGCAGCAGGCGGAGAGAACCCGCGGAGAGAGAACAGCTGCGAAGTGGATGCACAGAACAGTCACCTCGATACCAGCCCCGGGGTCCCAAGCAACGATCCTTCCCCGGAGGGTACTTAACCCACCCAGGGATTCAAGCAGGGAGTTCGCCTTGTTCAACTCGCACAGGAGACTGGCATGAGATGTAGGGCTCATCTACTTGCGTTCACACTACGTGGCCCGGAGAAGTTCTCACGGAGCCGAATCCAGCACCCTTCCTCCACCACGTGTGTACACAAAGGAGCGCTGGGCAGTGGGTGTTCTCAAGGCCAAGAGAGAAGCCCTTGTTCTGTGCTGCACCTGCTGGGTGGTTCAAAGGTTTTCTGACCTTCCTGCTCTGGAAGCTTTTCAGAGCTGAGGCTACGCCTGGGCTGCGAAAGCAGAGAGGCGTAGAGGCCTTTCACACTGAAGGCGTGGGCCTGTTTCCCATGGAGAAAGTGTACGTCACCCAACCCCCACCCCCACCCCACCCCACCCCAACCCACCCCCAGCTGGAGGCGTGCGGGTTGACACCATTTTGTCCTGCCCATGGAAAATACAAAGAGGCGTACACGATTTGGGCTGTCTGGTGAAAGAATTTGGAATCGGCGGCACCCTGAGTACCTTTCCCGAAGTTTGCTTCCTAGCTGGTTAAACTCGGCATTCAGAGGCGAGATGAGAACAAACTTGCTCCGCGTGCGGCGAAGTGCCTTGATGCCCTGCCCTAAATGTTTGAGCTTCTGGCCAGCGTCACGCAAGTACTTTGACACTTAGGATTCTGACTTTTACTCCAAGCTGTCCCTGTTGGCTGAAGCAGTCGGCGTGTCTGTATCGCAGCCTGGGAGGCCGGGCGTTGGGGGAGTCTGCCAAGTGACTGGCCTCCATTTATAGCTAACTGAGAAACTGCGTCGAAGCTTTCGGGAGCCTCTTACAGGGAACGGTTGCAGTTCGGAATTGGAGACTGTGCTGGCAAACGTCAGCAGCTCCTCTCCCTCGGAGGGCTCTTGGTGTGCCGACTCCTAACAGCCAGCACGGTCCCCAGCTCGTGAACGGTCCCATTGCGAGCCGGTCTCGTCCGTGAAAGAGCCACGTGAGGCTGATCTCCAACAGTCGGGCTCCACACCTGGAGCCTTTGGGACAGGGCAGTCCTGAGCCGATGTGCCCACCAGGGGACGCGACCAAAGTTTACGTACCACAGGAAAGCGCATCAAGGCCTCGTGTTCTCTCCATGAAATGAACGTGAGCTTGAAGGGTGATGCGTCAGCGTGCACTGTGAACAGCTCGCTGGCACGCCTGTCTTCGCCCCCTCTCACGGTCTCACGCACCCGGGCTCAGTTCCGTGTAGGAATGCTGAGTGGGAGCGCCAGCCTCGCTTCTGGACTCTAAAGCCTTCCACCCCCTAATGGCAGGTTGTGTGTGTCTCTCACGTGGGGGGAGGAATGAGGTCGCCCACAGAGGTTCTGCCATGAAAGATCTAAAGACGCACGCTGCTGAGGAGCTTGTTCCTCATGGAGCATCCCCGAGGGCCAGAAGAATGCCGAAGGTCTCTTTCAAAGCTGCCGGACGCTCTGCCGTTCTAGGCCTGAGATACGGACCTTGTGAGGGCACTGTAACCGCGCGAGATTCAGGAGACATCGCCAGTGCGAGTGGCAATCCGGAAGGAAGAACCTTCAAGGCGGAGTGTCCTTTCCTGTGCATAACGGCGCCCAAGTGGCTGAGGCAGGGAGCATTTTCCTTCACAGAACCGGCATCCTCGTATGCCTGTGGGTTACTCTAAAGAAACGACACTGTGAGCAACCTCTTCGAAAAGGCCTTCGCAAGCGACTTGGAGACAACAGCAGCGCAGTGGAGGCACAGACCATTATCCTAGAGAGCAGCACAGTGTCTCTAGCAGCGATCGCTTCCCGGAGGATACTTAAGCCACACCGAGATTCCAGCAGGGAGTTTTGTCTTGTAGCAGTACAACTCACTCAGGAAAGAGGGATGAGGTGTAGGGGTAATCTAGGTGCGCTCACGCTCTGTGTCCCCGAGAAGGTTTCACGGAGCAGAATGCATCACCGACCGCTACCACGTGTGTGCACCAAAGAAGCCCTGTGCCGTGGGTGTTCTCAGGCCGACAGCGAAGACCTAGGTGTGTGCTGCACCCGCGCTCGGTGGTTCACACGTTGCGTGACCCTGTGCCTTTGGAAGATGTTCAGAGCGGGTGGCACCTGCGTGCTGCGAGCGCAAGAGGTGTAGAGTGTAGAGGCCTTTCACACTGGAGGAAGGGCTTGCATCTCATGGAGAAAATGTGTACGTCGCCCGGGAGACGGAGGCACGCTCTTGACACCATTTCCTCTGCCCGTTTAAAACACAAGTGTTTGTACTCGATCTGGGCTGCCTGGTGAAACGCTTGGCAGTCCGCATCACCCTGAGCACCTTTCCTGAAGTTTGATTCGTAGCTGGGTAAACTCGGGCTTCAGAGGCTTAGATGAGACCAAACGTGTTCAGCTTGTGGCGAAAGCCTTTGACCAGAGGCATATACGCTTGTGCTTGGGGCGAGGGCTAGGCAAGAACGTCTACACACTGGGTTTTTATCTTTACCCTAAGCTGTCCCTTTTGGCTGCAGCAGGCGGAGAGAACCCGCGGAGAGAGAACAGCTGCGAAGTGGATGCACAGAACAGTCACCTCGATACCAGCCCCGGGGTCCCAAGCAACGATCCTTCCCCGGAGGGTACTTAACCCACCCAGGGATTCAAGCAGGGAGTTCGCCTTGTCCAACTCGCACAGGAGACTGGCATGAGATGTAGGGCTCATCTACTTGCGTTCACACTACGTGGCCCGGAGAAGTTCTCACGGAGCCGAATCCAGCACCCTTCCTCCACCACGTGTGTACACAAAGGAGCGCTGGGCAGTGGGTGTTCTCAAGGCCAAGAGAGAAGCCCTTGTTCTGTGCTGCACCTGCTGGGTGGTTCAAAGGTTTTCTGACCTTCCTGCTCTGGAAGCTTTTTAGAGCTGAGGCTACGCTTGGGCTGCGAAAGCACAGAGGCGTAGAGGCCTTTCACACTGAAGGCGTGGGCCTGTTTCCCATGGAGAAAGTGTACGTCGCCCAACCCTCACCCCCACCCCACACCACCCCAACCCACCCCCAGCTGGAGGCGTGTGGGTTGACACCATTTTGTCCTGCCCATGGAAAATGCAAAGAGGCGTACACGATTTGGGCTGTCTGGTGAAAGAATTTGGAATCGGCGGCACCCTGAGTACCTTTCCCGAAGTTTGCTTCCTAGCTGGTTAAACTCGGCATTCAGAGGCGAGATGAGAACAAACTTGCTCCGCGTGCGGCGAAGTGCCTTGACGCCCTGCCCTAAATGTTTGAGCTTCTGGCCAGCGTCACGCAAGTACTTTGACACTTAGGATTCTGACTTTTACTCCAAGCTGTCCCTGTTGGCTGAAGCAGTCGGCATGTCTGTATCGCAGCCTGGGAGGCCGGGCGTTGGGGGAGTCTGCCAAGTGACTGGCCTCCATTTATAGCTAACTGAGAAACTGCGTTGAAGCTTTCGGGAGCCTCTTACAGGGAATGGTTGCAGTTCGGAATTGGAGACTGTGCTGGCAAACGTCAGCAGCTCCTCTCCCTCGGAGGGCTCTTGGTGTGCCGACTCCTAACAGCAGCGCAGTGGAGGCACAGACCATTATCCTAGAGAGCAGCACAGTGTCTCTAGCAGCGATCGCTTCCCAGAGGATACTTAAGCCACACCGAGATTCCAGCAGGGAGTTTTGTCTTGTAGCAGTACAACTCACTCAGGAAAGAGGGATGAGGTGTAGGGCTAATCTACGTGCGCTCACGCTCTGTGTCCCCGAGAAGGTTTCACGGAGCAGAATGCATCACCGACCGCTACCACGTGTGTGCACCAAAGAAGCCCTGTGCCGTGGGTGTTCTCAGGCCGACAGCGAAGACCTAGGTGTGTGCTGCACCCGCGCTCGGTGGTTCACACGTTGCGTGACCCTGTGCCTTTGGAAGATGTTCAGAGCGGGTGGTACCTGCGTGCTGCGAGCGCAAGAGGTGTAGAGTGTAGAGGCCTTTCACACTGGAGGAAGGGCTTGCATCTCATGGAGAAAATGTGTACGTCGCCCGGGAGACGGAGGCGCGCTCTTGACACCATTTCCTCTGCCCGTTTAAAACACAAGTGTTTGTACTCGATCTGGGCTGCCTGGTGAAACGCTTGGCAGTCCGCATCACCCTGAGCACCTCTCCTGAAGTTTGATTCGTAGCTGGGTAAACTCGCGCTTCAGAGGCTTAGATGAGACCAAACGTGTTCAGCTTGTGGCGAAAGCCTTTGACCAGAGACATATACGCTTGTGCTTGGGGCGAGGGCTAGGCAAGAACGTTTACACACTGGGTTTTTATCTTTACCCTAAGCTGTCCCTTTTGGCTGCAGCAGGCGGAGAGAACCCGCGGAGAGAGAACAGCTGCGAAGTGGATGCACAGAACAGTCACCTCGATACCAGCCCCGGGGTCCCAAGCAACGATCCTTCCCCGGAGGGTACTTAACCCACCCAGGGATTCAAGCAGGGAGTTCGCCTTGTCCAACTCGCACAGGAGACTGGCATGAGATGTAGGGCTCATCTACTTGCGTTCACACTACGTGGCCCGGAGAAGTTCTCACGGAGCCGAATCCAGCACCCTTCCTCCACCACGTGTGTACACAAAGGAGCGCTGGGCAGTGGGTGTTCTCAAGGCCAAGAGAGAAGCCCTTGTTCTGTGCTGCACCTGCTGGGTGGTTCAAAGGTTTTCTGACCTTCCTGCTCTGGAAGCTTTTCAGAGCTGAGGCTACGCCTGGGCTGCGAAAGCAGAGAGGCGTAGAGGCCTTTCACACTGAAGGCGTGGGCCTGTTTCCCATGGAGAAAGTGTACGTCGCCCAACCCCCACCCCCACCCCACCCCACCCCACCCCACCCCCAGCTGGAGGCGTGTGGGTTGACACCATTTTGTCCTGCCCATGGAAAATACAAAGAGGCGTACACGATTTGGGCTGTCTGGTGAAAGAATTTGGAATCGGCGGCACCCTGAGTACCTTTCCCGAAGTTTGCTTCCTAGCTGGTTAAACTCGGCATTCAGAGGCGAGATGAGAACAAACTTGCTCCGCGTGCGGCGAAGTGCCTTGATGCCCTGCCCTAAATGTTTGAGCTTCTGGCCAGCGTCACGCAAGTACTTTGACACTTAGGATTCTGACTTTTACTCCAAGCTGTCCCTGTTGGCTGAAGCAGTCGGCGTGTCTGTATCGCAGCCTGGGAGGCCGGGCGTTGGGGGAGTCTGCCAAGTGACTGGCCTCCATTTATAGCTAACTGAGAAACTGCGTCGAAGCTTTCGGGAGCCTCTTACAGGGAACGGTTGCAGTTCGGAATTGGAGACTGTGCTGGCAAACGTCAGCAGCTCCTCTCCCTCGGAGGGCTCTTGGTGTGCCGACTCCTAACAGCCAGCACGGTCCCCAGCTCGTGAACGGTCCCATTGCGAGCCGGTCTCGTCCGTGAAAGAGCCACGTGAGGCTGATCTCCAACAGTCGGGCTCCACACCTGGAGCCTTTGGGACAGGGCAGTCCTGAGCCGATGTGCCCACCAGGGGACGCGACCAAAGTTTACGTACCACAGGAAAGCGCATCAAGGCCTCGTGTTCTCTCCATGAAATGAACGTGAGCTTGAAGGGTGATGCGTCAGCGTGCACTGTGAACAGCTCGCTGGCACGCCTGTCTTCGCCCCCTCTCACGGTCTCACGCACCCGGGCTCAGTTCCGTGTAGGAATGCTGAGTGGGAGCGCCAGCCTCGCTTCTGGACTCTAAAGCCTTCCACCCCCTAATGGCAGGTTGTGTGTGTCTCTCACGTGGGGGGAGGAATGAGGTCGCCCACAGAGGTTCTGCCATGAAAGATCTAAAGACGCACGCTGCTGAGGAGCTTGTTCCTCATGGAGCGTCCCCGAGGGCCAGAAGAATGCCGAAGGTCTCTTTCAAAGCTGCCGGACGCTCTGCCGTTCTAGGCCTGAGATACGGACCTTGTGAGGGCACTGTAACCGCGCGAGATTCAGGAGACATCGCCAGTGCGAGTGGCAATCCGGAAGGAAGAACCTTCAAGGCGGAGTGTCCTTTCCTGTGCAAAACGGCGCCCAAGTGGCTGAGGCAGGGAGCATTTTCCTTCACAGAACCGGCATCCTCGTATGCCTGTGGGTTACTCTAAAGAAACGACACTGTGAGCAACCTCTTCGAAAAGGCCTTCGCAAGCGACTTGGAGACAACAGCAGCGCAGTGGAGGCACAGACCATTATCCTAGAGAGCAGCACAGTGTCTCTAGCAGCGATCGCTTCCCGGAGGATACTTAAGCCACACCGAGATTCCAGCAGGGAGTTTTGCCTTGTAGCAGTACAACTCACTCAGGAAAGAGGGATGAGGTGTAGGGGTAATCTAGGTGCGCTCACGCTCTGTGTCCCCGAGAAGGTTTCACGGAGCAGAATGCATCACCGACCGCTACCACGTGTGTGCACCAAAGAAGCCCTGTGCCGTGGGTGTTCTCAGGCCGACAGCGAAGACCTAGGTGTGTGCTGCACCCGCGCTCGGTGGTTCACACGTTGCGTGACCCTGTGCCTTTGGAAGATGTTCAGAGCGGGTGGCACCTGCGTGCTGCGAGCGCAAGAGGTGTAGAGTGTAGAGGCCTTTCACACTGGAGGAAGGGCTTGCATCTCATGGAGAAAATGTGTACGTCGCCCGGGAGACGGAGGCGCGCTCTTGACACCATTTCCTCTGCCCGTTTAAAACACAAGTGTTTGTACTCGATCTGGGCTGCCTGGTGAAACGCTTGGCAGTCCGCATCACCCTGAGCACCTTTCCTGAAGTTTGATTCGTAGCTGGGTAAACTCGGGCTTCAGAGGCTTAGATGAGACCAAACGTGTTCAGCTTGTGGCGAAAGCCTTTGACCAGAGGCATATACGCTTGTGCTTGGGGCGAGGGCTAGGCAAGAACGTCTACACACTGGGTTTTTATCTTTACCCTAAGCTGTCCCTTTTGGCTGCAGCAGGCGGAGAGAACCCGCGGAGAGAGAACAGCTGCGAAGTGGATGCACAGAACAGTCACCTCGATACCAGCCCCGGGGTCCCAAGCAACGATCCTTCCCCGGAGGGTACTTAACCCACCCAGGGATTCAAGCAGGGAGTTCGCCTTGTCCAACTCGCACAGGAGACTGGCATGAGATGTAGGGCTCATCTACTTGCGTTCACACTACGTGGCCCGGAGAAGTTCTCACGGAGCCGAATCCAGCATCCTTCCTCCACCACGTGTGTACACAAAGGAGCGCTGGGCAGTGGGTGTTCTCAAGGCCAAGAGAGAAGCCCTTGTTCTGTGCTGCACCTGCTGGGTGGTTCAAAGGTTTTCTGACCTTCCTGCTCTGGAAGCTTTTTAGAGCTGAGGCTACGCTTGGGCTGCGAAAGCACAGAGGCGTAGAGGCCTTTCACACTGAAGGCGTGGGCCTGTTTCCCATGGAGAAAGTGTACGTCGCCCAACCCTCACCCCCACCCCACACCACCCCAACCCACCCCCAGCTGGAGGCGTGTGGGTTGACACCATTTTGTCCTGCCCATGGAAAATGCAAAGAGGCGTACACGATTTGGGCTGTCTGGTGAAAGAATTTGGAATCGGCGGCACCCTGAGTACCTTTCCCGAAGTTTGCTTCCTAGCTGGTTAAACTCGGCATTCAGAGGCGAGATGAGAACAAACTTGCTCCGCGTGCGGCGAAGTGCCTTGACGCCCTGCCCTAAATGTTTGAGCTTCTGGCCAGCGTCACGCAAGTACTTTGACACTTAGGATTCTGACTTTTACTCCAAGCTGTCCCTGTTGGCTGAAGCAGTCGGCATGTCTGTATCGCAGCCTGGGAGGCCGGGCGTTGGGGGAGTCTGCCAAGTGACTGGCCTCCATTTATAGCTAACTGAGAAACTGCGTTGAAGCTTTCGGGAGCCTCTTACAGGGAATGGTTGCAGTTCGGAATTGGAGACTGTGCTGGCAAACGTCAGCAGCTCCTCTCCCTCGGAGGGCTCTTGGTGTGCCGACTCCTAACAGCAGCGCAGTGGAGGCACAGACCATTATCCTAGAGAGCAGCACAGTGTCTCTAGCAGCGATCGCTTCCCAGAGGATACTTAAGCCACACCGAGATTCCAGCAGGGAGTTTTGTCTTGTAGCAGTACAACTCACTCAGGAAAGAGGGATGAGGTGTAGGGCTAATCTACGTGCGCTCACGCTCTGTGTCCCCGAGAAGGTTTCACGGAGCAGAATGCATCACCGACTGCTACCACGTGTGTGCACCAAAGAAGCCCTGTGCCGTGGGTGTTCTCAGGCCGACAGCGAAGACCTAGGTGTGTGCTGCACCCGCGCTCGGTGGTTCACACGTTGCGTGACCCTGTGCCTTTGGAAGATGTTCAGAGCGGGTGGTACCTGCGTGCTGCGAGCGCAAGAGGTGTAGAGTGTAGAGGCCTTTCACACTGGAGGAAGGGCTTGCATCTCATGGAGAAAATGTGTACGTCGCCCGGGAGACGGAGGCGCGCTCTTGACACCATTTCCTCTGCCCGTTTAAAACACAAGTGTTTGTACTCGATCTGGGCTGCCTGGTGAAACGCTTGGCAGTCCGCATCACCCTGAGCACCTCTCCTGAAGTTTGATTCGTAGCTGGGTAAACTCGGGCTTCAGAGGCTTAGATGAGACCAAACGTGTTCAGCTTGTGGCGAAAGCCTTTGACCAGAGACATATACGCTTGTGCTTGGGGCGAGGGCTAGGCAAGAACGTTTACACACTGGGTTTTTATCTTTACCCTAAGCTGTCCCTTTTGGCTGCAGCAGGCGGAGAGAACCCGCGGAGAGAGAACAGCTGCGAAGTGGATGCACAGAACAGTCACCTCGATACCAGCCCCGGGGTCCCAAGCAACGATCCTTCCCCGGAGGGTACTTAACCCACCCAGGGATTCAAGCAGGGAGTTCGCCTTGTCCAACTCGCACAGGAGACTGGCATGAGATGTAGGGCTCATCTACTTGCGTTCACACTACGTGGCCCGGAGAAGTTCTCACGGAGCCGAATCCAGCACCCTTCCTCCACCACGTGTGTACACAAAGGAGCGCTGGGCAGTGGGTGTTCTCAAGGCCAAGAGAGAAGCCCTTGTTCTGTGCTGCACCTGCTGGGTGGTTCAAAGGTTTTCTGACCTTCCTGCTCTGGAAGCTTTTCAGAGCTGAGGCTACGCCTGGGCTGCGAAAGCAGAGAGGCGTAGAGGCCTTTCACACTGAAGGCGTGGGCCTGTTTCCCATGGAGAAAGTGTATGTCGCCCAACCCCCACCCCCACCCCACCCCACCCCAACCCACCCCCAGCTGGAGGCGTGTGGGTTGACACCATTTTGTCCTGCCCATGGAAAATACAAAGAGGCGTACACGATTTGGGCTGTCTGGTGAAAGAATTTGGAATCGGCGGCACCCTGAGTACCTTTCCCGAAGTTTGCTTCCTAGCTGGTTAAACTCGGCATTCAGAGGCGAGATGAGAACAAACTTGCTCCGCGTGCGGCGAAGTGCCTTGACGCCCTGCCCTAAATGTTTGAGCTTCTGGCCAGCGTCATGCAAGTACTTTGACACTTAGGATTCTGACTTTTACTCCAAGCTGTCCCTGTTGGCTGAAGCAGTCGGCGTGTCTGTATCGCAGCCTGGGAGGCCGGGCGTTGGGGGAGTCTGCCAAGTGACTGGCCTCCATTTATAGCTAACTGAGAAACTGCGTCGAAGCTTTCGGGAGCCTCTTACAGGGAACGGTTGCAGTTCGGAATTGGAGACTGTGCTGGCAAACGTCAGCAGCTCCTCTCCCTCGGAGGGCTCTTGGTGTGCCGACTCCTAACAGCCAGCACGGTCCCCAGCTCGTGAACGGTCCCATTGCGAGCCGGTCTCGTCCGTGAAAGAGCCACGTGAGGCTGATCTCCAACAGTCGGGCTCCACACCTGGAGCCTTTGGGACAGGGCAGTCCTGAGCCGATGTGCCCACCAGGGGACGCGACCAAAGTTTACGTACCACAGGAAAGCGCATCAAGGCCTCGTGTTCTCTCCATGAAATGAACGTGAGCTTGAAGGGTGATGCGTCAGCGTGCACTGTGAACAGCTCGCTGGCACGCCTGTCTTCGCCCCCTCTCACGGTCTCACGCACCCGGGCTCAGTTCCGTGTAGGAATGCTGAGTGGGAGCGCCAGCCTCGCTTCTGGACTCTAAAGCCTTCCACCCCCTAATGGCAGGTTGTGTGTGTCTCTCACGTGGGGGGAGGAATGAGGTCGCCCACAGAGGTTCTGCCATGAAAGATCTAAAGACGCACGCTGCTGAGGAGCTTGTTCCTCATGGAGCGTCCCCGAGGGCTAGAAGAATGCCGAAGGTCTCTTTCAAAGCTGCCGGACGCTCTGCCGTTCTAGGCCTGAGATACGGACCTTGTGAGGGCACTGTAACCGCGCGAGATTCAGGAGACATCGCCAGTGCGAGTGGCAATCCGGAAGGAAGAACCTTCAAGGCGGAGTGTCCTTTCCTGTGCAAAACGGCGCCCAAGTGGCTGAGGCAGGGAGCATTTTCCTTCACAGAACCGGCATCCTCGTATGCCTGTGGGTTACTCTAAAGAAACGACACTGTGAGCAACCTCTTCGAAAAGGCCTTCGCAAGCGACTTGGAGACAACAGCAGCGCAGTGGAGGCACAGACCATTATCCTAGAGAGCAGCACAGTGTCTCTAGCAGCGATCGCTTCCCGGAGGATACTTAAGCCACACCGAGATTCCAGCAGGGAGTTTTGCCTTGTAGCAGTACAACTCACTCAGGAAAGAGGGATGAGGTGTAGGGGTAATCTAGGTGCGCTCACGCTCTGTGTCCCCGAGAAGGTTTCACGGAGCAGAATGCATCACCGACCGCTACCACGTGTGTGCACCAAAGAAGCCCTGTGCCGTGGGTGTTCTCAGGCCGACAGCGAAGACCTAGGTGTGTGCTGCACCCGCGCTCGGTGGTTCACATGTTGCGTGACCCTGTGCCTTTGGAAGATGTTCAGAGCGGGTGGCACCTGCGTGCTGCGAGCGCAAGAGGTGTAGAGTGTAGAGGCCTTTCACACTGGAGGAAGGGCTTGCATCTCATGGAGAAAATGTGTACGTCGCCCGGGAGACGGAGGCGCGCTCTTGACACCATTTCCTCTGCCCGTTTAAAACACAAGTGTTTGTACTCGATCTGGGCTGCCTGGTGAAACGCTTGGCAGTCCGCATCACCCTGAGCACCTTTCCTGAAGTTTGATTCGTAGCTGGGTAAACTCGGGCTTCAGAGGCTTAGATGAGACCAAACGTGTTCAGCTTGTGGCGAAAGCCTTTGACCAGAGGCATATACGCTTGTGCTTGGGGCGAGGGCTAGGCAAGAACGTCTACACACTGGGTTTTTATCTTTACCCTAAGCTGTCCCTTTTGGCTGCAGCAGGCGGAGAGAACCCGCGGAGAGAGAACAGCTGCGAAGTGGATGCACAGAACAGTCACCTCGATACCAGCCCCGGGGTCCCAAACAACGATCCTTCCCTGGAGGGTACTTAACCCACCCAGGGATTCAAGCAGGGAGTTCGCCTTGTCCAACTCGCACAGGAGACTGGCATGAGATGTAGGGCTCATCTACTTGCGTTCACACTACGTGGCCCGGAGAAGTTCTCACGGAGCCGAATCCAGCACCCTTCCTCCACCACGTGTGTACACAAAGGAGCGCTGGGCAGTGGGTGTTCTCAAGGCCAAGAGAGAAGCCCTTGTTCTGTGCTGCACCTGCTGGGTGGTTCAAAGGTTTTCTGACCTTCCTGCTCTGGAAGCTTTTTAGAGCTGAGGCTACGCTTGGGCTGCGAAAGCACAGAGGCGTAGAGGCCTTTCACACTGAAGGCGTGGGCCTGTTTCCCATGGAGAAAGTGTACGTCGCCCAACCCTCACCCCCACCCCACACCACCCCAACCCACCCCCAGCTGGAGGCGTGTGGGTTGACACCATTTTGTCCTGCCCATGGAAAATGCAAAGAGGCGTACACGATTTGGACTGTCTGGTGAAAGAATTTGGAATCGGCGGCACCCTGAGTACCTTTCCCGAAGTTTGCTTCCTAGCTGGTTAAACTCGGCATTCAGAGGCGAGATGAGAACAAATTTGCTCCGCGTGCGGCGAAGTGCCTTGACGCCCTGCCCTAAATGTTTGAGCTTCTGGCCAGCGTCACGCAAGTACTTTGACACTTAGGATTCTGACTTTTACTCCAAGCTGTCCCTGTTGGCTGAAGCAGTCGGCATGTCTGTATCGCAGCCTGGGAGGCCGGGCGTTGGGGGAGTCTGCCAAGTGACTGGCCTCCATTTATAGCTAACTGAGAAACTGCGTCGAAGCTTTCGGGAGCCTCTTACAGGGAACGGTTGCAGTTCGGAATTGGAGACTGTGCTGGCAAACGTCAGCAGCTCCTCTCCCTCGGAGGGCTCTTGGTGTGCCGACTCCTAACAGCAGCGCAGTGGAGGCACAGACCATTATCCTAGAGAGCAGCACACTGTCTCTAGCAGCGATCGCTTCCCAGAGGATACTTAAGCCACACCGAGATTCCAGCAGGGAGTTTTGTCTTGTAGCAGTACAACTCACTCAGGAAAGAGGGATGAGGTGTAAGGCTAATCTAGGTGCGCTCACGCTCTGTGTCCCCGAGAAGGTTTCACGGAGCAGAATGCATCACCGACCGCTACCACGTGTGTGCACCAAAGAAGCCCTGTGCCGTGGGTGTTCTCAGGCCGACAGCGAAGACCTAGGTGTGTGCTGCACCCGCGCTCGGTGGTTCACACGTTGCGTGACCCTGTGCCTTTGGAAGATGTTCAGAGCGGGTGGTACCTGCGTGCTGCGAGCGCAAGAGGTGTAGAGTGTAGAGGCCTTTCACACTGGAGGAAGGGCTTGCATCTCATGGAGAAAATGTGTACGTCGCCCGGGAGACGGAGGCGCGCTCTTGACACCATTTCCTCTGCCCGTTTAAAACACAAGTGTTTGTACTCGATCTGGGCTGCCTGGTGAAACGCTTGGCAGTCCGCATCACCCTGAGCACCTCTCCTGAAGTTTGATTCGTAGCTGGGTAAACTCGCGCTTCAGAGGCTTAGATGAGACCAAACGTGTTCAGCTTGTGGCGAAAGCCTTTGACCAGAGACATATACGCTTGTGCTTGGGGCGAGGGCTAGGCAAGAACGTTTACACACTGGGTTTTTATCTTTACCCTAAGCTGTCCCTTTTGGCTGCAGCAGGCGGAGAGAACCCGCGGAGAGAGAACAGCTGCGAAGTGGATGCACAGAACAGTCACCTCGATACCAGCCCCGGGGTCCCAAGCAACGATCCTTCCCCGGAGGGTACTTAACCCACCCAGGGATTCAAGCAGGGAGTTCGCCTTGTCCAACTCGCACAGGAGACTGGCATGAGATGTAGGGCTCATCTACTTGCGTTCACACTACGTGGCCCGGAGAAGTTCTCACGGAGCCGAATCCAGCACCCTTCCTCCACCACGTGTGTACACAAAGGAGCGCTGGGCAGTGGGTGTTCTCAAGGCCAAGAGAGAAGCCCTTGTTCTGTGCTGCACCTGCTGGGTGGTTCAAAGATTTTCTGACCTTCCTGCTCTGGAAGCTTTTCAGAGCTGAGGCTACGCCTGGGCTGCGAAAGCAGAGAGGCGTAGAGGCCTTTCACACTGAAGGCGTGGGCCTGTTTCCCATGGAGAAAGTGTACGTCGCCCAACCCCCACCCCCACCCCACCCCACCCCAACCCACCCCCAGCTGGAGGCGTGTGGGTTGACACCATTTTGTCCTGCCCATGGAAAATACAAAGAGGCGTACACGATTTGGGCTGTCTGGTGAAAGAATTTGGAATCGGCGGCACCCTGAGTACCTTTCCCGAAGTTTGCTTCCTAGCTGGTTAAACTCGGCATTCAGAGGCGAGATGAGAACAAACTTGCTCCGCGTGCGGCGAAGTGCCTTGATGCCCTGCCCTAAATGTTTGAGCTTCTGGCCAGCGTCACGCAAGTACTTTGACACTTAGGATTCTGACTTTTACTCCAAGCTGTCCCTGTTGGCTGAAGCAGTCGGCGTGTCTGTATCGCAGCCTGGGAGGCCGGGCGTTGGGGGAGTCTGCCAAGTGACTGGCCTCCATTTATAGCTAACTGAGAAACTGCGTCGAAGCTTTCGGGAGCCTCTTACAGGGAACGGTTGCAGTTCGGAATTGGAGACTGTGCTGGCAAACGTCAGCAGCTCCTCTCCCTCGGAGGGCTCTTGGTGTGCCGACTCCTAACAGCCAGCACGGTCCCCAGCTCGTGAACGGTCCCATTGCGAGCCGGTCTCGTCCGTGAAAGAGCCACGTGAGGCTGATCTCCAACAGTCGGGCTCCACACCTGGAGCCTTTGGGACAGGGCAGTCCTGAGCCGATGTGCCCACCAGGGGACGCGACCAAAGTTTACGTACCACAGGAAAGCGCATCAAGGCCTCGTGTTCTCTCCATGAAATGAACGTGAGCTTGAAGGGTGATGCGTCAGCGTGCACTGTGAACAGCTCGCTGGCACGCCTGTCTTCGCCCCCTCTCACGGTCTCACGCACCCGGGCTCAGTTCCGTGTAGGAATGCTGAGTGGGAGCGCCAGCCTCGCTTCTGGACTCTAAAGCCTTCCACCCCCTAATGGCAGGTTGTGTGTGTCTCTCACGTGGGGGGAGGAATGAGGTCGCCCACAGAGGTTCTGCCATGAAAGATCTAAAGACGCACGCTGCTGAGGAGCTTGTTCCTCATGGAGCGTCCCCGAGGGCCAGAAGAATGCCGAAGGTCTCTTTCAAAGCTGCCGGACGCTCTGCCGTTCTAGGCCTGAGATACGGACCTTGTGAGGGCACTGTAACCGCGCGAGATTCAGGAGACATCGCCAGTGCGAGTGGCAATCCGGAAGGAAGAACCTTCAAGGCGGAGTGTCCTTTCCTGTGCAAAACGGCGCCCAAGTGGCTGAGGCAGGGAGCATTTTCCTTCACAGAACCGGCATCCTCGTATGCCTGTGGGTTACTCTAAAGAAACGACACTGTGAGCAACCTCTTCGAAAAGGCCTTCGCAAGCGACTTGGAGACAACAGCAGCGCAGTGGAGGCACAGACCATTATCCTAGAGAGCAGCACAGTGTCTCTAGCAGCGATCGCTTCCCGGAGGATACTTAAGCCACACCGAGATTCCAGCAGGGAGTTTTGTCTTGTAGCAGTACAACTCACTCAGGAAAGAGGGATGAGGTGTAGGGGTAATCTAGGTGCGCTCACGCTCTGTGTCCCCGAGAAGGTTTCACGGAGCAGAATGCATCACCGACCGCTACCACGTGTGTGCACCAAAGAAGCCCTGTGCCGTGGCTGTTCTCAGGCCGACAGCGAAGACCTAGGTGTGTGCTGCACCCGCGCTCGGTGGTTCACACGTTGCGTGACCCTGTGCCTTTGGAAGATGTTCAGAGCGGGTGGCACCTGCGTGCTGCGAGCGCAAGAGGTGTAGAGTGTAGAGGCCTTTCACACTGGAGGAAGGGCTTGCATCTCATGGAGAAAATGTGTACGTCGCCCGGGAGACGGAGGCACGCTCTTGACACCATTTCCTCTGCCCGTTTAAAACACAAGTGTTTGTACTCGATCTGGGCTGCCTGGTGAAACGCTTGGCAGTCCGCATCACCCTGAGCACCTTTCCTGAAGTTTGATTCGTAGCTGGGTAAACTCGGGCTTCAGAGGCTTAGATGAGACCAAACGTGTTCAGCTTGTGGCGAAAGCCTTTGACCAGAGGCATATACGCTTGTGCTTGGGGCGAGGGCTAGGCAAGAACGTCTACACACTGGGTTTTTATCTTTACCCTAAGCTGTCCCTTTTGGCTGCAGCAGGCGGAGAGAACCCGCGGAGAGAGAACAGCTGCGAAGTGGATGCACAGAACAGTCACCTCGATACCAGCCCCGGGGTCCCAAGCAACGATCCTTCCCCGGAGGGTACTTAACCCACCCAGGGATTCAAGCAGGGAGTTCGCCTTGTCCAACTCGCACAGGAGACTGGCATGAGATGTAGGGCTCATCTACTTGCGTTCACACTACGTGGCCCGGAGAAGTTCTCACGGAGCCGAATCCAGCACCCTTCCTCCACCACGTGTGTACACAAAGGAGCGCTGGGCAGTGGGTGTTCTCAAGGCCAAGAGAGAAGCCCTTGTTCTGTGCTGCACCTGCTGGGTGGTTCAAAGGTTTTCTGACCTTCCTGCTCTGGAAGCTTTTTAGAGCTGAGGCTACGCTTGGGCTGCGAAAGCACAGAGGCGTAGAGGCCTTTCACACTGAAGGCGTGGGCCTGTTTCCCATGGAGAAAGTGTACGTCGCCCAACCCTCACCCCCACCCCACACCACCCCAACCCACCCCCAGCTGGAGGCGTGTGGGTTGACACCATTTTGTCCTGCCCATGGAAAATGCAAAGAGGCGTACACGATTTGGGCTCTCTGGTGAAAGAATTTGGAATTGGCGGCACCCTGAGTACCTTTCCCGAAGTTTGCTTCCTAGCTGGTTAAACTCGGCATTCAGAGGCGAGATGAGAACAAACTTGCTCCGCGTGCGGCGAAGTGCCTTGACGCCCTGCCCTAAATGTTTGAGCTTCTGGCCAGCGTCACGCAAGTACTTTGACACTTAGGATTCTGACTTTTACTCCAAGCTGTCCCTGTTGGCTGAAGCAGTCGGCATGTCTGTATCGCAGCCTGGGAGGCCGGACGTTTGGGGAGTCTGCCAAGTGACTGGCCGCCATTTATAGCTAACTGAGAAACTGCGTCGAAGCTTTCGGGAGCCTCTTACAGGGAACGGTTGCAGTTCGGAATTGGAGACTGTGCTGGCAAACGTCAGCAGCTCCTCTCCCTCGGAGGGCTCTTGGTGTGCCGACTCCTAACAGCCAGCACGGTCCCCAGCTCGTGAACGGTCCCATTGCGAGCCGGTCTCGTCCGTGAAAGAGCCACGTGAGGCTGATCTCCAACAGTCGGGCTCCACACCTGGAGCCTTTGGGACAGGGCAGTCCTGAGCCGATGTGCCCACCAGGGGACGCGACCAAAGTTTACGTACCACAGGAAAGCGCATCAAGGCCTCGTGTTCTCTCCATGAAATGAACGTGAGCTTGAAGGGTGATGCGTCAGCGTGCACTGTGAACAGCTCGCTGGCACGCCTGTCTTCGCCCCCTCTCACGGTCTCACGCACCCGGGCTCAGTTCCGTGTAGGAATGCTGAGTGGGAGCGCCAGCCTCGCTTCTGGACTCTAACGCCTTCCACCCCCTAATGGCAGGTTGTGTGTGTCTCTCACGTGGGGGGAGGAATGAGGTCGCCCACAGAGGTTCTGCCATGAAAGATCTAAAGACGCACGCTGCTGAGGAGCTTGTTCCTCATGGAGCGTCCCCGAGGGCCAGAAGAATGCCGAAGGTCTCTTTCAAAGCTGCCGGACGCTCTGCCGTTCTAGGCCTGAGATACGGACCTTGTGAGGGCACTGTAACCGCGCGAGATTCAGGAGACATCGCCAGTGCGAGTGGCAATCCGGAAGGAAGAACCTTCAAGGCGGAGTGTCCTTTCCTGTGCAAAACGGCGCCCAAGTGGCTGAGGCAGGGAGCATTTTCCTTCACAGAACCGGCATCCTCGTATGCCTGTGGGTTACTCTAAAGAAACGACACTGTGAGCAACCTCTTCGAAAAGGCCTTCGCAAGCGACTTGGAGACAACAGCAGCGCAGTGGAGGCACAGACCATTATCCTAGAGAGCAGCACAGTGTCTCTAGCAGCGATCGCTTCCCGGAGGATACTTAAGCCACACCGAGATTCCAGCAGGGAGTTTTGTCTTGTAGCAGTACAACTCACTCAGGAAAGAGGGATGAGGTGTAGGGGTAATCTAGGTGCGCTCACGCTCTGTGTCCCCGAGAAGGTTTCACGGAGCAGAATGCATCACCGACCGCTACCACGTGTGTGCACCAAAGAAGCCCTGTGCCGTGGCTGTTCTCAGGCCGACAGCGAAGACCTAGGTGTGTGCTGCACCCGCGCTCGGTGGTTCACACGTTGCGTGACCCTGTGCCTTTGGAAGATGTTCAGAGCGGGTGGCACCTGCGTGCTGCGAGCGCAAGAGGTGTAGAGTGTAGAGGCCTTTCACACTGGAGGAAGGGCTTGCATCTCATGGAGAAAATGTGTACGTCGCCCGGGAGACGGAGGCACGCTCTTGACACCATTTCCTCTGCCCGTTTAAAACACAAGTGTTTGTACTCGATCTGGGCTGCCTGGTGAAACGCTTGGCAGTCCGCATCACCCTGAGCACCTCTCCTGAAGTTTGATTCGTAGCTGGGTAAACTCGGGCTTCAGAGGCTTAGATGAGACCAAACGTGTTCAGCTTGTGGCGAAAGCCTTTGACCAGAGGCATATACGCTTGTGCTTGGGGCGAGGGCTAGGCAAGAACGTCTACACACTGGGTTTTTATCTTTACCCTAAGCTGTCCCTTTTGGCTGCAGCAGGCGGAGAGAACCCGCGGAGAGAGAACAGCTGCGAAGTGGATGCACAGAACAGTCACCTCGATACCAGCCCCGGGGTCCCAAGCAACGATCCTTCCCCGGAGGGTACTTAACCCACCCAGGGATTCAAGCAGGGAGTTCGCCTTGTCCAACTCGCACAGGAGACTGGCATGAGATGTAGGGCTCATCTACTTGCGTTCACACTACGTGGCCCGGAGAAGTTCTCACGGAGCCGAATCCAGCACCCTTCCTCCACCACGTGTGTACACAAAGGAGCGCTGGGCAGTGGGTGTTCTCAAGGCCAAGAGAGAAGCCCTTGTTCTGTGCTGCACCTGCTGGGTGGTTCAAAGGTTTTCTGACCTTCCTGCTCTGGAAGCTTTTTAGAGCTGAGGCTACGCTTGGGCTGCGAAAGCACAGAGGCGTAGAGGCCTTTCACACTGAAGGCGTGGGCCTGTTTCCCATGGAGAAAGTGTACGTCGCCCAACCCTCACCCCCACCCCACACCACCCCAACCCACCCCCAGCTGGAGGCGTGTGGGTTGACACCATTTTGTCCTGCCCATGGAAAATGCAAAGAGGCGTACACGATTTGGGCTCTCTGGTGAAAGAATTTGGAATTGGCGGCACCCTGAGTACCTTTCCCGAAGTTTGCTTCCTAGCTGGTTAAACTCGGCATTCAGAGGCGAGATGAGAACAAACTTGCTCCGCGTGCGGCGAAGTGCCTTGACGCCCTGCCCTAAATGTTTGAGCTTCTGGCCAGCGTCACGCAAGTACTTTGACACTTAGGATTCTGACTTTTACTCCAAGCTGTCCCTGTTGGCTGAAGCAGTCGGCATGTCTGTATCGCAGCCTGGGAGGCCGGACGTTTGGGGAGTCTGCCAAGTGACTGGCCGCCATTTATAGCTAACTGAGAAACTGCGTCGAAGCTTTCGGGAGCCTCTTACAGGGAACGGTTGCAGTTCGGAATTGGAGACTGTGCTGGCAAACGTCAGCAGCTCCTCTCCCTCGGAGGGCTCTTGGTGTGCCGACTCCTAACAGCCAGCACGGTCCCCAGCTCGTGAACGGTCCCATTGCGAGCCGGTCTCGTCCGTGAAAGAGCCACGTGAGGCTGATCTCCAACAGTCGGGCTCCACACCTGGAGCCTTTGGGACAGGGCAGTCCTGAGCCGATGTGCCCACCAGGGGACGCGACCAAAGTTTACGTACCACAGGAAAGCGCATCAAGGCCTCGTGTTCTCTCCATGAAATGAACGTGAGCTTGAAGGGTGATGCGTCAGCGTGCACTGTGAACAGCTCGCTGGCACGCCTGTCTTCGCCCCCTCTCACGGTCTCACGCACCCGGGCTCAGTTCCGTGTAGGAATGCTGAGTGGGAGCGCCAGCCTCGCTTCTGGACTCTAACGCCTTCCACCCCCTAATGGCAGGTTGTGTGTGTCTCTCACGTGGGGGGAGGAATGAGGTCGCCCACAGAGGTTCTGCCATGAAAGATCTAAAGACGCACGCTGCTGAGGAGCTTGTTCCTCATGGAGCGTCCCCGAGGGCCAGAAGAATGCCGAAGGTCTCTTTCAAAGCTGCCGGACGCTCTGCCGTTCTAGGCCTGAGATACGGACCTTGTGAGGGCACTGTAACCGCGCGAGATTCAGGAGACATCGCCAGTGCGAGTGGCAATCCGGAAGGAAGAACCTTCAAGGCGGAGTGTCCTTTCCTGTGCAAAACGGCGCCCAAGTGGCTGAGGCAGGGAGCATTTTCCTTCACAGAACCGGCATCCTCGTATGCCTGTGGGTTACTCTAAAGAAACGACACTGTGAGCAACCTCTTCGAAAAGGCCTTCGCAAGCGACTTGGAGACAACAGCAGCGCAGTGGAGGCACAGACCATTATCCTAGAGAGCAGCACAGTGTCTCTAGCAGCGATCGCTTCCCGGAGGATACTTAAGCCACACCGAGATTCCAGCAGGGAGTTTTGTCTTGTAGCAGTACAACTCACTCAGGAAAGAGGGATGAGGTGTAGGGGTAATCTAGGTGCGCTCACGCTCTGTGTCCCCGAGAAGGTTTCACGGAGCAGAATGCATCACCGACCGCTACCACGTGTGTGCACCAAAGAAGCCCTGTGCCGTGGGTGTTCTCAGGCCGACAGCGAAGACCTAGGTGTGTGCTGCACCCGCGCTCGGTGGTTCACACGTTGCGTGACCCTGTGCCTTTGGAAGATGTTCAGAGCGGGTGGCACCTGCGTGCTGCGAGCGCAAGAGGTGTAGAGTGTAGAGGCCTTTCACATTGGAGGAAGGGCTTGCATCTCATGGAGAAAATGTGTACGTCGCCCGGGAGACGGAGGCACGCTCTTGACACCATTTCCTCTGCCCGTTTAAAACACAAGTGTTTGTACTCGATCTGGGCTGCCTGGTGAAACGCTTGGCAGTCCGCATCACCCTGAGCACCTTTCCTGAAGTTTGATTCGTAGCTGGGTAAACTCGGGCTTCAGAGGCTTAGATGAGACCAAACGTGTTCAGCTTGTGGCGAAAGCCTTTGACCAGAGGCATATACGCTTGTGCTTGGGGCGAGGGCTAGGCAAGAACGTCTACACACTGGGTTTTTATCTTTACCCTAAGCTGTCCCTTTTGGCTGCAGCAGGCGGAGAGAACCCGCGGAGAGAGAACAGCTGCGAAGTGGATGCACAGAACAGTCACCTCGATACCAGCCCCGGGGTCCCAAGCAACGATCCTTCCCCGGAGGGTACTTAACCCACCCAGGGATTCAAGCAGGGAGTTCGCCTTGTCCAACTCGCACAGGAGACTGGCATGAGATGTAGGGCTCATCTACTTGCGTTCACACTACGTGGCCCGGAGAAGTTCTCACGGAGCCGAATCCATCACCCTTCCTCCACCACGTGTGTACACAAAGGAGCGCTGGGCAGTGGGTGTTCTCAAGGCCAAGAGAGAAGCCCTTGTTCTGTGCTGCACCTGCTGGGTGGTTCAAAGGTTTTCTGACCTTCCTGCTCTGGAAGCTTTTCAGAGCTGAGGCTACGCCTGGGCTGCGAAAGCAGAGAGGCGTAGAGGCCTTTCACACTGAAGGCGTGGGCCTGTTTCCCATGGAGAAAGTGTACGTCGCCCAACCCCCACCCCCACCCCACCCCACCCCAACCCACCCCCAGCTGGAGGCGTGCGGGTTGACACCATTTTGTCCTGCCCATGGAAAATACAAAGAGGCGTACACGATTTGGGCTGTCTGGTGAAAGAATTTGGAATCGGCGGCACCCTGAGTACCTTTCCCGAAGTTTGCTTCCTAGCTGGTTAAACTCGGCATTCAGAGGCGAGATGAGAACAAACTTGCTCCGCGTGCGGCGAAGTGCCTTGATGCCCTGCCCTAAATGTTTGAGCTTCTGGCCAGCGTCACGCAAGTACTTTGACACTTAGGATTCTGACTTTTACTCCAAGCTGTCCCTGTTGGCTGAAGCAGTCGGCGTGTCTGTATCGCAGCCTGGGAGGCCGGGCGTTGGGGGAGTCTGCCAAGTGACTGGCCTCCATTTATAGCTAACTGAGAAACTGCGTCGAAGCTTTCGGGAGCCTCTTACAGGGAACGGTTGCAGTTCGGAATTGGAGACTGTGCTGGCAAACGTCAGCAGCTCCTCTCCCTCGGAGGGCTCTTGGTGTGCCGACTCCTAACAGCCAGCACGGTCCCCAGCTCGTGAACGGTCCCATTGCGAGCCGGTCTCGTCCGTGAAAGAGCCACGTGAGGCTGATCTCCAACAGTCGGGCTCCACACCTGGAGCCTTTGGGACAGGGCAGTCCTGAGCCGATGTGCCCACCAGGGGACGCGACCAAAGTTTACGTACCACAGGAAAGCGCATCAAGGCCTCGTGTTCTCTCCATGAAATGAACGTGAGCTTGAAGGGTGATGCGTCAGCGTGCACTGTGAACAGCTCGCTGGCACGCCTGTCTTTGCCCCCTCTCACGGTCTCACGCACCCGGGCTCAGTTCCGTGTAGGAATGCTGAGTGGGAGCGCCAGCCTCGCTTCTGGACTCTAACGCCTTCCACCCCCTAATGGCAGGTTGTGTGTGTCTCTCACGTGGGGGGAGGAATGAGGTCGCCCACAGAGGTTCTGCCATGAAAGATCTAAAGACGCACGCTGCTGAGGAGCTTGTTCCTCATGGAGCGTCCCCGAGGGCCAGAAGAATGCCGAAGGTCTCTTTCAAAGCTGCCGGACGCTCTGCCGTTCTAGGCCTGAGATACGGACCTTGTGAGGGCACTGTAACCGCGCGAGATTCAGGAGACATCGCCAGTGCGAGTGGCAATCCGGAAGGAAGAACCTTCAAGGCGGAGTGTCCTTTCCTGTGCAAAACGGCGCCCAAGTGGCTGAGGCAGGGAGCATTTTCCTTCACAGAACCGGCATCCTCGTATGCCTGTGGGTTACTCTAAAGAAACGACACTGTGAGCAACCTCTTCGAAAAGGCCTTCGCAAGCGACTTGGAGACAACAGCAGCGCAGTGGAGGCACAGACCATTATCCTAGAGAGCAGCACAGTGTCTCTAGCAGCGATCGCTTCCCGGAGGATACTTAAGCCACACCGAGATTCCAGCAGGGAGTTTTGCCTTGTAGCAGTACAACTCACTCAGGAAAGAGGGATGAGGTGTAGGGGTAATCTAGGTGCGCTCACGCTCTGTGTCCCCGAGAAGGTTTCACGGAGCAGAATGCATCACCGACCGCTACCACGTGTGTGCACCAAAGAAGCCCTGTGCCGTGGGTGTTCTCAGGCCGACAGCGAAGACCTAGGTGTGTGCTGCACCCGCGCTCGGTGGTTCACACGTTGCGTGACCCTGTGCCTTTGGAAGATGTTCAGAGCGGGTGGCACCTGCGTGCTGCGAGCGCAAGAGGTGTAGAGTGTAGAGGCCTTTCACACTGGAGGAAGGGCTTGCATCTCATGGAGAAAATGTGTACGTCGCCCGGGAGACGGAGGCGCGCTCTTGACACCATTTCCTCTGCCCGTTTAAAACACAAGTGTTTGTACTCGATCTGGGCTGCCTGGTGAAACGCTTGGCAGTCCGCATCACCCTGAGCACCTTTCCTGAAGTTTGATTCGTAGCTGGGTAAACTCGGGCTTCAGAGGCTTAGATGAGACCAAACGTGTTCAGCTTGTGGCGAAAGCCTTTGACCAGAGACATATACGCTTGTGCTTGGGGCGAGGGCTAGGCAAGAACGTCTACACACTGGGTTTTTATCTTTACCCTAAGCTGTCCCTTTTGGCTGCAGCAGGCGGAGAGAACCCGCGGAGAGAGAACAGCTGCGAAGTGGATGCACAGAACAGTCACCTCGATACCAGCCCCGGGGTCCCAAGCAACGATCCTTCCCCGGAGGGTACTTAACCCACCCAGGGATTCAAGCAGGGAGTTCGCCTTGTCCAACTCGCACAGGAGACTGGCATGAGATGGAGGGCTCATCTACTTGCGTTCACACTACGTGGCCCGGAGAAGTTCTCACGGAGCCGAATCCAGCACCCTTCCTCCACCACGTGTGTACACAAAGGAGCGCTGGGCAGTGGGTGTTCTCAAGGCCAAGAGAGAAGCCCTTGTTCTGTGCTGCACCTGCTGGGTGGTTCAAAGGTTTTCTGACCTTCCTGCTCTGGAAGCTTTTTCGAGCTGAGGCTACGCTTGGGCTGCGAAAGCACAGAGGCGTAGAGGCCTTTCACACTGAAGGCGTGGGCCTGTTTCCCATGGAGAAAGTGTACGTCGCCCAACCCCCACCCCCACCCCACCCCACCCCAACCCACCCCCAGCTGGAGGCGTGCGGGTTGACACCATTTTGTCCTGCCCATGGAAAATACAAAGAGGCGTACACGATTTGGGCTGTCTGGTGAAAGAATTTGGAATCGACGGCACCCTGAGTACCTTTCCCGAAGTTTGCTTCCTAGCTGGTTAAACTCGGCATTCAGAGGCGAGATGAGAACAAACTTGCTCCGCGTGCGGCGAAGTGCCTTGATGCCCTGCCCTAAATGTTTGAGCTTCTGGCCAGCGTCACGCAAGTACTTTGACACTTAGGATTCTGACTTTTACTCCAAGCTGTCCCTGTTGGCTGAAGCAGTCGGCGTGTCTGTATCGCAGCCTGGGAGGCCGGGCGTTGGGGGAGTCTGCCAAGTGACTGGCCTCCATTTATAGCTAACTGAGAAACTGCGTCGAAGCTTTCGGGAGCCTCTTACAGGGAACGGTTGCAGTTCGGAATTGGAGACTGTGCTGGCAAACGTCAGCAGCTCCTCTCCCTCGGAGGGCTCTTGGTGTGCCGACTCCTAACAGCCAGCACGGTCCCCAGCTCGTGAACGGTCCCATTGCGAGCCGGTCTCGTCCGTGAAAGAGCCACGTGAGGCTGATCTCCAACAGTCGGGCTCCACACCTGGAGCCTTTGGGACAGGGCAGTCCTGAGCCGATGTGCCCACCAGGGGACGCGACCAAAGTTTACGTACCACAGGAAAGCGCATCAAGGCCTCGTGTTCTCTCCATGAAATGAACGTGAGCTTGAAGGGTGATGCGTCAGCGTGCACTGTGAACAGCTCGCTGGCACGCCTGTCTTTGCCCCCTCTCACGGTCTCACGCACCCGGGCTCAGTTCCGTGTAGGAATGCTGAGTGGGAGCGCCAGCCTCGCTTCTGGACTCTAACGCCTTCCACCCCCTAATGGCAGGTTGTGTGTGTCTCTCACGTGGGGGGAGGAATGAGGTCGCCCACAGAGGTTCTGCCATGAAAGATCTAAAGACGCACGCTGCTGAGGAGCTTGTTCCTCATGGAGCGTCCCCGAGGGCCAGAAGAATGCCGAAGGTCTCTTTCAAAGCTGCCGGACGCTCTGCCGTTCTAGGCCTGAGATACGGACCTTGTGAGGGCACTGTAACCGCGCGAGATTCAGGAGACATCGCCAGTGCGAGTGGCAATCCGGAAGGAAGAACCTTCAAGGCGGAGTGTCCTTTCCTGTGCAAAACGGCGCCCAAGTGGCTGAGGCAGGGAGCATTTTCCTTCACAGAACCGGCATCCTCGTATGCCTGTGGGTTACTCTAAAGAAACGACACTGTGAGCAACCTCTTCGAAAAGGCCTTCGCAAGCGACTTGGAGACAACAGCAGCGCAGTGGAGGCACAGACCATTATCCTAGAGAGCAGCACAGTGTCTCTAGCAGCGATCGCTTCCCGGAGGATACTTAAGCCACACCGAGATTCCAGCAGGGAGTTTTGCCTTGTAGCAGTACAACTCACTCAGGAAAGAGGGATGAGGTGTAGGGGTAATCTAGGTGCGCTCACGCTCTGTGTCCCCGAGAAGGTTTCACGGAGCAGAATGCATCACCGACCGCTACCACGTGTGTGCACCAAAGAAGCCCTGTGCCGTGGGTGTTCTCAGGCCGACAGCGAAGACCTAGGTGTGTGCTGCACCCGCGCTCGGTGGTTCACACGTTGCGTGACCCTGTGCCTTTGGAAGATGTTCAGAGCGGGTGGCACCTGCGTGCTGCGAGCGCAAGAGGTGTAGAGTGTAGAGGCCTTTCACACTGGAGGAAGGGCTTGCATCTCATGGAGAAAATGTGTACGTCGCCCGGGAGACGGAGGCGCGCTCTTGACACCATTTCCTCTGCCCGTTTAAAACACAAGTGTTTGTACTCGATCTGGGCTGCCTGGTGAAACGCTTGGCAGTCCGCATCACCCTGAGCACCTTTCCTGAAGTTTGATTCGTAGCTGGGTAAACTCGGGCTTCAGAGGCTTAGATGAGACCAAACGTGTTCAGCTTGTGGCGAAAGCCTTTGACCAGAGACATATACGCTTGTGCTTGGGGCGAGGGCTAGGCAAGAACGTCTACACACTGGGTTTTTATCTTTACCCTAAGCTGTCCCTTTTGGCTGCAGCAGGCGGAGAGAACCCGCGGAGAGAGAACAGCTGCGAAGTGGATGCACAGAACAGTCACCTCGATACCAGCCCCGGGGTCCCAAGCAACGATCCTTCCCCGGAGGGTACTTAACCCACCCAGGGATTCAAGCAGGGAGTTCGCCTTGTCCAACTCGCACAGGAGACTGGCATGAGATGGAGGGCTCATCTACTTGCGTTCACACTACGTGGCCCGGAGAAGTTCTCACGGAGCCGAATCCAGCACCCTTCCTCCACCACGTGTGTACACAAAGGAGCGCTGGGCAGTGGGTGTTCTCAAGGCCAAGAGAGAAGCCCTTGTTCTGTGCTGCACCTGCTGGGTGGTTCAAAGGTTTTCTGACCTTCCTGCTCTGGAAGCTTTTTCGAGCTGAGGCTACGCTTGGGCTGCGAAAGCACAGAGGCGTAGAGGCCTTTCACACTGAAGGCGTGGGCTTGTTTCCCATGGAGAAAGTGTACGTCGCCCAACCCTCACCCCCACCCCACACCACCCCAACCCACCCCCAGCTGGAGGCGTGTGGGTTGACACCATTTTGTCCTGCCCATGGAAAATGCAAAGAGGCGTACACGATTTGGGCTGTCTGGTGAAAGAATTTGGAATCGGCGGCACCCTGAGTACCTTTCCCGAAGTTTGCTTCCTAGCTGGTTAAACTCGGCATTCAGAGGCGAGATGAGAACAAACTTGCTCCGCGTGCGGCGAAGTGCCTTGACGCCCTGCCCTAAATGTTTGAGCTTCTGGCCAGCGTCACGCAAGTACTTTGACACTTAGGATTCTGACTTTTACTCCAAGCTGTCCCTGTTGGCTGAAGCAGTCGGCATGTCTGTATCGCAGCCTGGGAGGCCGGGCGTTGGGGGAGTCTGCCAAGTGACTGGCCTCCATTTATAGCTAACTGAGAAACTGCGTTGAAGCTTTCGGGAGCCTCTTACAGGGAATGGTTGCAGTTCGGAATTGGAGAGTGTGCTGGCAAACGTCAGCAGCTCCTCTCCCTCGGAGGGCTCTTGGTGTGCCGACTCCTAACAGCAGCGCAGTGGAGGCACAGACCATTATCCTAGAGAGCAGCACAGTGTCTCTAGCAGCGATCGCTTCCCAGAGGATACTTAAGCCACACCGAGATTCCAGCAGGGAGTTTTGTCTTGTAGCAGTACAACTCACTCAGGAAAGAGGGATGAGGTGTAGGGGTAATCTACGTGCGCTCACGCTCTGTGTCCCCGAGAAGGTTTCACGGAGCAGAATGCATCACCGACCGCTACCACGTGTGTGCACCAAAGAAGCCCTGTGCCGTGGGTGTTCTCAGGCCGACAGCGAAGACCTAGGTGTGTGCTGCACCCGCGCTCGGTGGTTCACACGTTGCGTGACCCTGTGCCTTTGGAAGATGTTCAGAGCGGGTGGTACCTGCGTGCTGCGAGCGCAAGAGGTGTAGAGTGTAGAGGCCTTTCACACTGGAGGAAGGGCTTGCATCTCATGGAGAAAATGTGTACGTCGCCCGGGAGACGGAGGCGCGCTCTTGACACCATTTCCTCTGCCCGTTTAAAACACAAGTGTTTGTACTCGATCTGGGCTGCCTGGTGAAACGCTTGGCAGTCCGCATCACCCTGAGCACCTCTCCTGAAGTTTGATTCGTAGCTGGGTAAACTCGGGCTTCAGAGGCTTAGATGAGACCAAACGTGTTCAGCTTGTGGCGAAAGCCTTTGACCAGAGACATATACGCTTGTGCTTGGGGCGAGGGCTAGGCAAGAACGTTTACACACTGGGTTTTTATGTTTACCCTAAGCTGTCCCTTTTGGCTGCAGCAGGCGGAGAGAACCCGCGGAGAGAGAACAGCTGCGAAGTGGATGCACAGAACAGTCACCTCGATACCAGCCCCGGGGTCCCAAGCAACGATCCTTCCCCGGAGGGTACTTAACCCACCCAGGGATTCAAGCAGGGAGTTCGCCTTGTCCAACTCGCACAGGAGACTGGCATGAGATGTAGGGCTCATCTACTTGCGTTCACACTACGTGGCCCGGAGAAGTTCTCACGGAGCCGAATCCAGCACCCTTCCTCCACCACGTGTGTACACAAAGGAGCGCTGGGCAGTGGGTGTTCTCAAGGCCAAGAGAGAAGCCCTTGTTCTGTGCTGCACCTGCTGGGTGGTTCAAAGGTTTTCTGACCTTCCTGCTCTGGAAGCTTTTCAGAGCTGAGGCTACGCCTGGGCTGCGAAAGCAGAGAGGCGTAGAGGCCTTTCACACTGAAGGCGTGGGCCTGTTTCCCATGGAGAAAGTGTACGTCGCCCAACCCCCACCCCCACCCCACCCCACCCCAACCCACCCCCAGCTGGAGGCGTGCGGGTTGACACCATTTTGTCCTGCCCATGGAAAATACAAAGAGGCGTACACGATTTGGGCTGTCTGGTGAAAGAATTTGGAATCGGCGGCACCCTGAGTACCTTTCCCGAAGTTTGCTTCCTAGCTGGTTAAACTCGGCATTCAGAGGCGAGATGAGAACAAACTTGCTCCGCGTGCGGCGAAGTGCCTTGATGCCCTGCCCTAAATGTTTGAGCTTCTGGCCAGCGTCACGCAAGTACTTTGACACTTAGGATTCTGACTTTTACTCCAAGCTGTCCCTGTTGGCTGAAGCAGTCGGCGTGTCTGTATCGCAGCCTGGGAGGCCGGGCGTTGGGGGAGTCTGCCAAGTGACTGGCCTCCATTTATAGCTAACTGAGAAACTGCGTCGAAGCTTTCGGGAGCCTCTTACAGGGAACGGTTGCAGTTCGGAATTGGAGACTGTGCTGGCAAACGTCAGCAGCTCCTCTCCCTCGGAGGGCTCTTGGTGTGCCGACTCCTAACAGCCAGCACGGTCCCCAGCTCGTGAACGGTCCCATTGCGAGCCGGTCTCGTCCGTGAAAGAGCCACGTGAGGCTGATCTCCAACAGTCGGGCTCCACACCTGGAGCCTTTGGGACAGGGCAGTCCTGAGCCGATGTGCCCACCAGGGGACGCGACCAAAGTTTACGTACCACAGGAAAGCGCATCAAGGCCTCGTGTTCTCTCCATGAAATGAACGTGAGCTTGAAGGGTGATGCGTCAGCGTGCACTGTGAACAGCTCGCTGGCACGCCTGTCTTCGCCCCCTCTCACGGTCTCACGCACCCGGGCTCAGTTCCGTGTAGGAATGCTGAGTGGGAGCGCCAGCCTCGCTTCTGGACTCTAACGCCTTCCACCCCCTAATGGCAGGTTGTGTGTGTCTCTCACGTGGGGGGAGGAATGAGGTCGCCCACAGAGGTTCTGCCATGAAAGATCTAAAGACGCACGCTGCTGAGGAGCTTGTTCCTCATGGAGCGTCCCCGAGGGCCAGAAGAATGCCGAAGGTCTCTTTCAAAGCTGCCGGACGCTCTGCCGTTCTAGGCCTGAGATACGGACCTTGTGAGGGCACTGTAACCGCGCGAGATTCAGGAGACATCGCCAGTGCGAGTGGCAATCCGGAAGGAAGAACCTTCAAGGCGGAGTGTCCTTTCCTGTGCAAAACGGCGCCCAAGTGGCTGAGGCAGGGAGCATTTTCCTTCACAGAACCGGCATCCTCGTATGCCTGTGGGTTACTCTAAAGAAACGACACTGTGAGCAACCTCTTCGAAAAGGCCTTCGCAAGCGACTTGGAGACAACAGCAGCGCAGTGGAGGCACAGACCATTATCCTAGAGAGCAGCACAGTGTCTCTAGCAGCGATCGCTTCCCGGAGGATACTTAAGCCACACCGAGATTCCAGCAGGGAGTTTTGTCTTGTAGCAGTACAACTCACTCAGGAAAGAGGGATGAGGTGTAGGGGTAATCTAGGTGCGCTCACGCTCTGTGTCCCCGAGAAGGTTTCACGGAGCAGAATGCATCACCGACCGCTACCACGTGTGTGCACCAAAGAAGCCCTGTGCCGTGGGTGTTCTCAGGCCGACAGCGAAGACCTAGGTGTGTGCTGCACCCGCGCTCGGTGGTTCACACGTTGCGTGACCCTGTGCCTTTGGAAGATGTTCAGAGCGGGTGGCACCTGCGTGCTGCGAGCGCAAGAGGTGTAGAGTGTAGAGGCCTTTCACACTGGAGGAAGGGCTTGCATCTCATGGAGAAAATGTGTACGTCGCCCGGGAGACGGAGGCACGCTCTTGACACCATTTCCTCTGCCCGTTTAAAACACAAGTGTTTGTACTCGATCTGGGCTGCCTGGTGAAACGCTTGGCAGTCCGCATCACCCTGAGCACCTTTCCTGAAGTTTGATTCGTAGCTGGGTAAACTCGGGCTTCAGAGGCTTAGATGAGACCAAACGTGTTCAGCTTGTGGCGAAAGCCTTTGACCAGAGGCATATACGCTTGTGCTTGGGGCGAGGGCTAGGCAAGAACGTCTACACACTGGGTTTTTATCTTTACCCTAAGCTGTCCCTTTTGGCTGCAGCAGGCGGAGAGAACCCGCGGAGAGAGAACAGCTGCGAAGTGGATGCACAGAACAGTCACCTCGATACCAGCCCCGGGGTCCCAAGCAACGATCCTTCCCCAGAGGGTACTTAACCCACCCAGGGATTCAAGCAGGGAGTTCGCCTTGTCCAACTCGCACAGGAGACTGGCATGAGATGTAGGGCTCATCTACTTGCGTTCACACTACGTGGCCCGGAGAAGTTCTCACGGAGCCGAATCCAGCATCCTTCCTCCACCACGTGTGTACACAAAGGAGCGCTGGGCAGTGGGTGTTCTCAAGGCCAAGAGAGAAGCCCTTGTTCTGTGCTGCACCTGCTGGGTGGTTCAAAGGTTTTCTGACCTTCCTGCTCTGGAAGCTTTTTAGAGCTGAGGCTACGCTTGGGTTGCGAAAGCACAGAGGCGTAGAGGCCTTTCACACTGAAGGCGTGGGCCTGTTTCCCATGGAGAAAGTGTACGTCGCCCAACCCTCACCCCCACCCCACACCACCCCAACCCACCCCCAGCTGGAGGCGTGTGGGTTGACACCATTTTGTCCTGCCCATGGAAAATGCAAAGAGGCGTACACGATTTGGGCTGTCTGGTGAAAGAATTTGGAATCGGCGGCACCCTGAGTACCTTTCCCGAAGTTTGCTTCCTAGCTGGTTAAACTCGGCATTCAGAGGCGAGATGAGAACAAACTTGCTCCGCGTGCGGCGAAGTGCCTTGACGCCCTGCCCTAAATGTTTGAGCTTCTGGCCAGCGTCACGCAAGTACTTTGACACTTAGGATTCTGACTTTTACTCCAAGCTGTCCCTGTTGGCTGATGCAGTCGGCATGTCTGTATCGCAGCCTGGGAGGCCGGGCGTTGGGGGAGTCTGCCAAGTGACTGGCCTCCATTTATAGCTAACTGAGAAACTGCGTCGAAGCTTTCGGGAGCCTCTTACAGGGAATGGTTGCAGTTCGGAATTGGAGACTGTGCTGGCAAACGTCAGCAGCTCCTCTCCCTCGGAGGGCTCTTGGTGTGCCGACTCCTAACAGCAGCGCAGTGGAGGCACAGACCATTATCCTAGAGAGCAGCACAGTGTCTCTAGCAGCGATCGCTTCCCAGAGGATACTTAAGCCACACCGAGATTCCAGCAGGGAGTTTTGTCTTGTAGCAGTACAACTCACTCAGGAAAGAGGGATGAGGTGTAAGGCTAATCTAGGTGCGCTCACGCTCTGTGTCCCCGAGAAGGTTTCACGGAGCAGAATGCATCACCGACCGCTACCACGTGTGTGCACCAAAGAAGCCCTGTGCCGTGGGTGTTCTCAGGCCGACAGCGAAGACCTAGGTGTGTGCTGCACCCGCGCTCGGTGGTTCACACGTTGCGTGACCCTGTGCCTTTGGAAGATGTTCAGAGCGGGTGGTACCTGCGTGCTGCGAGCGCAAGAGGTGTAGAGTGTAGAGGCCTTTCACACTGGAGGAAGGGCTTGCATCTCATGGAGAAAATGTGTACGTCGCCCGGGAGACGGAGGCGCGCTCTTGACACCATTTCCTCTGCCCGTTTAAAACACAAGTGTTTGTACTCGATCTGGGCTGCCTGGTGAAACGCTTGGCAGTCCGCATCACCCTGAGCACCTCTCCTGAAGTTTGATTCGTAGCTGGGTAAACTCGCGCTTCAGAGGCTTAGATGAGACCAAACGTGTTCAGCTTGTGGCGAAAGCCTTTGACCAGAGACATATACGCTTGTGCTTGGGGCGAGGGCTAGGCAAGAACGTTTACACACTGGGTTTTTATCTTTACCCTAAGCTGTCCCTTTTGGCTGCAGCAGGCGGAGAGAACCCGCGGAGAGAGAACAGCTGCGAAGTGGATGCACAGAACAGTCACCTCGATACCAGCCCCGGGGTCCCAAGCAACGATCCTTCCCCGGAGGGTACTTAACCCACCCAGGGATTCAAGCAGGGAGTTCGCCTTGTCCAACTCGCACAGGAGACTGGCATGAGATGTAGGGCTCATCTACTTGCGTTCACACTACGTGGCCCGGAGAAGTTCTCACGGAGCCGAATCCAGCACCCTTCCTCCACCACGTGTGTACACAAAGGAGCGCTGGGCAGTGGGTGTTCTCAAGGCCAAGAGAGAAGCCCTTGTTCTGTGCTGCACCTGCTGGGTGGTTCAAAGGTTTTCTGACCTTCCTGCTCTGGAAGCTTTTCAGAGCTGAGGCTACGCCTGGGCTGCGAAAGCAGAGAGGCGTAGAGGCCTTTCACACTGAAGGCGTGGGCCTGTTTCCCATGGAGAAAGTGTACGTCGCCCAACCCCCACCCCCACCCCACCCCACCCCAACCCACCCCCAGCTGGAGGCGTGCGGGTTGACACCATTTTGTCCTGCCCATGGAAAATACAAAGAGGCGTACACGATTTGGGCTGTCTGGTGAAAGAATTTGGAATCGGCGGCACCCTGAGTACCTTTCCCGAAGTTTGCTTCCTAGCTGGTTAAACTCGGCATTCAGAGGCGAGATGAGAACAAACTTGCTCCGCGTGCGGCGAAGTGCCTTGATGCCCTGCCCTAAATGTTTGAGCTTCTGGCCAGCATCACGCAAGTACTTTGACACTTAGGATTCTGACTTTTACTCCAAGCTGTCCCTGTTGGCTGAAGCAGTCGGCGTGTCTGTATCGCAGCCTGGGAGGCCGGGCGTTGGGGGAGTCTGCCAAGTGACTGGCCTCCATTTATAGCTAACTGAGAAACTGCGTCGAAGCTTTCGGGAGCCTCTTACAGGGAACGGTTGCAGTTCGGAATTGGAGACTGTGCTGGCAAACGTCAGCAGCTCCTCTCCCTCGGAGGGCTCTTGGTGTGCCGACTCCTAACAGCCAGCACGGTCCCCAGCTCGTGAACGGTCCCATTGCGAGCCGGTCTCGTCCGTGAAAGAGCCACGTGAGGCTGATCTCCAACAGTCGGGCTCCACACCTGGAGCCTTTGGGACAGGGCAGTCCTGAGCCGATGTGCCCACCAGGGGACGCGACCAAAGTTTACGTACCACAGGAAAGCGCATCAAGGCCTCGTGTTCTCTCCATGAAATGAACGTGAGCTTGAAGGGTGATGCGTCAGCGTGCACTGTGAACAGCTCGCTGGCACGCCTGTCTTCGCCCCCTCTCACGGTCTCACGCACCCGGGCTCAGTTCCGTGTAGGAATGCTGAGTGGGAGCGCCAGCCTCGCTTCTGGACTCTAAAGCCTTCCACCCCCTAATGGCAGGTTGTGTGTGTCTCTCACGTGGGGGGAGGAATGAGGTCGCCCACAGAGGTTCTGCCATGAAAGATCTAAAGACGCACGCTGCTGAGGAGCTTGTTCCTCATGGAGCGTCCCCGAGGGCCAGAAGAATGCCGAAGGTCTCTTTCAAAGCTGCCGGACGCTCTGCCGTTCTAGGCCTGAGATACGGACCTTGTGAGGGCACTGTAACCGCGCGAGATTCAGGAGACATCGCCAGTGCGAGTGGCAATCCGGAAGGAAGAACCTTCAAGGCGGAGTGTCCTTTCCTGTGCAAAACGGCGCCCAAGTGGCTGAGGCAGGGAGCATTTTCCTTCACAGAACCGGCATCCTCGTATGCCTGTGGGTTACTCTAAAGAAACGACACTGTGAGCAACCTCTTCGAAAAGGCCTTCGCAAGCGACTTGGAGACAACAGCAGCGCAGTGGAGGCACAGACCATTATCCTAGAGAGCAGCACAGTGTCTCTAGCAGCGATCGCTTCCCGGAGGATACTTAAGCCACACCGAGATTCCAGCAGGGAGTTTTGTCTTGTAGCAGTACAACTCACTCAGGAAAGAGGGATGAGGTGTAGGGGTAATCTAGGTGCGCTCACGCTCTGTGTCCCCGAGAAGGTTTCACGGAGCAGAATGCATCACCGACCGCTACCACGTGTGTGCACCAAAGAAGCCCTGTGCCGTGGGTGTTCTCAGGCCGACAGCGAAGACCTAGGTGTGTGCTGCACCCGCGCTCGGTGGTTCACACGTTGCGTGACCCTGTGCCTTTGGAAGATGTTCAGAGCGGGTGGCACCTGCGTGCTGCGAGCGCAAGAGGTGTAGAGTGTAGAGGCCTTTCACACTGGAGGAAGGGCTTGCATCTCATGGAGAAAATGTGTACGTCGCCCGGGAGACGGAGGCGCGCTCTTGACACCATTTCCTCTGCCCGTTTAAAACACAAGTGTTTGTACTCGATCTGGGCTGCCTGGTGAAACGCTTGGCAGTCCGCATCACCCTGAGCACCTTTCCTGAAGTTTGATTCGTAGCTGGGTAAACTCGGGCTTCAGAGGCTTAGATGAGACCAAACGTGTTCAGCTTGTGGCGAAAGCCTTTGACCAGAGGCATATACGCTTGTGCTTGGGGCGAGGGCTAGGCAAGAACGTCTACACACTGGGTTTTTATCTTTACCCTAAGCTGTCCCTTTTGGCTGCAGCAGGCGGAGAGAACCCGCGGAGAGAGAACAGCTGCGAAGTGGATGCACAGAACAGTCACCTCGATACCAGCCCCGGGGTCCCAAGCAACGATCCTTCCCCGGAGGGTACTTAACCCACCCAGGGATTCAAGCAGGGAGTTCGCCTTGTCCAACTCGCACAGGAGACTGGCATGAGATGTAGGGCTCATCTACTTGCGTTCACACTACGTGGCCCGGAGAAGTTCTCACGGAGCCGAATCCAGCACCCTTCCTCCACCACGTGTGTACACAAAGGAGCGCTGGGCAGTGGGTGTTCTCAAGGCCAAGAGAGAAGCCCTTGTTCTGTGCTGCACCTGCTGGGTGGTTCAAAGGTTTTCTGACCTTCCTGCTCTGGAAGCTTTTTAGAGCTGAGGCTACGCTTGGGCTGCGAAAGCACAGAGGCGTAGAGGCCTTTCACACTGAAGGCGTGGGCCTGTTTCCCATGGAGAAAGTGTACGTCGCCCAACCCTCACCCCCACCCCACACCACCCCAACCCACCCCCAGCTGGAGGCGTGTGGGTTGACACCATTTTGTCCTGCCCATGGAAAATGCAAAGAGGCGTACACGATTTGGGCTGTCTGGTGAAAGAATTTGGAATCGGCGGCACCCTGAGTACCTTTCCCGAAGTTTGCTTCCTAGCTGGTTAAACTCGGCATTCAGAGGCGAGATGAGAACAAACTTGCTCCGCGTGCGGCGAAGTGCCTTGACGCCCTGCCCTAAATGTTTGAGCTTCTGGCCAGCGTCACGCAAGTACTTTGACACTTAGGATTCTGACTTTTACTCCAAGCTGTCCCTGTTGGCTGAAGCAGTCGGCATGTCTGTATCGCAGCCTGGGAGGCCGGGCGTTGGGGGAGTCTGCCAAGTGACTGGCCTCCATTTATAGCTAACTGAGAAACTGCGTCGAAGCTTTCGGGAGCCTCTTACAGGGAATGGTTGCAGTTCGGAATTGGAGACTGTGCTGGCAAACGTCAGCAGCTCCTCTCCCTCGGAGGGCTCTTGGTGTGCCGACTCCTAACAGCAGCGCAGTGGAGGCACAGACCATTATCCTAGAGAGCAGCACAGTGTCTCTAGCAGCGATCGCTTCCCAGAGGATACTTAAGCCACACCGAGATTCCAGCAGGGAGTTTTGTCTTGTAGCAGTACAACTCACTCAGGAAAGAGGGATGAGGTGTAAGGCTAATCTAGGTGCGCTCACGCTCTGTGTCCCCGAGAAGGTTTCACGGAGCAGAATGCATCACCGACCGCTACCACGTGTGTGCACCAAAGAAGCCCTGTGCCGTGGGTGTTCTCAGGCCGACAGCGAAGACCTAGGTGTGTGCTGCACCCGCGCTCGGTGGTTCACACGTTGTGTGACCCTGTGCCTTTGGAAGATGTTCAGAGCGGGTGGTACCTGCGTGCTGCGAGCGCAAGAGGTGTAGAGTGTAGAGGCCTTTCACACTGGAGGAAGGGCTTGCATCTCATGGAGAAAATGTGTACGTCGCCCGGGAGACGGAGGCGCGCTCTTGACACCATTTCCTCTGCCCGTTTAAAACACAAGTGTTTGTACTCGATCTGGGCTGCCTGGTGAAACGCTTGGCAGTCCGCATCACCCTGAGCACCTCTCCTGAAGTTTGATTCGTAGCTGGGTAAACTCGCGCTTCAGAGGCTTAGATGAGACCAAACGTGTTCAGCTTGTGGCGAAAGCCTTTGACCAGAGACATATACGCTTGTGCTTGGGGCGAGGGCTAGGCAAGAACGTTTACACACTGGGTTTTTATCTTTACCCTAAGCTGTCCCTTTTGGCTGCAGCAGGCGGAGAGAACCCGCGGAGAGAGAACAGCTGCGAAGTGGATGCACAGAACAGTCACCTCGATACCAGCCCCGGGGTCCCAAGCAACGATCCTTCCCCGGAGGGTACTTAACCCACCCAGGGATTCAAGCAGGGAGTTCGCCTTGTCCAACTCGCACAGGAGACTGGCATGAGATGTAGGGCTCATCTACTTGCGTTCACACTACGTGGCCCGGAGAAGTTCTCACGGAGCCGAATCCAGCACCCTTCCTCCACCACGTGTGTACACAAAGGAGCGCTGGGCAGTGGGTGTTCTCAAGGCCAAGAGAGAAGCCCTTGTTCTGTGCTGCACCTGCTGGGTGGTTCAAAGGTTTTCTGACCTTCCTGCTCTGGAAGCTTTTCAGAGCTGAGGCTACGCCTGGGCTGCGAAAGCAGAGAGGCGTAGAGGCCTTTCACACTGAAGGCGTGGGCCTGTTTCCCATGGAGAAAGTGTACGTCGCCCAACCCCCACCCCCACCCCACCCCACCCCAACCCACCCCCAGCTGGAGGCGTGCGGGTTGACACCATTTTGTCCTGCCCATGGAAAATACAAAGAGGCGTACACGATTTGGGCTGTCTGGTGAAAGAATTTGGAATCGGCGGCACCCTGAGTACCTTTCCCGAAGTTTGCTTCCTAGCTGGTTAAACTCGGCATTCAGAGGCGAGATGAGAACAAACTTGCTCCGCGTGCGGCGAAGTGCCTTGATGCCCTGCCCTAAATGTTTGAGCTTCTGGCCAGCATCACGCAAGTACTTTGACACTTAGGATTCTGACTTTTACTCCAAGCTGTCCCTGTTGGCTGAAGCAGTCGGCGTGTCTGTATCGCAGCCTGGGAGGCCGGGCGTTGGGGGAGTCTGCCAAGTGACTGGCCTCCATTTATAGCTAACTGAGAAACTGCGTCGAAGCTTTCGGGAGCCTCTTACAGGGAACGGTTGCAGTTCGGAATTGGAGACTGTGCTGGCAAACGTCAGCAGCTCCTCTCCCTCGGAGGGCTCTTGGTGTGCCGACTCCTAACAGCCAGCACGGTCCCCAGCTCGTGAACGGTCCCATTGCGAGCCGGTCTCGTCCGTGAAAGAGCCACGTGAGGCTGATCTCCAACAGTCGGGCTCCACACCTGGAGCCTTTGGGACAGGGCAGTCCTGAGCCGATGTGCCCACCAGGGGACGCGACCAAAGTTTACGTACCACAGGAAAGCGCATCAAGGCCTCGTGTTCTCTCCATGAAATGAACGTGAGCTTGAAGGGTGATGCGTCAGCGTGCACTGTGAACAGCTCGCTGGCACGCCTGTCTTCGCCCCCTCTCACGGTCTCACGCACCCGGGCTCAGTTCCGTGTAGGAATGCTGAGTGGGAGCGCCAGCCTCGCTTCTGGACTCTAAAGCCTTCCACCCCCTAATGGCAGGTTGTGTGTGTCTCTCACGTGGGGGGAGGAATGAGGTCGCCCACAGAGGTTCTGCCATGAAAGATCTAAAGACGCACGCTGCTGAGGAGCTTGTTCCTCATGGAGCGTCCCCGAGGGCCAGAAGAATGCCGAAGGTCTCTTTCAAAGCTGCCGGACGCTCTGCCGTTCTAGGCCTGAGATACGGACCTTGTGAGGGCACTGTAACCGCGCGAGATTCAGGAGACATCGCCAGTGCGAGTGGCAATCCGGAAGGAAGAACCTTCAAGGCGGAGTGTCCTTTCCTGTGCAAAACGGCGCCCAAGTGGCTGAGGCAGGGAGCATTTTCCTTCACAGAACCGGCATCCTCGTATGCCTGTGGGTTACTCTAAAGAAACGACACTGTGAGCAACCTCTTCGAAAAGGCCTTCGCAAGCGACTTGGAGACAACAGCAGCGCAGTGGAGGCACAGACCATTATCCTAGAGAGCAGCACAGTGTCTCTAGCAGCGATCGCTTCCCGGAGGATACTTAAGCCACACCGAGATTCCAGCAGGGAGTTTTGTCTTGTAGCAGTACAACTCACTCAGGAAAGAGGGATGAGGTGTAGGGGTAATCTAGGTGCGCTCACGCTCTGTGTCCCCGAGAAGGTTTCACGGAGCAGAATGCATCACCGACCGCTACCACGTGTGTGCACCAAAGAAGCCCTGTGCCGTGGGTGTTCTCAGGCCGACAGCGAAGACCTAGGTGTGTGCTGCACCCGCGCTCGGTGGTTCACACGTTGCGTGACCCTGTGCCTTTGGAAGATGTTCAGAGCGGGTGGCACCTGCGTGCTGCGAGCGCAAGAGGTGTAGAGTGTAGAGGCCTTTCACACTGGAGGAAGGGCTTGCATCTCATGGAGAAAATGTGTACGTCGCCCGGGAGACGGAGGCGCGCTCTTGACACCATTTCCTCTGCCCGTTTAAAACACAAGTGTTTGTACTCGATCTGGGCTGCCTGGTGAAACGCTTGGCAGTCCGCATCACCCTGAGCACCTTTCCTGAAGTTTGATTCGTAGCTGGGTAAACTCGGGCTTCAGAGGCTTAGATGAGACCAAACGTGTTCAGCTTGTGGCGAAAGCCTTTGACCAGAGGCATATACGCTTGTGCTTGGGGCGAGGGCTAGGCAAGAACGTCTACACACTGGGTTTTTATCTTTACCCTAAGCTGTCCCTTTTGGCTGCAGCAGGCGGAGAGAACCCGCGGAGAGAGAACAGCTGCGAAGTGGATGCACAGAACAGTCACCTCGATACCAGCCCCGGGGTCCCAAGCAACGATCCTTCCCCGGAGGGTACTTAACCCACCCAGGGATTCAAGCAGGGAGTTCGCCTTGTCCAACTCGCACAGGAGACTGGCATGAGATGTAGGGCTCATCTACTTGCGTTCACACTACGTGGCCCGGAGAAGTTCTCACGGAGCCGAATCCAGCACCCTTCCTCCACCACGTGTGTACACAAAGGAGCGCTGGGCAGTGGGTGTTCTCAAGGCCAAGAGAGAAGCCCTTGTTCTGTGCTGCACCTGCTGGGTGGTTCAAAGGTTTTCTGACCTTCCTGCTCTGGAAGCTTTTTAGAGCTGAGGCTACGCTTGGGCTGCGAAAGCACAGAGGCGTAGAGGCCTTTCACACTGAAGGCGTGGGCCTGTTTCCCATGGAGAAAGTGTACGTCGCCCAACCCTCACCCCCACCCCACACCACCCCAACCCACCCCCAGCTGGAGGCGTGTGGGTTGACACCATTTTGTCCTGCCCATGGAAAATGCAAAGAGGCGTACACGATTTGGGCTGTCTGGTGAAAGAATTTGGAATCGGCGGCACCCTGAGTACCTTTCCCGAAGTTTGCTTCCTAGCTGGTTAAACTCGGCATTCAGAGGCGAGATGAGAACAAACTTGCTCCGCGTGCGGCGAAGTGCCTTGACGCCCTGCCCTAAATGTTTGAGCTTCTGGCCAGCGTCACGCAAGTACTTTGACACTTAGGATTCTGACTTTTACTCCAAGCTGTCCCTGTTGGCTGAAGCAGTCGGCATGTCTGTATCGCAGCCTGGGAGGCCGGGCGTTGGGGGAGTCTGCCAAGTGACTGGCCTCCATTTATAGCTAACTGAGAAACTGCGTCGAAGCTTTCGGGAGCCTCTTACAGGGAATGGTTGCAGTTCGGAATTGGAGACTGTGCTGGCAAACGTCAGCAGCTCCTCTCCCTCGGAGGGCTCTTGGTGTGCCGACTCCTAACAGCAGCGCAGTGGAGGCACAGACCATTATCCTAGAGAGCAGCACAGTGTCTCTAGCAGCGATCGCTTCCCAGAGGATACTTAAGCCACACCGAGATTCCAGCAGGGAGTTTTGTCTTGTAGCAGTACAACTCACTCAGGAAAGAGGGATGAGGTGTAAGGCTAATCTAGGTGCGCTCACGCTCTGTGTCCCCGAGAAGGTTTCACGGAGCAGAATGCATCACCGACCGCTACCACGTGTGTGCACCAAAGAAGCCCTGTGCCGTGGGTGTTCTCAGGCCGACAGCGAAGACCTAGGTGTGTGCTGCACCCGCGCTCGGTGGTTCACACGTTGTGTGACCCTGTGCCTTTGGAAGATGTTCAGAGCGGGTGGTACCTGCGTGCTGCGAGCGCAAGAGGTGTAGAGTGTAGAGGCCTTTCACACTGGAGGAAGGGCTTGCATCTCATGGAGAAAATGTGTACGTCGCCCGGGAGACGGAGGCGCGCTCTTGACACCATTTCCTCTGCCCGTTTAAAACACAAGTGTTTGTACTCGATCTGGGCTGCCTGGTGAAACGCTTGGCAGTCCGCATCACCCTGAGCACCTCTCCTGAAGTTTGATTCGTAGCTGGGTAAACTCGCGCTTCAGAGGCTTAGATGAGACCAAACGTGTTCAGCTTGTGGCGAAAGCCTTTGACCAGAGGCATATACGCTTGTGCTTGGGGCGAGGGCTAGGCAAGAACGTTTACACACTGGGTTTTTATCTTTACCCTAAGCTGTCCCTTTTGGCTGCAGCAGGCGGAGAGAACCCGCGGAGAGAGAACAGCTGCGAAGTGGATGCACAGAACAGTCACCTCGATACCAGCCCCGGGGTCCCAAGCAACGATCCTTCCCCGGAGGGTACTTAACCCACCCAGGGATTCAAGCAGGGAGTTCGCCTTGTCCAACTCGCACAGGAGACTGGCATGAGATGTAGGGCTCATCTACTTGCATTCACACTACGTGGCCCGGAGAAGTTCTCACGGAGCCGAATCCAGCATCCTTCCTCCACCACGTGTGTACACAAAGGAGCGCTGGGCAGTGGGTGTTCTCAAGGCCAAGAGAGAAGCCCTTGTTCTGTGCTGCACCTGCTGGGTGGTTCAAAGGTTTTCTGACCTTCCTGCTCTGGAAGCTTTTTAGAGCTGAGGCTACGCTTGGGCTGCGAAAGCACAGAGGCGTAGAGGCCTTTCACACTGAAGGCGTGGGCCTGTTTCCCATGGAGAAAGTGTACGTCGCCCAACCCTCACCCCCACCCCACACCACCCCAACCCACCCCCAGCTGGAGGCGTGTGGGTTGACACCATATTGTCCTGCCCATGGAAAATGCAAAGAGGCGTACACGATTTGGGCTGTCTGGTGAAAGAATTTGGAATCGGCGGCACCCTGAGTACCTTTCCCGAAGTTTGCTTCCTAGCTGGTTAAACTCGGCATTCAGAGGCGAGATGAGAACAAACTTGCTCCGCGTGCGGCGAAGTGCCTTGACGCCCTGCCCTAAATGTTTGAGCTTCTGGCCAGCGTCACGCAAGTACTTTGACACTTAGGATTCTGACTTTTACTCCAAGCTGTCCCTGTTGGCTGAAGCAGTCGGCATGTCTGTATCGCAGCCTGGGAGGCCGGGCGTTGGGGGAGTCTGCCAAGTGACTGGCCTCCATTTATAGCTAACTGAGAAACTGCGTTGAAGCTTTCGGGAGCCTCTTACAGGGAATGGTTGCAGTTCGGAATTGGAGACTGTGCTGGCAAACGTCAGCAGCTCCTCTCCCTCGGAGGGCTCTTGGTGTGCCGACTCCTAACAGCCAGCACGGTCCCCAGCTCGTGAACGGTCCCATTGCGAGCCGGTCTCGTCCGTGAAAGAGCCACGTGAGGCTGATCTCCAACAGTCGGGCTCCACACCTGGAGCCTTTGGGACAGGGCAGTCCTGAGCCGATGTGCCCACCAGGGGACGCGACCAAAGTTTACGTACCACAGGAAAGCGCATCAAGGCCTCGTGTTCTCTCCATGAAATGAACGTGAGCTTGAAGGGTGATGCGTCAGCGTGCACTGTGAACAGCTCGCTGGCACGCCTGTCTTCGCCCCCTCTCACGGTCTCACGCACCCGGGCTCAGTTCCGTGTAGGAATGCTGAGTGGGAGCGCCAGCCTCGCTTCTGGACTCTAAAGCCTTCCACCCCCTAATGGCAGGTTGTGTGTGTCTCTCACGTGGGGGGAGGAATGAGGTCGCCCACAGAGGTTCTGCCATGAAAGATCTAAAGACGCACGCTGCTGAGGAGCTTGTTCCTCATGGAGCGTCCCCGAGGGCTAGAAGAATGCCGAAGTTCTCTTTCAAAGCTGCCGGACGCTCTGCCGTTCTAGGCCTGAGATAGGGACCTTGTGAGGGCACTGTAACCGCGCGAGATTCAGGAGACATCGCCAGTGCGAGTGGCAATCCGGAAGGAAGAACCTTCAAGGCGGAGTGTCCTTTCCTGTGCAAAACGGCGCCCAAGTGGCTGAGGCAGGGAGCATTTTCCTTCACAGAACCGGCATCCTCGTATGCCTGTGGGTTACTCTAAAGAAACGACACTGTGAGCAACCTCTTCGAAAAGGCCTTCGCAAGCGACTTGGAGACAACAGCAGCGCAGTGGAGGCACAGACCATTATCCTAGAGAGCAGCACAGTGTCTCTAGCAGCGATCGCTTCCCGGAGGATACTTAAGCCACACCGAGATTCCAGCAGGGAGTTTTGCCTTGTAGCAGTACAACTCACTCAGGAAAGAGGGATGATGTGTAGGGGTAATCTAGGTGCGCTCACGCTCTGTGTCCCCGAGAAGGTTTCACGGAGCAGAATGCATCACCGACCGCTACCACGTGTGTGCACCAAAGAAGCCCTGTGCCGTGGGTGTTCTCAGGCCGACAGCGAAGACCTAGGTGTGTGCTGCACCCGCGCTCGGTGGTTCACACGTTGCGTGACCCTGTGCCTTTGGAAGATGTTCAGAGCGGGTGGCACCTGCGTGCTGCGAGCGCAAGAGGTGTAGAGTGTAGAGGCCTTTCACACTGGAGGAAGGGCTTGCATCTCATGGAGAAAATGTGTACGTCGCCCGGGAGACGGAGGCGCGCTCTTGACACCATTTCCTCTGCCCGTTTAAAACACAAGTGTTTGTACTCGATCTGGGCTGCCTGGTGAAACGCTTGGCAGTCCGCATCACCCTGAGCACCTTTCCTGAAGTTTGATTCGTAGCTGGGTAAACTCGGGCTTCAGAGGCTTAGATGAGACCAAACGTGTTCAGCTTGTGGCGAAAGCCTTTGACCAGAGGCATATACGCTTGTGCTTGGGGCGAGGGCTAGGCAAGAACGTCTACACACTGCGTTTTTATCTTTACCCTAAGCTGTCCCTTTTGGCTGCAGCAGGTGGAGAGAACCCGCGGAGAGAGAACAGCTGCGAAGTGGATGCACAGAACAGTCACCTCGATACCAGCCCCGGGGTCCCAAACAACGATCCTTCCCCGGAGGGTACTTAACCCACCCAGGGATTCAAGCAGGGAGTTCGCCTTGTCCAACTCGCACAGGAGACTGGCATGGGATGTAGGGCTCATCTACTTGCGTTCACACTACGTGGCCCGGAGAAGTTCTCACGGAGCCGAATCCAGCACCCTTCCTCCACCACGTGTGTACACAAAGGAGCGCTGGGCAGTGGGTGTTCTCAAGGCCAAGAGAGAAGCCCTTGTTCTGTGCTGCACCTGCTGGGTGGTTCAAAGGTTTTCTGACCTTCCTGCTCTGGAAGCTTTTTAGAGCTGAGGCTACGCTTGGGCTGCGAAAGCACAGAGGCGTAGAGGCCTTTCACACTGAAGGCGTGGGCCTGTTTCCCATGGAGAAAGTGTACGTCGCCCAACCCTCACCCCCACCCCACACCACCCCAACCCACCCCCAGCTGGAGGCGTGTGGGTTGACACCATTTTGTCCTGCCCATGGAAAATGCAAAGAGGCGTACACGATTTGGGCTGTCTGGTGAAAGAATTTGGAATCGGCGGCACCCTGAGTACCTTTCCCGAAGTTTGCTTCCTAGCTGGTTAAACTCGGCATTCAGAGGCGAGATGAGAACAAACTTGCTCCGCGTGCGGCGAAGTGCCTTGACGCCCTGCCCTAAATGTTTGAGCTTCTGGCCAGCGTCACGCAAGTACTTTGACACTTAGGATTCTGACTTTTACTCCAAGCTGTCCCTGTTGGCTGAAGCAGTCGGCATGTCTGTATCGCAGCCTGGGAGGCCGGGCGTTGGGGGAGTCTGCCAAGTGACTGGCCTCCATTTATAGCTAACTGAGAAACTGCGTCGAAGCTTTCGGGAGCCTCTTACAGGGAATGGTTGCAGTTCGGAATTGGAGACTGTGCTGGCAAACGTCAGCAGCTCCTCTCCCTCGGAGGGCTCTTGGTGTGCCGACTCCTAACAGCAGCGCAGTGGAGGCACAGACCATTATCCTAGAGAGCAGCACAGTGTCTCTAGCAGCGATCGCTTCCCAGAGGATACTTAAGCCACACCGAGATTCCAGCAGGGAGTTTTGTCTTGTAGCAGTACAACTCACTCAGGAAAGAGGCATGAGGTGTAAGGCTAATCTAGGTGCGCTCACGCTCTGTGTCCCCGAGAAGGTTTCACGGAGCAGAATGCATCACCGACTGCTACCACGTGTGTGCACCAAAGAAGCCCTGTGCCGTGGGTGTTCTCAGGCCGACAGCGAAGACCTAGGTGTGTGCTGCACCCGCGCTCGGTGGTTCACACGTTGCGTGACCCTGTGCCTTTGGAAGATGTTCAGAGCGGGTGGTACCTGCGTGCTGCGAGCGCAAGAGGTGTAGAGTGTAGAGGCCTTTCACACTGGAGGAAGGGCTTGCATCTCATGGAGAAAATGTGTACGTCGCCCGGGAGACGGAGGCGCGCTCTTGACACCATTTCCTCTGCCCGTTTAAAACACAAGTGTTTGTACTCGATCTGGGCTGCCTGGTGAAACGCTTGGCAGTCCGCATCACCCTGAGCACCTCTCCTGAAGTTTGATTCGTAGCTGGGTAAACTCGCGCTTCAGAGGCTTAGATGAGACCAAACGTGTTCAGCTTGTGGCGAAAGCCTTTGTCCAGAGACATATACGCTTGTGCTTGGGGCGAGGGCTAGGCAAGAACGTTTACACACTGGGTTTTTATCTTTACCCTAAGCTGTCCCTTTTGGCTGCAGCAGGCGGAGAGAACCCGCGGAGAGAGAACAGCTGCGAAGTGGATGCACAGAACAGTCACCTCGATACCAGCCCCGGGGTCCCAAGCAACGATCCTTCCCCGGAGGGTACTTAACCCACCCAGGGATTCAAGCAGGGAGTTCGCCTTGTCCAACTCGCACAGGAGACTGGCATGAGATGTAGGGCTCATCTACTTGCGTTCACACTACGTGGCCCGGAGAAGTTCTCACGGAGCCGAATCCAGCACCCTTCCTCCACCACGTGTGTACACAAAGGAGCGCTGGGCAGTGGGTGTTCTCAAGGCCAAGAGAGAAGCCCTTGTTCTGTGCTGCACCTGCTGGGTGGTTCAAAGGTTTTCTGACCTTCCTGCTCTGGAAGCTTTTTAGAGCTGAGGCTACGCTTGGGCTGCGAAAGCACAGAGGCGTAGAGGCCTTTCACACTGAAGGCGTGGGCCTGTTTCCCATGGAGAAAGTGTACGTCGCCCAACCCTCACCCCCACCCCACACCACCCCAACCCACCCCCAGCTGGAGGCGTGTGGGTTGACACCATTTTGTCCTGCCCATGGAAAATGCAAAGAGGCGTACACGATTTGGGCTGTCTGGTGAAAGAATTTGGAATCGGCGGCACCCTGAGTACCTTTCCCGAAGTTTGCTTCCTAGCTGGTTAAACTCGGCATTCAGAGGCGAGATGAGAACAAACTTGCTCCGCGTGCGGCGAAGTGCCTTGACGCCCTGCCCTAAATGTTTGAGCTTCTGGCCAGCGTCACGCAAGTACTTTGACACTTAGGATTCTGACTTTTACTCCAAGCTGTCCCTGTTGGCTGAAGCAGTCGGCGTGTCTGTATCGCAGCCTGGGAGGCCGGGCGTTGGGGGAGTCTGCCAAGTGACTGGCCTCCATTTATAGCTAACTGAGAAACTGCGTCGAAGCTTTCGGGAGCCTCTTACAGGGAACGGTTGCAGTTCGGAATTGGAGACTGTGCTGGCAAACGTCAGCAGCTCCTCTCCCTCGGAGGGCTCTTGGTGTGCCGACTCCTAACAGCCAGCACGGTCCCCAGCTCGTGAACGGTCCCATTGCGAGCCGGTCTCGTCCGTGAAAGAGCCACGTGAGGCTGATCTCCAACAGTCGGGCTCCACACCTGGAGCCTTTGGGACAGGGCAGTCCTGAGCCGATGTGCCCACCAGGGGACGCGACCAAAGTTTACGTACCACAGGAAAGCGCATCAAGGCCTCGTGTTCTCTCCATGAAATGAACGTGAGCTTGAAGGGTGATGCGTCAGCGTGCACTGTGAACAGCTCGCTGGCACGCCTGTCTTCGCCCCCTCTCACGGTCTCACGCACCCGGGCTCAGTTCCGTGTAGGAATGCTGAGTGGGAGCGCCAGCCTCGCTTCTGGACTCTAAAGCCTTCCACCCCCTAATGGCAGGTTGTGTGTGTCTCTCACGTGGGGGGAGGAATGAGGTCGCCCACAGAGGTTCTGCCATGAAAGATCTAAAGACGCACGCTGCTGAGGAGCTTGTTCCTCATGGAGCGTCCCCGAGGGCCAGAAGAATGCCGAAGGTCTCTTTCAAAGCTGCCGGACGCTCTGCCGTTCTAGGCCTGAGATACGGACCTTGTGAGGGCACTGTAACCGCGCGAGATTCAGGAGACATCGCCAGTGCGAGTGGCAATCCGGAAGGAAGAACCTTCAAGGCGGAGTGTCCTTTCCTGTGCAAAACGGCGCCCAAGTGGCTGAGGCAGGGAGCATTTTCCTTCACAGAACCGGCATCCTCGTATGCCTGTGGGTTACTCTAAAGAAACGACACTGTGAGCAACCTCTTCGAAAAGGCCTTCGCAAGCGACTTGGAGACAACAGCAGCGCAGTGGAGGCACAGACCATTATCCTAGAGAGCAGCACAGTGTCTCTAGCAGCGATCGCTTCCCGGAGGATACTTAAGCCACACCGAGATTCCAGCAGGGAGTTTTGCCTTGTAGCAGTACAACTCACTCAGGAAAGAGGGATGAGGTGTAGGGGTAATCTAGGTGCGCTCACGCTCTGTGTCCCCGAGAAGGTTTCACGGAGCAGAATGCATCACCGACCGCTACCACGTGTGTGCACCAAAGAAGCCCTGTGCCGTGGGTGTTCTCAGGCCGACAGCGAAGACCTAGGTGTGTGCTGCACCCGCGCTCGGTGGTTCACACGTTGCGTGACCCTGTGCCTTTGGAAGATGTTCAGAGCGGGTGGCACCTGCGTGCTGCGAGCGCAAGAGGTGTAGAGTGTAGAGGCCTTTCACACTGGAGGAAGGGCTTGCATCTCATGGAGAAAATGTGTACGTCGCCCGGGAGACGGAGGCGCGCTCTTGACACCATTTCCTCTGCCCGTTTAAAACACAAGTGTTTGTACTCGATCTGGGCTGCCTGGTGAAACGCTTGGCAGTCCGCATCACCCTGAGCACCTTTCCTGAAGTTTGATTCGTAGCTGGGTAAACTCGGGCTTCAGAGGCTTAGATGAGACCAAACGTGTTCAGCTTGTGGCGAAAGCCTTTGACCAGAGGCATATACGCTTGTGCTTGGGGCGAGGGCTAGGCAAGAACGTCTACACACTGGGTTTTTATCTTTACCCTAAGCTGTCCCTTTTGGCTGCAGCAGGCGGAGAGAACCCGCGGAGAGAGAACAGCTGCGAAGTGGATGCACAGAACAGTCACCTCGATACCAGCCCCGGGGTCCCAAGCAACGATCCTTCCCCGGAGGGTACTTAACCCACCCAGGGATTCAAGCAGGGAGTTCGCCTTGTCCAACTCGCACAGGAGACTGGCATGAGATGTAGGGCTCATCTACTTGCGTTCACACTACGTGGCCCGGAGAAGTTCTCACGGAGCCGAATCCAGCACCCTTCCTCCACCACGTGTGTACACAAAGGAGCGCTGGGCAGTGGGTGTTCTCAAGGCCAAGAGAGAAGCCCTTGTTCTGTGCTGCACCTGCTGGGTGGTTCAAAGGTTTTCTGACCTTCCTGCTCTGGAAGCTTTTTAGAGCTGAGGCTACGCCTGGGCTGCGAAAGCAGAGAGGCGTAGAGGCCTTTCACACTGAAGGCGTGGGCCTGTTTCCCATGGAGAAAGTGTACGTCGCCCAACCCCCACCCCCACCCCACCCCACCCCAACCCACCCCCAGCTGGAGGCGTGCGGGTTGACACCATTTTGTCCTGCCCATGGAAAATACAAAGAGGCGTACACGATTTGGGCTGTCTGGTGAAAGAATTTGGAATCGGCGGCACCCTGAGTACCTTTCCCGAAGTTTGCTTCCTAGCTGGTTAAACTCGGCATTCAGAGGCGAGATGAGAACAAACTTGCTCCGCGTGCGGCGAAGTGCCTTGATGCCCTGCCCTAAATGTTTGAGCTTCTGGCCAGCGTCACGCAAGTACTTTGACACTTAGGATTCTGACTTTTACTCCAAGCTGTCCCTGTTGGCTGAAGCAGTCGGCGTGTCTGTATCGCAGCCTGGGAGGCCGGGCGTTGGGGGAGTCTGCCAAGTGACTGGCCTCCATTTATAGCTAACTGAGAAACTGCGTCGAAGCTTTCGGGAGCCTCTTACAGGGAACGGTTGCAGTTCGGAATTGGAGACTGTGCTGGCAAACGTCAGCAGCTCCTCTCCCTCGGAGGGCTCTTGGTGTGCCGACTCCTAACAGCCAGCACGGTCCCCAGCTCGTGAACGGTCCCATTGCGAGCCGGTCTCGTCCGTGAAAGAGCCACGTGAGGCTGATCTCCAACAGTCGGGCTCCACACCTGGAGCCTTTGGGACAGGGCAGTCCTGAGCCGATGTGCCCACCAGGGGACGCGACCAAAGTTTACGTACCACAGGAAAGCGCATCAAGGCCTCGTGTTCTCTCCATGAAATGAACGTGAGCTTGAAGGGTGATGCGTCAGCGTGCACTGTGAACAGCTCGCTGGCACGCCTGTCTTCGCCCCCTCTCACGGTCTCACGCACCCGGGCTCAGTTCCGTGTAGGAATGCTGAGTGGGAGCGCCAGCCTCGCTTCTGGACTCTAAAGCCTTCCACCCCCTAATGGCAGGTTGTGTGTGTCTCTCACGTGGGGGGAGGAATGAGGTCGCCCACAGAGGTTCTGCCATGAAAGATCTAAAGACGCACGCTGCTGAGGAGCTTGTTCCTCATGGAGCGTCCCCGAGGGCCAGAAGAATGCCGAAGGTCTCTTTCAAAGCTGCCGGACGCTCTGCCGTTCTAGGCCTGAGATACGGACCTTGTGAGGGCACTGTAACCGCGCGAGATTCAGGAGACATCGCCAGTGCGAGTGGCAATCCGGAAGGAAGAACCTTCAAGGCGGAGTGTCCTTTCCTGTGCAAAACGGCGCCCAAGTGGCTGAGGCAGGGAGCATTTTCCTTCACAGAACCGGCATCCTCGTATGCCTGTGGGTTACTCTAAAGAAACGACACTGTGAGCAACCTCTTCGAAAAGGCCTTCGCAAGCGACTTGGAGACAACAGCAGCGCAGTGGAGGCACAGACCATTATCCTAGAGAGCAGCACAGTGTCTCTAGCAGCGATCGCTTCCCGGAGGATACTTAAGCCACACCGAGATTCCAGCAGGGAGTTTTGCCTTGTAGCAGTACAACTCACTCAGGAAAGAGGGATGAGGTGTAGGGGTAATCTAGGTGCGCTCACGCTCTGTGTCCCCGAGAAGGTTTCACGGAGCAGAATGCATCACCGACCGCTACCACGTGTGTGCACCAAAGAAGCCCTGTGCCGTGGGTGTTCTCAGGCCGACAGCGAAGACCTAGGTGTGTGCTGCACCCGCGCTCGGTGGTTCACACGTTGCGTGACCCTGTGCCTTTGGAAGATGTTCAGAGCGGGTGGCACCTGCGTGCTGCGAGCGCAAGAGGTGTAGAGTGTAGAGGCCTTTCACACTGGAGGAAGGGCTTGCATCTCATGGAGAAAATGTGTACGTCGCCCGGGAGACGGAGGCGCGCTCTTGACACCATTTCCTCTGCCCGTTTAAAACACAAGTGTTTGTACTCGATCTGGGCTGCCTGGTGAAACGCTTGGCAGTCCGCATCACCCTGAGCACCTTTCCTGAAGTTTGATTCGTAGCTGGGTAAACTCGGGCTTCAGAGGCTTAGATGAGACCAAACGTGTTCAGCTTGTGGCGAAAGCCTTTGACCAGAGGCATATACGCTTGTGCTTGGGGCGAGGGCTAGGCAAGAACGTCTACACACTGGGTTTTTATCTTTACCCTAAGCTGTCCCTTTTGGCTGCAGCAGGCGGAGAGAACCCGCGGAGAGAGAACAGCTGCGAAGTGGATGCACAGAACAGTCACCTCGATACCAGCCCCGGGGTCCCAAGCAACGATCCTTCCCCGGAGGGTACTTAACCCACCCAGGGATTCAAGCAGGGAGTTCGCCTTGTCCAACTCGCACAGGAGACTGGCATGAGATGTAGGGCTCATCTACTTGCGTTCACACTACGTGGCCCGGAGAAGTTCTCACGGAGCCGAATCCAGCACCCTTCCTCCACCACGTGTGTACACAAAGGAGCGCTGGGCAGTGGGTGTTCTCAAGGCCAAGAGAGAAGCCCTTGTTCTGTGCTGCACCTGCTGGGTGGTTCAAAGGTTTTCTGACCTTCCTGCTCTGGAAGCTTTTTAGAGCTGAGGCTACGCTTGGGCTGCGAAAGCACAGAGGCGTAGAGGCCTTTCACACTGAAGGCGTGGGCCTGTTTCCCATGGAGAAAGTGTACGTCGCCCAACCCTCACCCCCACCCCACACCACCCCAACCCACCCCCAGCTGGAGGCGTGTGGGTTGACACCATTTTGTCCTGCCCATGGAAAATGCAAAGAGGCGTACACGATTTGGGCTGTCTCGTGAAAGAATTTGGAATCGGCGGCACCCTGAGTACCTTTCCCGAAGTTTGCTTCCTAGCTGGTTAAACTCGGCATTCAGAGGCGAGATGAGAACAAACTTGCTCCGCGTGCGGCGAAGTGCCTTGACGCCCTGCCCTAAATGTTTGAGCTTCTGGCCAGCGTCACACAAGTACTTTGACACTTAGGATTCTGACTTTTACTCCAAGCTGTCCCTGTTGGCTGAAGCAGTCGGCATGTCTGTATCGCAGCCTGGGAGGCCGGGCGTTGGGGGAGTCTGCCAAGTGACTGGCCTCCATTTATAGCTAACTGAGAAACTGCGTCGAAGCTTTCGGGAGCCTCTTACAGGGAATGGTTGCAGTTCGGAATTGGAGACTGTGCTGGCAAACGTCAGCAGCTCCTCTCCCTCGGAGGGCTCTTGGTGTGCCGACTCCTAACAGCAGCGCAGTGGAGGCACAGACCATTATCCTAGAGAGCAGCACAGTGTCTCTAGCAGCGATCGCTTCCCAGAGGATACTTAAGCCACACCGAGATTCCAGCAGGGAGTTTTGTCTTGTAGCAGTACAACTCACTCAGGAAAGAGGGATGAGGTGTAGGGCTAATCTACGTGCGCTCACGCTCTGTGTCCCCGAGAAGGTTTCACGGAGCAGAATGCATCACCGACCGCTACCACGTGTGTGCACCAAAGAAGCCCTGTGCCGTGGGTGTTCTCAGGCCGACAGCGAAGACCTAGGTGTGTGCTGCACCCGCGCTCGGTGGTTCACACGTTGCGTGACCCTGTGCCTTTGGAAGATGTTCAGAGCGGGTGGTACCTGCGTGCTGCGAGCGCAAGAGGTGTAGAGTGTAGAGGCCTTTCACACTGGAGGAAGGGCTTGCATCTCATGGAGAAAATGTGTACGTCGCCCGGGAGACGGAGGCGCGCTCTTGACACCATTTCCTCTGCCCGTTTAAAACACAAGTGTTTGTACTCGATCTGGGCTGCCTGGTGAAACGCTTGGCAGTCCGCATCACCCTGAGCACCTCTCCTGAAGTTTGATTCGTAGCTGGGTAAACTCGCGCTTCAGAGGCTTAGATGAGACCAAACGTGTTCAGCTTGTGGCGAAAGCCTTTGACCAGAGACATATACGCTTGTGCTTGGGGCGAGGGCTAGGCAAGAACGTTTACACACTGGGTTTTTATCTTTACCCTAAGCTGTCCCTTTTGGCTGCAGCAGGCGGAGAGAACCCGCGGAGAGAGAACAGCTGCGAAGTGGATGCACAGAACAGTCACCTCGATACCAGCCCCGGGGTCCCAAGCAACGATCCTTCCCCGGAGGGTACTTAACCCACCCAGGGATTCAAGCAGGGAGTTCGCCTTGTCCAACTCGCACAGGAGACTGGCATGAGATGTAGGGCTCATCTACTTGCGTTCACACTACGTGGCCCGGAGAAGTTCTCACGGAGCCGAATCCAGCACCCTTCCTCCACCACGTGTGTACACAAAGGAGCGCTGGGCAGTGGGTGTTCTCAAGGCCAAGAGAGAAGCCCTTGTTCTGTGCTGCACCTGCTGGGTGGTTCAAAGGTTTTCTGACCTTCCTGCTCTGGAAGCTTTTCAGAGCTGAGGCTACGCCTGGGCTGCGAAAGCAGAGAGGCGTAGAGGCCTTTCACACTGAAGGCGTGGGCCTGTTTCCCATGGAGAAAGTGTACGTCGCCCAACCCCCACCCCCACCCCATCCCACCCCAACCCACCCCCAGCTGGAGGCGTGCGGGTTGACACCATTTTGTCCTGCCCATGGAAAATACAAAGAGGCGTACACGATTTGGGCTGTCTGGTGAAAGAATTTGGAATCGGCGGCACCCTGAGTACCTTTCCCGAAGTTTGCTTCCTAGCTGGTTAAACTCGGCATTCAGAGGCGAGATGAGAACAAACTTGCTCCGCGTGCGGCGAAGTGCCTTGATGCCCTGCCCTAAATGTTTGAGCTTCTGGCCAGCGTCACGCAAGTACTTTGACACTTAGGATTCTGACTTTTACTCCAAGCTGTCCCTGTTGGCTGAAGCAGTCGGCGTGTCTGTATCGCAGCCTGGGAGGCCGGGCGTTGGGGGAGTCTGCCAAGTGACTGGCCTCCATTTATAGCTAACTGAGAAACTGCGTCGAAGCTTTCGGGAGCCTCTTACAGGGAACGGTTGCAGTTCGGAATTGGAGACTGTGCTGGCAAACGTCAGCAGCTCCTCTCCCTCGGAGGGCTCTTGGTGTGCCGACTCCTAACAGCCAGCACGGTCCCCAGCTCGTGAACGGTCCCATTGCGAGCCGGTCTCGTCCGTGAAAGAGCCACGTGAGGCTGATCTCCAACAGTCGGGCTCCACACCTGGAGCCTTTGGGACAGGGCAGTCCTGAGCCGATGTGCCCACCAGGGGACGCGACCAAAGTTTACGTACCACAGGAAAGCGCATCAAGGCCTCGTGTTCTCTCCATGAAATGAACGTGAGCTTGAAGGGTGATGCGTCAGCGTGCACTGTGAACAGCTCGCTGGCACGCCTGTCTTCGCCCCCTCTCACGGTCTCACGCACCCGGGCTCAGTTCCGTGTAGGAATGCTGAGTGGGAGCGCCAGCCTCGCTTCTGGACTCTAACGCCTTCCACCCCCTAATGGCAGGTTGTGTGTGTCTCTCACGTGGGGGGAGGAATGAGGTCGCCCACAGAGGTTCTGCCATGAAAGATCTAAAGACGCACGCTGCTGAGGAGCTTGTTCCTCATGGAGCGTCCCCGAGGGTCAGAAGAATGCCGAAGGTCTCTTTCAAAGCTGCCGGACGCTCTGCCGTTCTAGGCCTGAGATACGGACCTTGTGAGGGCACTGTAACCGCGCGAGATTCAGGAGACATCGCCAGTGCGAGTGGCAATCCGGAAGGAAGAACCTTCAAGGCGGAGTGTCCTTTCCTGTGCAAAACGGCGCCCAAGTGGCTGAGGCAGGGAGCATTTTCCTTCACAGAACCGGCATCCTCGTATGCCTGTGGGTTACTCTAAAGAAACGACACTGTGAGCAACCTCTTCGAAAAGGCCTTCGCAAGCGACTTGGAGACAACAGCAGCGCAGTGGAGGCACAGACCATTATCCTAGAGAGCAGCACAGTGTCTCTAGCAGCGATCGCTTCCCGGAGGATACTTAAGCCACACCGAGATTCCAGCAGGGAGTTTTGCCTTGTAGCAGTACAACTCACTCAGGAAAGAGGGATGAGGTGTAGGGGTAATCTAGGTGCGCTCACGCTCTGTGTCCCCGAGAAGGTTTCACGGAGCAGAATGCATCACCGACCGCTACCACGTGTGTGCACCAAAGAAGCCCTGTGCCGTGGGTGTTCTCAGGCCGACAGCGAAGACCTAGGTGTGTGCTGCACCCGCGCTCGGTGGTTCACACGTTGCGTGACCCTGTGCCTTTGGAAGATGTTCAGAGCGGGTGGCACCTGCGTGCTGCGAGCGCAAGAGGTGTAGAGTGTAGAGGCCTTTCACACTGGAGGAAGGGCTTGCATCTCATGGAGAAAATGTGTACGTCGCCCGGGAGACGGAGGCGCGCTCTTGACACCATTTCCTCTGCCCGTTTAAAACACAAGTGTTTGTACTCGATCTGGGCTGCCTGGTGAAACGCTTGGCAGTCCGCATCACCCTGAGCACCTTTCCTGAAGTTTGATTCGTAGCTGGGTAAACTCGGGCTTCAGAGGCTTAGATGAGACCAAACGTGTTCAGCTTGTGGCGAAAGCCTTTGACCAGAGGCATATACGCTTGTGCTTGGGGCGAGGGCTAGGCAAGAACGTCTACACACTGGGTTTTTATCTTTACCCTAAGCTGTCCCTTTTGGCTGCAGCAGGCGGAGAGAACCCGCGGAGAGAGAACAGCTGCGAAGTGGATGCACAGAACAGTCACCTCGATACCAGCCCCGGGGTCCCAAGCAACGATCCTTCCCCGGAGGGTACTTAACCCACCCAGGGATTCAAGCAGGGAGTTCGCCTTGTCCAACTCGCACAGGAGACTGGCATGAGATGTAGGGCTCATCTACTTGCGTTCACACTACGTGGCCCGGAGAAGTTCTCACGGAGCCGAATCCAGCACCCTTCCTCCACCACGTGTGTACACAAAGGAGCGCTGGGCAGTGGGTGTTCTCAAGGCCAAGAGAGAAGCCCTTGTTCTGTGCTGCACCTGCTGGGTGGTTCAAAGGTTTTCTGACCTTCCTGCTCTGGAAGCTTTTTAGAGCTGAGGCTACGCTTGGGCTGCGAAAGCACAGAGGCGTAGAGGCCTTTCACACTGAAGGCGTGGGCCTGTTTCCCATGGAGAAAGTGTACGTCGCCCAACCCTCACCCCCACCCCACACCACCCCAACCCACCCCCAGCTGGAGGCGTGTGGGTTGACACCATTTTGTCCTGCCCATGGAAAATGCAAAGAGGCGTACACGATTTGGGCTGTCTGGTGAAAGAATTTGGAATCGGCGGCACCCTGAGTACCTTTCCCGAAGTTTGCTTCCTAGCTGGTTAAACTCGGCATTCAGAGGCGAGATGAGAACAAACTTGCTCCGCGTGCGGCGAAGTGCCTTGACGCCCTGCCCTAAATGTTTGAGCTTCTGGCCAGCGTCACGCAAGTACTTTGACACTTAGGATTCTGACTTTTACTCCAAGCTGTCCCTGTTGGCTGAAGCAGTCGGCATGTCTGTATCGCAGCCTGGGAGGCCGGGCGTTGGGGGAGTCTGCCAAGTGACTGGCCTCCATTTATAGCTAACTGAGAAACTGCGTCGAAGCTTTCGGGAGCCTCTTACAGGGAATGGTTGCAGTTCGGAATTGGAGACTGTGCTGGCAAACGTCAGCAGCTCCTCTCCCTCGGAGGGCTCTTGGTGTGCCGACTCCTAACAGCAGCGCAGTGGAGGCACAGACCATTATCCTAGAGAGCAGCACAGTGTCTCTAGCAGCGATCGCTTCCCAGAGGATACTTAAGCCACACCGAGATTCCAGCAGGGAGTTTTGTCTTGTAGCAGTACAACTCACTCAGGAAAGAGGGATGAGGTGTAGGGCTAATCTACGTGCGCTCACGCTCTGTGTCCCCGAGAAGGTTTCACGGAGCAGAATGCATCACCGACCGCTACCACGTGTGTGCACCAAAGAAGCCCTGTGCCGTGGGTGTTCTCAGGCCGACAGCGAAGACCTAGGTGTGTGCTGCACCCGCGCTCGGTGGTTCACACGTTGCGTGACCCTGTGCCTTTGGAAGATGTTCAGAGCGGGTGGTACCTGCGTGCTGCGAGCGCAAGAGGTGTAGAGTGTAGAGGCCTTTCACACTGGAGGAAGGGCTTGCATCTCATGGAGAAAATGTGTACGTCGCCCGGGAGACGGAGGCGCGCTCTTGACACCATTTCCTCTGCCCGTTTAAAACACAAGTGTTTGTACTCGATCTGGGCTGCCTGGTGAAACGCTTGGCAGTCCGCATCACCCTGAGCACCTCTCCTGAAGTTTGATTCGTAGCTGGGTAAACTCGCGCTTCAGAGGCTTAGATGAGACCAAACGTGTTCAGCTTGTGGCGAAAGCCTTTGACCAGAGACATATACGCTTGTGCTTGGGGCGAGGGCTAGGCAAGAACGTTTACACACTGGGTTTTTATCTTTACCCTAAGCTGTCCCTTTTGGCTGCAGCAGGCGGAGAGAACCCGCGGAGAGAGAACAGCTGCGAAGTGGATGCACAGAACAGTCACCTCGATACCAGCCCCGGGGTCCCAAGCAACGATCCTTCCCCGGAGGGTACTTAACCCACCCAGGGATTCAAGCAGGGAGTTCGCCTTGTCCAACTCGCACAGGAGACTGGCATGAGATGTAGGGCTCATCTACTTGCGTTCACACTACGTGGCCCGGAGAAGTTCTCACGGAGCCGAATCCAGCACCCTTCCTCCACCACGTGTGTACACAAAGGAGCGCTGGGCAGTGGGTGTTCTCAAGGCCAAGAGAGAAGCCCTTGTTCTGTGCTGCACCTGCTGGGTGGTTCAAAGGTTTTCTGACCTTCCTCCTCTGGAAGCTTTTCAGAGCTGAGGCTACGCCTGGGCTGCGAAAGCAGAGAGGCGTAGAGGCCTTTCACACTGAAGGCGTGGGCCTGTTTCCCATGGAGAAAGTGTACGTCGCCCAAACCCCACCCCCACCCCACCCCACCCCAACCCACCCCCAGCTGGAGGCGTGCGGGTTGACACCATTTTGTCCTGCCCATGGAAAATGCAAAGAGGCGTACACGATTTGGGCTGTCTGGTGAAAGAATTTGGAATCGGCGGCACCCTGAGTACCTTTCCCGAAGTTTGCTTCCTAGCTGGTTAAACTCGGCATTCAGAGGCGAGATGAGAACAAACTTGCTCCGCGTGCGGCGAAGTGCCTTGACGCCCTGCCCTAAATGTTTGAGCTTCTGGCCAGCGTCACGCAAGTACTTTGACACTTAGGATTCTGACTTTTACTCCAAGCTGTCCCTGTTGGCTGAAGCAGTCGGCATGTCTGTATCGCAGCCTGGGAGGCCGGGCGTTGGGGGAGTCTGCCAAGTGACTGGCCTCCATTTATAGCTAACTGAGAAACTGCGTCGAAGCTTTCGGGAGCCTCTTACAGGGAATGGTTGCAGTTCGGAATTGGAGACTGTGCTGGCAAACGTCAGCAGCTCCTCTCCCTCGGAGGGCTCTTGGTGTGCCGACTCCTAACAGCAGCGCAGTGGAGGCACAGACCATTATCCTAGAGAGCAGCACAGTGTCTCTAGCAGCGATCGCTTCCCAGAGGATACTTAAGCCACACCGAGATTCCAGCAGGGAGTTTTGTCTTGTAGCAGTACAACTCACTCAGGAAAGAGGGATGAGGTGTAGGGCTAATCTACGTGCGCTCACGCTCTGTGTCCCCGAGAAGGTTTCACGGAGCAGAATGCATCACCGACCGCTACCACGTGTGTGCACCAAAGAAGCCCTGTGCCGTGGGTGTTCTCAGGCCGACAGCGAAGACCTAGGTGTGTGCTGCACCCGCGCTCGGTGGTTCACACGTTGCGTGACCCTGTGCCTTTGGAAGATGTTCAGAGCGGGTGGTACCTGCGTGTTGCGAGCGCAAGAGGTGTAGAGTGTAGAGGCCTTTCACACTGGAGGAAGGGCTTGCATCTCATGGAGAAAATGTGTACGTCGCCCGGGAGACGGAGGCGCGCTCTTGACACCATTTCCTCTGCCCGTTTAAAACACAAGTGTTTGTACTCGATCTGGGCTGCCTGGTGAAACGCTTGGCAGTCCGCATCACCCTGAGCACCTCTCCTGAAGTTTGATTCGTAGCTGGGTAAACTCGCGCTTCAGAGGCTTAGATGAGACCAAACGTGTTCAGCTTGTGGCGAAAGCCTTTGACCAGAGACATATACGCTTGTGCTTGGGGCGAGGGCTAGGCAAGAACGTCTACACACTGGGTTTTTATCTTTACCCTAAGCTGTCCCTTTTGGCTGCAGCAGGCGGAGAGAACCCGTGGAGAGAGAACAGCTGCGAAGTGGATGCACAGAACAGTCACCTCGATACCAGCCCCGGGGTCCCAAGCAACGATCCTTCCCCGGAGGGTACTTAACCCACCCAGGGATTCAAGCAGGGAGTTCGCCTTGTCCAACTCGCACAGGAGACTGGCATGAGATGTAGGGCTCATCTACTTGCGTTCACACTACGTGGCCCGGAGAAGTTCTCACGGAGCCGAATCCAGCACCCTTCCTCCACCACGTGTGTACACAAAGGAGCGCTGGGCAGTGGGTGTTCTCAAGGCCAAGAGAGAAGCCCTTGTTCTGTGCTGCACCTGCTGGGTGGTTCAAAGGTTTTCTGACCTTCCTGCTCTGGAAGCTTTTCAGAGCTGAGGCTACGCCTGGGCTGCGAAAGCAGAGAGGCGTAGAGGCCTTTCACACTGAAGGCGTGGGCCTGTTTCCCATGGAGAAAGTGTACGTCGCCCAACCCCCACCCCCACCCCACCCCACCCCAACCCACCCCCAGCTGGAGGCGTGCGGGTTGACACCATTTTGTCCTGCCCATGGAAAATACAAAGAGGCGTACACGATTTGGGCTGTCTGGTGAAAGAATTTGGAATCGACGGCACCCTGAGTACCTTTCCCGAAGTTTGCTTCCTAGCTGGTTAAACTCGGCATTCAGAGGCGAGATGAGAACAAACTTGCTCCGCGTGCGGCGAAGTGCCTTGATGCCCTGCCCTAAATGATTGAGCTTCTGGCCAGCGTCACGCAAGTACTTTGACACTTAGGATTCTGACTTTTACTCCAAGCTGTCCCTGTTGGCTGAAGCAGTCGGCGTGTCTGTATCGCAGCCTGGGAGGCCGGGCGTTGGGGGAGTCTGCCAAGTGACTGGCCTCCATTTATAGCTAACTGAGAAACTGCGTCGAAGCTTTCGGGAGCCTCTTACAGGGAACGGTTGCAGTTCGGAATTGGAGACTGTGCTGGCAAACGTCAGCAGCTCCTCTCCCTCGGAGGGCTCTTGGTGTGCCGACTCCTAACAGCCAGCACGGTCCCCAGCTCGTGAACGGTCCCATTGCGAGCCGGTCTCGTCCGTGAAAGAGCCACGTGAGGCTGATCTCCAACAGTCGGGCTCCACACCTGGAGCCTTTGGGACAGGGCAGTCCTGAGCCGATGTGCCCACCAGGGGACGCGACCAAAGTTTACGTACCACAGGAAAGCGCATCAAGGCCTCGTGTTCTCTCCATGAAATGAACGTGAGCTTGAAGGGTGATGCGTCAGCGTGCACTGTGAACAGCTCGCTGGCACGCCTGTCTTCGCCCCCTCTCACGGTCTCACGCACCCGGGCTCAGTTCCGTGTAGGAATGCTGAGTGGGAGCGCCAGCCTCGCTTCTGGACTCTAACGCCTTCCACCCCCTAATGGCAGGTTGTGTGTGTCTCTCACGTGGGGGGAGGAATGAGGTCGCCCACAGAGGTTCTGCCATGAAAGATCTAAAGACGCACGCTGCTGAGGAGCTTGTTCCTCATGGAGCGTCCCCGAGGGCCAGAAGAATGCCGAAGGTCTCTTTCAAAGCTGCCGGACGCTCTGCCGTTCTAGGCCTGAGATACGGACCTTGTGAGGGCACTGTAACCGCGCGAGATTCAGGAGACATCGCCAGTGCGAGTGGCAATCCGGAAGGAAGAACCTTCAAGGCGGAGTGTCCTTTCCTGTGCAAAACGGCGCCCAAGTGGCTGAGGCAGGGAGCATTTTCCTTCACAGAACCGGCATCCTCGTATGCCTGTGGGTTACTCTAAAGAAACGACACTGTGAGCAACCTCTTCGAAAAGGCCTTCGCAAGCGACTTGGAGACAACAGCAGCGCAGTGGAGGCACAGACCATTATCCTAGAGAGCAGCACAGTGTCTCTAGCAGCGATCGCTTCCCGGAGGATACTTAAGCCACACCGAGATTCCAGCAGGGAGTTTTGCCTTGTAGCAGTACAACTCACTCAGGAAAGAGGGATGAGGTGTAGGGGTAATCTAGGTGCGCTCACGCTCTGTGTCCCCGAGAAGGTTTCACGGAGCAGAATGCATCACCGACCGCTACCACGTGTGTGCACCAAAGAAGCCCTGTGCCGTGGGTGTTCTCAGGCCGACAGCGAAGACCTAGGTGTGTGCTGCACCCGCGCTCGGTGGTTCACACGTTGCGTGACCCTGTGCCTTTGGAAGATGTTCAGAGCGGGTGGCACCTGCGTGCTGCGAGCGCAAGAGGTGTAGAGTGTAGAGGCCTTTCACACTGGAGGAAGGGCTTGCATCTCATGGAGAAAATGTGTACGTCGCCCGGGAGACGGAGGCGCGCTCTTGACACCATTTCCTCTGCCCGTTTAAAACACAAGTGTTTGTACTCGATCTGGGCTGCCTGGTGAAACGCTTGGCAGTCCGCATCACCCTGAGCACCTTTCCTGAAGTTTGATTCGTAGCTGGGTAAACTCGGGCTTCAGAGGCTTAGATGAGACCAAACGTGTTCAGCTTGTGGCGAAAGCCTTTGACCAGAGGCATATACGCTTGTGCTTGGGGCGAGGGCTAGGCAAGAACGTCTACACACTGGGTTTTTATCTTTACCCTAAGCTGTCCCTTTTGGCTGCAGCAGGCGGAGAGAACCCGCGGAGAGAGAACAGCTGCGAAGTGGATGCACAGAACAGTCACCTCGATACCAGCCCCGGGGTCCCAAGCAACGATCCTTCCCCGGAGGGTACTTAACCCACCCAGGGATTCAAGCAGGGAGTTCGCCTTGTCCAACTCGCACAGGAGACTAAAATGAGATGTAGGGCTCATCTACTTGCGTTCACACTACGTGGCCCGGAGAAGTTCTCACGGAGCCGAATCCAGCACCCTTCCTCCACCACGTGTGTACACAAAGGAGCGCTGGGCAGTGGGTGTTCTCAAGGCCAAGAGAGAAGCCCTTGTTCTGTGCTGCACCTGCTGGGTGGTTCAAAGGTTTTCTGACCTTCCTGCTCTGGAAGCTTTTTAGAGCTGAGGCTACGCTTGGGCTGCGAAAGCACAGAGGCGTAGAGGCCTTTCACACTGAAGGCGTGGGCCTGTTTCCCATGGAGAAAGTGTACGTCGCCCAACCCTCATCCCCACCCCACACCACCCCAACCCACCCCCAGCTGGAGGCGTGTGGGTTGACACCATTTTGTCCTGCCCCTGGAAAATGCAAAGAGGCATACACGATTTGGGCTGTCTGGTGAAAGAATTTGGAATCGGCGGCACCCTGAGTACCTTTCCCGAAGTTTGCTTCCTAGCTGGTTAAACTCGGCATTCAGAGGCGAGATGAGAACAAACTTGCTCCGCGTGCGGCGAAGTGCCTTGACGCCCTGCCCTAAATGTTTGAGCTTCTGGCCAGCGTCACGCAAGTACTTTGACACTTAGGATTCTGACTTTTACTCCAAGCTGTCCCTGTTGGCTGAAGCAGTCGGCATGTCTGTATCGCAGCCTGGGAGGCCGGGCGTTGGGGGAGTCTGCCAAGTGACTGGCCTCCATTTATAGCTAACTGAGAAACTGCGTCGAAGCTTTCGGGAGCCTCTTACAGGGAATGGTTGCAGTTCGGAATTGGAGACTGTGCTGGCAAACGTCAGCAGCTCCTCTCCCTCGGAGGGCTCTTGGTGTGCCGACTCCTAACAGCAGCGCAGTGGAGGCACAGACCATTATCCTAGAGAGCAGCACAGTGTCTCTAGCAGCGATCGCTTCCCAGAGGATACTTAAGCCACACCGAGATTCCAGCAGGGAGTTTTGTCTTGTAGCAGTACAACTCACTCAGGAAAGAGGGATGAGGTGTAGGGCTAATCTACGTGCACTCACGCTCTGTGTCCCCGAGAAGGTTTCACGGAGCAGAATGCATCACCGACCGCTACCACGTGTGTGCACCAAAGAAGCCCTGTGCCGTGGGTGTTCTCAGGCCGACAGCGAAGACCTAGGTGTGTGCTGCACCCGCGCTCGGTGGTTCACACGTTGCGTGACCCTGTGCCTTTGGAAGATGTTCAGAGCGGGTGGTACCTGCGTGCTGCGAGCGCAAGAGGTGTAGAGTGTAGAGGCCTTTCACACTGGAGGAAGGGCTTGCATCTCATGGAGAAAATGTGTACGTCGCCCGGGAGACGGAGGCGCGCTCTTGACACCATTTCCTCTGCCCGTTTAAAACACAAGTGTTTGTACTCGATCTGGGCTGCCTGGTGAAACGCTTGGCAGTCCGCATCACCCTGAGCACCTCTCCTGAAGTTTGATTCGTAGCTGGGTAAACTCGCGCTTCAGAGGCTTAGATGAGACCAAACGTGTTCAGCTTGTGGCGAAAGCCTTTGACCAGAGACATATACGCTTGTGCTTGGGGCGAGGGCTAGGCAAGAACGTCTACACACTGGGTTTTTATCTTTACCCTAAGCTGTCCCTTTTGGCTGCAGCAGGCGGAGAGAACCCGCGGAGAGAGAACAGCTGCGAAGTGGATGCACAGAACAGTCACCTCGATACCAGCCCCGGGGTCCCAAGCAACGATCCTTCCCCGGAGGGTACTTAACCCACCCAGGGATTCAAGCAGGGAGTTCGCCTTGTCCAACTCGCACAGGAGACTGGCATGAGATGTAGGGCTCATCTACTTGCGTTCACACTACGTGGCCCGGAGAAGTTCTCACGGAGCCGAATCCAGCACCCTTCCTCCACCACGTGTGTACACAAAGGAGCGCTGGGCAGTGGGTGTTCTCAAGGCCAAGAGAGAAGCCCTTGTTCTGTGCTGCACCTGCTGGGTGGTTCAAAGGTTTTCTGACCTTCCTGCTCTGGAAGCTTTTCAGAGCTGAGGCTACGCCTGGGCTGCGAAAGCAGAGAGGCGTAGAGGCCTTTCACACTGAAGGCGTGGGCCTGTTTCCCATGGAGAAAGTGTACGTCGCCCAACCCCCACCCCCACCCCACCCCACCCCAACCCACCCCCAGCTGGAGGCGTGCGGGTTGACACCATTTTGTCCTGCCCATGGAAAATACAAAGAGGCGTACACGATTTGGGCTGTCTGGTGAAAGAATTTGGAATCGGCGGCACCCTGAGTACCTTTCCCGAAGTTTGCTTCCTAGCTGGTTAAACTCGGCATTCAGAGGCGAGATGAGAACAAACTTGCTCCGCGTGCGGCGAAGTGCCTTGACGCCCTGCCCTAAATGTTTGAGCTTCTGGCCAGCGTCACGCAAGTACTTTGACACTTAGGATTCTGACTTTTACTCCAAGCTGTCCCTGTTGGCTGAAGCAGTCGGCGTGTCTGTATCGCAGCCTGGGAGGCCGGGCATTGGGGGAGTCTGCCAAGTGACTGGCCTCCATTTATAGCTAACTGAGAAACTGCGTCGAAGCTTTCGGGAGCCTCTTACAGGGAACGGTTGCAGTTCGGAATTGGAGACTGTGCTGGCAAACGTCAGCAGCTCCTCTCCCTCGGAGGGCTCTTGGTGTGCCGACTCCTAACAGCCAGCACGGTCCCCAGCTCGTGAACGGTCCCATTGCGAGCCGGTCTCGTCCGTGAAAGAGCCACGTGAGGCTGATCTCCAACAGTCGGGCTCCACACCTGGAGCCTTTGGGACAGGGCAGTCCTGAGCCGATGTGCCCACCAGGGGACGCGACCAAAGTTTACGTACCACAGGAAAGCGCATCAAGGCCTCGTGTTCTCTCCATGAAATGAACGTGAGCTTGAAGGGTGATGCGTCAGCGTGCACTGTGAACAGCTCGCTGGCACGCCTGTCTTCGCCCCCTCTCACGGTCTCACGCACCCGGGCTCAGTTCCGTGTAGGAATGCTGAGTGGGAGCGCCAGCCTCGCTTCTGGACTCTAACGCCTTCCACTCCCTAATGGCAGGTTGTGTGTGTCTCTCACGTGGGGGGAGGAATGAGGTCGCCCACAGAGGTTCTGCCATGAAAGATCTAAAGACGCACGCTGCTGAGGAGCTTGTTCCTCATGGAGCGTCCCCGAGGGCCAGAAGAATGCCGAAGGTCTCTTTCAAAGCTGCCGGACGCTCTGCCGTTCTAGGCCTGAGATACGGACCTTGTGAGGGCACTGTAACCGCGCGAGATTCAGGAGACATCGCCAGTGCGAGTGGCAATCCGGAAGGAAGAACCTTCAAGGCGGAGTGTCCTTTCCTGTGCAAAACGGCGCCCAAGTGGCTGAGGCAGGGAGCATTTTCCTTCACAGAACCGGCATCCTCGTATGCCTGTGGGTTACTCTAAAGAAACGACACTGTGAGCAACCTCTTCGAAAAGGCCTTCGCAAGCGACTTGGAGACAACAGCAGCGCAGTGGAGGCACAGACCATTATCCTAGAGAGCAGCACAGTGTCTCTAGCAGCGATCGCTTCCCGGAGGATACTTAAGCCACACCGAGATTCCAGCAGGGAGTTTTGCCTTGTAGCAGTACAACTCACTCAGGAAAGAGGGATGAGGTGTAGGGGTAATCTAGGTGCGCTCACGCTCTGTGTCCCCGAGAAGGTTTCACGGAGCAGAATGCATCACCGACCGCTACCACGTGTGTGCACCAAAGAAGCCCTGTGCCGTGGGTGTTCTCAGGCCGACAGCGAAGACCTAGGTGTGTGCTGCACCCGCGCTCGGTGGTTCACACGTTGCGTGACCCTGTGCCTTTGGAAGATGTTCAGAGCGGGTGGCACCTGCGTGCTGCGAGCGCAAGAGGTGTAGAGTGTAGAGGCCTTTCACACTGGAGGAAGGGCTTGCATCTCATGGAGAAAATGTGTACGTCGCCCGGGAGACGGAGGCGCGCTCTTGACACCATTTCCTCTGCCCGTTTAAAACACAAGTGTTTGTACTCGATCTGGGCTGCCTGGTGAAACGCTTGGCAGTCCGCATCACCCTGAGCACCTTTCCTGAAGTTTGATTCGTAGCTGGGTAAACTCGGGCTTCAGAGGCTTAGATGAGACCAAACGTGTTCAGCTTGTGGCGAAAGCCTTTGACCAGAGGCATATACGCTTGTGCTTGGGGCGAGGGCTAGGCAAGAACGTCTACACACTGGGTTTTTATCTTTACCCTAAGCTGTCCCTTTTGGCTGCAGCAGGCGGAGAGAACCCGCGGAGAGAGAACAGCTGCGAAGTGGATGCACAGAACAGTCACCTCGATACCAGCCCCGGGGTCCCAAGCAACGATCCTTCCCCGGAGGGTACTTAACCCACCCAGGGATTCAAGCAGGGAGTTCGCCTTGTCCAACTCGCACAGGAGACTGGCATGAGATGTAGGGCTCATCTACTTGCGTTCACACTACGTGGCCCGGAGAAGTTCTCACGGAGCCGAATCCAGCACCCTTCCTCCACCACGTGTGTACACAAAGGAGCGCTGGGCAGTGGGTGTTCTCAAGGCCAAGAGAGAAGCCCTTGTTCTGTGCTGCACCTGCTGGGTGGTTCAAAGGTTTTCTGACCTTCCTGCTCTGGAAGCTTTTTAGAGCTGAGGCTACGCTTGGGCTGCGAAAGCACAGAGGCGTAGAGGCCTTTCACACTGAAGGCGTGGGCCTGTTTCCCATGGAGAAAGTGTACGTCGCCCAACCCTCACCCCCACCCCACACCACCCCAACCCACCCCCAGCTGGAGGCGTGTGGGTTGACACCATTTTGTCCTGCCCCTGGAAAATGCAAAGAGGCGTACACGATTTGGGCTGTCTGGTGAAAGAATTTGGAATCGGCGGCACCCTGAGTACCTTTCCCGAAGTTTGCTTCCTAGCTGGTTAAACTCGGCATTCAGAGGCGAGATGAGAACAAACTTGCTCCGCGTGCGGCGAAGTGCCTTGACGCCCTGCCCTAAATGTTTGAGCTTCTGGCCAGCGTCACGCAAGTACTTTGACACTTAGGATTCTGACTTTTACTCCAAGCTGTCCCTGTTGGCTGAAGCAGTCGGCATGTCTGTATCGCAGCCTGGGAGGCCGGGCGTTGGGGGAGTCTGCCAAGTGACTGGCCTCCATTTATAGCTAACTGAGAAACTGCGTCGAAGCTTTCGGGAGCCTCTTACAGGGAATGGTTGCAGTTCGGAATTGGAGACTGTGCTGGCAAACGTCAGCAGCTCCTCTCCCTCGGAGGGCTCTTGGTGTGCCGACTCCTAACAGCAGCGCAGTGGAGGCACAGACCATTATCCTAGAGAGCAGCACAGTGTCTCTAGCAGCGATCGCTTCCCAGAGGATACTTAAGCCACACCGAGATTCCAGCAGGGAGTTTTGTCTTGTAGCAGTACAACTCACTCAGGAAAGAGGGATGAGGTGTAGGGCTAATCTAGGTACGCTCACGCTCTGTGTCCCCGAGAAGGTTTCACGGAGCAGAATGCATCACCGACCGCTACCACGTGTGTGCACCAAAGAAGCCCTGTGCCGTGGGTGTTCTCAGGCCGACAGCGAAGACCTAGGTGTGTGCTGCACCCGCGCTCGGTGGTTCACACGTTGCGTGACCCTGTGCCTTTGGAAGATGTTCAGAGCGGGTGGTACCTGCGTGCTGCGAGCGCAAGAGGTGTAGAGTGTAGAGGCCTTTCACACTGGAGGAAGGGCTTGCATCTCATGGAGAAAATGTGTACGTCGCCCGGGAGACGGAGGCGCGCTCTTGACACCATTTCCTCTGCCCGTTTAAAACACAAGTGTTTGTACTCGATCTGGGCTGCCTGGTGAAACGCTTGGCAGTCCGCATCACCCTGAGCACCTCTCCTGAAGTTTGATTCGTAGCTGGGTAAACTCGCGCTTCAGAGGCTTAGATGAGACCAAACGTGTTCAGCTTGTGGCGAAAGCCTTTGACCAGAGACATATACGCTTGTGCTTGGGGCGAGGGCTAGGCAAGAACGTTTACACACTGGGTTTTTATCTTTACCCTAAGCTGTCCCTTTTGGCTGCAGCAGGTGGAGAGAACCCGCGGAGAGAGAACAGCTGCGAAGTGGATGCACAGAACAGGCACCTCGATACCAGCCCCGGGGTCCCAAGCAACGATCCTTCCCCGGAGGGTACTTAACCCACCCAGGGATTCAAGCAGGGAGTTCGCCTTGTCCAACTCGCACAGGAGACTGGCATGAGATGTAGGGCTCATCTACTTGCGTTCACACTACGTGGCCCGGAGAAGTTCTCACGGAGCCGAATCCAGCACCCTTCCTCCACCACGTGTGTACACAAAGGAGCGCTGGGCAGTGGGTGTTCTCAAGGCCAAGAGAGAAGCCCTTGTTCTGTGCTGCACCTGCTGGGTGGTTCAAAGGTTTTCTGACCTTCCTGCTCTGGAAGCTTTTCAGAGCTGAGGCTACGCCTGGGCTGCGAAAGCAGAGAGGCGTAGAGGCCTTTCACACTGAAGGCGTGGGCCTGTTTCCCATGGAGAAAGTGTACGTCGCCCAACCCCCACCCCCACCCCACCCCACCCCAACCCACCCCCAGCTGGAGGCGTGTGGGTTGACACCATTTTGTCCTGCCCATGGAAAATACAAAGAGGCGTACACGATTTGGGCTGTCTGGTGAAAGAATTTGGAATCGGCGGCACCCTGAGTACCTTTCCCGAAGTTTGCTTCCTAGCTGGTTAAACTCGGCATTCAGAGGCGAGATGAGAACAAACTTGCTCCGCGTGCGGCGAAGTGCCTTGATGCCCTGCCCTAAATGTTTGAGCTTCTGGCCAGCGTCACGCAAGTACTTTGACACTTAGGATTCTGACTTTTACTCCAAGCTGTCCCTGTTGGCTGAAGCAGTCGGCGTGTCTGTATCGCAGCCTGGGAGGCCGGGCGTTGGGGGAGTCTGCCAAGTGACTGGCCTCCATTTATAGCTAACTGAGAAACTGCGTCGAAGCTTTCGGGAGCCTCTTACAGGGAACGGTTGCAGTTCGGAATTGGAGACTGTGCTGGCAAACGTCAGCAGCTCCTCTCCCTCGGAGGGCTCTTGGTGTGCCGACTCCTAACAGCCAGCACGGTCCCCAGCTCGTGAACGGTCCCATTGCGAGCCGGTCTCGTCCGTGAAAGAGCCACGTGAGGCTGATCTCCAACAGTCGGGCTCCACACCTGGAGCCTTTGGGACAGGGCAGTCCTGAGCCGATGTGCCCACCAGGGGACGCGACCAAAGTTTACGTACCACAGGAAAGCGCATCAAGGCCTCGTGTTCTCTCCATGAAATGAACGTGAGCTTGAAGGGTGATGCGTCAGCGTGCACTGTGAACAGCTCGCTGGCACGCCTGTCTTCGCCCCCTCTCACGGTCTCACGCACCCGGGCTCAGTTCCGTGTAGGAATGCTGAGTGGGAGCGCCAGCCTCGCTTCTGGACTCTAAAGCCTTCCACCCCCTAATGGCAGGTTGTGTGTGTCTCTCACGTGGGGGGAGGAATGAGGTCGCCCACAGAGGTTCTGCCATGAAAGATCTAAAGACGCACGCTGCTGAGGAGCTTGTTCCTCATGGAGCGTCCCCGAGGGCCAGAAGAATGCCGAAGGTCTCTTTCAAAGCTGCCGGACGCTCTGCCGTTCTAGGCCTGAGATACGGACCTTGTGAGGGCACTGTAACCGCGCGAGATTCAGGAGACATCGCCAGTGCGAGTGGCAATCCGGAAGGAAGAACCTTCAAGGCGGAGTGTCCTTTCCTGTGCAAAACGGCGCCCAAGTGGCTGAGGCAGGGAGCATTTTCCTTCACAGAACCGGCATCCTCGTATGCCTGTGGGTTACTCTAAAGAAACGACACTGTGAGCAACCTCTTCGAAAAGGCCTTCGCAAGCGACTTGGAGACAACAGCAGCGCAGTGGAGGCACAGACCATTATCCTAGAGAGCAGCACAGTGTCTCTAGCAGCGATCGCTTCCCGGAGGATACTTAAGCCACACCGAGATTCCAGCAGGGAGTTTTGCCTTGTAGCAGTACAACTCACTCAGGAAAGAGGGATGAGGTGTAGGGGTAATCTAGGTGCGCTCACGCTCTGTGTCCCCGAGAAGGTTTCACGGAGCAGAATGCATCACCGACCGCTACCACGTGTGTGCACCAAAGAAGCCCTGTGCCGTGGGTGTTCTCAGGCCGACAGCGAAGACCTAGGTGTGTGCTGCACCCGCGCTCGGTGGTTCACACGTTGCGTGACCCTGTGCCTTTGGAAGATGTTCAGAGCGGGTGGCACCTGCGTGCTGCGAGCGCAAGAGGTGTAGAGTGTAGAGGCCTTTCACACTGGAGGAAGGGCTTGCATCTCATGGAGAAAATGTGTACGTCGCCCGGGAGACGGAGGCGCGCTCTTGACACCATTTCCTCTGCCCGTTTAAAACACAAGTGTTTGTACTCGATCTGGGCTGCCTGGTGAAACGCTTGGCAGTCCGCATCACCCTGAGCACCTTTCCTGAAGTTTGATTCGTAGCTGGGTAAACTCGGGCTTCAGAGGCTTAGATGAGACCAAACGTGTTCAGCTTGTGGCGAAAGCCTTTGACCAGAGGCATATACGCTTGTGCTTGGGGCGAGGGCTAGGCAAGAACGTCTACACACTGGGTTTTTATCTTTACCCTAAGCTGTCCCTTTTGGCTGCAGCAGGCGGAGAGAACCCGCGGAGAGAGAACAGCTGCGAAGTGGATGCACAGAACAGTCACCTCGATACCAGCCCCGGGGTCCCAAGCAACGATCCTTCCCCGGAGGGTACTTAACCCACCCAGGGATTCAAGCAGGGAGTTCGCCTTGTCCAACTCGCACAGGAGACTGGCATGAGATGTAGGGCTCATCTACTTGCGTTCACACTACGTGGCCCGGAGAAGTTCTCACGGAGCCGAATCCAGCACCCTTCCTCCACCACGTGTGTACACAAAGGAGCGCTGGGCAGTGGGTGTTCTCAAGGCCAAGAGAGAAGCCCTTGTTCTGTGCTGCACCTGCTGGGTGGTTCAAAGGTTTTCTGACCTTCCTGCTCTGGAAGCTTTTTAGAGCTGAGGCTACGCTTGGGCTGCGAAAGCACAGAGGCGTAGAGGCCTTTCACACTGAAGGCGTGGGCCTGTTTCCCATGGAGAAAGTGTACGTCGCCCAACCCTCACCCCCACCCCACACCACCCCAACCCACCCCCAGCTGGAGGCGTGTGGGTTGACACCATTTTGTCCTGCCCCTGGAAAATGCAAAGAGGCGTACACGATTTGGGCTGTCTGGTGAAAGAATTTGGAATCGGCGGCACCCTGAGTACCTTTCCCGAAGTTTGCTTCCTAGCTGGTTAAACTCGGCATTCAGAGGCGAGATGAGAACAAACTTGCTCCGCGTGCGGCGAAGTGCCTTGACGCCCTGCCCTAAATGTTTGAGCTTCTGGCCAGCGTCACGCAAGTACTTTGACACTTAGGATTCTGACTTTTACTCCAAGCTGTCCCTGTTGGCTGAAGCAGTCGGCATGTCTGTATCGCAGCCTGGGAGGCCGGGCGTTGGGGGAGTCTGCCAAGTGACTGGCCTCCATTTATAGCTAACTGAGAAACTGCGTCGAAGCTTTCGGGAGCCTCTTACAGGGAATGGTTGCAGTTCGGAATTGGAGACTGTGCTGGCAAACGTCAGCAGCTCCTCTCCCTCGGAGGGCTCTTGGTGTGCCGACTCCTAACAGCAGCGCAGTGGAGGCACAGACCATTATCCTAGAGAGCAGCACAGTGTCTCTAGCAGCGATCGCTTCCCAGAGGATACTTAAGCCACACCGAGATTCCAGCAGGGAGTTTTGTCTTGTAGCAGTACAACTCACTCAGGAAAGAGGGATGAGGTGTAGGGCTAATCTAGGTGCGCTCACGCTCTGTGTCCCCGAGAAGGTTTCACGGAGCAGAATGCATCACCGACCGCTACCACGTGTGTGCACCAAAGAAGCCCTGTGCCGTGGGTGTTCTCAGGCCGACAGCGAAGACCTAGGTGTGTGCTGCACCCGCGCTCGGTGGTTCACACGTTGCGTGACCCTGTGCCTTTGGAAGATGTTCAGAGCGGGTGGTACCTGCGTGCTGCGAGCGCAAGAGGTGTAGAGTGTAGAGGCCTTTCACACTGGAGGAAGGGCTTGCATCTCATGGAGAAAATGTGTACGTCGCCCGGGAGACGGAGGCGCGCTCTTGACACCATTTCCTCTGCCCGTTTAAAACACAAGTGTTTGTACTCGATCTGGGCTGCCTGGTGAAACGCTTGGCAGTCCGCATCACCCTGAGCACCTCTCCTGAAGTTTGATTCGTAGCTGGGTAAACTCGCGCTTCAGAGGCTTAGATGAGACCAAACGTGTTCAGCTTGTGGCGAAAGCCTTTGACCAGAGACATATACGCTTGTGCTTGGGGCGAGGGCTAGGCAAGAACGTCTACACACTGGGTTTTTATCTTTACCCTAAGCTGTCCCTTTTGGCTGCAGCAGGCGGAGAGAACCCGCGGAGAGAGAACAGCTGCGAAGTGGATGCACAGAACAGTCACCTCGATACCAGCCCCGGGGTCCCAAGCAACGATCCTTCCCCGGAGGGTACTTAACCCACCCAGGGATTCAAGCAGGGAGTTCGCCTTGTCCAACTCGCACAGGAGACTGGCATGAGATGTAGGGCTCATCTACTTGCGTTCACACTACGTGGCCCGGAGAAGTTCTCACGGAGCCGAATCCAGCACCCTTCCTCCACCACGTGTGTACACAAAGGAGCGCTGGGCAGTGGGTGTTCTCAAGGCCAAGAGAGAAGCCCTTGTTCTGTGCTGCACCTGCTGGGTGGTTCAAAGGTTTTCTGACCTTCCTGCTCTGGAAGCTTTTCAGAGCTGAGGCTACGCCTGGGCTGCGAAAGCAGAGAGGCGTAGAGGCCTTTCACACTGAAGGCGTGGGCCTGTTTCCCATGGAGAAAGTGTACGTCGCCCAACCCCCACCCCCACCCCACCCCACCCCAACCCACCCCCAGCTGGAGGCGTGCGGGTTGACACCATTTTGTCCTGCCCATGGAAAATACAAAGAGGCGTACACGATTTGGGCTGTCTGGTGAAAGAATTTGGAATCGGCGGCACCCTGAGTACCTTTCCCGAAGTTTGCTTCCTAGCTGGTTAAACTCGGCATTCAGAGGCGAGATGAGAACAAACTTGCTCCGCGTGCAGCGAAGTGCCTTGATGCCCTGCCCTAAATGTTTGAGCTTCTGGCCAGCGTCACGCAAGTACTTTGACACTTAGGATTCTGACTTTTACTCCAAGCTGTCCCTGTTGGCTGAAGCAGTCGGCGTGTCTGTATCGCAGCCTGGGAGGCCGGGCGTTGGGGGAGTCTGCCAAGTGACTGGCCTCCATTTATAGCTAACTGAGAAACTGCGTCGAAGCTTTCGGGAGCCTCTTACAGGGAACGGTTGCAGTTCGGAATTGGAGACTGTGCTGGCAAACGTCAGCAGCTCCTCTCCCTCGGAGGGCTCTTGGTGTGCCGACTCCTAACAGCCAGCACGGTCCCCAGCTCGTGAACGGTCCCATTGCGAGCCGGTCTCGTCCGTGAAAGAGCCACGTGAGGCTGATCTCCAACAGTCGGGCTCCACACCTGGAGCCTTTGGGACAGGGCAGTCCTGAGCCGATGTGCCCACCAGGGGACGCGACCAAAGTTTACGTACCACAGGAAAGCGCATCAAGGCCTCGTGTTCTCTCCATGAAATGAACGTGAGCTTGAAGGGTGATGCGTCAGCGTGCACTGTGAACAGCTCGCTGGCACGCCTGTCTTCGCCCCCTCTCACGGTCTCACGCACCCGGGCTCAGTTCCGTGTAGGAATGCTGAGTGGGAGCGCCAGCCTCGCTTCTGGACTCTAAAGCCTTCCACCCCCTAATGGCAGGTTGTGTGTGTCTCTCACGTGGGGGGAGGAATGAGGTCGCCCACAGAGGTTCTGCCATGAAAGATCTAAAGACGCACGCTGCTGAGGAGCTTGTTCCTCATGGAGCGTCCCCGAGGGCCAGAAGAATGCCGAAGGTCTCTTTCAAAGCTGCCGGACGCTCTGCCGTTCTAGGCCTGAGATACGGACCTTGTGAGGGCACTGTAACCGCGCGAGATTCAGGAGACATCGCCAGTGCGAGTGGCAATCCGGAAGGAAGAACCTTCAAGGCGGAGTGTCCTTTCCTGTGCAAAACGGCGCCCAAGTGGCTGAGGCAGGGAGCATTTTCCTTCACAGAACCGGCATCCTCGTATGCCTGTGGGTTACTCTAAAGAAACGACACTGTGAGCAACCTCTTCGAAAAGGCCTTCGCAAGCGACTTGGAGACAACAGCAGCGCAGTGGAGGCACAGACCATTATCCTAGAGAGCAGCACAGTGTCTCTAGCAGCGATCGCTTCCCGGAGGATACTTAAGCCACACCGAGATTCCAGCAGGGAGTTTTGCCTTGTAGCAGTACAACTCACTCAGGAAAGAGGGATGAGGTGTAGGGGTAATCTAGGTGCGCTCACGCTCTGTGTCCCCGAGAAGGTTTCACGGAGCAGAATGCATCACCGACCGCTACCACGTGTGTGCACCAAAGAAGCCCTGTGCCGTGGGTGTTCTCAGGCCGACAGCGAAGACCTAGGTGTGTGCTGCACCCGCGCTCGGTGGTTCACACGTTGCGTGACCCTGTGCCTTTGGAAGATGTTCAGAGCGGGTGGCACCTGCGTGCTGCGAGCGCAAGAGGTGTAGAGTGTAGAGGCCTTTCACACTGGAGGAAGGGCTTGCATCTCATGGAGAAAATGTGTACGTCGCCCGGGAGACGGAGGCGCGCTCTTGACACCATTTCCTCTGCCCGTTTAAAACACAAGTGTTTGTACTCGATCTGGGCTGCCTGGTGAAACGCTTGGCAGTCCGCATCACCCTGAGCACCTTTCCTGAAGTTTGATTCGTAGCTGGGTAAACTCGGGCTTCAGAGGCTTAGATGAGACCAAACGTGTTCAGCTTGTGGCGAAAGCCTTTGACCAGAGGCATATACGCTTGTGCTTGGGGCGAGGGCTAGGCAAGAACGTCTACACACTGGGTTTTTATCTTTACCCTAAGCTGTCCCTTTTGGCTGCAGCAGGCGGAGAGAACCCGCGGAGAGAGAACAGCTGCGAAGTGGATGCACAGAACAGTCACCTCGATACCAGCCCCGGGGTCCCAAGCAACGATCCTTCCCCGGAGGGTACTTAACCCACCCAGGGATTCAAGCAGGGAGTTCGCCTTGTCCAACTCGCACAGGAGACTGGCATGAGATGTAGGGCTCATCTACTTGCGTTCACACTACGTGGCCCGGAGAAGTTCTCACGGAGCCGAATCCAGCACCCTTCCTCCACCACGTGTGTACACAAAGGAGCGCTGGGCAGTGGGTGTTCTCAAGGCCAAGAGAGAAGCCCTTGTTCTGTGCTGCACCTGCTGGGTGGTTCAAAGGTTTTCTGACCTTCCTGCTCTGGAAGCTTTTTAGAGCTGAGGCTACGCTTGGGCTGCGAAAGCACAGAGGCGTAGAGGCCTTTCACACTGAAGGCGTGGGCCTGTTTCCCATGGAGAAAGTGTACGTCGCCCAACCCTCACCCCCACCCCACACCACCCCAACCCACCCCCAGCTGGAGGCGTGTGGGTTGACACCATTTTGTCCTGCCCCTGGAAAATGCAAAGAGGCGTACACGATTTGGGCTGTCTGGTGAAAGAATTTGGAATCGGCGGCACCCTGAGTACCTTTCCCGAAGTTTGCTTCCTAGCTGGTTAAACTCGGCATTCAGAGGCGAGATGAGAACAAACTTGCTCCGCGTGCGGCGAAGTGCCTTGACGCCCTGCCCTAAATGTTTGAGCTTCTGGCCAGCGTCACGCAAGTACTTTGACACTTAGGATTCTGACTTTTACTCCAAGCTGTCCCTGTTGGCTGAAGCAGTCGGCATGTCTGTATCGCAGCCTGGGAGGCCGGGCGTTGGGGGAGTCTGCCAAGTGACTGGCCTCCATTTATAGCTAACTGAGAAACTGCGTCGAAGCTTTCGGGAGCCTCTTACAGGGAATGGTTGCAGTTCGGAATTGGAGACTGTGCTGGCAAACGTCAGCAGCTCCTCTCCCTCGGAGGGCTCTTGGTGTGCCGACTCCTAACAGCAGCGCAGTGGAGGCACAGACCATTATCCTAGAGAGCAGCACAGTGTCTCTAGCAGCGATCGCTTCCCAGAGGATACTTAAGCCACACCGAGATTCCAGCAGGGAGTTTTGTCTTGTAGCAGTACAACTCACTCAGGAAAGAGGGATGAGGTGTAGGGCTAATCTACGTGCGCTCACGCTCTGTGTCCCCGAGAAGGTTTCACGGAGCAGAATGCATCACCGACCGCTACCACGTGTGTGCACCAAAGAAGCCCTGTGCCGTGGGTGTTCTCAGGCCGACAGCGAAGACCTAGGTGTGTGCTGCACCCGCGCTCGGTGGTTCACACGTTGCGTGACCCTGTGCCTTTGGAAGATGTTCAGAGCGGGTGGTACCTGCGTGCTGCGAGCGCAAGAGGTGTAGAGTGTAGAGGCCTTTCACACTGGAGGAAGGGCTTGCATCTCATGGAGAAAATGTGTACGTCGCCCGGGAGACGGAGGCGCGCTCTTGACACCATTTCCTCTGCCCGTTTAAAACACAAGTGTTTGTACTCGATCTGGGCTGCCTGGTGAAACGCTTGGCAGTCCGCATCACCCTGAGCACCTCTCCTGAAGTTTGATTCGTAGCTGGGTAAACTCGCGCTTCAGAGGCTTAGATGAGACCAAACGTGTTCAGCTTGTGGCGAAAGCCTTTGACCAGAGACATATACGCTTGTGCTTGGGGCGAGGGCTAGGCAAGAACGTCTACACACTGGGTTTTTATCTTTACCCTAAGCTGTCCCTTTTGGCTGCAGCAGGCGGAGAGAACCCGCGGAGAGAGAACAGCTGCGAAGTGGATGCACAGAACAGTCACCTCGATACCAGCCCCGGGGTCCCAAGCAACGATCCTTCCCCGGAGGGTACTTAACCCACCCAGGGATTCAAGCAGGGAGTTCGCCTTGTCCAACTCGCACAGGAGACTGGCATGAGATGTAGGGCTCATCTACTTGCGTTCACACTACGTGGCCCGGAGAAGTTCTCACGGAGCCGAATCCAGCACCCTTCCTCCACCACGTGTGTACACAAAGGAGCGCTGGGCAGTGGGTGTTCTCAAGGCCAAGAGAGAAGCCCTTGTTCTGTGCTGCACCTGCTGGGTGGTTCAAAGGTTTTCTGACCTTCCTGCTCTGGAAGCTTTTCAGAGCTGAGGCTACGCCTGGGCTGCGAAAGCAGAGAGGCGTAGAGGCCTTTCACACTGAAGGCGTGGGCCTGTTTCCCATGGAGAAAGTGTACGTCGCCCAACCCCCACCCCCACCCCACCCCACCCCAACCCACCCCCAGCTGGAGGCGTGCGGGTTGACACCATTTTGTCCTGCCCATGGAAAATACAAAGAGGCGTACACGATTTGGGCTGTCTGGTGAAAGAATTTGGAATCGGCGGCACCCTGAGTACCTTTCCCGAAGTTTGCTTCCTAGCTGGTTAAACTCGGCATTCAGAGGCGAGATGAGAACAAACTTGCTCCGCGTGCAGCGAAGTGCCTTGATGCCCTGCCCTAAATATTTGAGCTTCTGGCCAGCGTCACGCAAGTACTTTGACACTTAGGATTCTGACTTTTACTCCAAGCTGTCCCTGTTGGCTGAAGCAGTCGGCGTGTCTGTATCGCAGCCTGGGAGGCCGGGCGTTGGGGGAGTCTGCCAAGTGACTGGCCTCCATTTATAGCTAACTGAGAAACTGCGTCGAAGCTTTCGGGAGCCTCTTACAGGGAACGGTTGCAGTTCGGAATTGGAGACTGTGCTGGCAAACGTCAGCAGCTCCTCTCCCTCGGAGGGCTCTTGGTGTGCCGACTCCTAACAGCCAGCACGGTCCCCAGCTCGTGAACGGTCCCATTGCGAGCCGGTCTCGTCCGTGAAAGAGCCACGTGAGGCTGATCTCCAACAGTCGGGCTCCACACCTGGAGCCTTTGGGACAGGGCAGTCCTGAGCCGATGTGCCCACCAGGGGACGCGACCAAAGTTTACGTACCACAGGAAAGCGCATCAAGGCCTCGTGTTCTCTCCATGAAATGAACGTGAGCTTGAAGGGTGATGCGTCAGCGTGCACTGTGAACAGCTCGCTGGCACGCCTGTCTTCGCCCCCTCTCACGGTCTCACGCACCCGGGCTCAGTTCCGTGTAGGAATGCTGAGTGGGAGCGCCAGCCTCGCTTCTGGACTCTAACGCCTTCCACCCCCTAATGGCAGGTTGTGTGTGTCTCTCACGTGGGGGGAGGAATGAGGTCGCCCACAGAGGTTCTGCCATGAAAGATCTAAAGACGCACGCTGCTGAGGAGCTTGTTCCTCATGGAGCGTCCCCGAGGGCCAGAAGAATGCCGAAGGTCTCTTTCAAAGCTGCCGGACGCTCTGCCGTTCTAGGCCTGAGATACGGACCTTGTGAGGGCACTGTAACCGCGCGAGATTCAGGAGACATCGCCAGTGCGAGTGGCAATCCGGAAGGAAGAACCTTCAAGGCGGAGTGTCCTTTCCTGTGCAAAACGGCGCCCAAGTGGCTGAGGCAGGGAGCATTTTCCTTCACAGAACCGGCATCCTCGTATGCCTGTGGGTTACTCTAAAGAAACGACACTGTGAGCAACCTCTTCGAAAAGGCCTTCGCAAGCGACTTGGAGACAACAGCAGCGCAGTGGAGGCACAGACCATTATCCTAGAGAGCAGCACAGTGTCTCTAGCAGCGATCGCTTCCCGGAGGATACTTAAGCCACACCGAGATTCCAGCAGGGAGTTTTGCCTTGTAGCAGTACAACTCACTCAGGAAAGAGGGATGAGGTGTAGGGGTAATCTAGGTGCGCTCACGCTCTGTGTCCCCGAGAAGGTTTCACGGAGCAGAATGCATCACCGACCGCTACCACGTGTGTGCACCAAAGAAGCCCTGTGCCGTGGGTGTTCTCAGGCCGACAGCGAAGACCTAGGTGTGTGCTGCACCCGCGCTCGGTGGTTCACACGTTGCGTGACCCTGTGCCTTTGGAAGATGTTCAGAGCGGGTGGCACCTGCGTGCTGCGAGCGCAAGAGGTGTAGAGTGTAGAGGCCTTTCACACTGGAGGAAGGGCTTGCATCTCATGGAGAAAATGTGTACGTCGCCCGGGAGACGGAGGCGCGCTCTTGACACCATTTCCTCTGCCCGTTTAAAACACAAGTGTTTGTACTCGATCTGGGCTGCCTGGTGAAACGCTTGGCAGTCCGCATCACCCTGAGCACCTTTCCTGAAGTTTGATTCGTAGCTGGGTAAACTCGGGCTTCAGAGGCTTAGATGAGACCAAACGTGTTCAGCTTGTGGCGAAAGCCTTTGACCAGAGGCATATACGCTTGTGCTTGGGGCGAGGGCTAGGCAAGAACGTCTACACACTGGGTTTTTATCTTTACCCTAAGCTGTCCCTTTTGGCTGCAGCAGGCGGAGAGAACCCGCGGAGAGAGAACAGCTGCGAAGTGGATGCACAGAACAGTCACCTCGATACCAGCCCCGGGGTCCCAAGCAACGATCCTTCCCCGGAGGGTACTTAACCCACCCAGGGATTCAAGCAGGGAGTTCGCCTTGTCCAACTCGCACAGGAGACTGGCATGAGATGTAGGGCTCATCTACTTGCGTTCACACTACGTGGCCCGGAGAAGTTCTCACGGAGCCGAATCCAGCACCCTTCCTCCACCACGTGTGTACACAAAGGAGCGCTGGGCAGTGGGTGTTCTCAAGGCCAAGAGAGAAGCCCTTGTTCTGTGCTGCACCTGCTGGGTGGTTCAAAGGTTTTCTGACCTTCCTGCTCTGGAAGCTTTTTAGAGCTGAGGCTACGCTTGGGCTGCGAAAGCACAGAGGCGTAGAGGCCTTTCACACTGAAGGCGTGGGCCTGTTTCCCATGGAGAAAGTGTACGTCGCCCAACCCTCACCCCCACCCCACACCACCCCAACCCACCCCCAGCTGGAGGCGTGTGGGTTGACACCATTTTGTCCTGCCCATGGAAAATGCAAAGAGGCGTACACGATTTGGGCTGTCTGGTGAAAGAATTTGGAATCGGCGGCACCCTGAGTACCTTTCCCGAAGTTTGCTTCCTAGCTGGTTAAACTCGGCATTCAGAGGCGAGATGAGAACAAACTTGCTCCGTGTGCGGCGAAGTGCCTTGACGCCCTGCCCTAAATGTTTGAGCTTCTGGCCAGCGTCACGCAAGTACTTTGACACTTAGGATTCTGACTTTTACTCCAAGCTGTCCCTGTTGGCTGAAGCAGTCGGCATGTCTGTATCGCAGCCTGGGAGGCCGGGCGTTGGGGGAGTCTGCCAAGTGACTGGCCTCCATTTATAGCTAACTGAGAAACTGCGTCGAAGCTTTCGGGAGCCTCTTACAGGGAATGGTTGCAGTTCGGAATTGGAGACTGTGCTGGCAAACGTCAGCAGCTCCTCTCCCTCGGAGGGCTCTTGGTGTGCCGACTCCTAACAGCAGCGCAGTGGAGGCACAGACCATTATCCTAGAGAGCAGCACAGTGTCTCTAGCAGCGATCGCTTCCCAGAGGATACTTAAGCCACACCGAGATTCCAGCAGGGAGTTTTGTCTTGTAGCAGTACAACTCACTCAGGAAAGAGGGATGAGGTGTAGGGCTAATCTACGTGCGCTCACGCTCTGTGTCCCCGAGAAGGTTTCACGGAGCAGAATGCATCACCGACCGCTACCACGTGTGTGCACCAAAGAAGCCCTGTGCCGTGGGTGTTCTCAGGCCGACAGCGAAGACCTAGGTGTGTGCTGCACCCGCGCTCGGTGGTTCACACGTTGCGTGACCCTGTGCCTTTGGAAGATGTTCAGAGCGGGTGGTACCTGCGTGCTGCGAGCGCAAGAGGTGTAGAGTGTAGAGGCCTTTCACACTGGAGGAAGGGCTTGCATCTCATGGAGAAAATGTGTACGTCGCCCGGGAGACGGAGGCGCGCTCTTGACACCATTTCCTCTGCCCGTTTAAAACACAAGTGTTTGTACTCGATCTGGGCTGCCTGGTGAAACGCTTGGCAGTCCGCATCACCCTGAGCACCTCTCCTGAAGTTTGATTCGTAGCTGGGTAAACTCGCGCTTCAGAGGCTTAGATGAGACCAAACGTGTTCAGCTTGTGGCGAAAGCCTTTGACCAGAGACATATACGCTTGTGCTTGGGGCGAGGGCTAGGCAAGAACGTTTACACACTGGGTTTTTATCTTTACCCTAAGCTGTCCCTTTTGGCTGCAGCAGGCGGAGAGAACCCGCGGAGAGAGAACAGCTGCGAAGTGGATGCACAGAACAGTCACCTCGATACCAGCCCCGGGGTCCCAAGCAACGATCCTTCCCCGGAGGGTACTTAACCCACCCAGGGATTCAAGCAGGGAGTTCGCCTTGTCCAACTCGCACAGGAGACTGGCATGAGATGTAGGGCTCATCTACTTGCGTTCACACTACGTGGCCCGTAGAAGTTCTCACGGAGCCAAATCCAGCACCCTTCCTCCACCACGTGTGTACACAAAGGAGCGCTGGGCAGTGGGTGTTCTCAAGGCCAAGAGAGAAGCCCTTGTTCTGTGCTGCACCTGCTGGGTGGTTCAAAGGTTTTCTGACCTTCCTGCTCTGGAAGCTTTTCAGAGCTGAGGCTACGCCTGGGCTGCGAAAGCAGAGAGGCGTAGAGGCCTTTCACACTGAAGGCGTGGGCCTGTTTCCCATGGAGAAAGTGTACATCGCCCAACCCCCACCCCCACCCCACCCCACCCCAACCCACCCCCAGCTGGAGGCGTGCGGGTTGACACCATTTTGTCCTGCCCATGGAAAATACAAAGAGGCGTACACGATTTGGGCTGTCTGGTGAAAGAATTTGGAATCGGCGGCACCCTGAGTACCTTTCCCGAAGTTTGCTTCCTAGCTGGTTAAACTCGGCATTCAGAGGCGAGATGAGAACAAACTTGCTCCGCGTGCGGCGAAGTGCCTTGATGCCCTGCCCTAAATGTTTGAGCTTCTGGCCAGCGTCACGCAAGTACTTTGACACTTAGGATTCTGACTTTTACTCCAAGCTGTCCCTGTTGGCTGAAGCAGTCGGCGTGTCTGTATCGCAGCCTGGGAGGCCGGGCGTTGGGGGAGTCTGCCAAGTGACTGGCCTCCATTTATAGCTAACTGAGAAACTGCGTCGAAGCTTTCGGGAGCCTCTTACAGGGAACGGTTGCAGTTCGGAATTGGAGACTGTGCTGGCAAACGTCAGCAGCTCCTCTCCCTCGGAGGGCTCTTGGTGTGCCGACTCCTAACAGCCAGCACGGTCCCCAGCTCGTGAACGGTCCCATTGCGAGCCGGTCTCGTCCGTGAAAGAGCCACGTGAGGCTGATCTCCAACAGTCGGGCTCCACACCTGGAGCCTTTGGGACAGGGCAGTCCTGAGCCGATGTGCCCACCAGGGGACGCGACCAAAGTTTACGTACCACAGGAAAGCGCATCAAGGCCTCGTGTTCTCTCCATGAAATGAACGTGAGCTTGAAGGGTGATGCGTCAGCGTGCACTGTGAACAGCTCGCTGGCACGCCTGTCTTCGCCACCTCTCAAGGTCTCACGCACCCGGGCTCAGTTCCGTGTAGGAATGCTGAGTGGGAGCGCCAGCCTCGCTTCTGGACTCTAAAGCCTTCCACCCCCTAATGGCAGGTTGTGTGTGTCTCTCACGTGGGGGGAGGAATGAGGTCGCCCACAGAGGTTCTGCCATGAAAGATCTAAAGACGCACGCTGCTGAGGAGCTTGTTCCTCATGGAGCGTCCCCGAGGGCCAGAAGAATGCCGAAGGTCTCTTTCAAAGCTGCCGGACGCTCTGCCGTTCTAGGCCTGAGATACGGACCTTGTGAGGGCACTGTAACCGCGCGAGATTCAGGAGACATCGCCAGTGCGAGTGGCAATCCGGAAGGAAGAACCTTCAAGGCGGAGTGTCCTTTCCTGTGCAAAACGGCGCCCAAGTGGCTGAGGCAGGGAGCATTTTCCTTCACAGAACCGGCATCCTCGTATGCCTGTGGGTTACTCTAAAGAAACGACACTGTGAGCAACCTCTTCGAAAAGGCCTTCGCAAGCGACTTGGAGACAACAGCAGCGCAGTGGAGGCACAGACCATTATCCTAGAGAGCAGCACAGTGTCTCTAGCAGCGATCGCTTCCCGGAGGATACTTAAGCCACACCGAGATTCCAGCAGGGAGTTTTGCCTTGTAGCAGTACAACTCACTCAGGAAAGAGGGATGAGGTGTAGGGGTAATCTAGGTGCGCTCACGCTCTGTGTCCCCGAGAAGGTTTCACGGAGCAGAATGCATCACCGACCGCTACCACGTGTGTGCACCAAAGAAGCCCTGTGCCGTGGGTGTTCTCAGGCCGACAGCGAAGACCTAGGTGTGTGCTGCACCCGCGCTCGGTGGTTCACACGTTGCGTGACCCTGTGCCTTTGGAAGATGTTCAGAGCGGGTGGCACCTGCGTGCTGCGAGCGCAAGAGGTGTAGAGTGTAGAGGCCTTTCACACTGGAGGAAGGGCTTGCATCTCATGGAGAAAATGTGTACGTCGCCCGGGAGACGGAGGCGCGCTCTTGACACCATTTCCTCTGCCCGTTTAAAACACAAGTGTTTGTACTCGATCTGGGCTGCCTGGTGAAACGCTTGGCAGTCCGCATCACCCTGAGCACCTTTCCTGAAGTTTGATTCGTAGCTGGGTAAACTCGGGCTTCAGAGGCTTAGATGAGACCAAACGTGTTCAGCTTGTGGCGAAAGCCTTTGACCAGAGGCATATACGCTTGTGCTTGGGGCGAGGGCTAGGCAAGAACGTCTACACACTGGGTTTTTATCTTTACCCTAAGCTGTCCCTTTTGGCTGCAGCAGGCGGAGAGAACCCGCGGAGAGAGAACAGCTGCGAAGTGGATGCACAGAACAGTCACCTCGATACCAGCCCCGGGGTCCCAAGCAACGATCCTTCCCCGGAGGGTACTTAACCCACCCAGGGATTCAAGCAGGGAGTTCGCCTTGTCCAACTCGCACAGGAGACTGGCATGAGATGTAGGGCTCATCTACTTGCGTTCACACTACGTGGCCCGGAGAAGTTCTCACGGAGCCGAATCCAGCACCCTTCCTCCACCACGTGTGTACACAAAGGAGCGCTGGGCAGTGGGTGTTCTCAAGGCCAAGAGAGAAGCCCTTGTTCTGTGCTGCACCTGCTGGGTGGTTCAAAGGTTTTCTGACCTTCCTGCTCTGGAAGCTTTTCAGAGCTGAGGCTACGCCTGGGCTGCGAAAGCAGAGAGGCGTAGAGGCCTTTCACACTGAAGGCGTGGGCCTGTTTCCCATGGAGAAAGTGTACGTCGCCCAACCCCCACCCCCACCCCACCCCACCCCAACCCACCCCCAGCTGGAGGCGTGTGGGTTGACACCATTTTGTCCTGCCCATGGAAAATACAAAGAGGCGTACACGATTTGGGCTGTCTGGTGAAAGAATTTGGAATCGGCGGCACCCTGAGTACCTTTCCCGAAGTTTGCTTCCTAGCTGGTTAAACTCGGCATTCAGAGGCGAGATGAGAACAAACTTGCTCCGCGTGCGGCGAAGTGCCTTGATGCCCTGCCCTAAATGTTTGAGCTTCTGGCCAGCGTCACGCAAGTACTTTGACACTTAGGATTCTGACTTTTACTCCAAGCTGTCCCTGTTGGCTGAAGCAGTCGGCGTGTCTGTATCGCAGCCTGGGAGGCCGGGCGTTGGGGGAGTCTGCCAAGTGACTGGCCTCCATTTATAGCTAACTGAGAAACTGCGTCGAAGCTTTCGGGAGCCTCTTACAGGGAACGGTTGCAGTTCGGAATTGGAGACTGTGCTGGCAAACGTCAGCAGCTCCTCTCCCTCGGAGGGCTCTTGGTGTGCCGACTCCTAACAGCCAGCACGGTCCCCAGCTCGTGAACGGTCCCATTGCGAGCCGGTCTCGTCCGTGAAAGAGCCACGTGAGGCTGATCTCCAACAGTCGGGCTCCACACCTGGAGCCTTTGGGACAGGGCAGTCCTGAGCCGATGTGCCCACCAGGGGACGCGACCAAAGTTTACGTACCACAGGAAAGCGCATCAAGGCCTCGTGTTCTCTCCATGAAATGAACGTGAGCTTGAAGGGTGATGCGTCAGCGTGCACTGTGAACAGCTCGCTGGCACGCCTGTCTTCGCCCCCTCTCACGGTCTCACGCACCCGGGCTCAGTTCCGTGTAGGAATGCTGAGTGGGAGCGCCAGCCTCGCTTCTGGACTCTAAAGCCTTCCACCCCCTAATGGCAGGTTGTGTGTGTCTCTCACGTGGGGGGAGGAATGAGGTCGCCCACAGAGGTTCTGCCATGAAAGATCTAAAGATGCACGCTGCTGAGGAGCTTGTTCCTCATGGAGCGTCCCCGAGGGCCAGAAGAATGCCGAAGGTCTCTTTCAAAGCTGCCGGACGCTCTGCCGTTCTAGGCCTGAGATACGGACCTTGTGAGGGCACTGTAACCGCGCGAGATTCAGGAGACATCGCCAGTGCGAGTGGCAATCCGGAAGGAAGAACCTTCAAGGCGGAGTGTCCTTTCCTGTGCAAAACGGCGCCCAAGTGGCTGAGGCAGGGAGCATTTTCCTTCACAGAACCGGCATCCTCGTATGCCTGTGGGTTACTCTAAAGAAACGACACTGTGAGCAACCTCTTCGAAAAGGCCTTCGCAAGCGACTTGGAGACAACAGCAGCGCAGTGGAGGCACAGACCATTATCCTAGAGAGCAGCACAGTGTCTCTAGCAGCGATCGCTTCCCGGAGGATACTTAAGCCACACCGAGATTCCAGCAGGGAGTTTTGCCTTGTAGCAGTACAACTCACTCAGGAAAGAGGGATGAGGTGTAGGGGTAATCTAGGTGCGCTCACGCTCTGTGTCCCCGAGAAGGTTTCACGGAGCAGAATGCATCACCGACCGCTACCACGTGTGTGCACCAAAGAAGCCCTGTGCCGTGGGTGTTCTCAGGCCGACAGCGAAGACCTAGGTGTGTGCTGCACCCGCGCTCGGTGGTTCACACGTTGCGTGACCCTGTGCCTTTGGAAGATGTTCAGAGCGGGTGGCACCTGCGTGCTGCGAGCGCAAGAGGTGTAGAGTGTAGAGGCCTTTCACACTGGAGGAAGGGCTTGCATCTCATGGAGAAAATGTGTACGTCGCCCGGGAGACGGAGGCGCGCTCTTGACACCATTTCCTCTGCCCGTTTAAAACACAAGTGTTTGTACTCGATCTGGGCTGCCTGGTGAAACGCTTGGCAGTCCGCATCACCCTGAGCACCTTTCCTGAAGTTTGATTCGTAGCTGGGTAAACTCGGGCTTCAGAGGCTTAGATGAGACCAAACGTGTTCAGCTTGTGGCGAAAGCCTTTGACCAGAGGCATATACGCTTGTGCTTGGGGCGAGGGCTAGGCAAGAACGTCTACACACTGGGTTTTTATCTTTACCCTAAGCTGTCCCTTTTGGCTGCAGCAGGCGGAGAGAACCCGCGGAGAGAGAACAGCTGCGAAGTGGATGCACAGAACAGTCACCTCGATACCAGCCCCGGGGTCCCAAGCAACGATCCTTCCCCGGAGGGTACTTAACCCACCCAGGGATTCAAGCAGGGAGTTCGCCTTGTCCAACTCGCACAGGAGACTGGCATGAGATGTAGGGCTCATCTACTTGCGTTCACACTACGTGGCCCGGAGAAGTTCTCACGGAGCCGAATCCAGCACCCTTCCTCCACCACGTGTGTACACAAAGGAGCGCTGGGCAGTGGGTGTTCTCAAGGCCAAGAGAGAAGCCCTTGTTCTGTGCTGCACCTGCTGGGTGGTTCAAAGGTTTTCTGACCTTCCTGCTCTGGAAGCTTTTCAGAGCTGAGGCTACGCCTGGGCTGCGAAAGCAGAGAGGCGTAGAGGCCTTTCACACTGAAGGCGTGGGCCTGTTTCCCATGGAGAAAGTGTACGTCGCCCAACCCCCACCCCCACCCCACCCCACCCCAACCCACCCCCAGCTGGAGGCGTGTGGGTTGACACCATTTTGTCCTGCCCATGGAAAATACAAAGAGGCGTACACGATTTGGGCTGTCTGGTGAAAGAATTTGGAATCGGCGGCACCCTGAGTACCTTTCCCGAAGTTTGCTTCCTAGCTGGTTAAACTCGGCATTCAGAGGCGAGATGAGAACAAACTTGCTCCGCGTGCGGCGAAGTGCCTTGACGCCCTGCCCTAAATGTTTGAGCTTCTGGCCAGCGTCACGCAAGTACTTTGACACTTAGGATTCTGACTTTTACTCCAAGCTGTCCCTGTTGGCTGAAGCAGTCGGCGTGTCTGTATCGCAGCCTGGGAGGCCGGGCGTTGGGGGAGTCTGCCAAGTGACTGGCCTCCATTTATAGCTAACTGAGAAACTGCGTCGAAGCTTTCGGGAGCCTCTTACAGGGAACGGTTGCAGTTCGGAATTGGAGACTGTGCTGGCAAACGTCAGCAGCTCCTCTCCCTCGGAGGGCTCTTGGTGTGCCGACTCCTAACAGCCAGCACGGTCCCCAGCTCGTGAACGGTCCCATTGCGAGCCGGTCTCGTCCGTGAAAGAGCCACGTGAGGCTGATCTCCAACAGTCGGGCTCCACACCTGGAGCCTTTGGGACAGGGCAGTCCTGAGCCGATGTGCCCACCAGGGGACGCGACCAAAGTTTACGTACCACAGGAAAGCGCATCAAGGCCTCGTGTTCTCTCCATGAAATGAACGTGAGCTTGAAGGGTGATGCGTCAGCGTGCACTGTGAACAGCTCGCTGGCACGCCTGTCTTCGCCCCCTCTCACGGTCTCACGCACCCGGGCTCAGTTCCGTGTAGGAATGCTGAGTGGGAGCGCCAGCCTCGCTTCTGGACTCTAAAGCCTTCCACCCCCTAATGGCAGGTTGTGTGTGTCTCTCACGTGGGGGGAGGAATGAGGTCGCCCACAGAGGTTCTGCCATGAAAGATCTAAAGATGCACGCTGCTGAGGAGCTTGTTCCTCATGGAGCGTCCCCGAGGGCTAGAAGAATGCCGAAGGTCTCTTTCAAAGCTGCCGGATGCTCTGCCGTTCTAGGCCTGAGATACGGACCTTGTGAGGGCACTGTAACCGCGCGAGATTCAGGAGACATCGCCAGTGCGAGTGGCAATCCGGAAGGAAGAACCTTCAAGGCGGAGTGTCCTTTCCTGTGCAAAACGGCGCCCAAGTGGCTGAGGCAGGGAGCATTTTCCTTCACAGAACCGGCATCCTCGTATGCCTGTGGGTTACTCTAAAGAAACGACACTGTGAGCAACCTCTTCGAAAAGGCCTTCGCAAGCGACTTGGAGACAACAGCAGCGCAGTGGAGGCACAGACCATTATCCTAGAGAGCAGCACAGTGTCTCTAGCAGCGATCGCTTCCCGGAGGATACTTAAGCCACACCGAGATTCCAGCAGGGAGTTTTGCCTTGTAGCAGTACAACTCACTCAGGAAAGAGGGATGAGGTGTAGGGGTAATCTAGGTGCGCTCACGCTCTGTGTCCCCGAGAAGGTTTCACGGAGCAGAATGCATCACCGACCGCTACCACGTGTGTGCACCAAAGAAGCCCTGTGCCGTGGGTGTTCTCAGGCCGACAGCGAAGACCTAGGTGTGTGCTGCACCCGCGCTCGGTGGTTCACACGTTGCGTGACCCTGTGCCTTTGGAAGATGTTCAGAGCGGGTGGCACCTGCGTGCTGCGAGCGCAAGAGGTGTAGAGTGTAGAGGCCTTTCACACTGGAGGAAGGGCTTGCATCTCATGGAGAAAATGTGTACGTCGCCCGGGAGACGGAGGCGCGCTCTTGACACCATTTCCTCTGCCCGTTTAAAACACAAGTGTTTGTACTCGATCTGGGCTGCCTGGTGAAACGCTTGGCAGTCCGCATCACCCTGAGCACCTTTCCTGAAGTTTGATTCGTAGCTGGGTAAACTCGGGCTTCAGAGGCTTAGATGAGACCAAACGTGTTCAGCTTGTGGCGAAAGCCTTTGACCAGAGGCATATACGCTTGTGCTTGGGGCGAGGGCTAGGCAAGAACGTCTACACACTGGGTTTTTATCTTTACCCTAAGCTGTCCCTTTTGGCTGCAGCAGGCGGAGAGAACCCGCGGAGAGAGAACAGCTGCGAAGTGGATGCACAGAACAGTCACCTCGATACCAGTCCCGGGGTCCCAAACAACGATCCTTCCCCGGAGGGTACTTAACCCACCCAGGGATTCAAGCAGGGAGTTCGCCTTGTCCAACTCGCACAGGAGACTGGCATGAGATGTAGGGCTCATCTACTTGCGTTCACACTACGTGGCCCGGAGAAGTTCTCACGGAGCCGAATCCAGCACCCTTCCTCCACCACGTGTGTACACAAAGGAGCGCTGGGCAGTGGGTGTTCTCAAGGCCAAGAGAGAAGCCCTTGTTCTGTGCTGCACCTGCTGGGTGGTTCAAAGGTTTTCTGACCTTCCTGCTCTGGAAGCTTTTTAGAGCTGAGGCTACGCTTGGGCTGCGAAAGCACAGAGGCGTAGAGGCCTTTCACACTGAAGGCGTGGGCCTGTTTCCCATGGAGAAAGTGTACGTCGCCCAACCCTCACCCCCACCCCACACCACCCCAACCCACCCCCAGCTGGAGGCGTGTGGGTTGACACCATTTTGTCCTGCCCATGGAAAATGCAAAGAGGCGTACACGATTTGGGCTGTCTGGTGAAAGAATTTGGAATCGGCGGCACCCTGAGTACCTTTCCCGAAGTTTGCTTCCTAGCTGGTTAAACTCGGCATTCAGAGGCGAGATGAGAACAAACTTGCTCCGCGTGCGGCGAAGTGCCTTGACGCCCTGCCCTAAATGTTTGAGCTTCTGGCCAGCGTCACGCAAGTACTTTGACACTTAGGATTCTGACTTTTACTCCAAGCTGTCCCTGTTGGCTGAAGCAGTCGGCATGTCTGTATCGCAGCCTGGGAGGCCGGGCGTTGGGGGAGTCTGCCAAGTGACTGGCCTCCATTTATAGCTAACTGAGAAACTGCGTCGAAGCTTTCGGGAGCCTCTTACAGGGAATGGTTGCAGTTCGGGATTGGAGACTGTGCTGGCAAACGTCAGCAGCTCCTCTCCCTCGGAGGGCTCTTGGTGTGCCGACTCCTAACAGCAGCGCAGTGGAGGCACAGACCATTATCCTAGAGAGCAGCACAGTGTCTCTAGCAGCGATCGCTTCCCAGAGGATACTTAAGCCACACCGAGATTCCAGCAGGGAGTTTTGTCTTGTAGCAGTACAACTCACTCAGGAAAGAGGGATGAGGTGTAAGGCTAATCTAGGTGCGCTCACGCTCTGTGTCCCCGAGAAGGTTTCACGGAGCAGAATGCATCACCGACCGCTACCACGTGTGTGCACCAAAGAAGCCCTGTGCCGTGGGTGTTCTCAGGCCGACAGCGAAGACCTAGGTGTGTGCTGCACCCGCGCTCGGTGGTTCACACGTTGCGTGACCCTGTGCCTTTGGAAGATGTTCAGAGCGGGTGGTACCTGCGTGCTGCGAGCGCAAGAGGTGTAGAGTGTAGAGGCCTTTCACACTGGAGGAAGGGCTTGCATCTCATGGAGAAAATGTGTACGTCGCCCGGGAGACGGAGGCGCGCTCTTGACACCATTTCCTCTGCCCGTTTAAAACACAAGTGTTTGTACTCGATCTGGGCTGCCTGGTGAAACGCTTGGCAGTCCGCATCACCCTGAGCACCTCTCCTGAAGTTTGATTCGTAGCTGGGTAAACTCGCGCTTCAGAGGCTTAGATGAGACCAAACGTGTTCAGCTTGTGGCGAAAGCCTTTGACCAGAGACATATACGCTTGTGCTTGGGGCGAGGGCTAGGCAAGAACGTTTACACACTGGGTTTTTATCTTTACCCTAAGCTGTCCCTTTTGGCTGCAGCAGGCGGAGAGAACCCGCGGAGAGAGAACAGCTGCAAAGTGGATGCACAGAACAGTCACCTCGATACCAGCCCCGGGGTCCCAAGCAACGATCCTTCCCCGGAGGGTACTTAACCCACCCAGGGATTCAAGCAGGGAGTTCGCCTTGTCCAACTCGCACAGGAGACTGGCATGAGATGTAGGGCTCATCTACTTGCGTTCACACTACGTGGCCCGGAGAAGTTCTCACGGAGCCGAATCCAGCACCCTTCCTCCACCACGTGTGTACACAAAGGAGTGCTGGGCAGTGGGTGTTCTCAAGGCCAAGAGAGAAGCCCTTGTTCTGTGCTGCACCTGCTGGGTGGTTCAAAGGTTTTCTGACCTTCCTGCTCTGGAAGCTTTTTAGAGCTGAGGCTACGCTTGGGCTGCGAAAGCACAGAGGCGTAGAGGCCTTTCACACTGAAGGCGTGGGCCTGTTTCCCATGGAGAAAGTGTACGTCGCCCAACCCTCACCCCCACCCCACACCACCCCAACCCACCCCCAGCTGGAGGCGTGTGGGTTGACACCATTTTGTCCTGCCCATGGAAAATGCAAAGAGGCGTACACGATTTGGGCTGTCTGGTGAAAGAATTTGGAATTGGCGGCACCCTGAGTACCTTTCCCGAAGTTTGCTTCCTAGCTGGTTAAACTCGGCATTCAGAGGCGAGATGAGAACAAACTTGCTCCGCGTGCGGCGAAGTGCCTTGACGCCCTGCCCTAAATGTTTGAGCTTCTGGCCAGCGTCACGCAAGTACTTTGACACTTAGGATTCTGACTTTTACTCCAAGCTGTCCCTGTTGGCTGAAGCAGTCGGCATGTCTGTATCGCAGCCTGGGAGGCCGGGCGTTGGGGGAGTCTGCCAAGTGACTGGCCTCCATTTATAGCTAACTGAGAAACTGCGTTGAAGCTTTCGGGAGCCTCTTACAGGGAACGGTTGCAGCTCGGAATTGGAGACTGTGCTGGCAAACGTCAGCAGCTCCTCTCCCTCGGAGGGCTCTTGGTGTGCCGACTCCTAACAGCCAGCACGGTCCCCAGCTCGTGAACGGTCCCATTGCGAGCCGGTCTCGTCCGTGAAAGAGCCACGTGAGGCTGATCTCCAACAGTCGGGCTCCACACCTGGAGCCTTTGGGACAGGGCAGTCCTGAGCCGATGTGCCCACCAGGGGACGCGACCAAAGTTTACGTACCACAGGAAAGCGCATCAAGGCCTCGTGTTCTCTCCATGAAATGAACGTGAGCTTGAAGGGTGATGCGTCAGCGTGCACTGTGAACAGCTCGCTGGCACGCCTGTCTTCGCCCCCTCTCACGGTCTCACGCACCCGGGCTCAGTTCCGTGTAGGAATGCTGAGTGGGAGCGCCAGCCTCGCTTCTGGACTCTAAAGCCTTCCACCCCCTAATGGCAGGTTGTGTGTGTCTCTCACGTGGGGGGAGGAATGAGGTCGCCCACAGAGGTTCTGCCATGAAAGATCTAAAGACGCACGCTGCTGAGGAGCTTGTTCCTCATGGAGCGTCCCCGAGGGCCAGAAGAATGCCGAAGGTCTCTTTCAAAGCTGCCGGACGCTCTGCCGTTCTAGGCCTGAGATACGGACCTTGTGAGGGCACTGTAACCGCGCGAGATTCAGGAGACATCGCCAGTGCGAGTGGCAATCCGGAAGGAAGAACCTTCAAGGCGGAGTGTCCTTTCCTGTGCAAAACGGCGCCCAAGTGGCTGAGGCAGGGAGCATTTTCCTTCACAGAACCGGCATCCTCGTATGCCTGTGGGTTACTCTAAAGAAACGACACTGTGAGCAACCTCTTCGAAAAGGCCTTCGCAAGCGACTTGGAGACAACAGCAGCGCAGTGGAGGCACAGACCATTATCCTAGAGAGCAGCACAGTGTCTCTAGCAGCGATCGCTTCCCGGAGGATACTTAAGCCACACCGAGATTCCAGCAGGGAGTTTTGCCTTGTAGCAGTACAACTCACTCAGGAAAGAGGGATGAGGTGTAGGGGTAATCTAGGTGCGCTCACGCTCTGTGTCCCCGAGAAGGTTTCACGGAGCAGAATGCATCACCGACCGCTACCACGTGTGTGCACCAAAGAAGCCCTGTGCCGTGGGTGTTCTCAGGCCGACAGCGAAGACCTAGGTGTGTGCTGCACCCGCGCTCGGTGGTTCACACGTTGCGTGACCCTGTGCCTTTGGAAGATGTTCAGAGCGGGTGGCACCTGCGTGCTGCGAGCGCAAGAGGTGTAGAGTGTAGAGGCCTTTCACACTGGAGGAAGGGCTTGCATCTCATGGAGAAAATGTGTACGTCGCCCGGGAGATGGAGGCGCGCTCTTGACACCATTTCCTCTGCCCGTTTAAAACACAAGTGTTTGTACTCGATCTGGGCTGCCTGGTGAAACGCTTGGCAGTCCGCATCACCCTGAGCACCTTTCCTGAAGTTTGATTCGTAGCTGGGTAAACTCGGGCTTCAGAGGCTTAGATGAGACCAAACGTGTTCAGCTTGTGGCGAAAGCCTTTGACCAGAGGCATATACGCTTGTGCTTGGGGCGAGGGCTAGGCAAGAACGTCTACACACTGGGTTTTTATCTTTACCCTAAGCTGTCCCTTTTGGCTGCAGCAGGCGGAGAGAACCCGCGGAGAGAGAACAGCTGCGAAGTGGATGCACAGAACAGTCACCTCGATACCAGCCCCGGGGTCCCAAGCAACGATCCTTCCCCGGAGGGTACTTAACCCACCCAGGGATTCAAGCAGGGAGTTCGCCTTGTCCAACTCGCACAGGAGACTGGCATGAGATGTAGGGCTCATCTACTTGCGTTCACACTACGTGGCCCGGAGAAGTTCTCACGGAGCCGAATCCAGCACCCTTCCTCCACCACGTGTGTACACAAAGGAGCGCTGGGCAGTGGGTGTTCTCAAGGCCAAGAGAGAAGCCCTTGTTCTGTGCTGCACCTGCTGGGTGGTTCAAAGGTTTTCTGACCTTCCTGCTCTGGAAGCTTTTTAGAGCTGAGGCTACGCCTGGGCTGCGAAAGCAGAGAGGCGTAGAGGCCTTTCACACTGAAGACGTGGGCCTGTTTCCCATGGAGAAAGTGTACGTCGCCCAACCCCCACCCCCACCCCACCCCACCCCAACCCACCCCCAGCTGGAGGCGTGCGGGTTGACACCATTTTGTCCTGCCCATGGAAAATACAAAGAGGCGTACACGATTTGGGCTGTCTGGTGAAAGAATTTGGAATCGGCGGCACCCTGAGTACCTTTCCCGAAGTTTGCTTCCTAGCTGGTTAAACTCGGCATTCAGAGGCGAGATGAGAACAAACTTGCTCCGCGTGCGGCGAAGTGCCTTGATGCCCTGCCCTAAATGTTTGAGCTTCTGGCCAGCGTCACGCAAGTACTTTGACACTTAGGATTCTGACTTTTACTCCAAGCTGTCCCTGTTGGCTGAAGCAGTCGGCGTGTCTGTATCGCAGCCTGGGAGGCCGGGCGTTGGGGGAGTCTGCCAAGTGACTGGCCTCCATTTATAGCTAACTGAGAAACTGCGTCGAAGCTTTCGGGAGCCTCTTACAGGGAACGGTTGCAGTTCGGAATTGGAGACTGTGCTGGCAAACGTCAGCAGCTCCTCTCCCTCGGAGGGCTCTTGGTGTGCCGACTCCTAACAGCCAGCACGGTCCCCAGCTCGTGAACGGTCCCATTGCGAGCCGGTCTCGTCCGTGAAAGAGCCACGTGAGGCTGATCTCCAACAGTCGGGCTCCACACCTGGAGCCTTTGGGACAGGGCAGTCCTGAGCCGATGTGCCCACCAGGGGACGCGACCAAAGTTTACGTACCACAGGAAAGCGCATCAAGGCCTCGTGTTCTCTCCATGAAATGAACGTGAGCTTGAAGGGTGATGCGTCAGCGTGCACTGTGAACAGCTCGCTGGCACGCCTGTCTTCGCCCCCTCTCACGGTCTCACGCACCCGGGCTCAGTTCCGTGTAGGAATGCTGAGTGGGAGCGCCAGCCTCGCTTCTGGACTCTAAAGCCTTCCACCCCCTAATGGCAGGTTGTGTGTGTCTCTCACGTGGGGGGAGGAATGAGGTCGCCCACAGAGGTTCTGCCATGAAAGATCTAAAGACGCACGCTGCTGAGGAGCTTGTTCCTCATGGAGCGTCCCCGAGGGCCAGAAGAATGCCGAAGGTCTCTTTCAAAGCTGCCGGACGCTCTGCCGTTCTAGGCCTGAGATACGGACCTTGTGAGGGCACTGTAACCGCGCGAGATTCAGGAGACATCGCCAGTGCGAGTGGCAATCCGGAAGGAAGAACCTTCAAGGCGGAGTGTCCTTTCCTGTGCAAAACGGCGCCCAAGTGGCTGAGGCAGGGAGCATTTTCCTTCACAGAACCGGCATCCTCGTATGCCTGTGGGTTACTCTAAAGAAACGACACTGTGAGCAACCTCTTCGAAAAGGCCTTCGCAAGCGACTTGGAGACAACAGCAGCGCAGTGGAGGCACAGACCATTATCCTAGAGAGCAGCACAGTGTCTCTAGCAGCGATCGCTTCCCGGAGGATACTTAAGCCACACCGAGATTCCAGCAGGGAGTTTTGCCTTGTAGCAGTACAACTCACTCAGGAAAGAGGGATGAGGTGTAGGGGTAATCTAGGTGCGCTCACGCTCTGTGTCCCCGAGAAGGTTTCACGGAGCAGAATGCATCACCGACCGTTACCACGTGTGTGCACCAAAGAAGCCCTGTGCCGTGGGTGTTCTCAGGCCGACAGCGAAGACCTAGGTGTGTGCTGCACCCGCGCTCGGTGGTTCACACGTTGCGTGACCCTGTGCCTTTGGAAGATGTTCAGAGCGGGTGGCACCTGCGTGCTGCGAGCGCAAGAGGTGTAGAGTGTAGAGGCCTTTCACACTGGAGGAAGGGCTTGCATCTCATGGAGAAAATGTGTACGTCGCCCGGGAGACGGAGGCGCGCTCTTGACACCATTTCCTCTGCCCGTTTAAAACACAAGTGTTTGTACTCGATCTGGGCTGCCTGGTGAAACGCTTGGCAGTCCGCATCACCCTGAGCACCTTTCCTGAAGTTTGATTCGTAGCTGGGTAAACTCGGGCTTCAGAGGCTTAGATGAGACCAAACGTGTTCAGCTTGTGGCGAAAGCCTTTGACCAGAGGCATATACGCTTGTGCTTGGGGCGAGGGCTAGGCAAGAACGTCTACACACTGGGTTTTTATCTTTACCCTAAGCTGTCCCTTTTGGCTGCAGCAGGCGGAGAGAACCCGCGGAGAGAGAACAGCTGCGAAGTGGATGCACAGAACAGTCACCTCGATACCAGCCCCGGGGTCCCAAGCAACGATCCTTCCCCGGAGGGTACTTAACCCACCCAGGGATTCAAGCAGGGAGTTCGCCTTGTCCAACTCGCACAGGAGACTGGCATGAGATGTAGGGCTCATCTACTTGCGTTCACACTACGTGGCCCGGAGAAGTTCTCACGGAGCCGAATCCAGCACCCTTCCTCCACCACGTGTGTACACAAAGGAGCGCTGGGCAGTGGGTGTTCTCAAGGCCAAGAGAGAAGCCCTTGTTCTGTGCTGCACCTGCTGGGTGGTTCAAAGGTTTTCTGACCTTCCTGCTCTGGAAGCTTTTTAGAGCTGAGGCTACGCTTGGGCTGCGAAAGCACAGAGGCGTAGAGGCCTTTCACACTGAAGGCGTGGGCCTGTTTCCCATGGAGAAAGTGTACGTCGCCCAACCCTCACCCCCACCCCACACCACCCCAACCCACCCCCAGCTGGAGGCGTGTGGGTTGACACCATTTTGTCCTGCCCATGGAAAATGCAAAGAGGCGTACACGATTTGGGCTGTCTCGTGAAAGAATTTGGAATCGGCGGCACCCTGAGTACCTTTCCCGAAGTTTGCTTCCTAGCTGGTTAAACTCGGCATTCAGAGGCGAGATGAGAACAAACTTGCTCCGCGTGCGGCGAAGTGCCTTGACGCCCTGCCCTAAATGTTTGAGCTTCTGGCCAGCGTCACGCAAGTACTTTGACACTTAGGATTCTGACTTTTACTCCAAGCTGTCCCTGTTGGCTGAAGCAGTCGGCATGTCTGTATCGCAGCCTGGGAGGCCGGGCGTTGGGGGAGTCTGCCAAGTGACTGGCCTCCATTTATAGCTAACTGAGAAACTGCGTCGAAGCTTTCGGGAGCCTCTTACAGGGAATGGTTGCAGTTCGGAATTGGAGACTGTGCTGGCAAACGTCAGCAGCTCCTCTCCCTCGGAGGGCTCTTGGTGTGCCGACTCCTAACAGCAGTGCAGTGGAGGCACAGACCATTATCCTAGAGAGCAGCACAGTGTCTCTAGCAGCGATCGCTTCCCAGAGGATACTTAAGCCACACCGAGATTCCAGCAGGGAGTTTTGTCTTGTAGCAGTACAACTCACTCAGGAAAGAGGGATGAGGTGTAGGGCTAATCTACGTGCGCTCACGCTCTGTGTCCCTGAGAAGGTTTCACGGAGCAGAATGCATCACCGACCGCTACCACGTGTGTGCACCAAAGAAGCCCTGTGCCGTGGGTGTTCTCAGGCCGACAGCGAAGACCTAGGTGTGTGCTGCACCCGCGCTCGGTGGTTCACACGTTGCGTGACCCTGTGCCTTTGGAAGATGTTCAGAGCGGGTGGTACCTGCGTGCTGCGAGCGCAAGAGGTGTAGAGTGTAGAGGCCTTTCACACTGGAGGAAGGGCTTGCATCTCATGGAGAAAATGTGTACGTCGCCCGGGAGACGGAGGCGCGCTCTTGACACCATTTCCTCTGCCCGTTTAAAACACAAGTGTTTGTACTCGATCTGGGCTGCCTGGTGAAACGCTTGGCAGTCCGCATCACCCTGAGCACCTCTCCTGAAGTTTGATTCGTAGCTGGGTAAACTCGCGCTTCAGAGGCTTAGATGAGACCAAACGTGTTCAGCTTGTGGCGAAAGCCTTTGACCAGAGACATATACGCTTGTGCTTGGGGCGAGGGCTAGGCAAGAACGTTTACACACTGGGTTTTTATCTTTACCCTAAGCTGTCCCTTTTGGCTGCAGCAGGCGGAGAGAACCCGCGGAGAGAGAACAGCTGCGAAGTGGATGCACAGAACAGTCACCTCGATACCAGCCCCGGGGTCCCAAGCAACGATCCTTCCCCGGAGGGTACTTAACCCACCCAGGGATTCAAGCAGGGAGTTCGCCTTGTCCAACTCGCACAGGAGACTGGCATGAGATGTAGGGCTCATCTACTTGCGTTCACACTACGTGGCCCGGAGAAGTTCTCACGGAGCCGAATCCAGCACCCTTCCTCCACCACGTGTGTACACAAAGGAGCGCTGGGCAGTGGGTGTTCTCAAGGCCAAGAGAGAAGCCCTTGTTCTGTGCTGCACCTGCTGGGTGGTTCAAAGGTTTTCTGACCTTCCTGCTCTGGAAGCTTTTCAGAGCTGAGGCTACGCCTGGGCTGCGAAAGCAGAGAGGCGTAGAGGCCTTTCACACTGAAGGCGTGGGCCTGTTTCCCATGGAGAAAGTGTACGTCGCCCAACCCCCACCCCCACCCCATCCCACCCCAACCCACCCCCAGCTGGAGGCGTGCGGGTTGACACCATTTTGTCCTGCCCATGGAAAATACAAAGAGGCGTACACGATTTGGGCTGTCTGGTGAAAGAATTTGGAATCGGCGGCACCCTGAGTACCTTTCCCGAAGTTTGCTTCCTAGCTGGTTAAACTCGGCATTCAGAGGCGAGATGAGAACAAACTTGCTCCGCGTGCGGCGAAGTGCCTTGATGCCCTGCCCTAAATGTTTGAGCTTCTGGCCAGCGTCATGCAAGTACTTTGACACTTAGGATTCTGACTTTTACTCCAAGCTGTCCCTGTTGGCTGAAGCAGTCGGCGTGTCTGTATCGCAGCCTGGGAGGCCGGGCGTTGGGGGAGTCTGCCAAGTGACTGGCCTCCATTTATAGCTAACTGAGAAACTGCGTCGAAGCTTTCGGGAGCCTCTTACAGGGAACGGTTGCAGTTCGGAATTGGAGACTGTGCTGGCAAACGTCAGCAGCTCCTCTCCCTCGGAGGGATCTTGGTGTGCCGACTCCTAACAGCCAGCACGGTCCCCAGCTCGTGAACGGTCCCATTGCGAGCCGGTCTCGTCCGTGAAAGAGCCACGTGAGGCTGATCTCCAACAGTCGGGCTCCACACCTGGAGCCTTTGGGACAGGGCAGTCCTGAGCCGATGTGCCCACCAGGGGACGCGACCAAAGTTTACGTACCACAGGAAAGCGCATCAAGGCCTCCTGTTCTCTCCATGAAATGAACGTGAGCTTGAAGGGTGATGCGTCAGCGTGCACTGTGAACAGCTCGCTGGCACGCCTGTCTTCGCCCCCTCTCACGGTCTCACGCACCCGGGCTCAGTTCCGTGTAGGAATGCTGAGTGGGAGCGCCAGCCTCGCTTCTGGACTCTAAAGCCTTCCACCCCCTAATGGCAGGTTGTGTGTGTCTCTCACGTGGGGGGAGGAATGAGGTCGCCCACAGAGGTTCTGCCATGAAAGATCTAAAGACGCACGCTGCTGAGGAGCTTGTTCCTCATGGAGCGTCCCCGAGGGCCAGAAGAATGCCGAAGGTCTCTTTCAAAGCTGCCGGACGCTCTGCCGTTCTAGGCCTGAGATACGGACCTTGTGAGGGCACTGTAACCGCGCGAGATTCAGGAGACATCGCCAGTGCGAGTGGCAATCCGGAAGGAAGAACCTTCAAGGCGGAGTGTCCTTTCCTGTGCAAAACGGCGCCCAAGTGGCTGAGGCAGGGAGCATTTTCCTTCACAGAACCGGCATCCTCGTATGCCTGTGGGTTACTCTAAAGAAACGACACTGTGAGCAACCTCTTCGAAAAGGCCTTCGCAAGCGACTTGGAGACAACAGCAGCGCAGTGGAGGCACAGACCATTATCCTAGAGAGCAGCACAGTGTCTCTAGCAGCGATCGCTTCCCGGAGGATACTTAAGCCACACCGAGATTCCAGCAGGGAGTTTTGCCTTGTAGCAGTACAACTCACTCAGGAAAGAGGGATGAGGTGTAGGGGTAATCTAGGTGCGCTCACGCTCTGTGTCCCCGAGAAGGTTTCACGGAGCAGAATGCATCACCGACCGCTACCACGTGTGTGCACCAAAGAAGCCCTGTGCCGTGGGTGTTCTCAGGCCGACAGCGAAGACCTAGGTGTGTGCTGCACCCGCGCTCGGTGGTTCACACGTTGCGTGACCCTGTGCCTTTGGAAGATGTTCAGAGCGGGTGGCACCTGCGTGCTGCGAGCGCAAGAGGTGTAGAGTGTAGAGGCCTTTCACACTGGAGGAAGGGCTTGCATCTCATGGAGAAAATGTGTACGTCGCCCGGGAGACGGAGGCGCGCTCTTGACACCATTTCCTCTGCCCGTTTAAAACACAAGTGTTTGTACTCGATCTGGGCTGCCTGGTGAAACGCTTGGCAGTCCGCATCACCCTGAGCACCTTTCCTGAAGTTTGATTCGTAGCTGGGTAAACTCGGGCTTCAGAGGCTTAGATGAGACCAAACGTGTTCAGCTTGTGGCGAAAGCCTTTGACCAGAGGCATATACGCTTGTGCTTGGGGCGAGGGCTAGGCAAGAACGTCTACACACTGGGTTTTTATCTTTACCCTAAGCTGTCCCTTTTGGCTGCAGCAGGCGGAGAGAACCCGCGGAGAGAGAACAGCTACGAAGTGGATGCACAGAACAGTCACCTCGATACCAGCCCCAGGGTCCCAAGCAACGATCCTTCCCCGGAGGGTACTTAACCCACCCAGGGATTCAAGCAGGGAGTTCGCCTTGTCCAACTCGCACAGGAGACTGGCATGAGATGTAGGGCTCATCTACTTGCGTTCACACTACGTGGCCCGGAGAAGTTCTCACGGAGCCGAATCCAGCACCCTTCCTCCACCACGTGTGTACACAAAGGAGCGCTGGGCAGTGGGTGTTCTCAAGGCCAAGAGAGAAGCCCTTGTTCTGTGCTGCACCTGCTGGGTGGTTCAAAGGTTTTCTGACCTTCCTGCTCTGGAAGCTTTTTAGAGCTGAGGCTACGCTTGGGCTGCGAAAGCACAGAGGTGTAGAGGCCTTTCACACTGAAGGCGTGGGCCTGTTTCCCATGGAGAAAGTGTACGTCGCCCAACCCTCACCCCCACCCCACACCACCCCAACCCACCCCCAGCTGGAGGCGTGTGGGTTGACACCATTTTGTCCTGCCCATGGAAAATGCAAAGAGGCGTACACGATTTGGGCTGTCTGGTGAAAGAATTTGGAATCGGCGGCACCCTGAGTACCTTTCCCGAAGTTTGCTTCCTAGCTGGTTAAACTCGGCATTCAGAGGCGAGATGAGAACAAACTTGCTCCGCGTGCGGCGAAGTGCCTTGACGCCCTGCCCTAAATGTTTGAGCTTCTGGCCAGCGTCACGCAAGTACTTTGACACTTAGGATTCTGACTTTTACTCCAAGCTGTCCCTGTTGGCTGAAGCAGTCGGCATGTCTGTATCGCAGCCTGGGAGGCCGGGCGTTGGGGGAGTCTGCCAAGTGACTGGCCTCCATTTATAGCTAACTGAGAAACTGCGTCGAAGCTTTCGGGAGCCTCTTACAGGGAATGGTTGCAGTTCGGAATTGGAGACTGTGCTGGCAAACGTCAGCAGCTCCTCTCCCTCGGAGGGCTCTTGGTGTGCCGACTCCTAACAGCAGCGCAGTGGAGGCACAGACCATTATCCTAGAGAGCAGCACAGTGTCTCTAGCAGCGATCGCTTCCCAGAGGATACTTAAGCCACACCGAGATTCCAGCAGGGAGTTTTGTCTTGTAGCAGTACAACTCACTCAGGAAAGAGGGATGAGGTGTAGGGCTAATCTACGTGCGCTCACGCTCTGTGTCCCCGAGAAGGTTTCACGGAGCAGAATGCATCACCGACCGCTACCACGTGTGTGCACCAAAGAAGCCCTGTGCCGTGGGTGTTCTCAGGCCGACAGCGAAGACCTAGGTGTGTGCTGCACCCGCGCTCGGTGGTTCACACGTTGCGTGACCCTGTGCCTTTGGAAGATGTTCAGAGCGGGTGGTACCTGCGTGCTGCGAGCGCAAGAGGTGTAGAGTGTAGAGGCCTTTCACACTGGAGGAAGGGCTTGCATCTCATGGAGAAAATGTGTACGTCGCCCGGGAGACGGAGGCGCGCTCTTGACACCATTTCCTCTGCCCGTTTAAAACACAAGTGTTTGTACTCGATCTGGGCTGCCTGGTGAAACGCTTGGCAGTCCGCATCACCCTGAGCACCTCTCCTGAAGTTTGATTCGTAGCTGGGTAAACTCGCGCTTCAGAGGCTTAGATGAGACCAAACGTGTTCAGCTTGTGGCGAAAGCCTTTGACCAGAGACATATACGCTTGTGCTTGGGGCGAGGGCTAGGCAAGAACGTTTACACACTGGGTTTTTATCTTTACCCTAAGCTGTCCCTTTTGGCTGCAGCAGGCGGAGAGAACCCGCGGAGAGAGAACAGCTGCGAAGTGGATGCACAGAACAGTCACCTCGATACCAGCCCCGGGGTCCCAAGCAACGATCCTTCCCCGGAGGGTACTTAACCCACCCAGGGATTCAAGCAGGGAGTTCGCCTTGTCCAACTCGCACAGGAGACTGGCATGAGATGTAGGGCTCATCTACTTGCGTTCACACTACGTGGCCCGGAGAAGTTCTCACGGAGCCGAATCCAGCACCCTTCCTCCACCACGTGTGTACACAAAGGAGCGCTGGGCAGTGGGTGTTCTCAAGGCCAAGAGAGAAGCCCTTGTTCTGTGCTGCACCTGCTGGGTGGTTCAAAGGTTTTCTGACCTTCCTGCTCTGGAAGCTTTTCAGAGCTGAGGCTACGCCTGGGCTGCGAAAGCAGAGAGGCGTAGAGGCCTTTCACACTGAAGGCGTGGGCCTGTTTCCCATGGAGAAAGTGTACGTCGCCCAACCCCCACCCCCACCCCACCCCACCCCAACCCACCCCCAGCTGGAGGCGTGCGGGTTGACACCATTTTGTCCTGCCCATGGAAAATACAAAGAGGCGTACACGATTTGGGCTGTCTGGTGAAAGAATTTGGAATCGGCGGCACCCTGAGTACCTTTCCCGAAGTTTGCTTCCTAGCTGGTTAAACTCGGCATTCAGAGGCGAGATGAGAACAAACTTGCTCCGCGTGCGGCGAAGTGCCTTGACGCCCTGCCCTAAATGTTTGAGCTTCTGGCCAGCGTCACGCAAGTACTTTGACACTTAGGATTCTGACTTTTACTCCAAGCTGTCCCTGTTGGCTGAAGCAGTCGGCATGTCTGTATCGCAGCCTGGGAGGCCGGGCGTTGGGGGAGTCTGCCAAGTGACTGGCCTCCATTTATAGCTAACTGAGAAACTGCGTCGAAGCTTTCGGGAGCCTCTTACAGGGAATGGTTGCAGTTCGGAATTGGAGACTGCGCTGGCAAACGTCAGCAGCTCCTCTCCCTCGGAGGGCTCTTGGTGTGCCGACTCCTAACAGCAGCACAGTGGAGGCACAGACCATTATCCTAGAGAGCAGCACAGTGTCTCTAGCAGCGATCGCTTCCCAGAGGATACTTAAGCCACACCGAGATTCCAGCAGGGAGTTTTGTCTTGTAGCAGTACAACTCACTCAGGAAAGAGGGATGAGGTGTAGGGCTAATCTAGGTGCGCTCACGCTCTGTGTCCCCGAGAAGGTTTCACGGAGCAGAATGCATCACCGACCGCTACCACGTGTGTGCACCAAAGAAGCCCTGTGCCGTGGGTGTTCTCAGGCCGACAGCGAAGACCTAGGTGTGTGCTGCACCCGCGCTCGGTGGTTCACACGTTGCGTGACCCTGTGCCTTTGGAAGATGTTCAGAGCGGGTGGTACCTGCGTGCTGCGAGCGCAAGAGGTGTAGAGTGTAGAGGCCTTTCACACTGGAGGAAGGGCTTGCATCTCATGGAGAAAATGTGTACGTCGCCCGGGAGACGGAGGCGCGCTCTTGACACCATTTCCTCTGCCCGTTTAAAACACAAGTGTTTGTACTCGATCTGGGCTGCCTGGTGAAACGCTTGGCAGTCCGCATCACCCTGAGCACCTCTCCTGAAGTTTGATTCGTAGCTGGGTAAACTCGCGCTTCAGAGGCTTAGATGAGACCAAACGTGTTCAGCTTGTGGCGAAAGCCTTTGACCAGAGACATATACGCTTGTGCTTGGGGCGAGGGCTAGGCAAGAACGTCTACACACTGGGTTTTTATCTTTACCCTAAGCTGTCCCTTTTGGCTGCAGCAGGCGGAGAGAACCCGTGGAGAGAGAACAGCTGTGAAGTGGATGCACAGAACAGTCACCTCGATACCAGCCCCGGGGTCCCAAGCAACGATCCTTCCCCGGAGGGTACTTAACCCACCCAGGGATTCAAGCAGGGAGTTCGCCTTGTCCAACTCGCACAGGAGACTGGCATGAGATGTAGGGCTCATCTACTTGCGTTCACACTACGTGGCCCGGAGAAGTTCTCACGGAGCCGAATCCAGCACCCTTCCTCCACCACGTGTGTACACAAAGGAGCGCTGGGCAGTGGGTGTTCTCAAGGCCAAGAGAGAAGCCCTTGTTCTGTGCTGCACCTGCTGGGTGGTTCAAAGGTTTTCTGACCTTCCTGCTCTGGAAGCTTTTCAGAGCTGAGGCTACGCCTGGGCTGCGAAAGCAGAGAGGCGTAGAGGCCTTTCACACTGAAGGCGTGGGCCTGTTTCCCATGGAGAAAGTGTACGTCGCCCAACCCCCACCCCCACCCCACCCCACCCCAACCCACCCCCAGCTGGAGGCGTGCGGGTTGACACCATTTTGTCCTGCCCATGGAAAATACAAAGAGGCGTACACGATTTGGGCTGTCTGGTGAAAGAATTTGGAATCGGCGGCACCCTGAGTACCTTTCCCGAAGTTTGCTTCCTAGCTGGTTAAACTCGGCATTCAGAGGCGAGATGAGAACAAACTTGCTCCGCGTGCGGCGAAGTGCCTTGATGCCCTGCCCTAAATGTTTGAGCTTCTGGCCAGCGTCACGCAAGTACTTTGACACTTAGGATTCTGACTTTTACTCCAAGCTGTCCCTGTTGGCTGAAGCAGTCGGCGTGTCTGTATCGCAGCCTGGGAGGCCGGGCGTTGGGGGAGTCTGCCAAGTGACTGGCCTCCATTTATAGCTAACTGAGAAACTGCGTCGAAGCTTTCGGGAGCCTCTTACAGGGAACGGTTGCAGTTCGGAATTGGAGACTGTGCTGGCAAACGTCAGCAGCTCCTCTCCCTCGGAGGGCTCTTGGTGTGCCGACTCCTAACAGCCAGCACGGTCCCCAGCTCGTGAACGGTCCCATTGCGAGCCGGTCTCGTCCGTGAAAGAGCCACGTGAGGCTGATCTCCAACAGTCGGGCTCCACACCTGGAGCCTTTGGGACAGGGCAGTCCTGAGCCGATGTGCCCACCAGGGGACGCGACCAAAGTTTACGTACCACAGGAAAGCGCATCAAGGCCTCGTGTTCTCTCCATGAAATGAACGTGAGCTTGAAGGGTGATGCGTCAGCGTGCACTGTGAACAGCTCGCTGGCACGCCTGTCTTCGCCCCCTCTCACGGTCTCACGCACCCGGGCTCAGTTCCGTGTAGGAATGCTGAGTGGGAGCGCCAGCCTCGCTTCTGGACTCTAACGCCTTCCACCCCCTAATGGCAGGTTGTGTGTGTCTCTCACGTGGGGGGAGGAATGAGGTCGCCCACAGAGGTTCTGCCATGAAAGATCTAAAGACGCACGCTGCTGAGGAGCTTGTTCCTCATGGAGCGTCCCCGAGGGCCAGAAGAATGCCGAAGGTCTCTTTCAAAGCTGCCGGACGCTCTGCCGTTCTAGGCCTGAGATACGGACCTTGTGAGGGCACTGTAACCGCGCGAGATTCAGGAGACATCGCCAGTGCGAGTGGCAATCCGGAAGGAAGAACCTTCAAGGCGGAGTGTCCTTTCCTGTGCAAAACGGCGCCCAAGTGGCTGAGGCAGGGAGCATTTTCCTTCACAGAACCGGCATCCTCGTATGCCTGTGGGTTACTCTAAAGAAACGACACTGTGAGCAACCTCTTCGAAAAGGCCTTCGCAAGCGACTTGGAGACAACAGCAGCGCAGTGGAGGCACAGACCATTATCCTAGAGAGCAGCACAGTGTCTCTAGCAGCGATCGCTTCCCGGAGGATACTTAAGCCACACCGAGATTCCAGCAGGGAGTTTTGCCTTGTAGCAGTACAACTCACTCAGGAAAGAGGGATGAGGTGTAGGGGTAATCTAGGTGCGCTCACGCTCTGTGTCCCCGAGAAGGTTTCACGGAGCAGAATGCATCACCGACCGCTACCACGTGTGTGCACCAAAGAAGCCCTGTGCCGTGGGTGTTCTCAGGCCGACAGCGAAGACCTAGGTGTGTGCTGCACCCGCGCTTGGTGGTTCACACGTTGCGTGACCCTGTGCCTTTGGAAGATGTTCAGAGCGGGTGGCACCTGCGTGCTGCGAGCGCAAGAGGTGTAGAGTGTAGAGGCCTTTCACACTGGAGGAAGAGCTTGCATCTCATGGAGAAAATGTGTACGTCGCCCGGGAGACGGAGGCGCGCTCTTGACACCATTTCCTCTGCCCGTTTAAAACACAAGTGTTTGTACTCGATCTGGGCTGCCTGGTGAAACGCTTGGCAGTCCGCATCACCCTGAGCACCTTTCCTGAAGTTTGATTCGTAGCTGGGTAAACTCGGGCTTCAGAGGCTTAGATGAGACCAAACGTGTTCAGCTTGTGGCGAAAGCCTTTGACCAGAGGCATATACGCTTGTGCTTGGGGCGAGGGCTAGGCAAGAACGTCTACACACTGGGTTTTTATCTTTACCCTAAGCTGTCCCTTTTGGCTGCAGCAGGCGGAGAGAACCCGCGGAGAGAGAACAGCTGCGAAGTGGATGCACAGAACAGTCACCTCGATACCAGCCCCGGGGTCCCAAGCAACGATCCTTCCCCGGAGGGTACTTAACCCACCCAGGGATTCAAGCAGGGAGTTCGCCTTGTCCAACTCGCACAGGAGACTGGCATGAGATGTAGGGCTCATCTACTTGCGTTCACACTACGTGGCCCGGAGAAGTTCTCACGGAGCCGAATCCAGCACCCTTCCTCCACCACGTGTGTACACAAAGGAGCGCTGGGCAGTGGGTGTTCTCAAGGCCAAGAGAGAAGCCCTTGTTCTGTGCTGCACCTGCTGGGTGGTTCAAAGGTTTTCTGACCTTCCTGCTCTGGAAGCTTTTTAGAGCTGAGGCTACGCTTGGGCTGCGAAAGCACAGAGGCGTAGAGGCCTTTCACACTGAAGGCGTGGGCCTGTTTCCCATGGAGAAAGTGTACGTCGCCCAACCCTCATCCCCACCCCACACCACCCCAACCCACCCCCAGCTGGAGGCGTGTGGGTTGACACCATTTTGTCCTGCCCCTGGAAAATGCAAAGAGGCATACACGATTTGGGCTGTCTGGTGAAAGAATTTGGAATCGGCGGCACCCTGAGTACCTTTCCCGAAGTTTGCTTCCTAGCTGGTTAAACTCGGCATTCAGAGGCGAGATGAGAACAAACTTGCTCCGCGTGCGGCGAAGTGCCTTGACGCCCTGCCCTAAATGTTTGAGCTTCTGGCCAGCATCACGCAAGTACTTTGACACTTAGGATTCTGACTTTTACTCCAAGCTGTCCCTGTTGGCTGAAGCAGTCGGCATGTCTGTATCGCAGCCTGGGAGGCCGGGCATTGGGGGAGTCTGCCAAGTGACTGGCCTCCATTTATAGCTAACTGAGAAACTGCGTCGAAGCTTTCGGGAGCCTCTTACAGGGAATGGTTGCAGTTCGGAATTGGAGACTGTGCTGGCAAACGTCAGCAGCTCCTCTCCCTCGGAGGGCTCTTGGTGTGCCGACTCCTAACAGCAGCGCAGTGGAGGCACAGACCATTATCCTAGAGAGCAGCACAGTGTCTCTAGCAGCGATCGCTTCCCAGAGGATACTTAAGCCACACCGAGATTCCAGCAGGGAGTTTTGTCTTGTAGCAGTACAACTCACTCAGGAAAGAGGGATGAGGTGTAGGGCTAATCTAGGTGCGCTCACGCTCTGTGTCCCCGAGAAGGTTTCACGGAGCAGAATGCATCACCGACCGCTACCACGTGTGTGCACCAAAGAAGCCCTGTGCCGTGGGTGTTCTCAGGCCGACAGCGAAGACCTAGGTGTGTGCTGCACCCGCGCTCGGTGGTTCACACGTTGCGTGACCCTGTGCCTTTGGAAGATGTTCAGAGCGGGTGGTACCTGCGTGCTGCGAGCGCAAGAGGTGTAGAGTGTAGAGGCCTTTCACACTGGAGGAAGGGCTTGCATCTCATGGAGAAAATGTGTACGTCGCCCGGGAGACGGAGGCGCGCTCTTGACACCATTTCCTCTGCCCGTTTAAAACACAAGTGTTTGTACTCGATCTGGGCTGCCTGGTGAAACGCTTGGCAGTCCGCATCACCCTGAGCACCTCTCCTGAAGTTTGATTCGTAGCTGGGTAAACTCGCGCTTCAGAGGCTTAGATGAGACCAAACGTGTTCAGCTTGTGGCGAAAGCCTTTGACCAGAGACATATACGCTTGTGCTTGGGGCGAGGGCTAGGCAAGAACGTCTACACACTGGGTTTTTATCTTTACCCTAAGCTGTCCCTTTTGGCTGCAGCAGGCGGAGAGAACCCGCGGAGAGAGAACAGCTGCGAAGTGGATGCACAGAACAGTCACCTCGATACCAGCCCCGGGGTCCCAAGCAACGATCCTTCCCCGGAGGGTACTTAACCCACCCAGGGATTCAAGCAGGGAGTTCGCCTTGTCCAACTCGCACAGGAGACTGGCATGAGATGTAGGGCTCATCTACTTGCGTTCACACTACGTGGCCCGGAGAAGTTCTCACGGAGCCGAATCCAGCACCCTTCCTCCACCACGTGTGTACACAAAGGAGCGCTGGGCAGTGGGTGTTCTCAAGGCCAAGAGAGAAGCCCTTGTTCTGTGCTGCACCTGCTGGGTGGTTCAAAGGTTTTCTGACCTTCCTGCTCTGGAAGCTTTTCAGAGCTGAGGCTACGCCTGGGCTGCGAAAGCAGAGAGGCGTAGAGGCCTTTCACACTGAAGGCGTGGGCCTGTTTCCCATGGAGAAAGTGTACGTCGCCCAACCCCCACCCCCACCCCACCCCACCCCAACCCACCCCCAGCTGGAGGCGTGCGGGTTGACACCATTTTGTCCTGCCCATGGAAAATACAAAGAGGCGTACACGATTTGGGCTGTCTGGTGAAAGAATTTGGAATCGGCGGCACCCTGAGTACCTTTCCCGAAGTTTGCTTCCTAGCTGGTTAAACTCGGCATTCAGAGGCGAGATGAGAACAAACTTGCTCCGCGTGCGGCGAAGTGCCTTGATGCCCTGCCCTAAATGTTTGAGCTTTTGGCCAGCGTCACGCAAGTACTTTGACACTTAGGATTCTGACTTTTACTCCAAGCTGTCCCTGTTGGCTGAAGCAGTCGGCGTGTCTGTATCGCAGCCTGGGAGGCCGGGCGTTGGGGGAGTCTGCCAAGTGACTGGCCTCCATTTATAGCTAACTGAGAAACTGCGTCGAAGCTTTCGGGAGCCTCTTACAGGGAACGGTTGCAGTTCGGAATTGGAGACTGTGCTGGCAAACGTCAGCAGCTCCTCTCCCTCGGAGGGCTCTTGGTGTGCCGACTCCTAACAGCCAGCACGGTCCCCAGCTCGTGAACGGTCCCATTGCGAGCCGGTCTCGTCCGTGAAAGAGCCACGTGAGGCTGATCTCCAACAGTCGGGCTCCACACCTGGAGCCTTTGGGACAGGGCAGTCCTGAGCCGATGTGCCCACCAGGGGACGCGACCAAAGTTTACGTACCACAGGAAAGCGCATCAAGGCCTCGTGTTCTCTCCATGAAATGAACGTGAGCTTGAAGGGTGATGCGTCAGCGTGCACTGTGAACAGCTCGCTGGCACGCCTGTCTTCGCCCCCTCTCACGGTCTCACGCACCCGGGCTCAGTTCCGTGTAGGAATGCTGAGTGGGAGCGCCAGCCTCGCTTCTGGACTCTAACGCCTTCCACCCCCTAATGGCAGGTTGTGTGTGTCTCTCACGTGGGGGGAGGAATGAGGTCGCCCACAGAGGTTCTGCCATGAAAGATCTAAAGACGCACGCTGCTGAGGAGCTTGTTCCTCATGGAGCGTCCCCGAGGGCCAGAAGAATGCCGAAGGTCTCTTTCAAAGCTGCCGGACGCTCTGCCGTTCTAGGCCTGAGATACGGACCTTGTGAGGGCACTGTAACCGCGCGAGATTCAGGAGACATCGCCAGTGCGAGTGGCAATCCGGAAGGAAGAACCTTCAAGGCGGAGTGTCCTTTCCTGTGCAAAACGGCGCCCAAGTGGCTGAGGCAGGGAGCATTTTCCTTCACAGAACCGGCATCCTCGTATGCCTGTGGGTTACTCTAAAGAAACGACACTGTGAGCAACCTCTTCGAAAAGGCCTTCGCAAGCGACTTGGAGACAACAGCAGCGCAGTGGAGGCACAGACCATTATCCTAGAGAGCAGCACAGTGTCTCTAGCAGCGATCGCTTCCCGGAGGATACTTAAGCCACACCGAGATTCCAGCAGGGAGTTTTGCCTTGTAGCAGTACAACTCACTCAGGAAAGAGGGATGAGGTGTAGGGGTAATCTAGGTGCGCTCACGCTCTGTGTCCCCGAGAAGGTTTCACGGAGCAGAATGCATCACCGACCGCTACCACGTGTGTGCACCAAAGAAGCCCTGTGCCGTGGGTGTTCTCAGGCCGACAGCGAAGACCTAGGTGTGTGCTGCACCCGCGCTCGGTGGTTCACACGTTGCGTGACCCTGTGCCTTTGGAAGATGTTCAGAGCGGGTGGCACCTGCGTGCTGCGAGCGCAAGAGGTGTAGAGTGTAGAGGCCTTTCACACTGGAGGAAGGGCTTGCATCTCATGGAGAAAATGTGTACGTCGCCCGGGAGACGGAGGCGCGCTCTTGACACCATTTCCTCTGCCCGTTTAAAACACAAGTGTTTGTACTCGATCTGGGCTGCCTGGTGAAACGCTTGGCAGTCCGCATCACCCTGAGCACCTTTCCTGAAGTTTGATTCGTAGCTGGGTAAACTCGGGCTTCAGAGGCTTAGATGAGACCAAACGTGTTCAGCTTGTGGCGAAAGCCTTTGACCAGAGGCATATACGCTTGTGCTTGGGGCGAGGGCTAGGCAAGAACGTCTACACACTGGGTTTTTATCTTTACCCTAAGCTGTCCCTTTTGGCTGCAGCAGGCGGAGAGAACCCGCGGAGAGAGAACAGCTGCGAAGTGGATGCACAGAACAGTCACCTCGATACCAGCCCCGGGGTCCCAAGCAACGATCCTTCCCCGGAGGGTACTTAACCCACCCAGGGATTCAAGCAGGGAGTTCGCCTTGTCCAACTCGCACAGGAGACTGGCATGAGATGTAGGGCTCATCTACTTGCGTTCACACTACGTGGCCCGGAGAAGTTCTCACGGAGCCGAATCCAGCACCCTTCCTCCACCACGTGTGTACACAAAGGAGCGCTGGGCAGTGGGTGTTCTCAAGGCCAAGAGAGAAGCCCTTGTTCTGTGCTGCACCTGCTGGGTGGTTCAAAGGTTTTCTGACCTTCCTGCTCTGGAAGCTTTTTAGAGCTGAGGCTACGCTTGGGCTGCGAAAGCACAGAGGCGTAGAGGCCTTTCACACTGAAGGCGTGGGCCTGTTTCCCATGGAGAAAGTGTACGTCGCCCAACCCCCACCCCCACCCCACACCACCCCAACCCACCCCCAGCTGGAGGCGTGTGGGTTGACACCATTTTGTCCTGCCCCTGGAAAATGCAAAGAGGCGTACACGATTTGGGCTGTCTGGTGAAAGAATTTGGAATCGGCGGCACCCTGAGTACCTTTCCCGAAGTTTGCTTCCTAGCTGGTTAAACTCGGCATTCAGAGGCGAGATGAGAACAAACTTGCTCCGCGTGCGGCGAAGTGCCTTGACGCCCTGCCCTAAATGTTTGAGCTTCTGGCCAGCGTCACGCAAGTACTTTGACACTTAGGATTCTGACTTTTACTCCAAGCTGTCCCTGTTGGCTGAAGCAGTCGGCATGTCTGTATCGCAGCCTGGGAGGCCGGGCGTTGGGGGAGTCTGCCAAGTGACTGGCCTCCATTTATAGCTAACTGAGAAACTGCGTCGAAGCTTTCGGGAGCCTCTTACAGGGAATGGTTGCAGTTCGGAATTGGAGACTGTGCTGGCAAACGTCAGCAGCTCCTCTCCCTCGGAGGGCTCTTGGTGTGCCGACTCCTAACAGCAGCACAGTGGAGGCACAGACCATTATCCTAGAGAGCAGCACAGTGTCTCTAGCAGCGATCGCTTCCCAGAGGATACTTAAGCCACACCGAGATTCCAGCAGGGAGTTTTGTCTTGTAGCAGTACAACTCACTCAGGAAAGAGGGATGAGGTGTAGGGCTAATCTAGGTGCGCTCACGCTCTGTGTCCCCGAGAAGGTTTCACGGAGCAGAATGCATCACCGACCGCTACCACGTGTGTGCACCAAAGAAGCCCTGTGCCGTGGGTGTTCTCAGGCCGACAGCGAAGACCTAGGTGTGTGCTGCACCCGCGCTCGGTGGTTCACACGTTGCGTGACCCTGTGCCTTTGGAAGATGTTCAGAGCGGGTGGTACCTGCGTGCTGCGAGCGCAAGAGGTGTAGAGTGTAGAGGCCTTTCACACTGGAGGAAGGGCTTGCATCTCATGGAGAAAATGTGTACGTCGCCCGGGAGACGGAGGCGCGCTCTTGACACCATTTCCTCTGCCCGTTTAAAACACAAGTGTTTGTACTCGATCTGGGCTGCCTGGTGAAACGCTTGGCAGTCCGCATCACCCTGAGCACCTCTCCTGAAGTTTGATTCGTAGCTGGGTAAACTCGCGCTTCAGAGGCTTAGATGAGACCAAACGTGTTCAGCTTGTGGCGAAAGTCTTTGACCAGAGACATATACGCTTGTGCTTGGGGCGAGGGCTAGGCAAGAACGTCTACACACTGGGTTTTTATCTTTACCCTAAGCTGTCCCTTTTGGCTGCAGCAGGCGGAGAGAACCCGCGGAGAGAGAACAGCTGCGAAGTGGATGCACAGAACAGTCACCTCGATACCAGCCCCGGGGTCCCAAGCAACGATCCTTCCCCGGAGGGTACTTAACCCACCCAGGGATTCAAGCAGGGAGTTCGCCTTGTCCAACTCGCACAGGAGACTGGCATGAGATGTAGGGCTCATCTACTTGCGTTCACACTACGTGGCCCGGAGAAGTTCTCACGGAGCCGAATCCAGCACCCTTCCTCCACCACGTGTGTACACAAAGGAGCGCTGGGCAGTGGGTGTTCTCAAGGCCAAGAGAGAAGCCCTTGTTCTGTGCTGCACCTGCTGGGTGGTTCAAAGGTTTTCTGACCTTCCTGCTCTGGAAGCTTTTCAGAGCTGAGGCTACGCCTGGGCTGCGAAAGCAGAGAGGCGTAGAGGCCTTTCACACTGAAGGCGTGGGCCTGTTTCCCATGGAGAAAGTGTACGTCGCCCAACCCCCACCCCCACCCCACCCCACCCCAACCCACCCCCAGCTGGAGGCGTGCGGGTTGACACCATTTTGTCCTGCCCATGGAAAATACAAAGAGGCGTACACGATTTGGGCTGTCTGGTGAAAGAATTTGGAATCGGCGGCACCCTGAGTACCTTTCCCGAAGTTTGCTTCCTAGCTGGTTAAACTCGGCATTCAGAGGCGAGATGAGAACAAACTTGCTCCGCGTGCGGCGAAGTGCCTTGATGCCCTGCCCTAAATGTTTGAGCTTCTGGCCAGCGTCACGCAAGTACTTTGACACTTAGGATTCTGACTTTTACTCCAAGCTGTCCCTGTTGGCTGAAGCAGTCGGCGTGTCTGTATCGCAGCCTGGGAGGCCGGGCGTTGGGGGAGTCTGCCAAGTGACTGGCCTCCATTTATAGCTAACTGAGAAACTGCGTCGAAGCTTTCGGGAGCCTCTTACAGGGAACGGTTGCAGTTCGGAATTGGAGACTGTGCTGGCAAACGTCAGCAGCTCCTCTCCCTCGGAGGGCTCTTGGTGTGCCGACTCCTAACAGCCAGCACGGTCCCCAGCTCGTGAACGGTCCCATTGCGAGCCGGTCTCGTCCGTGAAAGAGCCACGTGAGGCTGATCTCCAACAGTCGGGCTCCACACCTGGAGCCTTTGGGACAGGGCAGTCCTGAGCCGATGTGCCCACCAGGGGACGCGACCAAAGTTTACGTACCACAGGAAAGCGCATCAAGGCCTCGTGTTCTCTCCATGAAATGAACGTGAGCTTGAAGGGTGATGCGTCAGCGTGCACTGTGAACAGCTCGCTGGCACGCCTGTCTTCGCCCCCTCTCACGGTCTCACGCACCCGGGCTCAGTTCCGTGTAGGAATGCTGAGTGGGAGCGCCAGCCTCGCTTCTGGACTCTAACGCCTTCCACCCCCTAATGGCAGGTTGTGTGTGTCTCTCACGTGGGGGGAGGAATGAGGTCGCCCACAGAGGTTCTGCCATGAAAGATCTAAAGACGCACGCTGCTGAGGAGCTTGTTCCTCATGGAGCGTCCCCGAGGGCCAGAAGAATGCCGAAGGTCTCTTTCAAAGCTGCCGGACGCTCTGCCGTTCTAGGCCTGAGATACGGACCTTGTGAGGGCACTGTAACCGCGCGAGATTCAGGAGACATCGCCAGTGCGAGTGGCAATCCGGAAGGAAGAACCTTCAAGGCGGAGTGTCCTTTCCTGTGCAAAACGGCGCCCAAGTGGCTGAGGCAGGGAGCATTTTCCTTCACAGAACCGGCATCCTCGTATGCCTGTGGGTTACTCTAAAGAAACGACACTGTGAGCAACCTCTTCGAAAAGGCCTTCGCAAGCGACTTGGAGACAACAGCAGCGCAGTGGAGGCACAGACCATTATCCTAGAGAGCAGCACAGTGTCTCTAGCAGCGATCGCTTCCCAGAGGATACTTAAGCCACACCGAGATTCCAGCAGGGAGTTTTGTCTTGTAGCAGTACAACTCACTCAGGAAAGAGGCATGAGGTGTAGGGCTAATCTACGTGCGCTCACGCTCTGTGTCCCCGAGAAGGTTTCACGGAGCAGAATGCATCACCGACCGCTACCACGTGTGTGCACCAAAGAAGCCCTGTGCCGTGGGTGTTCTCAGGCCGACAGCGAAGACCTAGGTGTGTGCTGCACCCGCGCTCGGTGGTTCACACGTTGCGTGACCCTGTGCCTTTGGAAGATGTTCAGAGCGGGTGGTACCTGCGTGCTGCGAGCGCAAGAGGTGTAGAGTGTAGAGGCCTTTCACACTGGAGGAAGGGCTTGCATCTCATGGAGAAAATGTGTACGTCGCCCGGGAGACGGAGGCGCGCTCTTGACACCATTTCCTCTGCCCGTTTAAAACACAAGTGTTTGTACTCGATCTGGGCTGCCTGGTGAAACGCTTGGCAGTCCGCATCACCCTGAGCACCTCTCCTGAAGTTTGATTCGTAGCTGGGTAAACTCGCGCTTCAGAGGCTTAGATGAGACCAAACGTGTTCAGCTTGTGGCGAAAGCCTTTGACCAGAGACATATACGCTTGTGCTTGGGGCGAGGGCTAGGCAAGAACGTTTACACACTGGGTTTTTATCTTTACCCTAAGCTGTCCCTTTTGGCTGCAGCAGGCGGAGAGAACCCGCGGAGAGAGAACAGCTGCGAAGTGGATGCACAGAACAGTCACCTCGATACCAGCCCCGGGGTCCCAAGCAACGATCCTTCCCCGGAGGGTACTTAACCCACCCAGGGATTCAAGCAGGGAGTTCGCCTTGTCCAACTCGCACAGGAGACTGGCATGAGATGTAGGGCTCATCTACTTGCGTTCACACTACGTGGCCCGGAGAAGTTCTCACGGAGCCGAATCCAGCACCCTTCCTCCACCACGTGTGTACACAAAGGAGCGCTGGGCAGTGGGTGTTCTCAAGGCCAAGAGAGAAGCCCTTGTTCTGTGCTGCACCTGCTGGGTGGTTCAAAGGTTTTCTGACCTTCCTGCTCTGGAAGCTTTTCAGAGCTGAGGCTACGCCTGGGCTGCGAAAGCAGAGAGGCGTAGAGGCCTTTCACACTGAAGGCGTGGGCCTGTTTCCCATGGAGAAAGTGTACGTCGCCCACCCCCCACCCCCACCCCACCCCACCCCAACCCACCCCCAGCTGGAGGCGTGCGGGTTGACACCATTTTGTCCTGCCCATGGAAAATGCAAAGAGGCGTACACGATTTGGGCTGTCTGGTGAAAGAATTTGGAATCGGCGGCACCCTGAGTACCTTTCCCGAAGTTTGCTTCCTAGCTGGTTAAACTCGGCATTCAGAGGCGAGATGAGAACAAACTTGCTCTGCGTGCGGCGAAGTGCCTTGACGCCCTGCCCTAAATGTTTGAGCTTCTGGCCAGCGTCACGCAAGTACTTTGACACTTAGGATTCTGACTTTTACTCCAAGCTGTCCCTGTTGGCTGAAGCAGTCGGCATGTCTGTATCGCAGCCTGGGAGGCCGGGCGTTGGGGGAGTCTGCCAAGTGACTGGCCTCCATTTATAGCTAACTGAGAAACTGCGTCGAAGCTTTCGGGAGCCTCTTACAGGGAATGGTTGCAGTTCGGAATTGGAGACTGTGCTGGCAAACGTCAGCAGCTCCTCTCCCTCGGAGGGCTCTTGGTGTGCCGACTCCTAACAGCAGCACAGTGGAGGCACAGACCATTATCCTAGAGAGCAGCACAGTGTCTCTAGCAGCGATCGCTTCCCAGAGGATACTTAAGCCACACCGAGATTCCAGCAGGGAGTTTTGTCTTGTAGCAGTACAACTCACTCAGGAAAGAGGGATGAGGTGTAGGGCTAATCTAGGTGCGCTCACGCTCTGTGTCCCCGAGAAGGTTTCACGGAGCAGAATGCATCACCGACCGCTACCACGTGTGTGCACCAAAGAAGCCCTGTGCCGTGGGTGTTCTCAGGCCGACAGCGAAGACCTAGGTGTGTGCTGCACCCGCGCTCGGTGGTTCACACGTTGCGTGACCCTGTGCCTTTGGAAGATGTTCAGAGCGGGTGGTACCTGCGTGCTGCGAGCGCAAGAGGTGTAGAGTGTAGAGGCCTTTCACACTGGAGGAAGGGCTTGCATCTCATGGAGAAAATGTGTACGTCGCCCGGGAGACGGAGGCGCGCTCTTGACACCATTTCCTCTGCCCGTTTAAAACACAAGTGTTTGTACTCGATCTGGGCTGCCTGGTGAAACGCTTGGCAGTCCGCATCACCCTGAGCACCTCTCCTGAAGTTTGATTCGTAGCTGGGTAAACTCGCGCTTCAGAGGCTTAGATGAGACCAAACGTGTTCAGCTTGTGGCGAAAGCCTTTGACCAGAGACATATACGCTTGTGCTTGGGGCGAGGGCTAGGCAAGAACGTCTACACACTGGGTTTTTATCTTTACCCTAAGCTGTCCCTTTTGGCTGCAGCAGGCGGAGAGAACCCGCGGAGAGAGAACAGCTGCGAAGTGGATGCACAGAACAGTCACCTCGATACCAGCCCCGGGGTCCCAAGCAACGATCCTTCCCCGGAGGGTACTTAACCCACCCAGGGATTCAAGCAGGGAGTTCGCCTTGTCCAACTCGCACAGGAGACTGGCATGAGATGTAGGGCTCATCTACTTGCGTTCACACTACGTGGCCCGGAGAAGTTCTCACGGAGCCGAATCCAGCACCCTTCCTCCACCACGTGTGTACACAAAGGAGCGCTGGGCAGTGGGTGTTCTCAAGGCCAAGAGAGAAGCCCTTGTTCTGTGCTGCACCTGCTGGGTGGTTCAAAGGTTTTCTGACCTTCCTGCTCTGGAAGCTTTTCAGAGCTGAGGCTACGCCTGGGCTGCGAAAGCAGAGAGGCGTAGAGGCCTTTCACACTGAAGGCGTGGGCCTGTTTCCCATGGAGAAAGTGTACGTCGCCCAACCCCCACCCCCACCCCACCCCACCCCAACCCACCCCCAGCTGGAGGCGTGCGGGTTGACACCATTTTGTCCTGCCCATGGAAAATGCAAAGAGGCGTACACGATTTGGGCTGTCTGGTGAAAGAATTTGGAATCGGCGGCACCCTGAGTACCTTTCCCGAAGTTTGCTTCCTAGCTGGTTAAACTCGGCATTCAGAGGCGAGATGAGAACAAACTTGCTCCGCGTGCGGCGAAGTGCCTTGACGCCCTGCCCTAAATGTTTGAGCTTCTGGCCAGCGTCACGCAAGTACTTTGACACTTAGGATTCTGACTTTTACTCCAAGCTGTCCCTGTTGGCTGAAGCAGTCGGCATGTCTGTATCGCAGCCTGGGAGGCCGGGCGTTGGGGGAGTCTGCCAAGTGACTGGCCTCCATTTATAGCTAACTGAGAAACTGCGTCGAAGCTTTCGGGAGCCTCTTACAGGGAATGGTTGCAGTTCGGAATTGGAGACTGTGCTGGCAAACGTCAGCAGCTCCTCTCCCTCGGAGGGCTCTTGGTGTGCCGACTCCTAACAGCAGCACAGTGGAGGCACAGACCATTATCCTAGAGAGCAGCACAGTGTCTCTAGCAGCGATCGCTTCCCAGAGGATACTTAAGCCACACCGAGATTCCAGCAGGGAGTTTTGTCTTGTAGCAGTACAACTCACTCAGGAAAGAGGGATGAGGTGTAGGGCTAATCTAGGTGCGCTCACGCTCTGTGTCCCCGAGAAGGTTTCACGGAGCAGAATGCATCACCGACCGCTACCACGTGTGTGCACCAAAGAAGCCCTGTGCCGTGGGTGTTCTCAGGCCGACAGCGAAGACCTAGGTGTGTGCTGCACCCGCGCTCGGTGGTTCACACGTTGCGTGACCCTGTGCCTTTGGAAGATGTTCAGAGCGGGTGGTACCTGCGTGCTGCGAGCGCAAGAGGTGTAGAGTGTAGAGGCCTTTCACACTGGAGGAAGGGCTTGCATCTCATGGAGAAAATGTGTACGTCGCCCGGGAGACGGAGGCGCGCTCTTGACACCATTTCCTCTGCCCGTTTAAAACACAAGTGTTTGTACTCGATCTGGGCTGCCTGGTGAAACGCTTGGCAGTCCGCATCACCCTGAGCACCTCTCCTGAAGTTTGATTCGTAGCTGGGTAAACTCGCGCTTCAGAGGCTTAGATGAGACCAAACGTGTTCAGCTTGTGGCGAAAGCCTTTGACCAGAGACATATACGCTTGTGCTTGGGGCGAGGGCTAGGCAAGAACGTCTACACACTGGGTTTTTATCTTTACCCTAAGCTGTCCCTTTTGGCTGCAGCAGGCGGAGAGAACCCGCGGAGAGAGAACAGCTGCGAAGTGGATGCACAGAACAGTCACCTCGATACCAGCCCCGGGGTCCCAAGCAACGATCCTTCCCCGGAGGGTACTTAACCCACCCAGGGATTCAAGCAGGGAGTTCGCCTTGTCCAACTCGCACAGGAGACTGGCATGAGATGTAGGGCTCATCTACTTGCGTTCACACTACGTGGCCCGGAGAAGTTCTCACGGAGCCGAATCCAGCACCCTTCCTCCACCACGTGTGTACACAAAGGAGCGCTGGGCAGTGGGTGTTCTCAAGGCCAAGAGAGAAGCCCTTGTTCTGTGCTGCACCTGCTGGGTGGTTCAAAGGTTTTCTGACCTTCCTGCTCTGGAAGCTTTTCAGAGCTGAGGCTACGCCTGGGCTGCGAAAGCAGAGAGGCGTAGAGGCCTTTCACACTGAAGGCGTGGGCCTGTTTCCCATGGAGAAAGTGTACGTCGCCCAACCCCCACCCCCACCCCACCCCACCCCAACCCACCCCCAGCTGGAGGCGTGCGGGTTGACACCATTTTGTCCTGCCCATGGAAAATGCAAAGAGGCGTACACGATTTGGGCTGTCTGGTGAAAGAATTTGGAATCGGCGGCACCCTGAGTACCTTTCCCGAAGTTTGCTTCCTAGCTGGTTAAACTCGGCATTCAGAGGCGAGATGAGAACAAACTTGCTCCGCGTGCGGCGAAGTGCCTTGACGCCCTGCCCTAAATGTTTGAGCTTCTGGCCAGCGTCACGCAAGTACTTTGACACTTAGGATTCTGACTTTTACTCCAAGCTGTCCCTGTTGGCTGAAGCAGTCTGCATGTCTGTATCGCAGCCTGGGAGGCCGGGCGTTGGGGGAGTCTGCCAAGTGACTGGCCTCCATTTATAGCTAACTGAGAAACTGCGTCGAAGCTTTCGGGAGCCTCTTACAGGGAATGGTTGCAGTTCGGAATTGGAGACTGTGCTGGCAAACGTCAGCAGCTCCTCTCCCTCGGAGGGCTCTTGGTGTGCCGACTCCTAACAGCAGCACAGTGGAGGCACAGACCATTATCCTAGAGAGCAGCACAGTGTCTCTAGCAGCGATCGCTTCCCAGAGGATACTTAAGCCACACCGAGATTCCAGCAGGGAGTTTTGTCTTGTAGCAGTACAACTCACTCAGGAAAGAGGGATGAGGTGTAGGGCTAATCTAGGTGCGCTCACGCTCTGTGTCCCCGAGAAGGTTTCACGGAGCAGAATGCATCACCGACCGCTACCACGTGTGTGCACCAAAGAAGCCCTGTGCCGTGGGTGTTCTCAGGCCGACAGCGAAGACCTAGGTGTGTGCTGCACCCGCGCTCGGTGGTTCACACGTTGCGTGACCCTGTGCCTTTGGAAGATGTTCAGAGCGGGTGGTACCTGTGTGCTGCGAGCGCAAGAGGTGTAGAGTGTAGAGGCCTTTCACACTGGAGGAAGGGCTTGCATCTCATGGAGAAAATGTGTACGTCGCCCGGGAGACGGAGGCGCGCTCTTGACACCATTTCCTCTGCCCGTTTAAAACACAAGTGTTTGTACTCGATCTGGGCTGCCTGGTGAAACGCTTGGCAGTCCGCATCACCCTGAGCACCTCTCCTGAAGTTTGATTCGTAGCTGGGTAAACTCGCGCTTCAGAGGCTTAGATGAGACCAAACGTGTTCAGCTTGTGGCGAAAGCCTTTGACCAGAGACATATACGCTTGTGCTTGGGGCGAGGGCTAGGCAAGAACGTCTACACACTGGGTTTTTATCTTTACCCTAAGCTGTCCCTTTTGGCTGCAGCAGGCGGAGAGAACCCGTGGAGAGAGAACAGCTGCGAAGTGGATGCACAGAACAGTCACCTCGATACCAGCCCCGGGGTCCCAAGCAACGATCCTTCCCCGGAGGGTACTTAACCCACCCAGGGATTCAAGCAGGGAGTTCGCCTTGTCCAACTCGCACAGGAGACTGGCATGAGATGTAGGGCTCATCTACTTGCGTTCACACTACGTGGCCCGGAGAAGTTCTCACGGAGCCGAATCCAGCACCCTTCCTCCACCACGTGTGTACACAAAGGAGCGCTGGGCAGTGGGTGTTCTCAAGGCCAAGAGAGAAGCCCTTGTTCTGTGCTGCACCTGCTGGGTGGTTCAAAGGTTTTCTGACCTTCCTGCTCTGGAAGCTTTTCAGAGCTGAGGCTACGCCTGGGCTGCGAAAGCAGAGAGGCGTAGAGGCCTTTCACACTGAAGGCGTGGGCCTGTTTCCCATGGAGAAAGTGTACGTCGCCCAACCCCCACCCCCACCCCACCCCACCCCAACCCACCCCCAGCTGGAGGCGTGCGGGTTGACACCATTTTGTCCTGCCCATGGAAAATACAAAGAGGCGTACACGATTTGGGCTGTCTGGTGAAAGAATTTGGAATCGGCGGCACCCTGAGTACCTTTCCCGAAGTTTGCTTCCTAGCTGGTTAAACTCGGCATTCAGAGGCGAGATGAGAACAAACTTGCTCCGCGTGCGGCGAAGTGCCTTGATGCCCTGCCCTAAATGTTTGAGCTTCTGGCCAGCGTCAAGCAAGTACTTTGACACTTAGGATTCTGACTTTTACTCCAAGCTGTCCCTGTTGGCTGAAGCAGTCGGCGTGTCTGTATCGCAGCCTGGGAGGCCGGGCGTTGGGGGAGTCTGCCAAGTGACTGGCCTCCATTTATAGCTAACTGAGAAACTGCGTCGAAGCTTTCGGGAGCCTCTTACAGGGAACGGTTGCAGTTCGGAATTGGAGACTGTGCTGGCAAACGTCAGCAGCTCCTCTCCCTCGGAGGGCTCTTGGTGTGCCGACTCCTAACAGCCAGCACGGTCCCCAGCTCGTGAACGGTCCCATTGCGAGCCGGTCTCGTCCGTGAAAGAGCCACGTGAGGCTGATCTCCAACAGTCGGGCTCCACACCTGGAGCCTTTGGGACAGGGCAGTCCTGAGCCGATGTGCCCACCAGGGGACGCGACCAAAGTTTACGTACCACAGGAAAGCGCATCAAGGCCTCGTGTTCTCTCCATGAAATGAACGTGAGCTTGAAGGGTGATGCGTCAGCGTGCACTGTGAACAGCTCGCTGGCACGCCTGTCTTCGCCCCCTCTCACGGTCTCACGCACCCGGGCTCAGTTCCGTGTAGGAATGCTGAGTGGGAGCGCCAGCCTCGCTTCTGGACTCTAACGCCTTCCACCCCCTAATGGCAGGTTGTGTGTGTCTCTCACGTGGGGGGAGGAATGAGGTCGCCCACAGAGGTTCTGCCATGAAAGATCTAAAGACGCACGCTGCTGAGGAGCTTGTTCCTCATGGAGCGTCCCCGAGGGCCAGAAGAATGCTGAAGGTCTCTTTCAAAGCTGCCGGACGCTCTGCCGTTCTAGGCCTGAGATACGGACCTTGTGAGGGCACTGTAACCGCGCGAGATTCAGGAGACATCGCCAGTGCGAGTGGCAATCCGGAAGGAAGAACCTTCAAGGCGGAGTGTCCTTTCCTGTGCAAAACGGCGCCCAAGTGGCTGAGGCAGGGAGCATTTTCCTTCACAGAACCGGCATCCTCGTATGCCTGTGGGTTACTCTAAAGAAACGACACTGTGAGCAACCTCTTCGAAAAGGCCTTCGCAAGCGACTTGGAGACAACAGCAGCGCAGTGGAGGCACAGACCATTATCCTAGAGAGCAGCACAGTGTCTCTAGCAGCGATCGCTTCCCGGAGGATACTTAAGCCACACCGAGATTCCAGCAGGGAGTTTTGCCTTGTAGCAGTACAACTCACTCAGGAAAGAGGGATGAGGTGTAGGGGTAATCTAGGTGCGCTCACGCTCTGTGTCCCCGAGAAGGTTTCACGGAGCAGAATGCATCACCGACCGCTACCACGTGTGTGCACCAAAGAAGCCCTGTGCCGTGGGTGTTCTCAGGCCGACAGCGAAGACCTAGGTGTGTGCTGCACCCGCGCTTGGTGGTTCACACGTTGCGTGACCCTGTGCCTTTGGAAGATGTTCAGAGCGGGTGGCACCTGCGTGCTGCGAGCGCAAGAGGTGTAGAGTGTAGAGGCCTTTCACACTGGAGGAAGGGCTTGCATCTCATGGAGAAAATGTGTACGTCGCCCGGGAGACGGAGGCGCGCTCTTGACACCATTTCCTCTGCCCGTTTAAAACACAAGTGTTTGTACTCGATCTGGGCTGCCTGGTGAAACGCTTGGCAGTCCGCATCACCCTGAGCACCTTTCCTGAAGTTTGATTCGTAGCTGGGTAAACTCGGGCTTCAGAGGCTTAGATGAGACCAAACGTGTTCAGCTTGTGGCGAAAGCCTTTGACCAGAGGCATATACGCTTGTGCTTGGGGCGAGGGCTAGGCAAGAACGTCTACACACTGGGTTTTTATCTTTACCCTAAGCTGTCCCTTTTGGCTGCAGCAGGCGGAGAGAACCCGCGGAGAGAGAACAGCTGCGAAGTGGATGCACAGAACAGTCACCTCGATACCAGCCCCGGGGTCCCAAGCAACGATCCTTCCCCGGAGGGTACTTAACCCACCCAGGGATTCAAGCAGGGAGTTCGCCTTGTCCAACTCGCACAGGAGACTGGCATGAGATGTAGGGCTCATCTACTTGCGTTCACACTACGTGGCCCGGAGAAGTTCTCACGGAGCCGAATCCAGCACCCTTCCTCCACCACGTGTGTACACAAAGGAGCGCTGGGCAGTGGGTGTTCTCAAGGCCAAGAGAGAAGCCCTTGTTCTGTGCTGCACCTGCTGGGTGGTTCAAAGGTTTTCTGACCTTCCTGCTCTGGAAGCTTTTTAGAGCTGAGGCTACGCTTGGGCTGCGAAAGCACAGAGGCGTAGAGGCCTTTCACACTGAAGGCGTGGGCCTGTTTCCCATGGAGAAAGTGTACGTCGCCCAACCCTCATCCCCACCCCACACCACCCCAACCCACCCCCAGCTGGAGGCGTGTGGGTTGACACCATTTTGTCCTGCCCCTGGAAAATGCAAAGAGGCGTACACGATTTGGGCTGTCTGGTGAAAGAATTTGGAATCGGCGGCACCCTGAGTACCTTTCCCGAAGTTTGCTTCCTAGCTGGTTAAACTCGGCATTCAGAGGCGAGATGAGAACAAACTTGCTCCGCGTGCGGCGAAGTGCCTTGACGCCCTGCCCTAAATGTTTGAGCTTCTGGCCAGCGTCACGCAAGTACTTTGACACTTAGGATTCTGACTTTTACTCCAAGCTGTCCCTGTTGGCTGAAGCAGTCGGCATGTCTGTATCGCAGCCTGGGAGGCCGGGCGTTGGGGGAGTCTGCCAAGTGACTGGCCTCCATTTATAGCTAACTGAGAAACTGCGTCGAAGCTTTCGGGAGCCTCTTACAGGGAATGGTTGCAGTTCGGAATTGGAGACTGTGCTGGCAAACGTCAGCAGCTCCTCTCCCTCAGAGGGCTCTTGGTGTGCCGACTCCTAACAGCAGCGCAGTGGAGGCACAGACCATTATCCTAGAGAGCAGCACAGTGTCTCTAGCAGCGATCGCTTCCCAGAGGATACTTAAGCCACACCGAGATTCCAGCAGGGAGTTTTGTCTTGTAGCAGTACAACTCACTCAGGAAAGAGGGATGAGGTGTAGGGCTAATCTACGTGCGCTCACGCTCTGTGTCCCCGAGAAGGTTTCACGGAGCAGAATGCATCACCGACCGCTACCACGTGTGTGCACCAAAGAAGCCCTGTGCCGTGGGTGTTCTCAGGCCGACAGCGAAGACCTAGGTGTGTGCTGCACCCGCGCTCGGTGGTTCACACGTTGCGTGACCCTGTGCCTTTGGAAGATGTTCAGAGCGGGTGGTACCTGCGTGCTGCGAGCGCAAGAGGTGTAGAGTGTAGAGGCCTTTCACACTGGAGGAAGGGCTTGCATCTCATGGAGAAAATGTGTACGTCGCCCGGGAGACGGAGGCGCGCTCTTGACACCATTTCCTCTGCCCGTTTAAAACACAAGTGTTTGTACTCGATCTGGGCTGCCTGGTGAAACGCTTGGCAGTCCGCATCACCCTGAGCACCTCTCCTGAAGTTTGATTCGTAGCTGGGTAAACTCGCGCTTCAGAGGCTTAGATGAGACCAAACGTGTTCAGCTTGTGGCGAAAGCCTTTGACCAGAGACATATACGCTTGTGCTTGGGGCGAGGGCTAGGCAAGAACGTCTACACACTGGGTTTTTATCTTTACCCTAAGCTGTCCCTTTTGGCTGCAGCAGGCGGAGAGAACCCGCGGAGAGAGAACAGCTGCGAAGTGGATGCACAGAACAGTCACCTCGATACCAGCCCCGGGGTCCCAAGCAACGATCCTTCCCCGGAGGGTACTTAACCCACCCAGGGATTCAAGCAGGGAGTTCGCCTTGTCCAACTCGCACAGGAGACTGGCATGAGATGTAGGGCTCATCTACTTGCGTTCACACTACGTGGCCCGGAGAAGTTCTCACGGAGCCGAATCCAGCACCCTTCCTCCACCACGTGTGTACACAAAGGAGCGCTGGGCAGTGGGTGTTCTCAAGGCCAAGAGAGAAGCCCTTGTTCTGTGCTGCACCTGCTGGGTGGTTCAAAGGTTTTCTGACCTTCCTGCTCTGGAAGCTTTTCAGAGCTGAGGCTACGCCTGGGCTGCGAAAGCAGAGAGGCGTAGAGGCCTTTCACACTGAAGGCGTGGGCCTGTTTCCCATGGAGAAAGTGTACGTCGCCCAACCCCCACCCCCACCCCACCCCACCCCAACCCACCCCCAGCTGGAGGCGTGCGGGTTGACACCATTTTGTCCTGCCCATGGAAAATACAAAGAGGCGTACACGATTTGGGCTGTCTGGTGAAAGAATTTGGAATCGGCGGCACCCTGAGTACCTTTCCCGAAGTTTGCTTCCTAGCTGGTTAAACTCGGCATTCAGAGGCGAGATGAGAACAAACTTGCTCCGCGTGCGGCGAAGTGCCTTGATGCCCTGCCCTAAATGTTTGAGCTTCTGGCCAGCGTCACGCAAGTACTTTGACACTTAGGATTCTGACTTTTACTCCAAGCTGTCCCTGTTGGCTGAAGCAGTCGGCGTGTCTGTATCGCAGCCTGGGAGGCCGGGCATTGGGGGAGTCTGCCAAGTGACTGGCCTCCATTTATAGCTAACTGAGAAACTGCGTCGAAGCTTTCGGGAGCCTCTTACAGGGAACGGTTGCAGTTCGGAATTGGAGACTGTGCTGGCAAACGTCAGCAGCTCCTCTCCCTCGGAGGGCTCTTGGTGTGCCGACTCCTAACAGCCAGCACGGTCCCCAGCTCGTGAACGGTCCCATTGCGAGCCGGTCTCGTCCGTGAAAGAGCCACGTGAGGCTGATCTCCAACAGTCGGGCTCCACACCTGGAGCCTTTGGGACAGGGCAGTCCTGAGCCGATGTGCCCACCAGGGGACGCGACCAAAGTTTACGTACCACAGGAAAGCGCATCAAGGCCTCGTGTTCTCTCCATGAAATGAACGTGAGCTTGAAGGGTGATGCGTCAGCGTGCACTGTGAACAGCTCGCTGGCACGCCTGTCTTCGCCCCCTCTCACGGTCTCACGCACCCGGGCTCAGTTCCGTGTAGGAATGCTGAGTGGGAGCGCCAGCCTCGCTTCTGGACTCTAACGCCTTCCACCCCCTAATGGCAGGTTGTGTGTGTCTCTCACGTGGGGGGAGGAATGAGGTCGCCCACAGAGGTTCTGCCATGAAAGATCTAAAGACGCACGCTGCTGAGGAGCTTGTTCCTCATGGAGCGTCCCCGAGGGCCAGAAGAATGCCGAAGGTCTCTTTCAAAGCTGCCGGACGCTCTGCCGTTCTAGGCCTGAGATACGGACCTTGTGAGGGCACTGTAACCGCGCGAGATTCAGGAGACATCGCCAGTGCGAGTGGCAATCCGGAAGGAAGAACCTTCAAGGCGGAGTGTCCTTTCCTGTGCAAAACGGCGCCCAAGTGGCTGAGGCAGGGAGCATTTTCCTTCACAGAACCGGCATCCTCGTATGCCTGTGGGTTACTCTAAAGAAACGACACTGTGAGCAACCTCTTCGAAAAGGCCTTCGCAAGCGACTTGGAGACAACAGCAGCGCAGTGGAGGCACAGACCATTATCCTAGAGAGCAGCACAGTGTCTCTAGCAGCGATCGCTTCCCGGAGGATACTTAAGCCACACCGAGATTCCAGCAGGGAGTTTTGCCTTGTAGCAGTACAACTCACTCAGGAAAGAGGGATGAGGTGTAGGGGTAATCTAGGTGCGCTCACGCTCTGTGTCCCCGAGAAGGTTTCACGGAGCAGAATGCATCACCGACCGCTACCACGTGTGTGCACCAAAGAAGCCCTGTGCCGTGGGTGTTCTCAGGCCGACAGCGAAGACCTAGGTGTGTGCTGCACCCGCGCTCGGTGGTTCACACGTTGCGTGACCCTGTGCCTTTGGAAGATGTTCAGAGCGGGTGGCACCTGCGTGCTGCGAGCGCAAGAGGTGTAGAGTGTAGAGGCCTTTCACACTGGAGGAAGGGCTTGCATCTCATGGAGAAAATGTGTACGTCGCCCGGGAGACGGAGGCGCGCTCTTGACACCATTTCCTCTGCCCGTTTAAAACACAAGTGTTTGTACTCGATCTGGGCTGCCTGGTGAAACGCTTGGCAGTCCGCATCACCCTGAGCACCTTTCCTGAAGTTTGATTCGTAGCTGGGTAAACTCGGGCTTCAGAGGCTTAGATGAGACCAAACGTGTTCAGCTTGTGGCGAAAGCCTTTGACCAGAGGCATATACGCTTGTGCTTGGGGCGAGGGCTAGGCAAGAACGTCTACACACTGGGTTTTTATCTTTACCCTAAGCTGTCCCTTTTGGCTGCAGCAGGCGGAGAGAACCCGCGGAGAGAGAACAGCTGCGAAGTGGATGCACAGAACAGTCACCTCGATACCAGCCCCGGGGTCCCAAGCAACGATCCTTCCCCGGAGGGTACTTAACCCACCCAGGGATTCAAGCAGGGAGTTCGCCTTGTCCAACTCGCACAGGAGACTGGCATGAGATGTAGGGCTCATCTACTTGCGTTCACACTACGTGGCCCGGAGAAGTTCTCACGGAGCCGAATCCAGCACCCTTCCTCCACCACGTGTGTACACAAAGGAGCGCTGGGCAGTGGGTGTTCTCAAGGCCAAGAGAGAAGCCCTTGTTCTGTGCTGCACCTGCTGGGTGGTTCAAAGGTTTTCTGACCTTCCTGCTCTGGAAGCTTTTTAGAGCTGAGGCTACGCTTGGGCTGCGAAAGCACAGAGGCGTAGAGGCCTTTCACACTGAAGGCGTGGGCCTGTTTCCCATGGAGAAAGTGTACGTCGCCCAACCCTCACCCCCACCCCACACCACCCCAACCCACCCCCAGCTGGAGGCGTGTGGGTTGACACCATTTTGTCCTGCCCATGGAAAATGCAAAGAGGCGTACACGATTTGGGCTGTCTGGTGAAAGAATTTGGAATCGGCGGCACCCTGAGTACCTTTCCCGAAGTTTGCTTCCTAGCTGGTTAAACTCGGCATTCAGAGGCGAGATGAGAACAAACTTGCTCCGCGTGCGGCGAAGTGCCTTGACGCCCTGCCCTAAATGTTTGAGCTTCTGGCCAGCGTCACGCAAGTACTTTGACACTTAGGATTCTGACTTTTACTCCAAGCTGTCCCTGTTGGCTGAAGCAGTCGGCATGTCTGTATCGCAGCCTGGGAGGCCGGGCGTTGGGGGAGTCTGCCAAGTGACTGGCCTCCATTTATAGCTAACTGAGAAACTGCGTCGAAGCTTTCGGGAGCCTCTTACAGGGAATGGTTGCAGTTCGGAATTGGAGACTGTGCTGGCAAACGTCAGCAGCTCCTCTCCCTCGGAGGGCTCTTGGTGTGCCGACTCCTAACAGCAGCGCAGTGGAGGCACAGACCATTATCCTAGAGAGCAGCACAGTGTCTCTAGCAGCGATCGCTTCCCAGAGGATACTTAAGCCACACCGAGATTCCAGCAGGGAGTTTTGTCTTGTAGCAGTACAACTCACTCAGGAAAGAGGGATGAGGTGTAGGGCTAATCTACGTGCGCTCACGCTCTGTGTCCCCGAGAAGGTTTCACGGAGCAGAATGCATCACCGACCGCTACCACGTGTGTGCACCAAAGAAGCCCTGTGCCGTGGGTGTTCTCAGGCCGACAGCGAAGACCTAGGTGTGTGCTGCACCCGCGCTCGGTGGTTCACACGTTGCGTGACCCTGTGCCTTTGGAAGATGTTCAGAGCGGGTGGTACCTGCGTGCTGCGAGCGCAAGAGGTGTAGAGTGTAGAGGCCTTTCACACTGGAGGAAGGGCTTGCATCTCATGGAGAAAATGTGTACGTCGCCCGGGAGACGGAGGCGCGCTCTTGACACCATTTCCTCTGCCCGTTTAAAACACAAGTGTTTGTACTCGATCTGGGCTGCCTGGTGAAACGCTTGGCAGTCCGCATCACCCTGAGCACCTCTCCTGAAGTTTGATTCGTAGCTGGGTAAACTCGCGCTTCAGAGGCTTAGATGAGACCAAACGTGTTCAGCTTGTGGCGAAAGCCTTTGACCAGAGACATATACGCTTGTGCTTGGGGCGAGGGCTAGGCAAGAACGTTTACACACTGGGTTTTTATCTTTACCCTAAGCTGTCCCTTTTGGCTGCAGCAGGTGGAGAGAACCCGCGGAGAGAGAACAGCTGCGAAGTGGATGCACAGAACAGGCACCTCGATACCAGCCCCGGGGTCCCAAGCAACGATCCTTCCCCGGAGGGTACTTAACCCACCCAGGGATTCAAGCAGGGAGTTCGCCTTGTCCAACTCGCACAGGAGACTGGCATGAGATGTAGGGCTCATCTACTTGCGTTCACACTACGTGGCCCGGAGAAGTTCTCACGGAGCCGAATCCAGCACCCTTCCTCCACCACGTGTGTACACAAAGGAGCGCTGGGCAGTGGGTGTTCTCAAGGCCAAGAGAGAAGCCCTTGTTCTGTGCTGCACCTGCTGGGTGGTTCAAAGGTTTTCTGACCTTCCTGCTCTGGAAGCTTTTCAGAGCTGAGGCTACGCCTGGGCTGCGAAAGCAGAGAGGCGTAGAGGCCTTTCACACTGAAGGCGTGGGCCTGTTTCCCATGGAGAAAGTGTACGTCGCCCAACCCCCACCCCCACCCCACCCCACCCCAACCCACCCCCAGCTGGAGGCGTGCGGGTTGACACCATTTTGTCCTGCCCATGGAAAATACAAAGAGGCGTACACGATTTGGGCTGTCTGGTGAAAGAATTTGGAATCGGCGGCACCCTGAGTACCTTTCCCGAAGTTTGCTTCCTAGCTGGTTAAACTCGGCATTCAGAGGCGAGATGAGAACAAACTTGCTCCGCGTGCGGCGAAGTGCCTTGATGCCCTGCCCTAAATGTTTGAGCTTCTGGCCAGCGTCACGCAAGTACTTTGACACTTAGGATTCTGACTTTTACTCCAAGCTGTCCCTGTTGGCTGAAGCAGTCGGCGTGTCTGTATCGCAGCCTGGGAGGCCGGGCGTTGGGGGAGTCTGCCAAGTGACTGGCCTCCATTTATAGCTAACTGAGAAACTGCGTCGAAGCTTTCGGGAGCCTCTTACAGGGAACGGTTGCAGTTCGGAATTGGAGACTGTGCTGGCAAACGTCAGCAGCTCCTCTCCCTCGGAGGGCTCTTGGTGTGCCGACTCCTAACAGCCAGCACGGTCCCCAGCTCGTGAACGGTCCCATTGCGAGCCGGTCTCGTCCGTGAAAGAGCCACGTGAGGCTGATCTCCAACAGTCGGGCTCCACACCTGGAGCCTTTGGGACAGGGCAGTCCTGAGCCGATGTGCCCACCAGGGGACGCGACCAAAGTTTACGTACCACAGGAAAGCGCATCAAGGCCTCGTGTTCTCTCCATGAAATGAACGTGAGCTTGAAGGGTGATGCGTCAGCGTGCACTGTGAACAGCTCGCTGGCACGCCTGTCTTCGCCCCCTCTCACGGTCTCACGCACCCGGGCTCAGTTCCGTGTAGGAATGCTGAGTGGGAGCGCCAGCCTCGCTTCTGGACTCTAACGCCTTCCACCCCCTAATGGCAGGTTGTGTGTGTCTCTCACGTGGGGGGAGGAATGAGGTCGCCCACAGAGGTTCTGCCATGAAAGATCTAAAGACGCACGCTGCTGAGGAGCTTGTTCCTCATGGAGCGTCCCCGAGGGCCAGAAGAATGCCGAAGGTCTCTTTCAAAGCTGCCGGACGCTCTGCCGTTCTAGGCCTGAGATACGGACCTTGTGAGGGCACTGTAACCGCGCGAGATTCAGGAGACATCGCCAGTGCGAGTGGCAATCCGGAAGGAAGAACCTTCAAGGCGGAGTGTCCTTTCCTGTGCAAAACGGCGCCCAAGTGGCTGAGGCAGGGAGCATTTTCCTTCACAGAACCGGCATCCTCGTATGCCTGTGGGTTACTCTAAAGAAACGACACTGTGAGCAACCTCTTCGAAAAGGCCTTCGCAAGCGACTTGGAGACAACAGCAGCGCAGTGGAGGCACAGACCATTATCCTAGAGAGCAGCACAGTGTCTCTAGCAGCGATCGCTTCCCGGAGGATACTTAAGCCACACCGAGATTCCAGCAGGGAGTTTTGCCTTGTAGCAGTACAACTCACTCAGGAAAGAGGGATGAGGTGTAGGGGTAATCTAGGTGCGCTCACGCTCTGTGTCCCCGAGAAGGTTTCACGGAGCAGAATGCATCACCGACCGCTACCACGTGTGTGCACCAAAGAAGCCCTGTGCCGTGGGTGTTCTCAGGCCGACAGCGAAGACCTAGGTGTGTGCTGCACCCGCGCTCGGTGGTTCACACGTTGCGTGACCCTGTGCCTTTGGAAGATGTTCAGAGCGGGTGGCACCTGCGTGCTGCGAGCGCAAGAGGTGTAGAGTGTAGAGGCCTTTCACACTGGAGGAAGGGCTTGCATCTCATGGAGAAAATGTGTACGTCGCCCGGGAGACGGAGGCGCGCTCTTGACACCATTTCCTCTGCCCGTTTAAAACACAAGTGTTTGTACTCGATCTGGGCTGCCTGGTGAAACGCTTGGCAGTCCGCATCACCCTGAGCACCTTTCCTGAAGTTTGATTCGTAGCTGGGTAAACTCGGGCTTCAGAGGCTTAGATGAGACCAAACGTGTTCAGCTTGTGGCGAAAGCCTTTGACCAGAGGCATATACGCTTGTGCTTGGGGCGAGGGCTAGGCAAGAACGTCTACACACTGGGTTTTTATCTTTACCCTAAGCTGTCCCTTTTGGCTGCAGCAGGCGGAGAGAACCCGCGGAGAGAGAACAGCTGCGAAGTGGATGCACAGAACAGTCACCTCGATACCAGCCCCGGGGTCCCAAGCAACGATCCTTCCCCGGAGGGTACTTAACCCACCCAGGGATTCAAGCAGGGAGTTCGCCTTGTCCAACTCGCACAGGAGACTGGCATGAGATGTAGGGCTCATCTACTTGCGTTCACACTACGTGGCCCGGAGAAGTTCTCACGGAGCCGAATCCAGCACCCTTCCTCCACCACGTGTGTACACAAAGGAGCGCTGGGCAGTGGGTGTTCTCAAGGCCAAGAGAGAAGCCCTTGTTCTGTGCTGCACCTGCTGGGTGGTTCAAAGGTTTTCTGACCTTCCTGCTCTGGAAGCTTTTTAGAGCTGAGGCTACGCTTGGGCTGCGAAAGCACAGAGGCGTAGAGGCCTTTCACACTGAAGGCGTGGGCCTGTTTCCCATGGAGAAAGTGTACGTCGCCCAACCCTCACCCCCACCCCACACCACCCCAACCCACCCCCAGCTGGAGGCGTGTGGGTTGACACCATTTTGTCCTGCCCATGGAAAATGCAAAGAGGCGTACACGATTTGGGCTGTCTGGTGAAAGAATTTGGAATCGGCGGCACCCTGAGTACCTTTCCCGAAGTTTGCTTCCTAGCTGGTTAAACTCGGCATTCAGAGGCGAGATGAGAACAAACTTGCTCCGCGTGCGGCGAAGTGCCTTGACGCCCTGCCCTAAATGTTTGAGCTTCTGGCCAGCGTCACGCAAGTACTTTGACACTTAGGATTCTGACTTTTACTCCAAGCTGTCCCTGTTGGCTGAAGCAGTCGGCATGTCTGTATCGCAGCCTGGGAGGCCGGGCGTTGGGGGAGTCTGCCAAGTGACTGGCCTCCATTTATAGCTAACTGAGAAACTGCGTCGAAGCTTTCGGGAGCCTCTTACAGGGAATGGTTGCAGTTCGGAATTGGAGACTGTGCTGGCAAACGTCAGCAGCTCCTCTCCCTCGGAGGGCTCTTGGTGTGCCGACTCCTAACAGCAGCGCAGTGGAGGCACAGACCATTATCCTAGAGAGCAGCACAGTGTCTCTAGTAGCGATCGCTTCCCAGAGGATACTTAAGCCACACCGAGATTCCAGCAGGGAGTTTTGTCTTGTAGCAGTACAACTCACTCAGGAAAGAGGGATGAGGTGTAGGGCTAATCTACGTGCGCTCACGCTCTGTGTCCCCGAGAAGGTTTCACGGAGCAGAATGCATCACCGACCGCTACCACGTGTGTGCACCAAAGAAGCCCTGTGCCGTGGGTGTTCTCAGGCCGACAGCGAAGACCTAGGTGTGTGCTGCACCCGCGCTCGGTGGTTCACACGTTGCGTGACCCTGTGCCTTTGGAAGATGTTCAGAGCGGGTGGTACCTGCGTGCTGCGAGCGCAAGAGGTGTAGAGTGTAGAGGCCTTTCACACTGGAGGAAGGGCTTGCATCTCATGGAGAAAATGTGTACGTCGCCCGGGAGACGGAGGCGCGCTCTTGACACCATTTCCTCTGCCCGTTTAAAACACAAGTGTTTGTACTCGATCTGGGCTGCCTGGTGAAACGCTTGGCAGTCCGCATCACCCTGAGCACCTCTCCTGAAGTTTGATTCGTAGCTGGGTAAACTCGCGCTTCAGAGGCTTAGATGAGACCAAACGTGTTCAGCTTGTGGCGAAAGCCTTTGACCAGAGACATATACGCTTGTGCTTGGGGCGAGGGCTAGGCAAGAACGTTTACACACTGGGTTTTTATCTTTACCCTAAGCTGTCCCTTTTGGCTGCAGCAGGTGGAGAGAACCCGCGGAGAGAGAACAGCTGCGAAGTGGATGCACAGAACAGGCACCTCGATACCAGCCCCGGGGTCCCAAGCAACGATCCTTCCCCGGAGGGTACTTAACCCACCCAGGGATTCAAGCAGGGAGTTCGCCTTGTCCAACTCGCACAGGAGACTGGCATGAGATGTAGGGCTCATCTACTTGCGTTCACACTACGTGGCCCGGAGAAGTTCTCACGGAGCCGAATCCAGCACCCTTCCTCCACCACGTGTGTACACAAAGGAGCGCTGGGCAGTGGGTGTTCTCAAGGCCAAGAGAGAAGCCCTTGTTCTGTGCTGCACCTGCTGGGTGGTTCAAAGGTTTTCTGACCTTCCTGCTCTGGAAGCTTTTCAGAGCTGAGGCTACGCCTGGGCTGCGAAAGCAGAGAGGCGTAGAGGCCTTTCACACTGAAGGCGTGGGCCTGTTTCCCATGGAGAAAGTGTACGTCGCCCAACCCCCACCCCCACCCCACCCCACCCCAACCCACCCCCAGCTGGAGGCGTGCGGGTTGACACCATTTTGTCCTGCCCATGGAAAATACAAAGAGGCGTACACGATTTGGGCTGTCTGGTGAAAGAATTTGGAATCGGCGGCACCCTGAGTACCTTTCCCGAAGTTTGCTTCCTAGCTGGTTAAACTCGGCATTCAGAGGCGAGATGAGAACAAACTTGCTCCGCGTGCGGCGAAGTGCCTTGATGCCCTGCCCTAAATGTTTGAGCTTCTGGCCAGCGTCACGCAAGTACTTTGACACTTAGGATTCTGACTTTTACTCCAAGCTGTCCCTGTTGGCTGAAGCAGTCGGCGTGTCTGTATCGCAGCCTGGGAGGCCGGGCGTTGGGGGAGTCTGCCAAGTGACTGGCCTCCATTTATAGCTAACTGAGAAACTGCGTCGAAGCTTTCGGGAGCCTCTTACAGGGAACGGTTGCAGTTCGGAATTGGAGACTGTGCTGGCAAACGTCAGCAGCTCCTCTCCCTCGGAGGGCTCTTGGTGTGCCGACTCCTAACAGCCAGCACGGTCCCCAGCTCGTGAACGGTCCCATTGCGAGCCGGTCTCGTCCGTGAAAGAGCCACGTGAGGCTGATCTCCAACAGTCGGGCTCCAAACCTGGAGCCTTTGGGACAGGGCAGTCCTGAGCCGATGTGCCCACCAGGGGACGCGACCAAAGTTTACGTACCACAGGAAAGCGCATCAAGGCCTCGTGTTCTCTCCATGAAATGAACGTGAGCTTGAAGGGTGATGCGTCAGCGTGCACTGTGAACAGCTCGCTGGCACGCCTGTCTTCGCCCCCTCTCACGGTCTCACGCACCCGGGCTCAGTTCCGTGTAGGAATGCTGAGTGGGAGCGCCAGCCTCGCTTCTGGACTCTAAAGCCTTCCACCCCCTAATGGCAGGTTGTGTGTGTCTCTCACGTGGGGGGAGGAATGAGGTCGCCCACAGAGGTTCTGCCATGAAAGATCTAAAGACGCACGCTGCTGAGGAGCTTGTTCCTCATGGAGCGTCCCCGAGGGCCAGAAGAATGCCGAAGGTCTCTTTCAAAGCTGCCGGACGCTCTGCCGTTCTAGGCCTGAGATACGGACCTTGTGAGGGCACTGTAACCGCGCGAGATTCAGGAGACATCGCCAGTGCGAGTGGCAATCCGGAAGGAAGAACCTTCAAGGCGGAGTGTCCTTTCCTGTGCAAAACGGCGCCCAAGTGGCTGAGGCAGGGAGCATTTTCCTTCACAGAACCGGCATCCTCGTATGCCTGTGGGTTACTCTAAAGAAACGACACTGTGAGCAACCTCTTCGAAAAGGCCTTCGCAAGCGACTTGGAGACAACAGCAGCGCAGTGGAGGCACAGACCATTATCCTAGAGAGCAGCACAGTGTCTCTAGCAGCGATCGCTTCCCGGAGGATACTTAAGCCACACCGAGATTCCAGCAGGGAGTTTTGCCTTGTAGCAGTACAACTCACTCAGGAAAGAGGGATGAGGTGTAGGGCTAATCTACGTGCGCTCACGCTCTGTGTCCCCGAGAAGGTTTCACGGAGCAGAATGCATCACCGACCGCTACCACGTGTGTGCACCAAAGAAGCCCTGTGCCGTGGGTGTTCTCAGGCCGACAGCGAAGACCTAGGTGTGTGCTGCACCCGCGCTTGGTGGTTCACACGTTGCGTGACCCTGTGCCTTTGGAAGATGTTCAGAGCGGGTGGCACCTGCGTGCTGCGAGCGCAAGAGGTGTAGAGTGTAGAGGCCTTTCACACTGGAGGAAGGGCTTGCATCTCATGGAGAAAATGTGTACGTCGCCCGGGAGACGGAGGCGCGCTCTTGACACCATTTCCTCTGCCCATTTAAAACACAAGTGTTTGTACTCGATCTGGGCTGCCTGGTGAAACGCTTGGCAGTCCGCATCACCCTGAGCACCTTTCCTGAAGTTTGATTCGTAGCTGGGTAAACTCGGGCTTCAGAGGCTTAGATGAGACCAAACGTGTTCAGCTTGTGGCGAAAGCCTTTGACCAGAGGCATATACGCTTGTGCTTGGGGCGAGGGCTAGGCAAGAACGTCTACACACTGGGTTTTTATCTTTACCCTAAGCTGTCCCTTTTGGCTGCAGCAGGCGGAGAGAACCCGCGGAGAGAGAACAGCTGCGAAGTGGATGCACAGAACAGTCACCTCGATACCAGCCCCGGGGTCCCAAGCAACGATCCTTCCCCGGAGGGTACTTAACCCACCCAGGGATTCAAGCAGGGAGTTCGCCTTGTCCAACTCGCACAGGAGACTGGCATGAGATGTAGGGCTCATCTACTTGCGTTCACACTACGTGGCCCGGAGAAGTTCTCACGGAGCCGAATCCAGCACCCTTCCTCCACCACGTGTGTACACAAAGGAGCGCTGGGCAGTGGGTGTTCTCAAGGCCAAGAGAGAAGCCCTTGTTCTGTGCTGCACCTGCTGGGTGGTTCAAAGGTTTTCTGACCTTCCTGCTCTGGAAGCTTTTTAGAGCTGAGCCTACGCTTGGGCTGCGAAAGCACAGAGGCGTAGAGGCCTTTCACACTGAAGGCGTGGGCCTGTTTCCCATGGAGAAAGTGTACGTCGCCCAACCCTCATCCCCACCCCACACCACCCCAACCCACCCCCAGCTGGAGGCGTGTGGGTTGACACCATTTTGTCCTGCCCCTGGAAAATGCAAAGAGGCGTACACGATTTGGGCTGTCTGGTGAAAGAATTTGGAATCGGCGGCACCCTGAGTACCTTTCCCGAAGTTTGCTTCCTAGCTGGTTAAACTCGGCATTCAGAGGCGAGATGAGAACAAACTTGCTCCGCGTGCGGCGAAGTGCCTTGATGCCCTGCCCTAAATGTTTGAGCTTCTGGCCAGCGTCACGCAAGTACTTTGACACTTAGGATTCTGACTTTTACTCCAAGCTGTCCCTGTTGGCTGAAGCAGTCGGCATGTCTGTATCGCAGCCTGGGAGGCCGGGCGTTGGGGGAGTCTGCCAAGTGACTGGCCTCCATTTATAGCTAACTGAGAAACTGCGTCGAAGCTTTCGGGAGCCTCTTACAGGGAATGGTTGCAGTTCGGAATTGGAGACTGTGCTGGCAAACGTCAGCAGCTCCTCTCCCTCGGAGGGCTCTTGGTGTGCCGACTCCTAACAGCAGCGCAGTGGAGGCACAGACCATTATCCTAGAGAGCAGCACAGTGTTTCTAGCAGCGATCGCTTCCCAGAGGATACTTAAGCCACACCGAGATTCCAGCAGGGAGTTTTGTCTTGTAGCAGTACAACTCACTCAGGAAAGAGGGATGAGGTGTAGGGCTAATCTACGTGCGCTCACGCTCTGTGTCCCCGAGAAGGTTTCACGGAGCAGAATGCATCACCGACCGCTACCACGTGTGTGCACCAAAGAAGCCCTGTGCCGTGGGTGTTCTCAGGCCGACAGCGAAGACCTAGGTGTGTGCTGCACCCGCGCTCGGTGGTTCACACGTTGCGTGACCCTGTGCCTTTGGAAGATGTTCAGAGCGGGTGGTACCTGCGTGCTGCGAGCGCAAGAGGTGTAGAGTGTAGAGGCCTTTCACACTGGAGGAAGGGCTTGCATCTCATGGAGAAAATGTGTACGTCGCCCGGGAGACGGAGGCGCGCTCTTGACACCATTTCCTCTGCCCGTTTAAAACACAAGTGTTTGTACTCGATCTGGGCTGCCTGGTGAAACGCTTGGCAGTCCGCATCACCCTGAGCACCTCTCCTGAAGTTTGATTCGTAGCTGGGTAAACTCGCGCTTCAGAGGCTTAGATGAGACCAAACGTGTTCAGCTTGTGGCGAAAGCCTTTGACCAGAGACATATACGCTTGTGCTTGGGGCGAGGGCTAGGCAAGAACGTCTACACACTGGGTTTTTATCTTTACCCTAAGCTGTCCCTTTTGGCTGCAGCAGGCGGAGAGAACCCGCGGAGAGAGAACAGCTGCGAAGTGGATGCACAGAACAGTCACCTCGATACCAGCCCCGGGGTCCCAAGCAACGATCCTTCCCCGGAGGGTACTTAACCCACCCAGGGATTCAAGCAGGGAGTTCGCCTTGTCCAACTCGCACAGGAGACTGGCATGAGATGTAGGGCTCATCTACTTGCGTTCACACTACGTGGCCCGGAGAAGTTCTCACGGAGCCGAATCCAGCACCCTTCCTCCACCACGTGTGTACACAAAGGAGCGCTGGGCAGTGGGTGTTCTCAAGGCCAAGAGAGAAGCCCTTGTTCTGTGCTGCACCTGCTGGGTGGTTCAAAGGTTTTCTGACCTTCCTGCTCTGGAAGCTTTTCAGAGCTGAGGCTACGCCTGGGCTGCGAAAGCAGAGAGGCGTAGAGGCCTTTCACACTGAAGGCGTGGGCCTGTTTCCCATGGAGAAAGTGTACGTCGCCCAACCCCCACCCCCACCCCACCCCACCCCAACCCACCCCCAGCTGGAGGCGTGCGGGTTGACACCATTTTGTCCTGCCCATGGAAAATACAAAGAGGCGTACACGATTTGGGCTGTCTGGTGAAAGAATTTGGAATCGGCGGCACCCTGAGTACCTTTCCCGAAGTTTGCTTCCTAGCTGGTTAAACTCGGCATTCAGAGGCGAGATGAGAACAAACTTGCTCCGCGTGCGGCGAAGTGCCTTGATGCCCTGCGCTAAATGTTTGAGCTTCTGGCCAGCGTCACGCAAGTACTTTGACACTTAGGATTCTGACTTTTACTCCAAGCTGTCCCTGTTGCCTGAAGCAGTCGGCGTGTCTGTATCGCAGCCTGGGAGGCCGGGCGTTGGGGGAGTCTGCCAAGTGACTGGCCTCCATTTATAGCTAACTGAGAAACTGCGTCGAAGCTTTCGGGAGCCTCTTACAGGGAACGGTTGCAGTTCGGAATTGGAGACTGTGCTGGCAAACGTCAGCAGCTCCTCTCCCTCGGAGGGCTCTTGGTGTGCCGACTCCTAACAGCCAGCACGGTCCCCAGCTCGTGAACGGTCCCATTGCGAGCCGGTCTCGTCCGTGAAAGAGCCACGTGAGGCTGATCTCCAACAGTCGGGCTCCACACCTGGAGCCTTTGGGACAGGGCAGTCCTGAGCCGATGTGCCCACCAGGGGACGCGACCAAAGTTTACGTACCACAGGAAAGCGCATCAAGGCCTCGTGTTCTCTCCATGAAATGAACGTGAGCTTGAAGGGTGATGCGTCAGCGTGCACTGTGAACAGCTCGCTGGCACGCCTGTCTTCGCCCCCTCTCACGGTCTCACGCACCCGGGCTCAGTTCCGTGTAGGAATGCTGAGTGGGAGCGCCAGCCTCGCTTCTGGACTCTAACGCCTTCCACCCCCTAATGGCAGGTTGTGTGTGTCTCTCACGTGGGGGGAGGAATGAGGTCGCCCACAGAGGTTCTGCCATGAAAGATCTAAAGACGCACGCTGCTGAGGAGCTTGTTCCTCATGGAGCGTCCCCGAGGGCCAGAAGAATGCCGAAGGTCTCTTTCAAAGCTGCCGGACGCTCTGCCGTTCTAGGCCTGAGATACGGACCTTGTGAGGGCACTGTAACCGCGCGAGATTCAGGAGACATCGCCAGTGCGAGTGGCAATCCGGAAGGAAGAACCTTCAAGGCGGAGTGTCCTTTCCTGTGCAAAACGGCGCCCAAGTGGCTGAGGCAGGGAGCATTTTCCTTCACAGAACCGGCATCCTCGTATGCCTGTGGGTTACTCTAAAGAAACGACACTGTGAGCAACCTCTTCGAAAAGGCCTTCGCAAGCGACTTGGAGACAACAGCAGCGCAGTGGAGGCACAGACCATTATCCTAGAGAGCAGCACAGTGTCTCTAGCAGCGATCGCTTCCCGGAGGATACTTAAGCCACACCGAGATTCCAGCAGGGAGTTTTGCCTTGTAGCAGTACAACTCACTCAGGAAAGAGGGATGAGGTGTAGGGGTAATCTAGGTGCGCTCACGCTCTGTGTCCCCGAGAAGGTTTCACGGAGCAGAATGCATCACCGACCGCTACCACGTGTGTGCACCAAAGAAGCCCTGTGCCGTGGGTGTTCTCAGGCCGACAGCGAAGACCTAGGTGTGTGCTGCACCCGCGCTCGGTGGTTCACACGTTGCGTGACCCTGTGCCTTTGGAAGATGTTCAGAGCGGGTGGCACCTGCGTGCTGCGAGCGCAAGAGGTGTAGAGTGTAGAGGCCTTTCACACTGGAGGAAGGGCTTGCATCTCATGGAGAAAATGTGTACGTCGCCCGGGAGACGGAGGCGCGCTCTTGACACCATTTCCTCTGCCCGTTTAAAACACAAGTGTTTGTACTCGATCTGGGCTGCCTGGTGAAACGCTTGGCAGTCCGCATCACCCTGAGCACCTTTCCTGAAGTTTGATTCGTAGCTGGGTAAACTCGGGCTTCAGAGGCTTAGATGAGACCAAACGTGTTCAGCTTGTGGCGAAAGCCTTTGACCAGAGGCATATACGCTTGTGCTTGGGGCGAGGGCTAGGCAAGAACGTCTACACACTGGGTTTTTATCTTTACCCTAAGCTGTCCCTTTTGGCTGCAGCAGGCGGAGAGAACCCGCGGAGAGAGAACAGCTGCGAAGTGGATGCACAGAACAGTCACCTCGATACCAGCCCCGGGGTCCCAAGCAACGATCCTTCCCCGGAGGGTACTTAACCCACCCAGGGATTCAAGCAGGGAGTTCGCCTTGTCCAACTCGCACAGGAGACTGGCATGAGATGTAGGGCTCATCTACTTGCGTTCACACTACGTGGCCCGGAGAAGTTCTCACGGAGCCGAATCCAGCACCCTTCCTCCACCACGTGTGTACACAAAGGAGCGCTGGGCAGTGGGTGTTCTCAAGGCCAAGAGAGAAGCCCTTGTTCTGTGCTGCACCTGCTGGGTGGTTCAAAGGTTTTCTGACCTTCCTGCTCTGGAAGCTTTTTAGAGCTGAGGCTACGCTTGGGCTGCGAAAGCACAGAGGCGTAGAGACCTTTCACACTGAAGGCGTGGGCCTGTTTCCCATGGAGAAAGTGTACGTCGCCCAACCCTCACCCCCACCCCACACCACCCCAACCCACCCCCAGCTGGAGGCGTGTGGGTTGACACCATTTTGTCCTGCCCCTGGAAAATGCAAAGAGGCGTACACGATTTGGGCTGTCTGGTGAAAGAATTTGGAATCGGCGGCACCCTGAGTACCTTTCCCGAAGTTTGCTTCCTAGCTGGTTAAACTCGGCATTCAGAGGCGAGATGAGAACAAACTTGCTCCGCGTGCGGCGAAGTGTCTTGACGCCCTGCCCTAAATGTTTGAGCTTCTGGCCAGCGTCACGCAAGTACTTTGACACTTAGGATTCTGACTTTTACTCCAAGCTGTCCCAGTTGGCTGAAGCAGTCGGCATGTCTGTATCGCAGCCTGGGAGGCCGGGCGTTGGGGGAGTCTGCCAAGTGACTGGCCTCCATTTATAGCTAACTGAGAAACTGCGTCGAAGCTTTCGGGAGCCTCTTACAGGGAATGGTTGCAGTTCGGAATTGGAGACTGTGCTGGCAAACGTCAGCAGCTCCTCTCCCTCGGAGGGCTCTTGGTGTGCCGACTCCTAACAGCAGCGCAGTGGAGGCACAGACCATTATCCTAGAGAGCAGCACAGTGTCTCTAGCAGCGATCGCTTCCCAGAGGATACTTAAGCCACACCGAGATTCCAGCAGGGAGTTTTGTCTTGTAGCAGTACAACTCACTCAGGAAAGAGGGATGAGGTGTAGGGCTAATCTAGGTGCGCTCACGCTCTGTGTCCCCGAGAAGGTTTCACGGAGCAGAATGCATCACCGACCGCTACCACGTGTGTGCACCAAAGAAGCCCTGTGCCGTGGGTGTTCTAAGGCCGACAGCGAAGACCTAGGTGTGTGCTGCACCCGCGCTCGGTGGTTCACACGTTGCGTGACCCTGTGCCTTTGGAAGATGTTCAGAGCGGGTGGTACCTGCGTGCTGCGAGCGCAAGAGGTGTAGAGTGTAGAGGCCTTTCACACTGGAGGAAGGGCTTGCATCTCATGGAGAAAATGTGTACGTCGCCCGGGAGACGGAGGCGCGCTCTTGACACCATTTCCTCTGCCCGTTTAAAACACAAGTGTTTGTACTCGATCTGGGCTGCCTGGTGAAACGCTTGGCAGTCCGCATCACCCTGAGCACCTCTCCTGAAGTTTGATTCGTAGCTGGGTAAACTCGCGCTTCAGAGGCTTAGATGAGACCAAATGTGTTCAGCTTGTGGCGAAAGCCTTTGACCAGAGACATATACGCTTGTGCTTGGGGCGAGGGCTAGGCAAGAACGTTTACACACTGGGTTTTTATCTTTACCCTAAGCTGTCCCTTTTGGCTGCAGCAGGTGGAGAGAACCCGCGGAGAGAGAACAGCTGCGAAGTGGATGCACAGAACAGGCACCTCGATACCAGCCCCGGGGTCCCAAGCAACGATCCTTCCCCGGAGGGTACTTAACCCACCCAGGGATTCAAGCAGGGAGTTCGCCTTGTCCAACTCGCACAGGAGACTGGCATGAGATGTAGGGCTCATCTACTTGCGTTCACACTACGTGGCCCGGAGAAGTTCTCACGGAGCCGAATCCAGCACCCTTCCTCCACCACGTGTGTACACAAAGGAGCGCTGGGCAGTGGGTGTTCTCAAGGCCAAGAGAGAAGCCCTTGTTCTGTGCTGCACCTGCTGGGTGGTTCAAAGGTTTTCTGACCTTCCTGCTCTGGAAGCTTTTCAGAGCTGAGGCTACGCCTGGGCTGCGAAAGCAGAGAGGCGTAGAGGCCTTTCACACTGAAGGCGTGGGCCTGTTTCCCATGGAGAAAGTGTACGTCGCCCAACCCCCACCCCCACCCCACCCCACCCCAACCCACCCCCAGCTGGAGGCGTGCGGGTTGACACCATTTTGTCCTGCCCATGGAAAATACAAAGAGGCGTACACGATTTGGGCTGTCTGGTGAAAGAATTTGGAATCGGCGGCACCCTGAGTACCTTTCCCGAAGTTTGCTTCCTAGCTGGTTAAACTCGGCATTCAGAGGCGAGATGAGAACAAACTTGCTCCGCGTGCGGCGAAGTGCCTTGATGCCCTGCCCTAAATGTTTGAGCTTCTGGCCAGCGTCACGCAAGTACTTTGACACTTAGGATTCTGACTTTTACTCCAAGCTGTCCCTGTTGGCTGAAGCAGTCGGCGTGTCTGTATCGCAGCCTGGGAGGCCGGGCGTTGGGGGAGTCTGCCAAGTGACTGGCCTCCATTTATAGCTAACTGAGAAACTGCGTCGAAGCTTTCGGGAGCCTCTTACAGGGAACGGTTGCAGTTCGGAATTGGAGACTGTGCTGGCAAACGTCAGCAGCTCCTCTCCCTCGGAGGGCTCTTGGTGTGCCGACTCCTAACAGCCAGCACGGTCCCCAGCTCGTGAACGGTCCCATTGCGAGCCGGTCTCGTCCGTGAAAGAGCCACGTGAGGCTGATCTCCAACAGTCGGGCTCCACACCTGGAGCCTTTGGGACAGGGCAGTCCTGAGCCGATGTGCCCACCAGGGGACGCGACCAAAGTTTACGTACCACAGGAAAGCGCATCAAGGCCTCGTGTTCTCTCCATGAAATGAACGTGAGCTTGAAGGGTGATGCGTCAGCGTGCACTGTGAACAGCTCGCTGGCACGCCTGTCTTCGCCCCCTCTCACGGTCTCACGCACCCGGGCTCAGTTCCGTGTAGGAATGCTGAGTGGGAGCGCCAGCCTCGCTTCTGGACTCTAAAGCCTTCCACCCCCTAATGGCAGGTTGTGTGTGTCTCTCACGTGGGGGGAGGAATGAGGTCGCCCACAGAGGTTCTGCCATGAAAGATCTAAAGACGCACGCTGCTGAGGAGCTTGTTCCTCATGGAGCGTCCCCGAGGGCCAGAAGAATGCCGAAGGTCTCTTTCAAAGCTGCCGGACGCTCTGCCGTTCTAGGCCTGAGATACGGACCTTGTGAGGGCACTGTAACCGCGCGAGATTCAGGAGACATCGCCAGTGCGAGTGGCAATCCGGAAGGAAGAACCTTCAAGGCGGAGTGTCCTTTCCTGTGCAAAACGGCGCCCAAGTGGCTGAGGCAGGGAGCATTTTCCTTCACAGAACCGGCATCCTCGTATGCCTGTGGGTTACTCTAAAGAAACGACACTGTGAGCAACCTCTTCGAAAAGGCCTTCGCAAGCGACTTGGAGACAACAGCAGCGCAGTGGAGGCACAGACCATTATCCTAGAGAGCAGCACAGTGTCTCTAGCAGCGATCGCTTCCCGGAGGATACTTAAGCCACACCGAGATTCCAGCAGGGAGTTTTGCCTTGTAGCAGTACAACTCACTCAGGAAAGAGGGATGAGGTGTAGGGGTAATCTAGGTGCGCTCACGCTCTGTGTCCCCGAGAAGGTTTCACGGAGCAGAATGCATCACCGACCGCTACCACGTGTGTGCACCAAAGAAGCCCTGTGCCGTGGGTGTTCTCAGGCCGACAGCGAAGACCTAGGTGTGTGCTGCACCCGCGCTCGGTGGTTCACACGTTGCGTGACCCTGTGCCTTTGGAAGATGTTCAGAGCGGGTGGCACCTGCGTGCTGCGAGCGCAAGAGGTGTAGAGTGTAGAGGCCTTTCACACTGGAGGAAGGGCTTGCATCTCATGGAGAAAATGTGTACGTCGCCCGGGAGACGGAGGCGCGCTCTTGACACCATTTCCTCTGCCCGTTTAAAACACAAGTGTTTGTACTCGATCTGGGCTGCCTGGTGAAACGCTTGGCAGTCCGCATCACCCTGAGCACCTTTCCTGAAGTTTGATTCGTAGCTGGGTAAACTCGGGCTTCAGAGGCTTAGATGAGACCAAACGTGTTCAGCTTGTGGCGAAAGCCTTTGACCAGAGGCATATACGCTTGTGCTTGGGGCGAGGGCTAGGCAAGAACGTCTACACACTGGGTTTTTATCTTTACCCTAAGCTGTCCCTTTTGGCTGCAGCAGGCGGAGAGAACCCGCGGAGAGAGAACAGCTGCGAAGTGGATGCACAGAACAGTCACCTCGATACCAGCCCCGGGGTCCCAAGCAACGATCCTTCCCCGGAGGGTACTTAACCCACCCAGGGATTCAAGCAGGGAGTTCGCCTTGTCCAACTCGCACAGGAGACTGGCATGAGATGTAGGGCTCATCTACTTGCGTTCACACTACGTGGCCCGGAGAAGTTCTCACGGAGCCGAATCCAGCACCCTTCCTCCACCACGTGTGTACACAAAGGAGCGCTGGGCAGTGGGTGTTCTCAAGGCCAAGAGAGAAGCCCTTGTTCTGTGCTGCACCTGCTGGGTGGTTCAAAGGTTTTCTGACCTTCCTGCTCTGGAAGCTTTTTAGAGCTGAGGCTACGCTTGGGCTGCGAAAGCACAGAGGCGTAGAGGCCTTTCACACTGAAGGCGTGGGCCTGTTTCCCATGGAGAAAGTGTACGTCGCCCAACCCTCACCCCCACCCCACACCACCCCAACCCACCCCCAGCTGGAGGCGTGTGGGTTGACACCATTTTGTCCTGCCCCTGGAAAATGCAAAGAGGCGTACACGATTTGGGCTGTCTGGTGAAAGAATTTGGAATCGGCGGCACCCTGAGTACCTTTCCCGAAGTTTGCTTCCTAGCTGGTTAAACTCGGCATTCAGAGGCGAGATGAGAACAAACTTGCTCCGCGTGCGGCGAAGTGCCTTGACGCCCTGCCCTAAATGTTTGAGCTTCTGGCCAGCGTCACGCAAGTACTTTGACACTTAGGATTCTGACTTTTACTCCAAGCTGTCCCTGTTGGCTGAAGCAGTCGGCATGTCTGTATCGCAGCCTGGGAGGCCGGGCGTTGGGGGAGTCTGCCAAGTGACTGGCCTCCATTTATAGCTAACTGAGAAACTGCGTCGAAGCTTTCGGGAGCCTCTTACAGGGAATGGTTGCAGTTCGGAATTGGAGACTGTGCTGGCAAACGTCAGCAGCTCCTCTCCCTCGGAGGGCTCTTGGTGTGCCGACTCCTAACAGCAGCGCAGTGGAGGCACAGACCATTATCCTAGAGAGCAGCACAGTGTCTCTAGCAGCGATCGCTTCCCAGAGGATACTTAAGCCACACCGAGATTCCAGCAGGGAGTTTTGTCTTGTAGCAGTACAACTCACTCAGGAAAGAGGGATGAGGTGTAGGGCTAATCTACGTGCGCTCACGCTCTGTGTCCCCGAGAAGGTTTCACGGAGCAGAATGCATCACCGACCGCTACCACGTGTGTGCACCAAAGAAGCCCTGTGCCGTGGGTGTTCTCAGGCCGACAGCGAAGACCTAGGTGTGTGCTGCACCCGCGCTCGGTGGTTCACACGTTGCGTGACCCTGTGCCTTTGGAAGATGTTCAGAGCGGGTGGTACCTGCGTGCTGCGAGCGCAAGAGGTGTAGAGTGTAGAGGCCTTTCACACTGGAGGAAGGGCTTGCATCTCATGGAGAAAATGTGTACGTCGCCCGGGAGACGGAGGCGCGCTCTTGACACCATTTCCTCTGCCCGTTTAAAACACAAGTGTTTGTACTCGATCTGGGCTGCCTGGTGAAACGCTTGGCAGTCCGCATCACCCTGAGCACCTCTCCTGAAGTTTGATTCGTAGCTGGGTAAACTCGCGCTTCAGAGGCTTAGATGAGACCAAACGTGTTCAGCTTGTGGCGAAAGTCTTTGACCAGAGACATATACGCTTGTGCTTGGGGCGAGGGCTAGGCAAGAACGTCTACACACTGGGTTTTTATCTTTACCCTAAGCTGTCCCTTTTGGCTGCAGCAGGCGGAGAGAACCCGCGGAGAGAGAACAGCTGCGAAGTGGATGCACAGAACAGTCACCTCGATACCAGCCCCGGGGTCCCAAGCAACGATCCTTCCCCGGAGGGTACTTAACCCACCCAGGGATTCAAGCAGGGAGTTCGCCTTGTCCAACTCGCACAGGAGACTGGCATGAGATGTAGGGCTCATCTACTTGCGTTCACACTACGTGGCCCGGAGAAGTTCTCACGGAGCCGAATCCAGCACCCTTCCTCCACCACGTGTGTACACAAAGGAGCGCTGGGCAGTGGGTGTTCTCAAGGCCAAGAGAGAAGCCCTTGTTCTGTGCTGCACCTGCTGGGTGGTTCAAAGGTTTTCTGACCTTCCTGCTCTGGAAGCTTTTTAGAGCTGAGGCTACGCCTGGGCTGCGAAAGCAGAGAGGCGTAGAGGCCTTTCACACTGAAGGCGTGGGCCTGTTTCCCATGGAGAAAGTGTACGTCGCCCAACCCCCACCCCCACCCCACCCCACCCCAACCCACCCCCAGCTGGAGGCGTGCGGGTTGACACCATTTTGTCCTGCCCATGGAAAATACAAAGAGGCGTACACGATTTGGGCTGTCTGGTGAAAGAATTTGGAATCGGCGGCACCCTGAGTACCTTTCCCGAAGTTTGCTTCCTAGCTGGTTAAACTCGGCATTCAGAGGCGAGATGAGAACAAACTTGCTCCGCGTGCGGCGAAGTGCCTTGATGCCCTGCCCTAAATGTTTGAGCTTCTGGCCAGCGTCACGCAAGTACTTTGACACTTAGGATTCTGACTTTTACTCCAAGCTGTCCCTGTTGGCTGAAGCAGTCGGCGTGTCTGTATCGCAGCCTGGGAGGCCGGGCGTTGGGGGAGTCTGCCAAGTGACTGGCCTCCATTTATAGCTAACTGAGAAACTGCGTCGAAGCTTTCGGGAGCCTCTTACAGGGAACGGTTGCAGTTCGGAATTGGAGACTGTGCTGGCAAACGTCAGCAGCTCCTCTCCCTCGGAGGGCTCTTGGTGTGCCGACTCCTAACAGCCAGCACGGTCCCCAGCTCGTGAACGGTCCCATTGCGAGCCGGTCTCGTCCGTGAAAGAGCCACGTGAGGCTGATCTCCAACAGTCGGGCTCCACACCTGGAGCCTTTGGGACAGGGCAGTCCTGAGCCGATGTGCCCACCAGGGGACGCGACCAAAGTTTACGTACCACAGGAAAGCGCATCAAGGCCTCGTGTTCTCTCCATGAAATGAACGTGAGCTTGAAGGGTGATGCGTCAGCGTGCACTGTGAACAGCTCGCTGGCACGCCTGTCTTCGCCCCCTCTCACGGTCTCACGCACCCGGGCTCAGTTCCGTGTAGGAATGCTGAGTGGGAGCGCCAGCCTCGCTTCTGGACTCTAAAGCCTTCCACCCCCTAATGGCAGGTTGTGTGTGTCTCTCACGTGGGGGGAGGAATGAGGTCGCCCACAGAGGTTCTGCCATGAAAGATCTAAAGACGCACGCTGCTGAGGAGCTTGTTCCTCATGGAGCGTCCCCGAGGGCTAGAAGAATGCCGAAGGTCTCTTTCAAAGCTGCCGGACGCTCTGCCGTTCTAGGCCTGAGATACGGACCTTGTGAGGGCACTGTAACCGCGCGAGATTCAGGAGACATCGCCAGTGCGAGTGGCAATCCGGAAGGAAGAACCTTCAAGGCGGAGTGTCCTTTCCTGTGCAAAACGGCGCCCAAGTGGCTGAGGCAGGGAGCATTTTCCTTCACAGAACTGGCATCCTCGTATGCCTGTGGGTTACTCTAAAGAAACGACACTGTGAGCAACCTCTTCGAAAAGGCCTTCGCAAGCGACTTGGAGACAACAGCAGCGCAGTGGAGGCACAGACCATTATCCTAGAGAGCAGCACAGTGTCTCTAGCAGCGATCGCTTCCCGGAGGATACTTAAGCCACACCGAGATTCCAGCAGGGAGTTTTGCCTTGTAGCAGTACAACTCACTCAGGAAAGAGGGATGAGGTGTAGGGGTAATCTAGGTGCGCTCACGCTCTGTGTCCCCGAGAAGGTTTCACGGAGCAGAATGCATCACCGACCGCTACCACGTGTGTGCACCAAAGAAGCCCTGTGCCGTGGGTGTTCTCAGGCCGACAGCGAAGACCTAGGTGTGTGCTGCACCCGCGCTCGGTGGTTCACACGTTGCGTGACCCTGTGCCTTTGGAAGATGTTCAGAGCGGGTGGTACCTGCGTGCTGCGAGCGCAAGAGGTGTAGAGTGTAGAGGCCTTTCACACTGGAGGAAGGGCTTGCATCTCATGGAGAAAATGTGTACGTCGCCCGGGAGATGGAGGCGCGCTCTTGACACCATTTCCTCTGCCCGTTTAAAACACAAGTGTTTGTACTCGATCTGGGCTGCCTGGTGAAACGCTTGGCAGTCCGCATCACCCTGAGCACCTTTCCTGAAGTTTGATTCGTAGCTGGGTAAACTCGGGCTTCAGAGGCTTAGATGAGACCAAACGTGTTCAGCTTGTGGCGAAAGCCTTTGACCAGAGGCATATACGCTTGTGCTTGGGGCGAGGGCTAGGCAAGAACGTCTACACACTGGGTTTTTATCTTTACCCTAAGCTGTCCCTTTTGGCTGCAGCAGGCGGAGAGAACCCGCGGAGAGAGAACAGCTGCGAAGTGGATGCACAGAACAGTCACCTCGATACCAGCCCCGGGGTCCCAAACAACGATCCTTCCCCGGAGGGTACTTAACCCACCCAGGGATTCAAGCAGGGAGTTCGCCTTGTCCAACTCGCACAGGAGACTGGCATGAGATGTAGGGCTCATCTACTTGCGTTCACACTACGTGGCCCGGAGAAGTTCTCACGGAGCCGAATCCAGCACCCTTCCTCCACCACGTGTGTACACAAAGGAGCGCTGGGCAGTGGGTGTTCTCAAGGCCAAGAGAGAAGCCCTTGTTCTGTGCTGCACCTGCTGGGTGGTTCAAAGGTTTTCTGACCTTCCTGCTCTGGAAGCTTTTTAGAGCTGAGGCTACGCTTGGGCTGCGAAAGCACAGAGGCGTAGAGGCCTTTCACACTGAAGGCGTGGGCCTGTTTCCCATGGAGAAAGTGTACGTCGCCCAACCCTCACCCCCACCCCACACCACCCCAACCCACCCCCAGCTGGAGGCGTGTGGGTTGACACCATTTTGTCCTGCCCATGGAAAATGCAAAGAGGCGTACACGATTTGGGCTGTCTGGTGAAAGAATTTGGAATCGGCGGCACCCTGAGTACCTTTCCCGAAGTTTGCTTCCTAGCTGGTTAAACTCGGCATTCAGAGGCGAGATGAGAACAAACTTGCTCCGCGTGCGGCGAAGTGCCTTGACGCCCTGCCCTAAATGTTTGAGCTTCTGGCCAGCGTCACGCAAGTACTTTGACACTTAGGATTCTGACTTTTACTCCAAGCTGTCCCTGTTGGCTGAAGCAGTCGGCATGTCTGTATCGCAGCCTGGGAGGCCGGGCGTTGGGGGAGTCTGCCAAGTGACTGGCCTCCATTTATAGCTAACTGAGAAACTGCGTCGAAGCTTTCGGGAGCCTCTTACAGGGAATGGTTGCAGTTCGGAATTGGAGACTGTGCTGGCAAACGTCAGCAGCTCCTCTCCCTCGGAGGGCTCTTGGTGTGCCGACTCCTAACAGCAGCGCAGTGGAGGCACAGACCATTATCCTAGAGAGCAGCACAGTGTCTCTAGCAGCGATCGCTTCCCAGAGGATACTTAAGCCACACCGAGATTCCAGCAGGGAGTTTTGTCTTGTAGCAGTACAACTCACTCAGGAAAGAGGGATGAGGTGTAAGGCTAATCTAGGTGCGCTCACGCTCTGTGTCCCCGAGAAGGTTTCACGGAGCAGAATGCATCACCGACCGCTACCACGTGTGTGCACCAAAGAAGCCCTGTGCCGTGGGTGTTCTCAGGCCGACAGCGAAGACCTAGGTGTGTGCTGCACCCGCGCTCGGTGGTTCACACGTTGCGTGACCCTGTGCCTTTGGAAGATGTTCAGAGCGGGTGGTACCTGCGTGCTGCGAGCGCAAGAGGTGTAGAGTGTAGAGGCCTTTCACACTGGAGGAAGGGCTTGCATCTCATGGAGAAAATGTGTACGTCGCCCGGGAGACGGAGGCGCGCTCTTGACACCATTTCCTCTGCCCGTTTAAAACACAAGTGTTTGTACTCGATCTGGGCTGCCTGGTGAAACGCTTGGCAGTCCGCATCACCCTGAGCACCTCTCCTGAAGTTTGATTCGTAGCTGGGTAAACTCGCGCTTCAGAGGCTTAGATGAGACCAAACGTGTTCAGCTTGTGGCGAAAGCCTTTGACCAGAGACATATACGCTTGTGCTTGGGGCGAGGGCTAGGCAAGAACGTTTACACACTGGGTTTTTATCTTTACCCTAAGCTGTCCCTTTTGGCTGCAGCAGGCGGAGAGAACCCGCGGAGAGAGAACAGCTGCGAAGTGGATGCACAGAACAGTCACCTCGATACCAGCCCCGGGGTCCCAAGCAACGATCCTTCCCCGGAGGGTACTTAACCCACCCAGGGATTCAAGCAGGGAGTTCGCCTTGTCCAACTCGCACAGGAGACTGGCATGAGATGTAGGGCTCATCTACTTGCGTTCACACTACGTGGCCCGGAGAAGTTCTCACGGAGCCGAATCCAGCACCCTTCCTCCACCACGTGTGTACACAAAGGAGCGCTGGGCAGTGGGTGTTCTCAAGGCCAAGAGAGAAGCCCTTGTTCTGTGCTGCACCTGCTGGGTGGTTCAAAGGTTTTCTGACCTTCCTGCTCTGGAAGCTTTTTAGAGCTGAGGCTACGCTTGGGCTGCGAAAGCACAGAGGCGTAGAGGCCTTTCACACTGAAGGCGTGGGCCTGTTTCCCATGGAGAAAGTGTACGTCGCCCAACCCTCACCCCCACCCCACACCACCCCAACCCACCCCCAGCTGGAGGCGTGTGGGTTGACACCATTTTGTCCTGCCCATGGAAAATGCAAAGAGGCGTACACGATTTGGGCTGTCTGGTGAAAGAATTTGGAATCGGCGGCACCCTGAGTACCTTTCCCGAAGTTTGCTTCCTAGCTGGTTAAACTCGGCATTCAGAGGCGAGATGAGAACAAACTTGCTCCGCGTGCGGCGAAGTGCCTTGACGCCCTGCCCTAAATGTTTGAGCTTCTGGCCAGCGTCACGCAAGTACTTTGACACTTAGGATTCTGACTTTTACTCCAAGCTGTCCCTGTTGGCTGAAGCAGTCGGCATGTCTGTATCGCAGCCTGGGAGGCCGGGCGTTGGGGGAGTCTGCCAAGTGACTGGCCTCCATTTATAGCTAACTGAGAAACTGCGTCGAAGCTTTCGGGAGCCTCTTACAGGGAACGGTTGCAGTTCGGAATTGGAGACTGTGCTGGCAAACGTCAGCAGCTCCTCTCCCTCGGAGGGCTCTTGGTGTGCCGACTCCTAACAGCAGCGCAGTGGAGGCACAGACCATTATCCTAGAGAGCAGCACAGTGTCTCTAGCAGCGATCGCTTCCCAGAGGATACTTAAGCCACACCGAGATTCCAGCAGGGAGTTTTGTCTTGTAGCAGTACAACTCACTCAGGAAAGAGGGATGAGGTGTAGGGCTAATCTACGTGCGCTCACGCTCTGTGTCCCCGAGAAGGTTTCACGGAGCAGAATGCATCACCGACCGCTACCACGTGTGTGCACCAAAGAAGCCCTGTGCCGTGGGTGTTCTCAGGCCGACAGCGAAGACCTAGGTGTGTGCTGCACCCGCGCTCGGTGGTTCACACGTTGCGTGACCCTGTGCCTTTGGAAGATGTTCAGAGCGGGTGGTACCTGCGTGCTGCGAGCGCAAGAGGTGTAGAGTGTAGAGGCCTTTCACACTGGAGGAAGGGCTTGCATCTCATGGAGAAAATGTGTACGTCGCCCGGGAGACGGAGGCGCGCTCTTGACACCATTTCCTCTGCCCGTTTAAAACACAAGTGTTTGTACTCGATCTGGGCTGCCTGGTGAAACGCTTGGCAGTCCGCATCACCCTGAGCACCTCTCCTGAAGTTTGATTCGTAGCTGGGTAAACTCGCGCTTCAGAGGCTTAGATGAGACCAAACGTGTTCAGCTTGTGGCGAAAGCCTTTGACCAGAGACATATACGCTTGTGCTTGGGGCGAGGGCTAGGCAAGAACGTTTACACACTGGGTTTTTATCTTTACCCTAAGCTGTCCCTTTTGGCTGCAGCAGGCGGAGAGAACCCGCGGAGAGAGAACAGCTGCGAAGTGGATGCACAGAACAGTCACCTCGATACCAGCCCCGGGGTCCCAAGCAACGATCCTTCCCCGGAGGGTACTTAACCCACCCAGGGATTCAAGCAGGGAGTTCGCCTTGTCCAACTCGCACAGGAGACTGGCATGAGATGTAGGGCTCATCTACTTGCGTTCACACTACGTGGCCCGGAGAAGTTCTCACGGAGCCGAATCCAGCACCCTTCCTCCACCACGTGTGTACACAAAGGAGCGCTGGGCAGTGGGTGTTCTCAAGGCCAAGAGAGAAGCCCTTGTTCTGTGCTGCACCTGCTGGGTGGTTCAAAGGTTTTCTGACCTTCCTGCTCTGGAAGCTTTTCAGAGCTGAGGCTACGCCTGGGCTGCGAAAGCAGAGAGGCGTAGAGGCCTTTCACACTGAAGGCGTGGGCCTGTTTCCCATGGAGAAAGTGTACGTCGCCCAACCCCCACCCCCACCCCACCCCACCCCAACCCACCCCCAGCTGGAGGCGTGTGGGTTGACACCATTTTGTCCTGCCCATGGAAAATACAAAGAGGCGTACACGATTTGGGCTGTCTGGTGAAAGAATTTGGAATCGGCGGCACCCTGAGTACCTTTCCCGAAGTTTGCTTCCTAGCTGGTTAAACTCGGCATTCAGAGGCGAGATGAGAACAAACTTGCTCCGCGTGCGGCGAAGTGCCTTGATGCCCTGCCCTAAATGTTTGAGCTTCTGGCCAGCGTCACGCAAGTACTTTGACACTTAGGATTCTGACTTTTACTCCAAGCTGTCCCTGTTGGCTGAAGCAGTCGGCGTGTCTGTATCGCAGCCTGGGAGGCCGGGCGTTGGGGGAGTCTGCCAAGTGACTGGCCTCCATTTATAGCTAACTGAGAAACTGCGTCGAAGCTTTCGGGAGCCTCTTACAGGGAACGGTTGCAGTTCGGAATTGGAGACTGTGCTGGCAAACGTCAGCAGCTCCTCTCCCTCGGAGGGCTCTTGGTGTGCCGACTCCTAACAGCCAGCACGGTCCCCAGCTCGTGAACGGTCCCATTGCGAGCCGGTCTCGTCCGTGAAAGAGCCACGTGAGGCTGATCTCCAACAGTCGGGCTCCACACCTGGAGCCTTTGGGACAGGGCAGTCCTGAGCCGATGTGCCCACCAGGGGACGCGACCAAAGTTTACGTACCACAGGAAAGCGCATCAAGGCCTCGTGTTCTCTCCATGAAATGAACGTGAGCTTGAAGGGTGATGCGTCAGCGTGCACTGTGAACAGCTCGCTGGCACGCCTGTCTTCGCCCCCTCTCACGGTCTCACGCACCCGGGCTCAGTTCCGTGTAGGAATGCTGAGTGGGAGCGCCAGCCTCGCTTCTGGACTCTAAAGCCTTCCACCCCCTAATGGCAGGTTGTGTGTGTCTCTCACGTGGTGGGAGGAATGAGGTCGCCCACAGAGGTTCTGCCATGAAAGATCTAAAGACGCACGCTGCTGAGGAGCTTGTTCCTCATGGAGCGTCCCCGAGGGCCAGAAGAATGCCGAAGGTCTCTTTCAAAGCTGCCGGACGCTCTGCCGTTCTAGGCCTGAGATACGGACCTTGTGAGGGCACTGTAACCGCGCGAGATTCAGGAGACATCGCCAGTGCGAGTGGCAATCCGGAAGGAAGAACCTTCAAGGCGGAGTGTCCTTTCCTGTGCAAAACGGCGCCCAAGTGGCTGAGGCAGGGAGCATTTTCCTTCACAGAACCGGCATCCTCGTATGCCTGTGGGTTACTCTAAAGAAACGACACTGTGAGCAACCTCTTCGAAAAGGCCTTCGCAAGCGACTTGGAGACAACAGCAGCGCAGTGGAGGCACAGACCATTATCCTAGAGAGCAGCACAGTGTCTCTAGCAGCGATCGCTTCCCGGAGGATACTTAAGCCACACCGAGATTCCAGCAGGGAGTTTTGCCTTGTAGCAGTACAACTCACTCAGGAAAGAGGGATGAGGTGTAGGGGTAATCTAGGTGCGCTCACGCTCTGTGTCCCCGAGAAGGTTTCACGGAGCAGAATGCATCACCGACCGCTACCACGTGTGTGCACCAAAGAAGCCCTGTGCCGTGGGTGTTCTCAGGCCGACAGCGAAGACCTAGGTGTGTGCTGCACCCGCGCTCGGTGGTTCACACGTTGCGTGACCCTGTGCCTTTGGAAGATGTTCAGAGCGGGTGGCACCTGCGTGCTGCGAGCGCAAGAGGTGTAGAGTGTAGAGGCCTTTCACACTGGAGGAAGGGCTTGCATCTCATGGAGAAAATGTGTACGTCGCCCGGGAGACGGAGGCGCGCTCTTGACACCATTTCCTCTGCCCGTTTAAAACACAAGTGTTTGTACTCGATCTGGGCTGCCTGGTGAAACGCTTGGCAGTCCGCATCACCCTGAGCACCTTTCCTGAAGTTTGATTCGTAGCTGGGTAAACTCGGGCTTCAGAGGCTTAGATGAGACCAAACGTGTTCAGCTTGTGGCGAAAGCCTTTGACCAGAGGCATATACGCTTGTGCTTGGGGCGAGGGCTAGGCAAGAACGTCTACACACTGGGTTTTTATCTTTACCCTAAGCTGTCCCTTTTGGCTGCAGCAGGCGGAGAGAACCCGCGGAGAGAGAACAGCTGCGAAGTGGATGCACAGAACAGTCACCTCGATACCAGCCCCGGGGTCCCAAGCAACGATCCTTCCCCGGAGGGTACTTAACCCACCCAGGGATTCAAGCAGGGAGTTCGCCTTGTCCAACTCGCACAGGAGACTGGCATGAGATGTAGGGCTCATCTACTTGCGTTCACACTACGTGGCCCGGAGAAGTTCTCACGGAGCCGAATCCAGCACCCTTCCTCCACCACGTGTGTACACAAAGGAGCGCTGGGCAGTGGGTGTTCTCAAGGCCAAGAGAGAAGCCCTTGTTCTGTGCTGCACCTGCTGGGTGGTTCAAAGGTTTTCTGACCTTCCTGCTCTGGAAGCTTTTCAGAGCTGAGGCTACGCCTGGGCTGCGAAAGCAGAGAGGCGTAGAGGCCTTTCACACTGAAGGCGTGGGCCTGTTTCCCATGGAGAAAGTGTACGTCGCCCAACCCCCACCCCCACCCCACCCCACCCCAACCCACCCCCAGCTGGAGGCGTGCGGGTTGACACCATTTTGTCCTGCCCATGGAAAATACAAAGAGGCGTACACGATTTGGGCTGTCTGGTGAAAGAATTTGGAATCGGCGGCACCCTGAGTACCTTTCCCGAAGTTTGCTTCCTAGCTGGTTAAACTCGGCATTCAGAGGCGAGATGAGAACAAACTTGCTCCGCGTGCGGCGAAGTGCCTTGATGCCCTGCCCTAAATGTTTGAGCTTCTGGCCAGCGTCACGCAAGTACTTTGACACTTAGGATTCTGACTTTTACTCCAAGCTGTCCCTGTTGGCTGAAGCAGTCGGCGTGTCTGTATCGCAGCCTGGGAGGCCGGGCGTTGGGGGAGTCTGCCAAGTGACTGGCCTCCATTTATAGCTAACTGAGAAACTGCGTCGAAGCTTTCGGGAGCCTCTTACAGGGAACGGTTGCAGTTCGGAATTGGAGACTGTGCTGGCAAACGTCAGCAGCTCCTCTCCCTCGGAGGGCTCTTGGTGTGCCGACTCCTAACAGCCAGCACGGTCCCCAGCTCGTGAACGGTCCCATTGCGAGCCGGTCTCGTCCGTGAAAGAGCCACGTGAGGCTGATCTCCAACAGTCGGGCTCCACACCTGGAGCCTTTGGGACAGGGCAGTCCTGAGCCGATGTGCCCACCAGGGGACGCGACCAAAGTTTACGTACCACAGGAAAGCGCATCAAGGCCTCGTGTTCTCTCCATGAAATGAACGTGAGCTTGAAGGGTGATGCGTCAGCGTGCACTGTGAACAGCTCGCTGGCACGCCTGTCTTCGCCCCCTCTCACGGTCTCACGCACCCGGGCTCAGTTCCGTGTAGGAATGCTGAGTGGGAGCGCCAGCCTCGCTTCTGGACTCTAAAGCCTTCCACCCCCTAATGGCAGGTTGTGTGTGTCTCTCACGTGGGGGGAGGAATGAGGTCGCCCACAGAGGTTCTGCCATGAAAGATCTAAAGACGCACGCTGCTGAGGAGCTTGTTCCTCATGGAGCGTCCCCGAGGGCCAGAAGAATGCCGAAGGTCTCTTTCAAAGCTGCCGGACGCTCTGCCGTTCTAGGCCTGAGATACGGACCTTGTGAGGGCACTGTAACCGCGCGAGATTCAGGAGACATCGCCAGTGCGAGTGGCAATCCGGAAGGAAGAACCTTCAAGGCGGAGTGTCCTTTCCTGTGCAAAACGGCGCCCAAGTGGCTGAGGCAGGGAGCATTTTCCTTCACAGAACCGGCATCCTCGTATGCCTGTGGGTTACTCTAAAGAAACGACACTGTGAGCAACCTCTTCGAAAAGGCCTTCGCAAGCGACTTGGAGACAACAGCAGCGCAGTGGAGGCACAGACCATTATCCTAGAGAGCAGCACAGTGTCTCTAGCAGCGATCGCTTCCCGGAGGATACTTAAGCCACACCGAGATTCCAGCAGGGAGTTTTGCCTTGTAGCAGTACAACTCACTCAGGAAAGAGGGATGAGGTGTAGGGGTAATCTAGGTGCGCTCACGCTCTGTGTCCCCGAGAAGGTTTCACGGAGCAGAATGCATCACCGACCGCTACCACGTGTGTGCACCAAAGAAGCCCTGTGCCGTGGGTGTTCTCAGGCCGACAGCGAAGACCTAGGTGTGTGCTGCACCCGCGCTCGGTGGTTCACACGTTGCGTGACCCTGTGCCTTTGGAAGATGTTCAGAGCGGGTGGCACCTGCGTGCTGTGAGCGCAAGAGGTGTAGAGTGTAGAGGCCTTTCACACTGGAGGAAGGGCTTGCATCTCATGGAGAAAATGTGTACGTCGCCCGGGAGACGGAGGCGCGCTCTTGACACCATTTCCTCTGCCCGTTTAAAACACAAGTGTTTGTACTCGATCTGGGCTGCCTGGTGAAACGCTTGGCAGTCCGCATCACCCTGAGCACCTTTCCTGAAGTTTGATTCGTAGCTGGGTAAACTCGGGCTTCAGAGGCTTAGATGAGACCAAACGTGTTCAGCTTGTGGCGAAAGCCTTTGACCAGAGGCATATACGCTTGTGCTTGGGGCGAGGGCTAGGCAAGAACGTCTACACACTGGGTTTTTATCTTTACACTAAGCTGTCCCTTTTGGCTGCAGCAGGCGGAGAGAACCCGCGGAGAGAGAACAGCTGCGAAGTGGATGCACAGAACAGTCACCTCGATACCAGCCCCGGGGTCCCAAGCAACGATCCTTCCCCGGAGGGTACTTAACCCACCCAGGGATTCAAGCAGGGAGTTCGCCTTGTCCAACTCGCACAGGAGACTGGCATGAGATGTAGGGCTCATCTACTTGCGTTCACACTACGTGGCCCGGAGAAGTTCTCACGGAGCCGAATCCAGCACCCTTCCTCCACCACGTGTGTACACAAAGGAGCGCTGGGCAGTGGGTGTTCTCAAGGCCAAGAGAGAAGCCCTTGTTCTGTGCTGCACCTGCTGGGTGGTTCAAAGGTTTTCTGACCTTCCTGCTCTGGAAGCTTTTCAGAGCTGAGGCTACGCCTGGGCTGCGAAAGCAGAGAGGCGTAGAGGCCTTTCACACTGAAGGCGTGGGCCTGTTTCCCATGGAGAAAGTGTACGTCGCCCAACCCCCACCCCCACCCCACCCCACCCCAACCCACCCCCAGCTGGAGGCGTGCGGGTTGACACCATTTTGTCCTGCCCATGGAAAATGCAAAGAGGCGTACACGATTTGGGCTGTCTGGTGAAAGAATTTGGAATCGGCGGCACCCTGAGTACCTTTCCCGAAGTTTGCTTCCTAGCTGGTTAAACTCGGCATTCAGAGGCGAGATGAGAACAAACTTGCTCCGCGTGCGGCGAAGTGCCTTGATGCCCTGCCCTAAATGTTTGAGCTTCTGGCCAGCGTCACGCAAGTACTTTGACACTTAGGATTCTGACTTTTACTCCAAGCTGTCCCTGTTGGCTGAAGCAGTCGGCGTGTCTGTATCGCAGCCTGGGAGGCCGGGCGTTGGGGGAGTCTGCCAAGTGACTGGCCTCCATTTATAGCTAACTGAGAAACTGCGTCGAAGCTTTCGGGAGCCTCTTACAGGGAACGGTTGCAGTTCGGAATTGGAGACTGTGCTGGCAAACGTCAGCAGCTCCTCTCCCTCGGAGGGCTCTTGGTGTGCCGACTCCTAACAGCCAGCACGGTCCCCAGCTCGTGAACGGTCCCATTGCGAGCCGGTCTCGTCCGTGAAAGAGCCACGTGAGGCTGATCTCCAACAGTCGGGCTCCACACCTGGAGCCTTTGGGACAGGGCAGTCCTGAGCCGATGTGCCCACCAGGGGACGCGACCAAAGTTTACGTACCACAGGAAAGCGCATCAAGGCCTCGTGTTCTCTCCATGAAATGAACGTGAGCTTGAAGGGTGATGCGTCAGCGTGCACTGTGAACAGCTCGCTGGCACGCCTGTCTTCGCCCCCTCTCACGGTCTCACGCACCCGGGCTCAGTTCCGTGTAGGAATGCTGAGTGGGAGCGCCAGCCTCGCTTCTGGACTCTAAAGCCTTCCACCCCCTAATGGCAGGTTGTGTGTGTCTCTCACGTGGGGGGAGGAATGAGGTCGCCCACAGAGGTTCTGCCATGAAAGATCTAAAGACGCACGCTGCTGAGGAGCTTGTTCCTCATGGAGCGTCCCCGAGGGCCAGAAGAATGCCGAAGGTCTCTTTCAAAGCTGCCGGACGCTCTGCCGTTCTAGGCCTGAGATACGGACCTTGTGAGGGCACTGTAACCGCGCGAGATTCAGGAGACATCGCCAGTGCGAGTGGCAATCCGGAAGGAAGAACCTTCAAGGCGGAGTGTCCTTTCCTGTGCAAAACGGCGCCCAAGTGGCTGAGGCAGGGAGCATTTTCCTTCACAGAACCGGCATCCTCGTATGCCTGTGGGTTACTCTAAAGAAACGACACTGTGAGCAACCTCTTCGAAAAGGCCTTCGCAAGCGACTTGGAGACAACAGCAGCGCAGTGGAGGCACAGACCATTATCCTAGAGAGCAGCACAGTGTCTCTAGCAGCGATCGCTTCCCGGAGGATACTTAAGCCACACCGAGATTCCAGCAGGGAGTTTTGCCTTGTAGCAGTACAACTCACTCAGGAAAGAGGGATGAGGTGTAGGGGTAATCTAGGTGCGCTCACGCTCTGTGTCCCCGAGAAGGTTTCACGGAGCAGAATGCATCACCGACCGCTACCACGTGTGTGCACCAAAGAAGCCCTGTGCCGTGGGTGTTCTCAGGCCGACAGCGAAGACCTAGGTGTGTGCTGCACCCGCGCTCGGTGGTTCACACGTTGCGTGACCCTGTGCCTTTGGAAGATGTTCAGAGCGGGTGGCACCTGCGTGCTGCGAGCGCAAGAGGTGTAGAGTGTAGAGGCCTTTCACACTGGAGGAAGGGCTTGCATCTCATGGAGAAAATGTGTACGTCGCCCGGGAGACGGAGGCGCGCTCTTGACACCATTTCCTCTGCCCGTTTAAAACACAAGTGTTTGTACTCGATCTGGGCTGCCTGGTGAAACGCTTGGCAGTCCGCATCACCCTGAGCACCTTTCCTGAAGTTTGATTCGTAGCTGGGTAAACTCGGGCTTCAGAGGCTTAGATGAGACCAAACGTGTTCAGCTTGTGGCGAAAGCCTTTGACCAGAGGCATATACGCTTGTGCTTGGGGCGAGGGCTAGGCAAGAACGTCTACACACTGGGTTTTTATCTTTACCCTAAGCTGTCCCTTTTGGCTGCAGCAGGCGGAGAGAACCCGCGGAGAGAGAACAGCTGCAAAGTGGATGCACAGAACAGTCACCTCGATACCAGCCCCGGGGTCCCAAGCAACGATCCTTCCCCGGAGGGTACTTAACCCACCCAGGGATTCAAGCAGGGAGTTCGCCTTGTCCAACTCGCACAGGAGACTGGCATGAGATGTAGGGCTCATCTACTTGCGTTCACACTACGTGGCCCGGAGAAGTTCTCACGGAGCCGAATCCAGCACCCTTCCTCCACCACGTGTGTACACAAAGGAGCGCTGGGCAGTGGGTGTTCTCAAGGCCAAGAGAGAAGCCCTTGTTCTGTGCTGCACCTGCTGGGTGGTTCAAAGGTTTTCTGACCTTCCTGCTCTGGAAGCTTTTCAGAGCTGAGGCTACGCCTGGGCTGCGAAAGCAGAGAGGCGTAGAGGCCTTTCACACTGAAGGCGTGGGCCTGTTTCCCATGGAGAAAGTGTACGTCGCCCAACCCCCACCCCCACCCCACCCCACCCCAACCCACCCCCAGCTGGAGGCGTGCGGGTTGACACCATTTTGTCCTGCCCATGGAAAATACAAAGAGGCGTACACGATTTGGGCTGTCTGGTGAAAGAATTTGGAATCGGCGGCACCCTGAGTACCTTTCCCGAAGTTTGCTTCCTAGCTGGTTAAACTCGGCATTCAGAGGCGAGATGAGAACAAACTTGCTCCGCGTGCGGCGAAGTGCCTTGATGCCCTGCCCTAAATGTTTGAGCTTCTGGCCAGCGTCACGCAAGTACTTTGACACTTAGGATTCTGACTTTTACTCCAAGCTGTCCCTGTTGGCTGAAGCAGTCGGCGTGTCTGTATCGCAGCCTGGGAGGCCGGGCGTTGGGGGAGTCTGCCAAGTGACTGGCCTCCATTTATAGCTAACTGAGAAACTGCGTCGAAGCTTTCGGGAGCCTCTTACAGGGAACGGTTGCAGTTCGGAATTGGAGACTGTGCTGGCAAACGTCAGCAGCTCCTCTCCCTCGGAGGGCTCTTGGTGTGCCGACTCCTAACAGCCAGCACGGTCCCCAGCTCGTGAACGGTCCCATTGCGAGCCGGTCTCGTCCGTGAAAGAGCCACGTGAGGCTGATCTCCAACAGTCGGGCTCCACACCTGGAGCCTTTGGGACAGGGCAGTCCTGAGCCGATGTGCCCACCAGGGGACGCGACCAAAGTTTACGTACCACAGGAAAGCGCATCAAGGCCTCGTGTTCTCTCCATGAAATGAACGTGAGCTTGAAGGGTGATGCGTCAGCGTGCACTGTGAACAGCTCGCTGGCACGCCTGTCTTCGCCCCCTCTCACGGTCTCACGCACCCGGGCTCAGTTCCGTGTAGGAATGCTGAGTGGGAGCGCCAGCCTCGCTTCTGGACTCTAACGCCTTCCACCCCCTAATGGCAGGTTGTGTGTGTCTCTCACGTGGGGGGAGGAATGAGGTCGCCCACAGAGGTTCTGCCATGAAAGATCTAAAGACGCACGCTGCTGAGGAGCTTGTTCCTCATGGAGCGTCCCCGAGGGCCAGAAGAATGCCGAAGGTCTCTTTCAAAGCTGCCGGATGCTCTGCCGTTCTAGGCCTGAGATACGGACCTTGTGAGGGCACTGTAACCGCGCGAGATTCAGGAGACATCGCCAGTGCGAGTGGCAATCCGGAAGGAAGAACCTTCAAGGCGGAGTGTCCTTTCCTGTGCAAAACGGCGCCCAAGTGGCTGAGGCAGGGAGCATTTTCCTTCACAGAACCGGCATCCTCGTATGCCTGTGGGTTACTCTAAAGAAACGACACTGTGAGCAACCTCTTCGAAAAGGCCTTCGCAAGCGACTTGGAGACAACAGCAGCGCAGTGGAGGCACAGACCATTATCCTAGAGAGCAGCACAGTGTCTCTAGCAGCGATCGCTTCCCGGAGGATACTTAAGCCACACCGAGATTCCAGCAGGGAGTTTTGCCTTGTAGCAGTACAACTCACTCAGGAAAGAGGGATGAGGTGTAGGGGTAATCTAGGTGCGCTCACGCTCTGTGTCCCCGAGAAGGTTTCACGGAGCAGAATGCATCACCGACCGCTACCACGTGTGTGCACCAAAGAAGCCCTGTGCCGTGGGTGTTCTCAGGCCGACAGCGAAGACCTAGGTGTGTGCTGCACCCGCGCTCGGTGGTTCACACGTTGCGTGACCCTGTGCCTTTGGAAGATGTTCAGAGCGGGTGGCACCTGCGTGCTGCGAGCGCAAGAGGTGTAGAGTGTAGAGGCCTTTCACACTGGAGGAAGGGCTTGCATCTCATGGAGAAAATGTGTACGTCGCCCGGGAGACGGAGGCGCGCTCTTGACACCATTTCCTCTGCCCGTTTAAAACACAAGTGTTTGTACTCGATCTGGGCTGCCTGGTGAAACGCTTGGCAGTCCGCATCACCCTGAGCACCTTTCCTGAAGTTTGATTCGTAGCTGGGTAAACTCGGGCTTCAGAGGCTTAGATGAGACCAAACGTGTTCAGCTTGTGGCGAAAGCCTTTGACCAGAGGCATATACGCTTGTGCTTGGGGCGAGGGCTAGGCAAGAACGTCTACACACTGGGTTTTTATCTTTACCCTAAGCTGTCCCTTTTGGCTGCAGCAGGCGGAGAGAACCCGCGGAGAGAGAACAGCTGCGAAGTGGATGCACAGAACAGTCACCTCGATACCAGCCCCGGGGTCCCAAGCAACGATCCTTCCCCGGAGGGTACTTAACCCACCCAGGGATTCAAGCAGGGAGTTCGCCTTGTCCAACTCGCACAGGAGACTGGCATGAGATGTAGGGCTCATCTACTTGCGTTCACACTACGTGGCCCGGAGAAGTTCTCACGGAGCCGAATCCAGCACCCTTCCTCCACCACGTGTGTACACAAAGGAGCGCTGGGCAGTGGGTGTTCTCAAGGCCAAGAGAGAAGCCCTTGTTCTGTGCTGCACCTGCTGGGTGGTTCAAAGGTTTTCTGACCTTCCTGCTCTGGAAGCTTTTTAGAGCTGAGGCTACGCTTGGGCTGCGAAAGCACAGAGGCGTAGAGGCCTTTCACACTGAAGGCGTGGGCCTGTTTCCCATGGAGAAAGTGTACGTCGCCCAACCCTCACCCCCACCCCACACCACCCCAACCCACCCCCAGCTGGAGGCGTGTGGGTTGACACCATTTTGTCCTGCCCCTGGAAAATGCAAAGAGGCGTACACGATTTGGGCTGTCTGGTGAAAGAATTTGGAATCGGCGGCACCCTGAGTACCTTTCCCGAAGTTTGCTTCCTAGCTGGTTAAACTCGGCATTCAGAGGCGAGATGAGAACAAACTTGCTCCGCGTGCGGCGAAGTGCCTTGACGCCCTGCCCTAAATGTTTGAGCTTCTGGCCAGCGTCACGCAAGTACTTTGACACTTAGGATTCTGACTTTTACTCCAAGCTGTCCCTGTTGGCTGAAGCAGTCGGCATGTCTGTATCGCAGCCTGGGAGGCCGGGCGTTGGGGGAGTCTGCCAAGTGACTGGCCTCCATTTATAGCTAACTGAGAAACTGCGTCGAAGCTTTCGGGAGCCTCTTACAGGGAATGGTTGCAGTTCGGAATTGGAGACTGTGCTGGCAAACGTCAGCAGCTCCTCTCCCTCGGAGGGCTCTTGGTGTGCCGACTCCTAACAGCAGCGCAGTGGAGGCACAGACCATTATCCTAGAGAGCAGCACAGTGTCTCTAGCAGCGATCGCTTCCCAGAGGATACTTAAGCCACACCGAGATTCCAGCAGGGAGTTTTGCCTTGTAGCAGTACAACTCACTCAGGAAAGAGGGATGAGGTGTAAGGCTAATCTAGGTGCGCTCACGCTCTGTGTCCCCGAGAAGGTTTCACGGAGCAGAATGCATCACCGACCGCTACCACGTGTGTGCACCAAAGAAGCCCTGTGCCGTGGGTGTTCTCAGGCCGACAGCGAAGACCTAGGTGTGTGCTGCACCCGCGCTCGGTGGTTCACACGTTGCGTGACCCTGTGCCTTTGGAAGATGTTCAGAGCGGGTGGCACCTGCGTGCTGCGAGCGCAAGAGGTGTAGAGTGTAGAGGCCTTTCACACTGGAGGAAGGGCTTGCATCTCATGGAGAAAATGTGTACGTCGCCCGGGAGACGGAGGCGCGCTCTTGACACCATTTCCTCTGCCCGTTTAAAACACAAGTGTTTGTACTCGATCTGGGCTGCCTGGTGAAACGCTTGGCAGTCCGCATCACCCTGAGCACCTTTCCTGAAGTTTGATTCGTAGCTGGGTAAACTCGGGCTTCAGAGGCTTAGATGAGACCAAACGTGTTCAGCTTGTGGCGAAAGCCTTTGACCAGAGGCATATACGCTTGTGCTTGGGGCGAGGGCTAGGCAAGAACGTCTACACACTGGGTTTTTATCTTTACCCTAAGCTGTCCCTTTTGGCTGCAGCAGGCGGAGAGAACCCGCGGAGAGAGAACAGCTGCGAAGTGGATGCACAGAACAGTCACCTCGATACCAGCCCCGGGGTCCCAAGCAACGATCCTTCCCCGGAGGGTACTTAACCCACCCAGGGATTCAAGCAGGGAGTTCGCCTTGTCCAACTCGCACAGGAGACTGGCATGAGATGTAGGGCTCATCTACTTGCGTTCACACTACGTGGCCCGGAGAAGTTCTCACGGAGCCGAATCCAGCACCCTTCCTCCACCACGTGTGTACACAAAGGAGCGCTGGGCAGTGGGTGTTCTCAAGGCCAAGAGAGAAGCCCTTGTTCTGTGCTGCACCTGCTGGGTGGTTCAAAGGTTTTCTGACCTTCCTGCTCTGGAAGCTTTTTAGAGCTGAGGCTACGCTTGGGCTGCGAAAGCACAGAGGCGTAGAGGCCTTTCACACTGAAGGCGTGGGCCTGTTTCCCATGGAGAAAGTGTACGTCGCCCAACCCTCACCCCCACCCCACACCACCCCAACCCACCCCCAGCTGGAGGCGTGTGGGTTGACACCATTTTGTCCTGCCCCTGGAAAATGCAAAGAGGCGTACACGATTTGGGCTGTCTGGTGAAAGAATTTGGAATCGGCGGCACCCTGAGTACCTTTCCCGAAGTTTGCTTCCTAGCTGGTTAAACTCGGCATTCAGAGGCGAGATGAGAACAAACTTGCTCCGCGTGCGGCGAAGTGCCTTGACGCCCTGCCCTACATGTTTGAGCTTCTGGCCAGCGTCACGCAAGTACTTTGACACTTAGGATTCTGACTTTTACTCCAAGCTGTCCCTGTTGGCTGAAGCAGTCGGCATGTCTGTATCGCAGCCTGGGAGGCCGGGCGTTGGGGGAGTCTGCCAAGTGACTGGCCTCCATTTATAGCTAACTGAGAAACTGTGTCGAAGCTTTCGGGAGCCTCTTACAGGGAATGGTTGCAGTTCGGAATTGGAGACTGTGCTGGCAAACGTCAGCAGCTCCTCTCCCTCGGAGGGCTCTTGGTGTGCCGACTCCTAACAGCAGCGCAGTGGAGGCACAGACCATTATCCTAGAGAGCAGCACAGTGTCTCTAGCAGCGATCGCTTCCCAGAGGATACTTAAGCCACACCGAGATTCCAGCAGGGAGTTTTGTCTTGTAGCAGTACAACTCACTCAGGAAAGAGGGATGAGGTGTAAGGCTAATCTAGGTGCGCTCACGCTCTGTGTCCCCGAGAAGGTTTCACGGAGCAGAATGCATCACCGACCGCTACCACGTGTGTGCACCAAAGAAACCCTGTGCCGTGGGTGTTCTCAGGCCGACAGCGAAGACCTAGGTGTGTGCTGCACCCGCGCTCGGTGGTTCACACGTTGCGTGACCCTGTGCCTTTGGAAGATGTTCAGAGCGGGTGGTACCTGCGTGCTGCGAGCGCAAGAGGTGTAGAGTGTAGAGGCCTTTCACACTGGAGGAAGGACTTGCATCTCATGGAGAAAATGTGTACGTCGCCCGGGAGACGGAGGCGCGCTCTTGACACCATTTCCTCTGCCCGTTTAAAACACAAGTGTTTGTACTCGATCTGGGCTGCCTGGTGAAACGCTTGGCAGTCCGCATCACCCTGAGCACCTCTCCTGAAGTTTGATTCGTAGCTGGGTAAACTCGCGCTTCAGAGGCTTAGATGAGACCAAACGTGTTCAGCTTGTGGCGAAAGCCTTTGACCAGAGACATATACGCTTGTGCTTGTGGCGAGGGCTAGGCAAGAACGTTTACACACTGGGTTTTTATCTTTACCCTAAGCTGTCCCTTTTGGCTGCAGCAGGCGGAGAGAACCCGCGGAGAGAGAACAGCTGCGAAGTGGATGCACAGAACAGTCACCTCGATACCAGCCCCGGGGTCCCAAGCAACGATCCTTCCCCGGAGGGTACTTAACCCACCCAGGGATTCAAGCAGGGAGTTCACCTTGTCCAACTCGCACAGGAGACTGGCATGAGATGTAGGGCTCATCTACTTGCGTTCACACTACGTGGCCCGGAGAAGTTCTCACGGAGCCGAATCCAGCACCCTTCCTCCACCACGTGTGTACACAAAGGAGCGCTGGGCAGTGGGTGTTCTCAAGGCCAAGAGAGAAGCCCTTGTTCTGTGCTGCACCTGCTGGGTGGTTCAAAGGTTTTCTGACCTTCCTGCTCTGGAAGCTTTTCAGAGCTGAGGCTACGCCTGGGCTGCGAAAGCAGAGAGGCGTAGAGGCCTTTCACACTGAAGGCGTGGGCCTGTTTCCCATGGAGAAAGTGTACGTCGCCCAACCCTCACTCCCACCCCACACCACCCCAACCCACCGCCAGCTGGAGGCGTGTGGGTTGACACCATTTTGTCCTGCCCATGGAAAATGCAAAGAGGCGTACACGATTTGGGCTGTCTGGTGAAAGAATTTGGAATCGGCGGCACCCTGAGTACCTTTCCCGAAGTTTGCTTCCTAGCTGGTTAAACTCGGCATTCAGAGGCGAGATGAGAACAAACTTGCTCCGCGTGCGGCGAAGTGCCTTGACGCCCTGCCCTACATGTTTGAGCTTCTGGCCAACGTCACGCAAGTACTTTGACACTTAGGATTCTGACTTTTACTCCAAGCTGTCCCTGTTGGCTGAAGCAGTCGGCATGTCTGTATCGCAGCCTGGGAGGCCGGGCGTTGGGGGAGTCTGCCAAGTGACTGGCCTCCATTTATAGCTAACTGAGAAACTGCGTCGAAGCTTTCGGGAGCCTCTTACAGGGAATGGTTGCAGTTCGGAATTGGAGACTGTGCTGGCAAACGTCAGCAGCTCCTCTCCCTCGGAGGGCTCTTGGTGTGCCGACTCCTAACAGCAGCGCAGTGGAGGCACAGACCATTATCCTAGAGAGCAGCACAGTGTCTCTAGCAGCGATCGCTTCCCAGAGGATACTTAAGCCACACCGAGATTCCAGCAGGGAGTTTTGTCTTGTAGCAGTACAACTCACTCAGGAAAGAGGGATGAGGTGTAGGGCTAATCTACGTGCGCTCACGCTCTGTGTCCCCGAGAAGGTTTCACGGAGCAGAATGCATCACCGACCGCTACCACGTGTGTGCACCAAAGAAGCCCTGTGCCGTGGGTGTTCTCAGGCCGACAGCGAAGACCTAGGTGTGTGCTGCACCCGCGCTCGGTGGTTCACACGTTGCGTGACCCTGTGCCTTTGGAAGATGTTCAGAGCGGGTGGTACCTGCGTGCTGCGAGCGCAAGAGGTGTAGAGTGTAGAGGCCTTTCACACTGGAGGAAGGGCTTGCATCTCATGGAGAAAATGTGTACGTCGCCCGGGAGACGGAGGCGCGCTCTTGACACCATTTCCTCTGCCCGTTTAAAACACAAGTGTTTGTACTCGATCTGGGCTGCCTGGTGAAACGCTTGGCAGTCCGCATCACCCTGAGCACCTCTCCTGAAGTTTGATTCGTAGCTGGGTAAACTCGCGCTTCAGAGGCTTAGATGAGACCAAACGTGTTCAGCTTGTGGCGAAAGCCTTTGACCAGAGACATATACGCTTGTGCTTGGGACGAGGGCTAGGCAAGAACGTTTACACACTGGGTTTTTATCTTTACCCTAAGCTGTCCCTTTTGGCTGCAGCAGGCGGAGAGAACCCGCGGAGAGAGAACAGCTGCGAAGTGGATGCACAGAACAGTCACCTCGATACCAGCCCCGGGGTCCCAAGCAACGATCCTTCCCCGGAGGGTACTTAACCCACCCAGGGATTCAAGCAGGGAGTTCGCCTTGTCCAACTCGCACAGGAGACTGGCATGAGATGTAGGGCTCATCTACTTGCGTTCACACTACGTGGCCCGGAGAAGTTCTCACGGAGCCGAATCCAGCACCCTTCCTCCACCACGTGTGTACACAAAGGAGCGCTGGGCAGTGGGTGTTCTCAAGGCCAAGAGAGAAGCCCTTGTTCTGTGCTGCACCTGCTGGGTGGTTCAAAGGTTTTCTGACCTTCCTGCTCTGGAAGCTTTTCAGAGCTGAGGCTACGCCTGGGCTGCGAAAGCAGAGAGGCGTAGAGGCCTTTCACACTGAAGGCGTGGGCCTGTTTCCCATGGAGAAAGTGTACGTCGCCCAACCCCCACCCCCACCCCACCCCACCCCAACCCACCCCCAGCTGGAGGCGTGCGGGTTGACACCATTTTGTCCTGCCCATGGAAAATACAAAGAGGCGTACACGATTTGGGCTGTCTGGTGAAAGAATTTGGAATCGGCGGCACCCTGAGTACCTTTCCCGAAGTTTGCTTCCTAGCTGGTTAAACTCGGCATTCAGAGGCGAGATGAGAACAAACTTGCTCCACGTGCGGCGAAGTGCCTTGACGCCCTGCCCTAAATGTTTGAGCTTCTGGCCAGCGTCACGCAAGTACTTTGACACTTAGGATTCTGACTTTTACTCCAAGCTGTCCCTGTTGGCTGAAGCAGTCGGCGTGTCTGTATCGCAGCCTGGGAGGCCGGGCGTTGGGGGAGTCTGCCAAGTGACTGGCCTCCATTTATAGCTAACTGAGAAACTGCGTCGAAGCTTTCGGGAGCCTCTTACAGGGAACGGTTGCAGTTCGGAATTGGAGACTGTGCTGGCAAACGTCAGCAGCTCCTCTCCCTCGGAGGGCTCTTGGTGTGCCGACTCCTAACAGCCAGCACGGTCCCCAGCTCGTGAACGGTCCCATTGCGAGCCGGTCTCGTCCGTGAAAGAGCCACGTGAGGCTGATCTCCAACAGTCGGGCTCCACACCTGGAGCCTTTGGGACAGGGCAGTCCTGAGCCGATGTGCCCACCAGGGGACGCGACCAAAGTTTACGTACCACAGGAAAGCGCATCAAGGCCTCGTGTTCTCTCCATGAAATGAACGTGAGCTTGAAGGGTGATGCGTCAGCGTGCACTGTGAACAGCTCGCTGGCACGCCTGTCTTCGCCCCCTCTCACGGTCTCACGCACCCGGGCTCAGTTCCGTGTAGGAATGCTGAGTGGGAGCGCCAGCCTCGCTTCTGGACTCTAAAGCCTTCCACCCCCTAATGGCAGGTTGTGTGTGTCTCTCACGTGGGGGGAGGAATGAGGTCGCCCACAGAGGTTCTGCCATGAAAGATCTAAAGACGCACGCTGCTGAGGAGCTTGTTCCTCATGGAGCGTCCCCGAGGGCCAGAAGAATGCCGAAGGTCTCTTTCAAAGCTGCCGGACGCTCTGCCGTTCTAGGCCTGAGATACGGACCTTGTGAGGGCACTGTAACCGCGCGAGATTCAGGAGACATCGCCAGTGCGAGTGGCAATCCGGAAGGAAGAACCTTCAAGGCGGAGTGTCCTTTCCTGTGCAAAACGGCGCCCAAGTGGCTGAGGCAGGGAGCATTTTCCTTCACAGAACCGGCATCCTCGTATGCCTGTGGGTTACTCTAAAGAAACGACACTGTGAGCAACCTCTTCGAAAAGGCCTTCGCAAGCGACTTGGAGACAACAGCAGCGCAGTGGAGGCACAGACCATTATCCTAGAGAGCAGCACAGTGTCTCTAGCAGCGATCGCTTCCCGGAGGATACTTAAGCCACACCGAGATTCCAGCAGGGAGTTTTGCCTTGTAGCAGTACAACTCACTCAGGAAAGAGGGATGAGGTGTAGGGGTAATCTAGGTGCGCTCACGCTCTGTGTCCCCGAGAAGATTTCACGGAGCAGAATGCATCACCGACCGCTACCACGTGTGTGCACCAAAGAAGCCCTGTGCCGTGGGTGTTCTCAGGCCGACAGCGAAGACCTAGGTGTGTGCTGCACCCGCGCTCGGTGGTTCACACGTTGCGTGACCCTGTGCCTTTGGAAGATGTTCAGAGCGGGTGGCACCTGCGTGCTGCGAGCGCAAGAGGTGTAGAGTGTAGAGGCCTTTCACACTGGAGGAAGGGCTTGCATCTCATGGAGAAAATGTGTACGTCGCCCGGGAGACGGAGGCGCGCTCTTGACACCATTTCCTCTGCCCGTTTAAAACACAAGTGTTTGTACTCGATCTGGGCTGCCTGGTGAAACGCTTGGCAGTCCGCATCACCCTGAGCACCTTTCCTGAAGTTTGATTCGTAGCTGGGTAAACTCGGGCTTCAGAGGCTTAGATGAGACCAAACGTGTTCAGCTTGTGGCGAAAGCCTTTGACCAGAGGCATATACGCTTGTGCTTGGGGCGAGGGCTAGGCAAGAACGTCTACACACTGGGTTTTTATCTTTACCCTAAGCTGTCCCTTTTGGCTGCAGCAGGCGGAGAGAACCCGCGGAGAGAGAACAGCTGCGAAGTGGATGCACAGAACAGTCACCTCGATACCAGCCCCGGGGTCCCAAGCAACGATCCTTCCCCGGAGGGTACTTAACCCACCCAGGGATTCAAGCAGGGAGTTCGCCTTGTCCAACTCGCACAGGAGACTGGCATGAGATGTAGGGCTCATCTACTTGCATTCACACTACGTGGCCCGGAGAAGTTCTCACGGAGCCGAATCCAGCACCCTTCCTCCACCACGTGTGTACACAAAGGAGCGCTGGGCAGTGGGTGTTCTCAAGGCCAAGAGAGAAGCCCTTGTTCTGTGCTGCACCTGCTGGGTGGTTCAAAGGTTTTCTGACCTTCCTGCTCTGGAAGCTTTTTAGAGCTGAGGCTACGCTTGGGCTGCGAAAGCACAGAGGCGTAGAGGCCTTTCACACTGAAGGCGTGGGCCTGTTTCCCATGGAGAAAGTGTACGTCGCCCAACCCTCACCCCCACCCCACACCACCCCAACCCACCCCCAGCTGGAGGCGTGTGGGTTGACACCATTTTGTCCTGCCCATGGAAAATGCAAAGAGGCGTACACGATTTGGGCTGTCTGGTGAAAGAATTTGGAATCGGCGGCACCCTGAGTACCTTTCCCGAAGTTTGCTTCCTAGCTGGTTAAACTCGGCATTCAGAGGCGAGATGAGAACAAACTTGCTCCGCGTGCGGCGAAGTGCCTTGACGCCCTGCCCTAAATGTTTGAGCTTCTGGCCAGCGTCACGCAAGTACTTTGACACTTAGGATTCTGACTTTTACTCCAAGCTGTCCCTGTTGGCTGAAGCAGTCGGCATGTCTGTATCGCAGCCTGGGAGGCCGGGCGTTGGGGGAGTCTGCCAAGTGACTGGCCTCCATTTATAGCTAACTGAGAAACTGCGTCGAAGCTTTCGGGAGCCTCTTACAGGGAATGGTTGCAGTTCGGAATTGGAGACTGTGCTGGCAAACGTCAGCAGCTCCTCTCCCTCGGAGGGCTCTTGGTGTGCCGACTCCTAACAGCAGCGCAGTGGAGGCACAGACCATTATCCTAGAGAGCAGCACAGTGTCTCTAGCAGCGATCGCTTCCCAGAGGATACTTAAGCCACACCGAGATTCCAGCAGGGAGTTTTGTCTTGTAGCAGTACAACTCACTCAGGAAAGAGGGATGAGGTGTAGGGCTAATCTACGTGCGCTCACGCTCTGTGTCCCCGAGAAGGTTTCACGGAACAGAATGCATCACCGACCGCTACCACGTGTGTGCACCAAAGAAGCCCTGTGCCGTGGGTGTTCTCAGGCCGACAGCGAAGACCTAGGTGTGTGCTGCACCCGCGCTCGGTGGTTCACACGTTGCGTGACCCTGTGCCTTTGGAAGATGTTCAGAGCGGGTGGTACCTGCGTGCTGCGAGCGCAAGAGGTGTAGAGTGTAGAGGCCTTTCACACTGGAGGAAGGGCTTGCATCTCATGGAGAAAATGTGTACGTCGCCCGGGAGACAGAGGCGCGCTCTTGACACCATTTCCTCTGCCCGTTTAAAACACAAGTGTTTGTACTCGATCTGGGCTGCCTGGTGAAACGCTTGGCAGTCCGCATCACCCTGAGCACCTCTCCTGAAGTTTGATTCGTAGCTGGGTAAACTCGCGCTTCAGAGGCTTAGATGAGACCAAACGTGTTCAGCTTGTGGCGAAAGCCTTTGACCAGAGACATATACGCTTGTGCTTGGGGCGAGGGCTAGGCAAGAACGTTTACACACTGGGTTTTTATCTTTACCCTAAGCTGTCCCTTTTGGCTGCAGCAGGCGGAGAGAACCCGCGGAGAGAGAACAGCTGCGAAGTGGATGCACAGAACAGTCACCTCGATACCAGCCCCGGGGTCCCAAGCAACGATCCTTTCCCGGAGGGTACTTAACCCACCCAGGGATTCAAGCAGGGAGTTCGCCTTGTCCAACTCGCACAGGAGACTGGCATGAGATGTAGGGCTCATCTACTTGCGTTCACACTACGTGGCCCGGAGAAGTTCTCACGGAGCCGAATCCAGCACCCTTCCTCCACCACGTGTGTACACAAAGGAGCGCTGGGCAGTGGGTGTTCTCAAGGCCAAGAGAGAAGCCCTTGTTCTGTGCTGCACCTGCTGGGTGGTTCAAAGGTTTTCTGACCTTCCTGCTCTGGAAGCTTTTCAGAGCTGAGGCTACGCCTGGGCTGCGAAAGCAGAGAGGCGTAGAGGCCTTTCACACTGAAGGCGTGGGCCTGTTTCCCATGGAGAAAGTGTACGTCGCCCAACCCCCACCCCCACCCCACCCCACCCCAACCCACCCCCAGCTGGAGGCGTGCGGGTTGACACCATTTTGTCCTGCCCATGGAAAATACAAAGAGGCGTACACGATTTGGGCTGTCTGGTGAAAGAATTTGGAATCGGCGGCACCCTGAGTACCTTTCCCGAAGTTTGCTTCCTAGCTGGTTAAACTCGGCATTCAGAGGCGAGATGAGAACAAACTTGCTCCGCGTGCGGCGAAGTGCCTTGATGCCCTGCCCTAAATGTTTGAGCTTCTGGCCAGCGTCACGCAAGTACTTTGACACTTAGGATTCTGACTTTTACTCCAAGCTGTCCCTGTTGGCTGAAGCAGTCGGCGTGTCTGTATCGCAGCCTGGGAGGCCGGGCATTGGGGGAGTCTGCCAAGTGACTGGCCTCCATTTATAGCTAACTGAGAAACTGCGTCGAAGCTTTCGGGAGCCTCTTACAGGGAACGGTTGCAGTTCGGAATTGGAGACTGTGCTGGCAAACGTCAGCAGCTCCTCTCCCTCGGAGGGCTCTTGGTGTGCCGACTCCTAACAGCCAGCACGGTCCCCAGCTCGTGAACGGTCCCATTGCGAGCCGGTCTCGTCCGTGAAAGAGCCACGTGAGGCTGATCTCCAACAGTCGGGCTCCACACCTGGAGCCTTTGGGACAGGGCAGTCCTGAGCCGATGTGCCCACCAGGGGACGCGACCAAAGTTTACGTACCACAGGAAAGCGCATCAAGGCCTCGTGTTCTCTCCATGAAATGAACGTGAGCTTGAAGGGTGATGCGTCAGCGTGCACTGTGAACAGCTCGCTGGCACGCCTGTCTTCGCCCCCTCTCACGGTCTCACGCACCCGGGCTCAGTTCCGTGTAGGAATGCTGAGTGGGAGCGCCAGCCTCGCTTCTGGACTCTAACGCCTTCCACCCCCTAATGGCAGGTTGTGTGTGTCTCTCACGTGGGGGGAGGAATGAGGTCGCCCACAGAGGTTCTGCCATGAAAGATCTAAAGACGCACGCTGCTGAGGAGCTTGTTCCTCATGGAGCGTCCCCGAGGGCCAGAAGAATGCCGAAGGTCTCTTTCAAAGCTGCCGGACGCTCTGCCGTTCTAGGCCTGAGATACGGACCTTGTGAGGGCACTGTAACCGCGCGAGATTCAGGAGACATCGCCAGTGCGAGTGGCAATCCGGAAGGAAGAACCTTCAAGGCGGAGTGTCCTTTCCTGTGCAAAACGGCGCCCAAGTGGCTGAGGCAGGGAGCATTTTCCTTCACAGAACCGGCATCCTCGTATGCCTGTGGGTTACTCTAAAGAAACGACACTGTGAGCAACCTCTTCGAAAAGGCCTTCGCAAGCGACTTGGAGACAACAGCAGCGCAGTGGAGGCACAGACCATTATCCTAGAGAGCAGCACAGTGTCTCTAGCAGCGATCGCTTCCCGGAGGATACTTAAGCCACACCGAGATTCCAGCAGGGAGTTTTGCCTTGTAGCAGTACAACTCACTCAGGAAAGAGGGATGAGGTGTAGGGGTAATCTAGGTGCGCTCACGCTCTGTGTCCCCGAGAAGGTTTCACGGAGCAGAATGCATCACCGACCGCTACCACGTGTGTGCACCAAAGAAGCCCTGTGCCGTGGGTGTTCTCAGGCCGACAGCGAAGACCTAGGTGTGTGCTGCACCCGCGCTCGGTGGTTCACACGTTGCGTGACCCTGTGCCTTTGGAAGATGTTCAGAGCGGGTGGCACCTGCGTGCTGCGAGCGCAAGAGGTGTAGAGTGTAGAGGCCTTTCACACTGGAGGAAGGGCTTGCATCTCATGGAGAAAATGTGTACGTCGCCCGGGAGACGGAGGCGCGCTCTTGACACCATTTCCTCTGCCCGTTTAAAACACAAGTGTTTGTACTCGATCTGGGCTGCCTGGTGAAACGCTTGGCAGTCCGCATCACCCTGAGCACCTTTCCTGAAGTTTGATTCGTAGCTGGGTAAACTCGGGCTTCAGAGGCTTAGATGAGACCAAACGTGTTCAGCTTGTGGCGAAAGCCTTTGACCAGAGGCATATACGCTTGTGCTTGGGGCGAGGGCTAGGCAAGAACGTCTACACACTGGGTTTTTATCTTTACCCTAAGCTGTCCCTTTTGGCTGCAGCAGGCGGAGAGAACCCGCGGAGAGAGAACAGCTGCGAAGTGGATGCACAGAACAGTCACCTCGATACCAGCCCCGGGGTCCCAAGCAACGATCCTTCCCCGGAGGGTACTTAACCCACCCAGGGATTCAAGCAGGGAGTTCGCCTTGTCCAACTCGCACAGGAGACTGGCATGAGATGTAGGGCTCATCTACTTGCGTTCACACTACGTGGCCCGGAGAAGTTCTCACGGAGCCGAATCCAGCACCCTTCCTCCACCACGTGTGTACACAAAGGAGCGCTGGGCAGTGGGTGTTCTCAAGGCCAAGAGAGAAGCCCTTGTTCTGTGCTGCACCTGCTGGGTGGTTCAAAGGTTTTCTGACCTTCCTGCTCTGGAAGCTTTTTAGAGCTGAGGCTACGCTTGGGCTGCGAAAGCACAGAGGCGTAGAGGCCTTTCACACTGAAGGCGTGGGCCTGTTTCCCATGGAGAAAGTGTACGTCGCCCAACCCTCACCCCCACCCCACACCACCCCAACCCACCCCCAGCTGGAGGCGTGTGGGTTGACACCATTTTGTCCTGCCCATGGAAAATGCAAAGAGGCGTACACGATTTGGGCTGTCTGGTGAAAGAATTTGGAATCGGCGGCACCCTGAGTACCTTTCCCGAAGTTTGCTTCCTAGCTGGTTAAACTCGGCATTCAGAGGCGAGATGAGAACAAACTTGCTCCGCGTGCGGCGAAGTGCCTTGACGCCCTGCCCTAAATGTTTGAGCTTCTGGCCAGCGTCACGCAAGTACTTTGACACTTAGGATTCTGACTTTTACTCCAAGCTGTCCCTGTTGGCTGAAGCAGTCGGCATGTCTGTATCGCAGCCTGGGAGGCCGGGCGTTGGGGGAGTCTGCCAAGTGACTGGCCTCCATTTATAGCTAACTGAGAAACTGCGTTGAAGCTTTCGGGAGCCTCTTACAGGGAATGGTTGCAGTTCGGAATTGGAGACTGTGCTGGCAAACGTCAGCAGCTCCTCTCCCTCGGAGGGCTCTTGGTGTGCCGACTCCTAACAGCAGCGCAGTGGAGGCACAGACCATTATCCTAGAGAGCAGCACAGTGTCTCTAGCAGCGATCGCTTCCCAGAGGATACTTAAGCCACACCGAGATTCCAGCAGGGAGTTTTGTCTTGTAGCAGTACAACTCACTCAGGAAAGAGGGATGAGGTGTAGGGCTAATCTACGTGCGCTCACGCTCTGTGTCCCCGAGAAGGTTTCACGGAGCAGAATGCATCACCGACCGCTACCACGTGTGTGCACCAAAGAAGCCCTGTGCCGTGGGTGTTCTCAGGCCGACAGCGAAGACCTAGGTGTGTGCTGCACCCGCGCTCGGTGGTTCACACGTTGCGTGACCCTGTGCCTTTGGAAGATGTTCAGAGCGGGTGGTACCTGCGTGCTGCGAGCGCAAGAGGTGTAGAGTGTAGAGGCCTTTCACACTGGAGGAAGGGCTTGCATCTCATGGAGAAAATGTGTACGTCGCCCGGGAGACGGAGGCGCGCTCTTGACACCATTTCCTCTGCCCGTTTAAAACACAAGTGTTTGTACTCGATCTGGGCTGCCTGGTGAAACGCTTGGCAGTCCGCATCACCCTGAGCACCTCTCCTGAAGTTTGATTCGTAGCTGGGTAAACTCGGGCTTCAGAGGCTTAGATGAGACCAAACGTGTTCAGCTTGTGGCGAAAGCCTTTGACCAGAGACATATACGCTTGTGCTTGGGGCGAGGGCTAGGCAAGAACGTTTACACACTGGGTTTTTATCTTTACCCTAAGCTGTCCCTTTTGGCTGCAGCAGGCGGAGAGAACCCGCGGAGAGAGAACAGCTGCGAAGTGGATGCACAGAACAGTCACCTCGATACCAGCCCCGGGGTCCCAAGCAACGATCCTTCCCCGGAGGGTACTTAACCCACCCAGGGATTCAAGCAGGGAGTTCGCCTTGTCCAACTCGCACAGGAGACTGGCATGAGATGTAGGGCTCATCTACTTGCGTTCACACTACGTGGCCCGGAGAAGTTCTCACGGAGCCGAATCCAGCACCCTTCCTCCACCACGTGTGTACACAAAGGAGCGCTGGGCAGTGGGTGTTCTCAAGGCCAAGAGAGAAGCCCTTGTTCTGTGCTGCACCTGCTGGGTGGTTCAAAGGTTTTCTGACCTTCCTGCTCTGGAAGCTTTTTAGAGCTGAGGCTACGCTTGGGCTGCGAAAGCACAGAGGCGTAGAGGCCTTTCACACTGAAGGCGTGGGCCTGTTTCCCATGGAGAAAGTGTACGTCGCCCAACCCTCACCCCCACCCCACACCACCCCAACCCACCCCCAGCTGGAGGCGTGTGGGTTGACACCATTTTGTCCTGCCCATGGAAAATGCAAAGAGGCGTACACGATTTGGGCTGTCTGGTGAAAGAATTTGGAATCGGCGGCACCCTGAGTACCTTTCCCGAAGTTTGCTTCCTAGCTGGTTAAACTCGGCATTCAGAGGCGAGATGAGAACAAACTTGCTCCGCGTGCGGCGAAGTGCCTTGACGCCCTGCCCTAAATGTTTGAGCTTCTGGCCAGCGTCACGCAAGTACTTTGACACTTAGGATTCTGACTTTTACTCCAAGCTGTCCCTGTTGGCTGAAGCAGTCGGCATGTCTGTATCGCAGCCTGGGAGGCCGGGCGTTGGGGGAGTCTGCCAAGTGACTGGCCTCCATTTATAGCTAACTGAGAAACTGCGTCGAAGCTTTCGGGAGCCTCTTACAGGGAATGGTTGCAGTTCGGAATTGGAGACTGTGCTGGCAAACGTCAGCAGCTCCTCTCCCTCGGAGGGCTCTTGGTGTGCCGACTCCTAACAGCAGCGCAGTGGAGGCACAGACCATTATCCTAGAGAGCAGCACAGTGTCTCTAGCAGCGATCGCTTCCCAGAGGATACTTAAGCCACACCGAGATTCCAGCAGGGAGTTTTGTCTTGTAGCAGTACAACTCACTCAGGAAAGAGGGATGAGGTGTAGGGCTAATCTACGTGCGCTCACGCTCTGTGTCCCCGAGAAGGTTTCACGGAGCAGAATGCATCACCGACCGCTACCACGTGTGTGCACCAAAGAAGCCCTGTGCCGTGGGTGTTCTCAGGCCGACAGCGAAGACCTAGGTGTGTGCTGCACCCGCGCTCGGTGGTTCACACGTTGCGTGACCCTGTGCCTTTGGAAGATGTTCAGAGCGGGTGGTACCTGCGTGCTGCGAGCGCAAGAGGTGTAGAGTGTAGAGGCCTTTCACACTGGAGGAAGGGCTTGCATCTCATGGAGAAAATGTGTACGTCGCCCGGGAGACGGAGGCGCGCTCTTGACACCATTTCCTCTGCCCGTTTAAAACACAAGTGTTTGTACTCGATCTGGGCTGCCTGGTGAAACGCTTGGCAGTCCGCATCACCCTGAGCACCTCTCCTGAAGTTTGATTCGTAGCTGGGTAAACTCGGGCTTCAGAGGCTTAGATGAGACCAAACGTGTTCAGCTTGTGGCGAAAGCCTTTGACCAGAGACATATACGCTTGTGCTTGGGGCGAGGGCTAGGCAAGAACGTTTACACACTGGGTTTTTATCTTTACCCTAAGCTGTCCCTTTTGGCTGCAGCAGGCGGAGAGAACCCGCGGAGAGAGAACAGCTGCGAAGTGGATGCACAGAACAGTCACCTCGATACCAGCCCCGGGGTCCCAAGCAACGATCCTTCCCCGGAGGGTACTTAACCCACCCAGGGATTCAAGCAGGGAGTTCGCCTTGTCCAACTCGCACAGGAGACTGGCATGAGATGTAGGGCTCATCTACTTGCGTTCACACTACGTGGCCCGGAGAAGTTCTCACGGAGCCGAATCCAGCACCCTTCCTCCACCACGTGTGTACACAAAGGAGCGCTGGGCAGTGGGTGTTCTCAAGGCCAAGAGAGAAGCCCTTGTTCTGTGCTGCACCTGCTGGGTGGTTCAAAGGTTTTCTGACCTTCCTGCTCTGGAAGCTTTTCAGAGCTGAGGCTACGCCTGGGCTGCGAAAGCAGAGAGGCGTAGAGGCCTTTCACACTGAAGGCGTGGGCCTGTTTCCCATGGAGAAAGTGTACGTCGCCCAACCCCCACCCCCACCCCACCCCACCCCAACCCACCCCCAGCTGGAGGCGTGCGGGTTGACACCATTTTGTCCTGCCCATGGAAAATACAAAGAGGCGTACACGATTTGGGCTGTCTGGTGAAAGAATTTGGAATCGGCGGCACCCTGAGTACCTTTCCCGAAGTTTGCTTCCTAGCTGGTTAAACTCGGCATTCAGAGGCGAGATGAGAACAAACTTGCTCCGTGTGCGGCGAAGTGCCTTGATGCCCTGCCCTAAATGTTTGAGCTTCTGGCCAGCGTCACGCAAGTACTTTGACACTTAGGATTCTGACTTTTACTCCAAGCTGTCCCTGTTGGCTGAAGCAGTCGGCGTGTCTGTATCGCAGCCTGGGAGGCCGGGCGTTGGGGGAGTCTGCCAAGTGACTGGCCTCCATTTATAGCTAACTGAGAAACTGCGTCGAAGCTTTCGGGAGCCTCTTACAGGGAACGGTTGCAGTTCGGAATTGGAGACTGTGCTGGCAAACGTCAGCAGCTCCTCTCCCTTGGAGGGCTCTTGGTGTGCCGACTCCTAACAGCCAGCACGGTCCCCAGCTCGTGAACGGTCCCATTGCGAGCCGGTCTCGTCCGTGAAAGAGCCACGTGAGGCTGATCTCCAACAGTCGGGCTCCACACCTGGAGCCTTTGGGACAGGGCAGTCCTGAGCCGATGTGCCCACCAGGGGACGCGACCAAAGTTTACGTACCACAGGAAAGCGCATCAAGGCCTCGTGTTCTCTCCATGAAATGAACGTGAGCTTGAAGGGTGATGCGTCAGCGTGCACTGTGAACAGCTCGCTGGCACGCCTGTCTTCGCCCCCTCTCACGGTCTCACGCACCCGGGCTCAGTTCCGTGTAGGAATGCTGAGTGGGAGCGCCAGCCTCGCTTCTGGACTCTAACGCCTTCCACCCCCTAATGGCAGGTTGTGTGTGTCTCTCACGTGGGGGGAGGAATGAGGTCGCCCACAGAGGTTCTGCCATGAAAGATCTAAAGACGCACGCTGCTGAGGAGCTTGTTCCTCATGGAGCGTCCCCGAGGGCCAGAAGAATGCCGAAGGTCTCTTTCAAAGCTGCCGGACGCTCTGCCGTTCTAGGCCTGAGATACGGACCTTGTGAGGGCACTGTAACCGCGCGAGATTCAGGAGACATCGCCAGTGCGAGTGGCAATCCGGAAGGAAGAACCTTCAAGGTGGAGTGTCCTTTCCTGTGCAAAACGGCGCCCAAGTGGCTGAGGCAGGGAGCATTTTCCTTCACAGAACCGGCATCCTCGTATGCCTGTGGGTTACTCTAAAGAAACGACACTGTGAGCAACCTCTTCGAAAAGGCCTTCGCAAGCGACTTGGAGACAACAGCAGTGCAGTGGAGGCACAGACCATTATCCTAGAGAGCAGCACAGTGTCTCTAGCAGCGATCGCTTCCCGGAGGATACTTAAGCCACACCGAGATTCCAGCAGGGAGTTTTGCCTTGTAGCAGTACAACTCACTCAGGAAAGAGGGATGAGGTGTAGGGGTAATCTAGGTGCGCTCACGCTCTGTGTCCCCGAGAAGGTTTCACGGAGCAGAATGCATCACCGACCGCTACCACGTGTGTGCACCAAAGAAGCCCTGTGCCGTGGGTGTTCTCAGGCCGACAGCGAAGACCTAGGTGTGTGCTGCACCCGCGCTCGGTGGTTCACACGTTGCGTGACCCTGTGCCTTTGGAAGATGTTCAGAGCGGGTGGCACCTGCGTGCTGCGAGCGCAAGAGGTGTAGAGTGTAGAGGCCTTTCACACTGGAGGAAGGGCTTGCATCTCATGGAGAAAATGTGTACGTCGCCCGGGAAACGGAGGCGCGCTCTTGACACCATTTCCTCTGCCCGTTTAAAACACAAGTGTTTGTACTCGATCTGGGCTGCCTGGTGAAACGCTTGGCAGTCCGCATCACCCTGAGCACCTTTCCTGAAGTTTGATTCGTAGCTGGGTAAACTCGGGCTTCAGAGGCTTAGATGAGACCAAACGTGTTCAGCTTGTGGCGAAAGCCTTTGACCAGAGGCATATACACTTGTGCTTGGGGCGAGGGCTAGGCAAGGACGTCTACACACTGGGTTTTTATCTTTACCCTAAGCTGTCCCTTTTGGCTGCAGCAGGCGGAGAGAACCCGCGGAGAGAGAACAGCTGCGAAGTGGATGCACAGAACAGTCACCTCGATACCAGCCCCGGGGTCCCAAGCAACGATCCTTCCCCGGAGGGTACTTAACCCACCCAGGGATTCAAGCAGGGAGTTCGCCTTGTCCAACTCGCACAGGAGACTGGCATGAGATGTAGGGCTCATCTACTTGCGTTCACACTACGTGGCCCGGAGAAGTTCTCACGGAGCCGAATCCAGCACCCTTCCTCCACCACGTGTGTACACAAAGGAGCGCTGGGCAGTGGATGTTCTCAAGGCCAAGAGAGAAGCCCTTGTTCTGTGCTGCACCTGCTGGGTGGTTCAAAGGTTTTCTGACCTTCCTGCTCTGGAAGCTTTTTAGAGCTGAGGCTACGCTTGGGCTGCGAAAGCACAGAGGCGTAGAGGCCTTTCACACTGAAGGCGTGGGCCTGTTTCCCATGGAGAAAGTGTACGTCGCCCAACCCTCACCCCCACCCCACACCACCCCAACCCACCCCCAGCTGGAGGCGTGTGGGTTGACACCATTTTGTCCTGCCCCTGGAAAATGCAAAGAGGCGTACACGATTTGGGCTGTCTGGTGAAAGAATTTGGAATCGGCGGCACCCTGAGTACCTTTCCCGAAGTTTGCTTCCTAGCTGGTTAAACTCGGCATTCAGAGGCGAGATGAGAACAAACTTGCTCCGCGTGCGGCGAAGTGCCTTGACGCCCTGCCCTAAATGTTTGAGCTTCTGGCCAGCGTCACGCAAGTACTTTGACACTTAGGATTCTGACTTTTACTCCAAGCTGTCCCTGTTGGCTGAAGCAGTCGGCATGTCTGTATCGCAGCCTGGGAGGCCGGGCGTTGGGGGAGTCTGCCAAGTGACTGGCCTCCATTTATAGCTAACTGAGAAACTGCGTCGAAGCTTTCGGGAGCCTCTTACAGGGAATGGTTGCAGTTCGGAATTGGAGACTGTGCTGGCAAACGTCAGCAGCTCCTCTCCCTCGGAGGGCTCTTGGTGTGCCGACTCCTAACAGCCAGCACGGTCCCCAGCTCGTGAACGGTCCCATTGCGAGCCGGTCTCGTCCGTGAAAGAGCCACGTGAGGCTGATCTCCAACAGTCGGGCTCCACACCTGGAGCCTTTGGGACAGGGCAGTCCTGAGCCGATGTGCCCACCAGGGGACGCGACCAAAGTTTACGTACCACAGGAAAGCGCATCAAGGCCTCGTGTTCTCTCCATGAAATGAACGTGAGCTTGAAGGGTGATGCGTCAGCGTGCACTGTGAACAGCTCGCTGGCACGCCTGTCTTCGCCCCCTCTCACGGTCTCACGCACCCGGGCTCAGTTCCGTGTAGGAATGCTGAGTGGGAACGCCAGCCTCGCTTCTGGACTCTAAAGCCTTCCACCCCCTAATGGCAGGTTGTGTGTGTCTCTCACGTGGGGGGAGGAATGAGGTCGCCCACAGAGGTTCTGCCATGAAAGATCTAAAGACGCACGCTGCTGAGGAGCTTGTTCCTCATGGAGCGTCCCCGAGGGCCAGAAGAATGCCGAAGGTCTCTTTCAAAGCTGCCGGACGCTCTGCCGTTCTAGGCCTGAGATACGGACCTTGTGAGGGCACTGTAACCGCGCGAGATTCAGGAGACATCGCCAGTGCGAGTGGCAATCCGGAAGGAAGAACCTTCAAGGCGGAGTGTCCTTTCCTGTGCAAAACGGCGCCCAAGTGGCTGAGGCAGGGAGCATTTTCCTTCACAGAACCGGCATCCTCGTATGCCTGTGGGTTACTCTAAAGAAACGACACTGTGAGCAACCTCTTCGAAAAGGCCTTCGCAAGCGACTTGGAGACAACAGCAGCGCAGTGGAGGCACAGACCATTATCCTAGAGAGCAGCACAGTGTCTCTAGCAGCGATCGCTTCCCGGAGGATACTTAAGCCACACCGAGATTCCAGCAGGGAGTTTTGCCTTGTAGCAGTACAACTCACTCAGGAAAGAGGGATGAGGTGTAGGGGTAATCTAGGTGCGCTCACGCTCTGTGTCCCCGAGAAGGTTTCACGGAGCAGAATGCATCACCGACCGCTACCACGTGTGTGCACCAAAGAAGCCCTGTGCCGTGGGTGTTCTCAGGCCGACAGCGAAGACCTAGGTGTGTGCTGCACCCGCGCTCGGTGGTTCACACGTTGCGTGACCCTGTGCCTTTGGAAGATGTTCAGAGCGGGTGGCACCTGCGTGCTGCGAGCGCAAGAGGTGTAGAGTGTAGAGGCCTTTCACACTGGAGGAAGGGCTTGCATCTCATGGAGAAAATGTGTACGTCGCCCGGGAGACGGAGGCGCGCTCTTGACACCATTTCCTCTGCCCGTTTAAAACACAAGTGTTTGTACTCGATCTGGGCTGCCTGGTGAAACGCTTGGCAGTCCGCATCACCCTGAGCACCTTTCCTGAAGTTTGATTCGTAGCTGGGTAAACTCGGGCTTCAGAGGCTTAGATGAGACCAAACGTGTTCAGCTTGTGGCGAAAGCCTTTGACCAGAGGCATATACGCTTGTGCTTGGGGCGAGGGCTAGGCAAGAACGTCTACACACTGGGTTTTTATCTTTACCCTAAGCTGTCCCTTTTGGCTGCAGCAGGCGGAGAGAACCCGCGGAGAGAGAACAGCTGCGAAGTGGATGCACAGAACAGTCACCTCGATACCAGCCCCGGGGTCCCAAGCAACGATCCTTCCCCGGAGGGTACTTAACCCACCCAGGGATTCAAGCAGGGAGTTCGCCTTGTCCAACTCGCACAGGAGACTGGCATGAGATGTAGGGCTCATCTACTTGCGTTCACACTACGTGGCCCGGAGAAGTTCTCACGGAGCCGAATCCAGCACCCTTCCTCCACCACGTGTGTACACAAAGGAGCGCTGGGCAGTGGGTGTTCTCAAGGCCAAGAGAGAAGCCCTTGTTCTGTGCTGCACCTGCTGGGTGGTTCAAAGGTTTTCTGACCTTCCTGCTCTGGAAGATTTTTAGAGCTGAGGCTACGCTTGGGCTGCGAAAGCACAGAGGCGTAGAGGCCTTTCACACTGAAGGCGTGGGCCTGTTTCCCATGGAGAAAGTGTACGTCGCCCAACCCTCACCCCCACCCCACACCACCCCAACCCACCCCCAGCTGGAGGCGTGTGGGTTGACACCATTTTGTCCTGCCCATGGAAAATGCAAAGAGGCGTACACGATTTGGGCTGTCTGGTGAAAGAATTTGGAATCGGCGGCACCCTGAGTACCTTTCCCGAAGTTTGCTTCCTAGCTGGTTAAACTCGGCATTCAGAGGCGAGATGAGAACAAACTTGCTCCGCGTGCGGCGAAGTGCCTTGATGCCCTGCCCTAAATGTTTGAGCTTCTGGCCAGCGTCACGCAAGTACTTTGACACTTAGGATTCTGACTTTTACTCCAAGCTGTCCCTGTTGGCTGAAGCAGTCGGCATGTCTGTATCGCAGCCTGGGAGGCCGGGCGTTGGGGGAGTCTGCCAAGTGACTGGCCTCCATTTATAGCTAACTGAGAAACTGCGTCGAAGCTTTCGGGAGCCTCTTACAGGGAACGGTTGCAGTTCGGAATTGGAGACTGTGCTGGCAAACGTCAGCAGCTCCTCTCCCTCGGAGGGCTCTTGGTGTGCCGACTCCTAACAGCCAGCACGGTCCCCAGCTCGTGAACGGTCCCATTGCGAGCCGGTCTCGTCCGTGAAAGAGCCACGTGAGGCTGATCTCCAACAGTCGGGCTCCACACCTGGAGCCTTTGGGACAGGGCAGTCCTGAGCCGATGTGCCCACCAGGGGACGCGACCAAAGTTTACGTACCACAGGAAAGCGCATCAAGGCCTCGTGTTCTCTCCATGAAATGAACGTGAGCTTGAAGGGTGATGCGTCAGCGTGCACTGTGAACAGCTCGCTGGCACGCCTGTCTTCGCCCCCTCTCACGGTCTCACGCACCCGGGCTCAGTTCCGTGTAGGAATGCTGAGTGGGAGCGCCAGCCTCGCTTCTGGACTCTAAAGCCTTCCACCCCCTAATGGCAGGTTGTGTGTGTCTCTCACGTGGGGGGAGGAATGAGGTCGCCCACAGAGGTTCTGCCATGAAAGATCTAAAGACGCACGCTGCTGAGGAGCTTGTTCCTCATGGAGCGTCCCCGAGGGCCAGAAGAATGCCGAAGGTCTCTTTCAAAGCTGCCGGACGCTCTGCCGTTCTAGGCCTGAGATACGGACCTTGTGAGGGCACTGTAACCGCGCGAGATTCAGGAGACATCGCCAGTGCGAGTGGCAATCCAGAAGGAAGAACCTTCAAGGCGGAGTGTCCTTTCCTGTGCAAAACGGCGCCCAAGTGGCTGAGGCAGGGAGCATTTTCCTTCACAGAACCGGCATCCTCGTATGCCTGTGGGTTACTCTAAAGAAACGACACTGTGAGCAACCTCTTCGAAAAGGCCTTCGCAAGCGACTTGGAGACAACAGCAGCGCAGTGGAGGCACAGACCATTATCCTAGAGAGCAGCACAGTGTCTCTAGCAGCGATCGCTTCCCGGAGGATACTTAAGCCACACCGAGATTCCAGCAGGGAGTTTTGCCTTGTAGCAGTACAACTCACTCAGGAAAGAGGGATGAGGTGTAGGGCTAATCTACGTGCGCTCACGCTCTGTGTCCCCGAGAAGGTTTCACGGAGCAGAATGCATCACCGACCGCTACGTGTGTGCACCAAAGAAGCCCTGTGCCGTGGGTGTTCTCAGGCCGACAGCGAAGACCTAGGTGTGTGCTGCACCCGCGCTCGGTGGTTCACACGTTGCGTGACCCTGTGCCTTTGGAAGATGTTCAGAGCGGGTGGCACCTGCGTGCTGCGAGCGCAAGAGGTGTAGAGTGTAGAGGCCTTTCACACTGGAGGAAGGGCTTGCATCTCATAGAGAAAATGTGTACGTCGCCCGGGAGACGGAGGCGCGCTCTTGACACCATTTCCTCTGCCCGTTTAAAACACAAGTGTTTGTACTCGATCTGGGCTGCCTGGTGAAACGCTTGGCAGTCCGCATCACCCTGAGCACCTTTCCTGAAGTTTGATTCGTAGCTGGGTAAACTCGGGCTTCAGAGGCTTAGATGAGACCAAACGTGTTCAGCTTGTGGCGAAAGCCTTTGACCAGAGGCATATACGCTTGTGCTTGGGGCGAGGGCTAGGCAAGAACGTCTACACACTGGGTTTTTATCTTTACCCTAAGCTGTCCCTTTTGGCTGCAGCAGGCGGAGAGAACCCGCGGAGAGAGAACAGCTGCGAAGTGGATGCACAGAACAGTCACCTCGATACCAGCCCCGGGGTCCCAAGCAACGATCCTTCCCCGGAGGGTACTTAGCCCACCCAGGGATTCAAGCAGGGAGTTCGCCTTGTCCAACTCGCACAGGAGACTGGCATGAGATGTAGGGCTCATCTACTTGCGTTCACACTACGTGGCCCGGAGAAGTTCTCACGGAGCCGAATCCAGCACCCTTCCTCCACCACGTGTGTACACAAAGGAGCGCTGGGCAGTGGGTGTTCTCAAGGCCAAGAGAGAAGCCCTTGTTCTGTGCTGCACCTGCTGGGTGGTTCAAAGATTTTCTGACCTTCCTGCTCTGGAAGCTTTTCAGAGCTGAGGCTACGCCTGGGCTGCGAAAGCAGAGAGGCGTAGAGGCCTTTCACACTGAAGGCGTGGGCCTGTTTCCCATGGAGAAAGTGTACGTCGCCCAACCCCCACCCCCACCCCACCCCACCCCAACCCACCCCCAGCTGGAGGCGTGCGGGTTGACACCATTTTGTCCTGCCCATGGAAAATACAAAGAGGCGTACACGATTTGGGCTGTCTGGTGAAAGAATTTGGAATCGGCGGCACCCTGAGTACCTTTCCCGAAGTTTGCTTCCTAGCTGGTTAAACTCGGCATTCAGAGGCGAGATGAGAACAAACTTGCTCCGCGTGCGGCGAAGTGCCTTGATGCCCTGCCCTAAATGTTTGAGCTTCTGGCCAGCGTCACGCAAGTACTTTGACACTTAGGATTCTGACTTTTACTCCAAGCTGTCCCTGTTGGCTGAAGCAGTCGGCGTGTCTGTATCGCAGCCTGGGAGGCCGGGCGTTGGGGGAGTCTACCAAGTGACTGGCCTCCATTTATAGCTAACTGAGAAACTGCGTCGAAGCTTTCGGGAGCCTCTTACAGGGAACGGTTGCAGTTCGGAATTGGAGACTGTGCTGGCAAACGTCAGCAGCTCCTCTCCCTCGGAGGGCTCTTGGTGTGCCGACTCCTAACAGCCAGCACGGTCCCCAGCTCGTGAACGGTCCCATTGCGAGCCAGTCTCGTCCGTGAAAGAGCCACGTGAGGCTGATCTCCAACAGTCGGGCTCCACACCTGGAGCCTTTGGGACAGGGCAGTCCTGAGCCGATGTGCCCACCAGGGGACGCGACCAAAGTTTACGTACCACAGGAAAGCGCATCAAGGCCTCGTGTTCTCTCCATGAAATGAACGTGAGCTTGAAGGGTGATGCGTCAGCGTGCACTGTGAACAGCTCGCTGGCACGCCTGTCTTCGCCCCCTCTCACGGTCTCACGCACCCGGGCTCAGTTCCGTGTAGGAATGCTGAGTGGGAGCGCCAGCCTCGCTTCTGGACTCTAAAGCCTTCCACCCCCTAATGGCAGGTTGTGTGTGTCTCTCACGTGGGGGGAGGAATGAGGTCGCCCACAGAGGTTCTGCCATGAAAGATCTAAAGACGCACGCTGCTGAGGAGCTTGTTCCTCATGGAGCGTCCCCGAGGGCCAGAAGAATGCCGAAGGTCTCTTTCAAAGCTGCCGGACGCTCTGCCGTTCTAGGCCTGAGATACGGACCTTGTGAGGGCACTGTAACCGCGCGAGATTCAGGAGACATCGCCAGTGCGAGTGGCAATCCGGAAGGAAGAACCTTCAAGGCGGAGTGTCCTTTCCTGTGCAAAACGGCGCCCAAGTGGCTGAGGCAGGGAGCATTTTCCTTCACAGAACCGGCATCCTCGTATGCCTGTGGGTTACTCTAAAGAAACGACACTGTGAGCAACCTCTTCGAAAAGGCCTTCGCAAGCGACTTGGAGACAACAGCAGCGCAGTGGAGGCACAGACCATTATCCTAGAGAGCAGCACAGTGTCTCTAGCAGCGATCGCTTCCCGGAGGATACTTAAGCCACACCGAGATTCCAGCAGGGAGTTTTGCCTTGTAGCAGTACAACTCACTCAGGAAAGAGGGATGAGGTGTAGGGGTAATCTAGGTGCGCTCACGCTCTGTGTCCCCGAGAAGGTTTCACGGAGCAGAATGCATCACCGACCGCTACCACGTGTGTGCACCAAAGAAGCCCTGTGCCGTGGGTGTTCTCAGGCCGACAGCGAAGACCTAGGTGTGTGCTGCACCCGCGCTCGGTGGTTCACACGTTGCGTGACCCTGTGCCTTTGGAAGATGTTCAGAGCGGGTGGCACCTGCGTGCTGCGAGCGCAAGAGGTGTAGAGTGTAGAGGCCTTTCACACTGGAGGAAGGGCTTGCATCTCATGGAGAAAATGTGTACGTCGCCCGGGAGACGGAGGCGCGCTCTTGACACCATTTCCTCTGCCCGTTTAAAACACAAGTGTTTGTACTCGATCTGGGCTGCCTGGTGAAACGCTTGGCAGTCCGCATCACCCTGAGCACCTTTCCTGAAGTTTGATTCGTAGCTGGGTAAACTCGGGCTTCAGAGGCTTAGATGAGACCAAACGTGTTCAGCTTGTGGCGAAAGCCTTTGACCAGAGGCATATACGCTTGTGCTTGGGGCGAGGGCTAGGCAAGAACGTCTACACACTGGGTTTTTATCTTTACCCTAAGCTGTCCCTTTTGGCTGCAGCAGGCGGAGAGAACCCGCGGAGAGAGAACAGCTGCGAAGTGGATGCACAGAACAGTCACCTCGATACCAGCCCCGGGGTCCCAAGCAACGATCCTTCCCCGGAGGGTACTTAACCCACCCAGGGATTCAAGCAGGGAGTTCGCCTTGTCCAACTCGCACAGGAGACTGGCATGAGATGTAGGGCTCATCTACTTGCGTTCACACTACGTGGCCCGGAGAAGTTCTCACGGAGCCGAATCCAGCACCCTTCCTCCACCACGTGTGTACACAAAGGAGCGCTGGGCAGTGGGTGTTCTCAAGGCCAAGAGAGAAGCCCTTGTTCTGTGCTGCACCTGCTGGGTGGTTCAAAGGTTTTCTGACCTTCCTGCTCTGGAAGCTTTTTAGAGCTGAGGCTACGCTTGGGCTGCGAAAGCACAGAGGCGTAGAGGCCTTTCACACTGAAGGCGTGGGCCTGTTTCCCATGGAGAAAGTGTACGTCGCCCAACCCTCACCCCCACCCCACACCACCCCAACCCACCCCCAGCTGGAGGCGTGTGGGTTGACACCATTTTGTCCTGCCCATGGAAAATGCAAAGAGGCGTACACGATTTGGGCTGTCTGGTGAAAGAATTTGGAATCGGCGGCACCCTGAGTACCTTTCCCGAAGTTTGCTTCCTAGCTGGTTAAACTCGGCATTCAGAGGCGAGATGAGAACAAACTTGCTCCGCGTGCGGCGAAGTGCCTTGACGCCCTGCCCTAAATGTTTGAGCTTCTGGCCAGCGTCACGCAAGTACTTTGACACTTAGGATTCTGACTTTTACTCCAAGCTGTCCCTGTTGGCTGAAGCAGTCGGCATGTCTGTATCGCAGCCTGGGAGGCCGGGCGTTGGGGGAGTCTGCCAAGTGACTGGCCTCCATTTATAGCTAACTGAGAAACTGCGTCGAAGCTTTCGGGAGCCTCTTACAGGGAACGGTTGCAGTTCGGAATTGGAGACTGTGCTGGCAAACGTCAGCAGCTCCTCTCCCTCGGAGGGCTCTTGGTGTGCCGACTCCTAACAGCCAGCACGGTCCCCAGCTCGTGAACGGTCCCATTGCGAGCCGGTCTCGTCCGTGAAAGAGCCACGTGAGGCTGATCTCCAACAGTCGGGCTCCACACCTGGAGCCTTTGGGACAGGGCAGTCCTGAGCCGATGTGCCCACCAGGGGACGCGACCAAAGTTTACGTACCACAGGAAAGCGCATCAAGGCCTCGTGTTCTCTCCATGAAATGAACGTGAGCTTGAAGGGTGATGCGTCAGCGTGCACTGTGAACAGCTCGCTGGCACGCCTGTCTTCGCCCCCTCTCACGGTCTCACGCACCCGGGCTCAGTTCCGTGTAGGAATGCTGAGTGGGAGCGCCAGCCTCGCTTCTGGACTCTAAAGCCTTCCACCCCCTAATGGCAGGTTGTGTGTGTCTCTCACGTGGGGGGAGGAATGAGGTCGCCCACAGAGGTTCTGCCATGAAAGATCTAAAGACGCACGCTGCTGAGGAGCTTGTTCCTCATGGAGCGTCCCCGAGGGCCAGAAGAATGCCGAAGGTCTCTTTCAAAGCTGCCGGACGCTCTGCCGTTCTAGGCCTGAGATACGGACCTTGTGAGGGCACTGTAACCGCGCGAGATTCAGGAGACATCGCCAGTGCGAGTGGCAATCCGGAAGGAAGAACCTTCAAGGCGGAGTGTCCTTTCCTGTGCAAAACGGCGCCCAAGTGGCTGAGGCAGGGAGCATTTTCCTTCACAGAACCGGCATCCTCGTATGCCTGTGGGTTACTCTAAAGAAACGACACTGTGAGCAACCTCTTCGAAAAGGCCTTCGCAAGCGACTTGGAGACAACAGCAGCGCAGTGGAGGCACAGACCATTATCCTAGAGAGCAGCACAGTGTCTCTAGCAGCGATCGCTTCCCGGAGGATACTTAAGCCACACCGAGATTCCAGCAGGGAGTTTTGCCTTGTAGCAGTACAACTCACTCAGGAAAGAGGGATGAGGTGTAGGGGTAATCTAGGTGCGCTCACGCTCTGTGTCCCCGAGAAGGTTTCACGGAGCAGAATGCATCACCGACCGCTACCACGTGTGTGCACCAAAGAAGCCCTGTGCCGTGGGTGTTCTCAGGCCGACAGCGAAGACCTAGGTGTGTGCTGCACCCGCGCTCAGTGGTTCACACGTTGCGTGACCCTGTGCCTTTGGAAGATGTTCAGAGCGGGTGGCACCTGCGTGCTGCGAGCGCAAGAGGTGTAGAGTGTAGAGGCCTTTCACACTGGAGGAAGGGCTTGCATCTCATGGAGAAAATGTGTACGTCGCCCGGGAGACGGAGGCGCGCTCTTGACACCATTTCCTCTGCCCGTTTAAAACACAAGTGTTTGTACTCGATCTGGGCTGCCTGGTGAAACGCTTGGCAGTCCGCATCACCCTGAGCACCTTTCCTGAAGTTTGATTCGTAGCTGGGTAAACTCGGGCTTCAGAGGCTTAGATGAGACCAAACGTGTTCAGCTTGTGGCGAAAGCCTTTGACCAGAGGCATATACGCTTGTGCTTGGGGCGAGGGCTAGGCAAGAACGTCTACACACTGGGTTTTTATCTTTACCCTAAGCTGTCCCTTTTGGCTGCAGCAGGCGGAGAGAACCCGCGGAGAGAGAACAGCTGCGAAGTGGATGCACAGAACAGTCACCTCGATACCAGCCCGGGGTCCCAAGCAACGATCCTTCCCCGGAGGGTACTTAACCCACCCAGGGATTCAAGCAGGGAGTTCGCCTTGTCCAACTCGCACAGGAGACTGGCATGAGATGTAGGGCTCATCTACTTGCGTTCACACTACGTGGCCCGGAGAAGTTCTCACGGAGCCGAATCCAGCACCCTTCCTCCACCACGTGTGTACACAAAGGAGCGCTGGGCAGTGGGTGTTCTCAAGGCCAAGAGAGAAGCCCTTGTTCTGTGCTGCACCTGCTGGGTGGTTCAAAGGTTTTCTGACCTTCCTGCTCTGGAAGCTTTTCAGAGCTGAGGCTACGCCTGGGCTGCGAAAGCAGAGAGGCGTAGAAGCCTTTCACACTGAAGGCGTGGGCCTGTTTCCCATGGAGAAAGTGTACGTCGCCCAACCCCCACCCCCACCCCACCCCACCCCAACCCACCCCCAGCTGGAGGCGTGCGGGTTGACACCATTTTGTCCTGCCCATGGAAAATACAAAGAGGCGTACACGATTTGGGCTGTCTGGTGAAAGAATTTGGAATCGGCGGCACCCTGAGTACCTTTCCCGAAGTTTGCTTCCTAGCTGGTTAAACTCGGCATTCAGAGGCGAGATGAGAACAAACTTGCTCCGCGTGCGGCGAAGTGCCTTGACGCCCTGCCCTAAATGTTTGAGCTTCTGGCCAGCGTCACGCAAGTACTTTGACACTTAGGATTCTGACTTTTACTCCAAGCTGTCCCTGTTGGCTGAAGCAGTCGGCGTGTCTGTATCGCAGCCTGGGAGGCCGGGCGTTGGGGGAGTCTGCCAAGTGACTGGCCTCCATTTATAGCTAACTGAGAAACTGCGTCGAAGCTTTCGGGAGCCTCTTACAGGGAACGGTTGCAGTTCGGAATTGGAGACTGTGCTGGCAAACGTCAGCAGCTCCTCTCCCTCGGAGGGCTCTTGGTGTGCCGACTCCTAACAGCCAGCACGGTCCCCAGCTCGTGAACGGTCCCATTGCGAGCCGGTCTCGTCCGTGAAAGAGCCACGTGAGGCTGATCTCCAACAGTCGGGCTCCACACCTGGAGCCTTTGGGACAGGGCAGTCCTGAGCCGATGTGCCCACCAGGGGACGCGACCAAAGTTTACGTACCACAGGAAAGCGCATCAAGGCCTCGTGTTCTCTCCATGAAATGAACGTGAGCTTGAAGGGTGATGCGTCAGCGTGCACTGTGAACAGCTCGCTGGCACGCCTGTCTTCGCCCCCTCTCACGGTCTCACGCACCCGGGCTCAGTTCCGTGTAGGAATGCTGAGTGGGAGCGCCAGCCTCGCTTCTGGACTCTAAAGCCTTCCACCCCCTAATGGCAGGTTGTGTGTGTCTCTCACGTGGGGGGAGGAATGAGGTCGCCCACAGAGGTTCTGCCATGAAAGATCTAAAGACGCACGCTGCTGAGGAGCTTGTTCCTCATGGAGCGTCCCCGAGGGCCAGAAGAATGCCGAAGGTCTCTTTCAAAGCTGCCGGACGCTCTGCCGTTCTAGGCCTGAGATACGGACCTTGTGAGGGCACTGTAACCGCGCGAGATTCAGGAGACATCGCCAGTGCGAGTGGCAATCCGGAAGGAAGAACCTTCAAGGCGGAGTGTCCTTTCCTGTGCAAAACGGCGCCCAAGTGGCTGAGGCAGGGAGCATTTTCCTTCACAGAACCGGCATCCTCGTATGCCTGTGGGTTACTCTAAAGAAACGACACTGTGAGCAACCTCTTCGAAAAGGCCTTCGCAAGCGACTTGGAGACAACAGCAGCGCAGTGGAGGCACAGACCATTATCCTAGAGAGCAGCACAGTGTCTCTAGCAGCGATCGCTTCCCGGAGGATACTTAAGCCACACCGAGATTCCAGCAGGGAGTTTTGCCTTGTAGCAGTACAACTCACTCAGGAAAGAGGGATGAGGTGTAGGGGTAATCTAGGTGCGCTCACGCTCTGTGTCCCCGAGAAGGTTTCACGGAGCAGAATGCATCACCGACCGCTACCACGTGTGTGCACCAAAGAAGCCCTGTGCCGTGGGTGTTCTCAGGCCGACAGCGAAGACCTAGGTGTGTGCTGCACCCGCGCTCGGTGGTTCACACGTTGCGTGACCCTGTGCCTTTGGAAGATGTTCAGAGCGGGTGGCACCTGCGTGCTGCGAGCGCAAGAGGTGTAGAGTGTAGAAGCCTTTCACACTGGAGGAAGGGCTTGCATCTCATGGAGAAAATGTGTACGTCGCCCGGGAGATGGAGGCGCGCTCTTGACACCATTTCCTCTGCCCGTTTAAAACACAAGTGTTTGTACTCGATCTGGGCTGCCTGGTGAAACGCTTGGCAGTCCGCATCACCCTGAGCACCTTTCCTGAAGTTTGATTCGTAGCTGGGTAAACTCGGGCTTCAGAGGCTTAGATGAGACCAAACGTGTTCAGCTTGTGGCGAAAGCCTTTGACCAGAGGCATATACGCTTGTGCTTGGGGCGAGGGCTAGGCAAGAACGTCTACACACTGGGTTTTTATCTTTACCCTAAGCTGTCCCTTTTGGCTGCAGCAGGCGGAGAGAACCCGCGGAGAGAGAACAGCTGCGAAGTGGATGCACAGAACAGTCACCTCGATACCAGCCCCGGGGTCCCAAACAACGATCCTTCCCCGGAGGGTACTTAACCCACCCAGGGATTCAAGCAGGGAGTTCGCCTTGTCCAACTCGCACAGGAGACTGGCATGAGATGTAGGGCTCATCTACTTGCGTTCACACTACGTGGCCCGGAGAAGTTCTCACGGAGCCGAATCCAGCACCCTTCCTCCACCACGTGTGTACACAAAGGAGCGCTGGGCAGTGGGTGTTCTCAAGGCCAAGAGAGAAGCCCTTGTTCTGTGCTGCACCTGCTGGGTGGTTCAAAGGTTTTCTGACCTTCCTGCTCTGGAAGATTTTTAGAGCTGAGGCTACGCTTGGGCTGCGAAAGCACAGAGGCGTAGAGGCCTTTCACACTGAAGGCGTGGGCCTGTTTCCCATGGAGAAAGTGTACGTCGCCCAACCCTCACCCCCACCCCACACCACCCCAACCCACCCCCAGCTGGAGGCGTGTGGGTTGACACCATTTTGTCCTGCCCATGGAAAATGCAAAGAGGCGTACACGATTTGGGCTGTCTGGTGAAAGAATTTGGAATCGGCGGCACCCTGAGTACCTTTCCCGAAGTTTGCTTCCTAGCTGGTTAAACTCGGCATTCAGAGGCGAGATGAGAACAAACTTGCTCCGCGTGCGGCGAAGTGCCTTGACGCCCTGCCCTAAATGTTTGAGCTTCTGGCCAGCGTCACGCAAGTACTTTGACACTTAGGATTCTGACTTTTACTCTAAGCTGTCCCTGTTGGCTGAAGCAGTCGGCATGTCTGTATCGCAGCCTGGGAGGCCGGGCGTTGGGGGAGTCTGCCAAGTGACTGGCCTCCATTTATAGCTAACTGAGAAACTGCGTCGAAGCTTTCGGGAGCCTCTTACAGGGAATGGTTGCAGTTCGGAATTGGAGACTGTGCTGGCAAACGTCAGCAGCTCCTCTCCCTCGGAGGGCTCTTGGTGTGCCGACTCCTAACAGCAGCGCAGTGGAGGCACAGACCATTATCCTAGAGAGCAGCACAGTGTCTCTAGCAGTGATCGCTTCCCAGAGGATACTTAAGCCACACCGAGATTCCAGCAGGGAGTTTTGTCTTGTAGCAGTACAACTCACTCAGGAAAGAGGGATGAGGTGTAGGGCTAATCTACGTGCGCTCACGCTCTGTGTCCCCGAGAAGGTTTCACGGAGCAGAATGCATCACCGACCGCTACCACGTGTGTGCACCAAAGAAGCCCTGTGCCGTGGGTGTTCTCAGGCCGACAGCGAAGACCTAGGTGTGTGCTGCACCCGCGCTCGGTGGTTCACACGTTGCGTGACCCTGTGCCTTTGGAAGATGTTCAGAGCGGGTGGTACCTGCGTGCTGCGAGCGCAAGAGGTGTAGAGTGTAGAGGCCTTTCACACTGGAGGAAGGGCTTGCATCTCATGGAGAAAATGTGTACGTCGCCCGGGAGACGGAGGCGCGCTCTTGACACCATTTCCTCTGCCCGTTTAAAACACAAGTGTTTGTACTCGATCTGGGCTGCCTGGTGAAACGCTTGGCAGTCCGCATCACCCTGAGCACCTCTCCTGAAGTTTGATTCGTAGCTGGGTAAACTCGCGCTTCAGAGGCTTAGATGAGACCAAACGTGTTCAGCTTGTGGCGAAAGCCTTTGACCAGAGACATATACGCTTGTGCTTGGGGCGAGGGCTAGGCAAGAACGTTTACACACTGGGTTTTTATCTTTACCCTAAGCTGTCCCTTTTGGCTGCAGCAGGCGGAGAGAACCCGCGGAGAGAGAACAGCTGCGAAGTGGATGCACAGAACAGTCACCTCGATACCAGCCCCGGGGTCCCAAGCAACGATCCTTCCCCGGAGGGTACTTAACCCACCCAGGGATTCAAGCAGGGAGTTCGCCTTGTCCAACTCGCACAGGAGACTGGCATGAGATGTAGGGCTCATCTACTTGCGTTCACACTACGTGGCCCGGAGAAGTTCTCACGGAGCCGAATCCAGCACCCTTCCTCCACCACGTGTGTACACAAAGGAGCGCTGGGCAGTGGGTGTTCTCAAGGCCAAGAGAGAAGCCCTTGTTCTGTGCTGCACCTGCTGGGTGGTTCAAAGGTTTTCTGACCTTCCTGCTCTGGAAGCTTTTCAGAGCTGAGGCTACGCCTGGGCTGCGAAAGCAGAGAGGCGTAGAGGCCTTTCACACTGAAGGCGTGGGCCTGTTTCCCATGGAGAAAGTGTACGTCGCCCAACCCCCACCCCCACCCCACCCCACCCCAACCCACCCCCAGCTGGAGGCGTGCGGGTTGACACCATTTTGTCCTGCCCATGGAAAATACAAAGAGGCGTACACGATTTGGGCTGTCTGGTGAAAGAATTTGGAATCGGCGGCACCCTGAGTACCTTTCCCGAAGTTTGCTTCCTAGCTGGTTAAACTCGGCATTCAGAGGCGAGATGAGAACAAACTTGCTCCGCGTGCGGCGAAGTGCCTTGATGCCCTGCCCTAAATGTTTGAGCTTCTGGCCAGCGTCACGCAAGTACTTTGACACTTAGGATTCTGACTTTTACTCCAAGCTGTCCCTGTTGGCTGAAGCAGTCGGCGTGTCTGTATCGCAGCCTGGGAGGCCGGGCGTTGGGGGAGTCTGCCAAGTGACTGGCCTCCATTTATAGCTAACTGAGAAACTGCGTCGAAGCTTTCGGGAGCCTCTTACAGGGAACGGTTGCAGTTCGGAATTGGAGACTGTGCTGGCAAACGTCAGCAGCTCCTCTCCCTCGGAGGGCTCTTGGTGTGCCGACTCCTAACAGCCAGCACGGTCCCCAGCTCGTGAACGGTCCCATTGCGAGCCGGTCTCGTCCGTGAAAGAGCCACGTGAGGCTGATCTCCAACAGTCGGGCTCCACACCTGGAGCCTTTGGGACAGGGCAGTCCTGAGCCGATGTGCCCACCAGGGGACGCGACCAAAGTTTACGTACCACAGGAAAGCGCATCAAGGCCTCGTGTTCTCTCCATGAAATGAACGTGAGCTTGAAGGGTGATGCGTCAGCGTGCACTGTGAACAGCTCGCTGGCACGCCTGTCTTCGCCCCCTCTCACGGTCTCACGCACCCGGGCTCAGTTCCGTGTAGGAATGCTGAGTGGGAGCGCCAGCCTCGCTTCTGGACTCTAAAGCCTTCCACCCCCTAATGGCAGGTTGTGTGTGTCTCTCACGTGGGGGGAGGAATGAGGTCGCCCACAGAGGTTCTGCCATGAAAGATCTAAAGACGCACGCTGCTGAGGAGCTTGTTCCTCATGGAGCGTCCCCGAGGGCCAGAAGAATGCCGAAGGTCTCTTTCAAAGCTGCCGGACGCTCTGCCGTTCTAGGCCTGAGATACGGACCTTGTGAGGGCACTGTAACCGCGCGAGATTCAGGAGACATCGCCAGTGCGAGTGGCAATCCGGAAGGAAGAACCTTCAAGGCGGAGTGTCCTTTCCTGTGCAAAACGGCGCCCAAGTGGCTGAGGCAGGGAGCATTTTCCTTCACAGAACCGGCATCCTCGTATGCCTGTGGGTTACTCTAAAGAAACGACACTGTGAGCAACCTCTTCGAAAAGGCCTTCGCAAGCGACTTGGAGACAACAGCAGCGCAGTGGAGGCACAGACCATTATCCTAGAGAGCAGCACAGTGTCTCTAGCAGCGATCGCTTCCCGGAGGATACTTAAGCCACACCGAGATTCCAGCAGGGAGTTTTGCCTTGTAGCAGTACAACTCACTCAGGAAAGAGGGATGAGGTGTAGGGGTAATCTAGGTGCGCTCACGCTCTGTGTCCCCGAGAAGGTTTCACGGAGCAGAATGCATCACCGACCGCTACCACGTGTGTGCACCAAAGAAGCCCTGTGCCGTGGGTGTTCTCAGGCCGACAGCGAAGACCTAGGTGTGTGCTGCACCCGCGCTCGGTGGTTCACACGTTGCGTGACCCTGTGCCTTTGGAAGATGTTCAGAGCGGGTGGCACCTGCGTGCTGCGAGCGCAAGAGGTGTAGAGTGTAGAGGCCTTTCACACTGGAGGAAGGGCTTGCATCTCATGGAGAAAATGTGTACGTCGCCCGGGAGACGGAGGCGCGCTCTTGACACCATTTCCTCTGCCCGTTTAAAACACAAGTGTTTGTACTCGATCTGGGCTGCCTGGTGAAACGCTTGGCAGTCCGCATCACCCTGAGCACCTTTCCTGAAGTTTGATTCGTAGCTGGGTAAACTCGGGCTTCAGAGGCTTAGATGAGACCAAACGTGTTCAGCTTGTGGCGAAAGCCTTTGACCAGAGGCATATACGCTTGTGCTTGGGGCGAGGGCTAGGCAAGAACGTCTACACACTGGGTTTTTATCTTTACCCTAAGCTGTCCCTTTTGGCTGCAGCAGGCGGAGAGAACCCGCGGAGAGAGAACAGCTGCGAAGTGGATGCACAGAACAGTCACCTCGATACCAGCCCCGGGGTCCCAAGCAACGATCCTTCCCCGGAGGGTACTTAACCCACCCAGGGATTCAAGCAGGGAGTTCGCCTTGTCCAACTCGCACAGGAGACTGGCATGAGATGTAGGGCTCATCTACTTGCGTTCACACTACGTGGCCCGGAGAAGTTCTCACGGAGCCGAATCCAGCACCCTTCCTCCACCACGTGTGTACACAAAGGAGCGCTGGGCAGTGGGTGTTCTCAAGGCCAAGAGAGAAGCCCTTGTTCTGTGCTGCACCTGCTGGGTGGTTCAAAGGTTTTCTGACCTTCCTGCTCTGGAAGCTTTTCAGAGCTGAGGCTACGCCTGGGCTGCGAAAGCAGAGAGGCGTAGAGGCCTTTCACACTGAAGGCGTGGGCCTGTTTCCCATGAAGAAAGTGTACGTCGCCCAACCCCCACCCCCACCCCACCCCACCCCAACCCACCCCCAGCTGGAGGCGTGCGGGTTGACACCATTTTGTCCTGCCCATGGAAAATGCAAGGAGGCGTACACGATTTGGGCTGTCTGGTGAAAGAATTTGGAATCGGCGGCACCCTGAGTACCTTTCCCGAAGTTTGCTTCCTAGCTGGTTAAACTCGGCATTCAGAGGCGAGATGAGAACAAACTTGCTCCGCGTGCGGCGAAGTGCCTTGATGCCCTGCCCTAAATGTTTGAGCTTCTGGCCAGCGTCACGCAAGTACTTTGACACTTAGGATTCTGACTTTTACTCCAAGCTGTCCCTGTTGGCTGAAGCAGTCGGCGTGTCTGTATCGCAGCCTGGGAGGCCGGGCGTTGGGGGAGTCTGCCAAGTGACTGGCCTCCATTTATAGCTAACTGAGAAACTGCGTCGAAGCTTTCGGGAGCCTCTTACAGGGAACGGTTGCAGTTCGGAATTGGAGACTGTGCTGGCAAACGTCAGCAGCTCCTCTCCCTCGGAGGGCTCTTGGTGTGCCGACTCCTAACAGCCAGCACGGTCCCCAGCTCGTGAACGGTCCCATTGCGAGCCGGTCTCGTCCGTGAAAGAGCCACGTGAGGCTGATCTCCAACAGTCGGGCTCCACACCTGGAGCCTTTGGGACAGGGCAGTCCTGAGCCGATGTGCCCACCAGGGGACGCGACCAAAGTTTACGTACCACAGGAAAGCGCATCAAGGCCTCGTGTTCTCTCCATGAAATGAACGTGAGCTTGAAGGGTGATGCGTCAGCGTGCACTGTGAACAGCTCGCTGGCACGCCTGTCTTCGCCCCCTCTCACGGTCTCACGCACCCGGGCTCAGTTCCGTGTAGGAATGCTGAGTGGGAGCGCCAGCCTCGCTTCTGGACTCTAAAGCCTTCCACCCCCTAATGGCAGGTTGTGTGTGTCTCTCACGTGGGGGGAGGAATGAGGTCGCCCACAGAGGTTCTGCCATGAAAGATCTAAAGACGCACGCTGCTGAGGAGCTTGTTCCTCATGGAGCGTCCCCGAGGGCCAGAAGAATGCCGAAGGTCTCTTTCAAAGCTGCCGGACGCTCTGCCGTTCTAGGCCTGAGATACGGACCTTGTGAGGGCACTGTAACCGCGCGAGATTCAGGAGACATCGCCAGTGCGAGTGGCAATCCGGAAGGAAGAACCTTCAAGGCGGAGTGTCCTTTCCTGTGCAAAACGGCGCCCAAGTGGCTGAGGCAGGGAGCATTTTCCTTCACAGAACCGGCATCCTCGTATGCCTGTGGGTTACTCTAAAGAAACGACACTGTGAGCAACCTCTTCGAAAAGGCCTTCGCAAGCGACTTGGAGACAACAGCAGCGCAGTGGAGGCACAGACCATTATCCTAGAGAGCAGCACAGTGTCTCTAGCAGCGATCGCTTCCCGGAGGATACTTAAGCCACACCGAGATTCCAGCAGGGAGTTTTGCCTTGTAGCAGTACAACTCACTCAGGAAAGAGGGATGAGGTGTAGGGGTAATCTAGGTGCGCTCACGCTCTCTGTCCCCGAGAAGGTTTCACGGAGCAGAATGCATCACCGACCGCTACCACGTGTGTGCACCAAAGAAGCCCTGTGCCGTGGGTGTTCTCAGGCCGACAGCGAAGACCTAGGTGTGTGCTGCACCCGCGCTCGGTGGTTCACACGTTGCGTGACCCTGTGCCTTTGGAAGATGTTCAGAGCGGGTGGCACCTGCGTGCTGCGAGCGCAAGAGGTGTAGAGTGTAGAGGCCTTTCACACTGGAGGAAGGGCTTGCATCTCATGGAGAAAATGTGTACGTCGCCCGGGAGACGGAGGCGCGCTCTTGACACCATTTCCTCTGCCCGTTTAAAACACAAGTGTTTGTACTCGATCTGGGCTGCCTGGTGAAACGCTTGGCAGTCCGCATCACCCTGAGCACCTTTCCTGAAGTTTGATTCGTAGCTGGGTAAACTCGGGCTTCAGAGGCTTAGATGAGACCAAACGTGTTCAGCTTGTGGCGAAAGCCTTTGACCAGAGGCATATACGCTTGTGCTTGGGGCGAGGGCTAGGCAAGAACGTCTACACACTGGGTTTTTATCTTTACCCTAAGCTGTCCCTTTTGGCTGCAGCAGGCGGAGAGAACCCGCGGAGAGAGAACAGCTGCGAAGTGGATGCACAGAACAGTCACCTCGATACCAGCCCCGGGGTCCCAAGCAACGATCCTTCCCCGGAGGGTACTTAACCCACCCAGGGATTCAAGCAGGGAGTTCGCCTTGTCCAACTCGCACAGGAGACTGGCATGAGATGTAGGGCTCATCTACTTGCGTTCACACTACGTGGCCCGGAGAAGTTCTCACGGAGCCGAATCCAGCACCCTTCCTCCACCACGTGTGTACACAAAGGAGCGCTGGGCAGTGGGTGTTCTCAAGGCCAAGAGAGAAGCCCTTGTTCTGTGCTGCACCTGCTGGGTGGTTCAAAGGTTTTCTGACCTTCCTGCTCTGGAAGCTTTTTAGAGCTGAGGCTACGCTTGGGCTGCGAAAGCACAGAGGCGTAGAGGCCTTTCACACTGAAGGCGTGGGCCTGTTTCCCATGGAGAAAGTGTACGTCGCCCAACCCTCACCCCCACCCCACACCACCCCAACCCACCCCCAGCTGGAGGCGTGTGGGTTGACACCATTTTGTCCTGCCCATGGAAAATGCAAAGAGGTGTACACGATTTGGGCTGTCTGGTGAAAGAATTTGGAATCGGCGGCACCCTGAGTATCTTTCCCGAAGTTTGCTTCCTAGCTGGTTAAACTCGGCATTCAGAGGCGAGATGAGAACAAACTTGCTCCGCGTGCGGCGAAGTGCCTTGACGCCCTGCCCTAAATGTTTGAGCTTCTGGCCAGCGTCACGCAAGTACTTTGACACTTAGGATTCTGACTTTTACTCCAAGCTGTCCCTGTTGGCTGAAGCAGTCGGCATGTCTGTATCGCAGCCTGGGAGGCCGGGCGTTGGGGGAGTCTGCCAAGTGACTGGCCTCCATTTATAGCTAACTGAGAAACTGCGTCGAAGCTTTCGGGAGCCTCTTACAGGGAATGGTTGCAGTTCGGAATTGGAGACTGTGCTGGCAAACGTCAGCAGCTCCTCTCCCTCGGAGGGCTCTTGGTGTGCCGACTCCTAACAGCAGCGCAGTGGAGGCACAGACCATTATCCTAGAGAGCAGCACAGTGTCTCTAGCAGCGATCGCTTCCCAGAGGATACTTAAGCCACACCGAGATTCCAGCAGGGAGTTTTGTCTTGTAGCAGTACAACTCACTCAGGAAAGAGGGATGAGGTGTAAGGCTAATCTAGGTGCGCTCACGCTCTGTGTCCCCGAGAAGGTTTCACGGAGCAGAATGCATCACCGACCGCTACCACGTGTGTGCACCAAAGAAGCCCTGTGCCGTGGGTGTTCTCAGGCCGACAGCGAAGACCTAGGTGTGTGCTGCACCCGCGCTCGGTGGTTCACACGTTGCGTGACCCTGTGCCTTTGGAAGATGTTCAGAGCGGGTGGTACCTGCGTGCTGCGAGCGCAAGAGGTGTAGAGTGTAGAGGCCTTTCACACTGGAGGAAGGGCTTGCATCTCATGGAGAAAATGTGTACGTCGCCCGGGAGACGGAGGCGCGCTCTTGACACCATTTCCTCTGCCCGTTTAAAACACAAGTGTTTGTACTCGATCTGGGCTGCCTGGTGAAACGCTTGGCAGTCCGCATCACCCTGAGCACCTCTCCTGAAGTTTGATTCGTAGCTGGGTAAACTCGCGCTTCAGAGGCTTAGATGAGACCAAACGTGTTCAGCTTGTGGCGAAAGCCTTTGACCAGAGACATATACGCTTGTGCTTGGGGCGAGGGCTAGGCAAGAACGTTTACACACTGGGTTTTTATCTTTACCCTAAGCTGTCCCTTTTGGCTGCAGCAGGCGGAGAGAACCCGCGGAGAGAGAACAGCTGCGAAGTGGATGCACAGAACAGTCACCTCGATACCAGCCCCGGGGTCCCAAGCAACGATCCTTCCCCGGAGGGTACTTAACCCACCCAGGGATTCAAGCAGGGAGTTTGCCTTGTCCAACTCGCACAGGAGACTGGCATGAGATGTAGGGCTCATCTACTTGCGTTCACACTACGTGGCCCGGAGAAGTTCTCACGGAGCCGAATCCAGCACCCTTCCTCCACCACGTGTGTACACAAAGGAGCGCTGGGCAGTGGGTGTTCTCAAGGCCAAGAGAGAAGCCCTTGTTCTGTGCTGCACCTGCTGGGTGGTTCAAAGGTTTTCTGACCTTCCTGCTCTGGAAGCTTTTCAGAGCTGAGGCTACGCCTGGGCTGCGAAAGCAGAGAGGCGTAGAGGCCTTTCACACTGAAGGCGTGGGCCTGTTTCCCATGGAGAAAGTGTACGTCGCCCAACCCCCACCCCCACCCCACCCCACCCCAACCCACCCCCAGCTGGAGGCGTGCGGGTTGACACCATTTTGTCCTGCCCATGGAAAATACAAAGAAGCGTACACGATTTGGGCTGTCTGGTGAAAGAATTTGGAATCGGCGGCACCCTGAGTACCTTTCCCGAAGTTTGCTTCCTAGCTGGTTAAACTCGGCATTCAGAGGCGAGATGAGAACAAACTTGCTCCGCGTGCGGCGAAGTGCCTTGATGCCCTGCCCTAAATGTTTGAGCTTCTGGCCAGCGTCACGCAAGTACTTTGACACTTAGGATTCTGACTTTTACTCCAAGCTGTCCCTGTTGGCTGAAGCAGTCGGCGTGTCTGTATCGCAGCCTGGGAGGCCGGGCGTTGGGGGAGTCTGCCAAGTGACTGGCCTCCATTTATAGCTAACTGAGAAACTGCGTCGAAGCTTTCGGGAGCCTCTTACAGGGAACGGTTGCAGTTCGGAATTGGAGACTGTGCTGGCAAACGTCAGCAGCTCCTCTCCCTCGGAGGGCTCTTGGTGTGCCGACTCCTAACAGCCAGCACGGTCCCCAGCTCGTGAACGGTCCCATTGCGAGCCGGTCTCGTCCGTGAAAGAGCCACGTGAGGCTGATCTCCAACAGTCGGGCTCCACACCTGGAGCCTTTGGGACAGGGCAGTCCTGAGCCGATGTGCCCACCAGGGGACGCGACCAAAGTTTACGTACCACAGGAAAGCGCATCAAGGCCTCGTGTTCTCTCCATGAAATGAACGTGAGCTTGAAGGGTGATGCGTCAGCGTGCACTGTGAACAGCTCGCTGGCACGCCTGTCTTCGCCCCCTCTCACGGTCTCACGCACCCGGGCTCAGTTCCGTGTAGGAATGCTGAGTGGGAGCGCCAGCCTCGCTTCTGGACTCTAAAGCCTTCCACCCCCTAATGGCAGGTTGTGTGTGTCTCTCACGTGGGGGGAGGAATGAGGTCGCCCACAGAGGTTCTGCCATGAAAGATCTAAAGACGCACGCTGCTGAGGAGCTTGTTCCTCATGGAGCGTCCCCGAGGGCCAGAAGAATGCCGAAGGTCTCTTTCAAAGCTGCCGGACGCTCTGCCGTTCTAGGCCTGAGATACGGACCTTGTGAGGGCACTGTAACCGCGCGAGATTCAGGAGACATCGCCAGTGCGAGTGGCAATCCGGAAGGAAGAACCTTCAAGGCGGAGTGTCCTTTCCTGTGCAAAACGGCGCCCAAGTGGCTGAGGCAGGGAGCATTTTCCTTCACAGAACCGGCATCCTCGTATGCCTGTGGGTTACTCTAAAGAAACGACACTGTGAGCAACCTCTTCGAAAAGGCCTTCGCAAGCGACTTGGAGACAACAGCAGCGCAGTGGAGGCACAGACCATTATCCTAGAGAGCAGCACAGTGTCTCTAGCAGCGATCGCTTCCCGGAGGATACTTAAGCCACACCGAGATTCCAGCAGGGAGTTTTGTCTTGTAGCAGTACAACTCACTCAGGAAAGAGGGATGAGGTGTAGGGGTAATCTAGGTGCGCTCACGCTCTGTGTCCCCGAGAAGGTTTCACGGAGCAGAATGCATCACCGACCGCTACCACGTGTGTGCACCAAAGAAGCCCTGTGCCGTGGGTGTTCTCAGGCCGACAGCGAAGACCTAGGTGTGTGCTGCACCCGCGCTCGGTGGTTCACACGTTGTGTGACCCTGTGCCTTTGGAAGATGTTCAGAGCGGGTGGCACCTGCGTGCTGCGAGCGCAAGAGGTGTAGAGTGTAGAGGCCTTTCACACTGGAGGAAGGGCTTGCATCTCATGGAGAAAATGTGTACGTCGCCCGGGAGACGGAGGCGCGCTCTTGACACCATTTCCTCTGCCCGTTTAAAACACAAGTGTTTGTACTCGATCTGGGCTGCCTGGTGAAACGCTTGGCAGTCCGCATCACCCTGAGCACCTTTCCTGAAGTTTGATTCGTAGCTGGGTAAACTCGGGCTTCAGAGGCTTAGATGAGACCAAACGTGTTCAGCTTGTGGCGAAAGCCTTTGACCAGAGGCATATACGCTTGTGCTTGGGGCGAGGGCTAGGCAAGAACGTCTACACACTGGGTTTTTATCTTTACCCTAAGCTGTCCCTTTTGGCTGCAGCAGGCGGAGAGAACCCGCGGAGAGAGAACAGCTGCGAAGTGGATGCACAGAACAGTCACCTCGATACCAGCCCCGGGGTCCCAAGCAACGATCCTTCCCTGGAGGGTACTTAACCCACCCAGGGATTCAAGCAGGGAGTTCGCCTTGTCCAACTCGCACAGGAGACTGGCATGAGATGTAGGGCTCATCTACTTGCGTTCACACTACGTGGCCCGGAGAAGTTCTCACGGAGCCGAATCCAGCACCCTTCCTCCACCATGTGTGTACACAAAGGAGCGCTGGGCAGTGGGTGTTCTCAAGGCCAAGAGAGAAGCCCTTGTTCTGTGCTGCACCTGCTGGGTGGTTCAAAGGTTTTCTGACCTTCCTGCTCTGGAAGCTTTTCAGAGCTGAGGCTACGCCTGGGCTGCGAAAGCAGAGAGGCGTAGAGGCCTTTCACACTGAAGGCGTGGGCCTGTTTCCCATGGAGAAAGTGTACGTCGCCCAACCCCCACCCCCACCCCACCCCACCCCAACCCACCCCCAGCTGGAGGCGTGCGGGTTGACACCATTTTGTCCTGCCCATGGAAAATACAAAGAGGCGTACACGATTTGGGCTGTCTGGTGAAAGAATTTGGAATCGGCGGCACCCTGAGTACCTTTCCCGAAGTTTGCTTCCTAGCTGGTTAAACTCGGCATTCAGAGGCGAGATGAGAACAAACTTGCTCCGCGTGCGGCGAAGTGCCTTGATGCCCTGCCCTAAATGTTTGAGCTTCTGGCCAGCGTCACGCAAGTACTTTGACACTTAGGATTCTGACTTTTACTCCAAGCTGTCCCTGTTGGCTGAAGCAGTCGGCGTGTCTGTATCGCAGCCTGGGAGGCCGGGCGTTGGGGGAGTCTGCCAAGTGACTGGCCTCCATTTATAGCTAACTGAGAAACTGCGTCGAAGCTTTCGGGAGCCTCTTACAGGGAACGGTTGCAGTTCGGAATTGGAGACTGTGCTGGCAAACGTCAGCAGCTCCTCTCCCTCGGAGGGCTCTTGGTGTGCCGACTCCTAACAGCCAGCACGGTCCCCAGCTCGTGAACGGTCCCATTGCGAGCCGGTCTCGTCCGTGAAAGAGCCACGTGAGGCTGATCTCCAACAGTCGGGCTCCACACCTGGAGCCTTTGGGACAGGGCAGTCCTGAGCCGATGTGCCCACCAGGGGACGCGACCAAAGTTTACGTACCACAGGAAAGCGCATCAAGGCCTCGTGTTCTCTCCATGAAATGAACGTGAGCTTGAAGGGTGATGCGTCAGCGTGCACTGTGAACAGCTCGCTGGCACGCCTGTCTTCGCCCCCTCTCACGGTCTCACGCACCCGGGCTCAGTTCCGTGTAGGAATGCTGAGTGGGAGCGCCAGCCTCGCTTCTGGACTCTAAAGCCTTCCACCCCCTAATGGCAGGTTGTGTGTGTCTCTCACGTGGGGGGAGGAATGAGGTCGCCCACAGAGGTTCTGCCATGAAAGATCTAAAGACGCACGCTGCTGAGGAGCTTGTTCCTCATGGAGCGTCCCCGAGGGCCAGAAGAATGCCGAAGGTCTCTTTCAAAGCTGCCGGACGCTCTGCCGTTCTAGGCCTGAGATACGGACCTTGTGAGGGCACTGTAACCGCGCGAGATTCAGGAGACATCGCCAGTGCGAGTGGCAATCCGGAAGGAAGAACCTTCAAGGCAGAGTGTCCTTTCCTGTGCAAAACGGCGCCCAAGTGGCTGAGGCAGGGAGCATTTTCCTTCACAGAACCGGCATCCTCGTATGCCTGTGGGTTACTCTAAAGAAACGACACTGTGAGCAACCTCTTCGAAAAGGCCTTCGCAAGCGACTTGGAGACAACAGCAGCGCAGTGGAGGCACAGACCATTATCCTAGAGAGCAGCACAGTGTCTCTAGCAGCGATCGCTTCCCGGAGGATACTTAAGCCACACCGAGATTCCAGCAGGGAGTTTTGTCTTGTAGCAGTACAACTCACTCAGGAAAGAGGGATGAGGTGTAGGGGTAATCTAGGTGCGCTCACGCTCTGTGTCCCCGAGAAGGTTTCACGGAGCAGAATGCATCACCGACCGCTACCACGTGTGTGCACCAAAGAAGCCCTGTGCCGTGGGTGTTCTCAGGCCGACAGCGAAGACCTAGGTGTGTGCTGCACCCGCGCTCGGTGGTTCACACGTTGCGTGACCCTGTGCCTTTGGAAGATGTTCAGAGCGGGTGGCACCTGCGTGCTGCGAGCGCAAGAGGTGTAGAGTGTAGAGGCCTTTCACACTGGAGGAAGGGCTTGCATCTCATGGAGAAAATGTGTACGTTGCCCGGGAGACGGAGGCACGCTCTTGACACCATTTCCTCTGCCCGTTTAAAACACAAGTGTTTGTACTCGATCTGGGCTGCCTGGTGAAACGCTTGGCAGTCCGCATCACCCTGAGCACCTTTCCTGAAGTTTGATTCGTAGCTGGGTAAACTCGGGCTTCAGAGGCTTAGATGAGACCAAACGTGTTCAGCTTGTGGCGAAAGCCTTTGACCAGAGGCATATACGCTTGTGCTTGGGGCGAGGGCTAGGCAAGAACGTCTACACACTGGGTTTTTATCTTTACCCTAAGCTGTCCCTTTTGGCTGCAGCAGGCGGAGAGAACCCGCGGAGAGAGAACAGCTGCGAAGTGGATGCACAGAACAGTCACCTCGATACCAGCCCCGGGGTCCCAAGCAACGATCCTTCCCCGGAGGGTACTTAACCCACCCAGGGATTCAAGCAGGGAGTTCGCCTTGTCCAACTCGCACAGGAGACTGGCATGAGATGTAGGGCTCATCTACTTGCGTTCACACTACGTGGCCCGGAGAAGTTCTCACGGAGCCGAATCCAGCACCCTTCCTCCACCACGTGTGTACACAAAGGAGCGCTGGGCAGTGGGTGTTCTCAAGGCCAAGAGAGAAGCCCTTGTTCTGTGCTGCACCTGCTGGGTGGTTCAAAGGTTTTCTGACCTTCCTGCTCTGGAAGCTTTTCAGAGCTGAGGCTACGCCTGGGCTGCGAAAGCAGAGAGGCGTAGAGGCCTTTCACACTGAAGGCGTGGGCCTGTTTCCCATGGAGAAAGTGTACGTCGCCCAACCCCCACCCCCACCCCACCCCACCCCAACCCACCCCCAGCTGGAGGCGTGCGGGTTGACACCATTTTGTCCTGCCCATGGAAAATACAAAGAGGCGTACACGATTTGGGCTGTCTGGTGAAAGAATTTGGAATCGGCGGCACCCTGAGTACCTTTCCCGAAGTTTGCTTCCTAGCTGGTTAAACTCGGCATTCAGAGGCGAGATGAGAACAAACTTGCTCCGCGTGCGGCGAAGTGCCTTGACGCCCTGCCCTAAATGTTTGAGCTTCTGGCCAGCGTCACGCAAGTACTTTGACACTTAGGATTCTGACTTTTACTCCAAGCTGTCCCTGTTGGCTGAAGCAGTCGGCGTGTCTGTATCGCAGCCTGGGAGGCCGGGCGTTGGGGGAGTCTGCCAAGTGACTGGCCTCCATTTATAGCTAACTGAGAAACTGCGTCGAAGCTTTCGGGAGCCTCTTACAGGGAACGGTTGCAGTTCGGAATTGGAGACTGTGCTGGCAAACGTCAGCAGCTCCTCTCCCTCGGAGGGCTCTTGGTGTGCCGACTCCTAACAGCCAGCACGGTCCCCAGCTCGTGAACGGTCCCATTGCGAGCCGGTCTCGTCCGTGAAAGAGCCACGTGAGGCTGATCTCCAACAGTCGGGCTCCACACCTGGAGCCTTTGGGACAGGGCAGTCCTGAGCCGATGTGCCCACCAGGGGACGCGACCAAAGTTTACGTACCACAGGAAAGCGCATCAAGGCCTCGTGTTCTCTCCATGAAATGAACGTGAGCTTGAAGGGTGATGCGTCAGCGTGCACTGTGAACAGCTCGCTGGCACGCCTGTCTTCGCCCCCTCTCACGGTCTCACGCACCCGGGCTCAGTTCCGTGTAGGAATGCTGAGTGGGAGCGCCAGCCTCGCTTCTGGACTCTAAAGCCTTCCACCCCCTAATGGCAGGTTGTGTGTGTCTCTCACGTGGGGGGAGGAATGAGGTCGCCCACAGAGGTTCTGCCATGAAAGATCTAAAGACGCACGCTGCTGAGGAGCTTGTTCCTCATGGAGCGTCCCCGAGGGCCAGAAGAATGCCGAAGGTCTCTTTCAAAGCTGCCGGACGCTCTGCCGTTCTAGGCCTGAGATACGGACCTTGTGAGGGCACTGTAACCGCGCGAGATTCAGGAGACATCGCCAGTGCGAGTGGCAATCCGGAAGGAAGAACCTTCAAGGCGGAGTGTCCTTTCCTGTGCAAAACGGCGCCCAAGTGGCTGAGGCAGGGAGCATTTTCCTTCACAGAACCGGCATCCTCGTATGCCTGTGGGTTACTCTAAAGAAACGACACTGTGAGCAACCTCTTCGAAAAGGCCTTCGCAAGCGACTTGGAGACAACAGCAGCGCAGTGGAGGCACAGACCATTATCCTAGAGAGCAGCACAGTGTCTCTAGCAGCGATCGCTTCCCGGAGGATACTTAAGCCACACCGAGATTCCAGCAGGGAGTTTTGTCTTGTAGCAGTACAACTCACTCAGGAAAGAGGGATGAGGTGTAGGGGTAATCTAGGTGCGCTCACGCTCTGTGTCCCCGAGAAGGTTTCACGGAGCAGAATGCATCACCGACCGCTACCACGTGTGTGCACCAAAGAAGCCCTGTGCCGTGGGTGTTCTCAGGCCGACAGCGAAGACCTAGGTGTGTGCTGCACCCGCGCTCGGTGGTTCACACGTTGCGTGACCCTGTGCCTTTGGAAGATGTTCAGAGCGGGTGGCACCTGCGTGCTGCGAGCGCAAGAGGTGTAGAGTGTAGAGGCCTTTCACACTGGAGGAAGGGCTTGCATCTCATGGAGAAAATGTGTACGTCGCCCGGGAGACGGAGGCACGCTCTTGACACCATTTCCTCTGCCCGTTTAAAACACAAGTGTTTGTACTCGATCTGGGCTGCCTGGTGAAACGCTTGGCAGTCCGCATCACCCTGAGCACCTTTCCTGAAGTTTGATTCGTAGCTGGGTAAACTCGGGCTTCAGAGGCTTAGATGAGACCAAACGTGTTCAGCTTGTGGCGAAAGCCTTTGACCAGAGGCATATACGCTTGTGCTTGGGGCGAGGGCTAGGCAAGAACGTCTACACACTGGGTTTTTATCTTTACCCTAAGCTGTCCCTTTTGGCTGCAGCAGGCGGAGAGAACCCGCGGAGAGAGAACAGCTGCGAAGTGGATGCACAGAACAGTCACCTCGATACCAGCCCCGGGGTCCCAAGCAACGATCCTTCCCCGGAGGGTACTTAACCCACCCAGGGATTCAAGCAGGGAGTTCGCCTTGTCCAACTCGCACAGGAGACTGGCATGAGATGTAGGGCTCATCTACTTGCGTTCACACTACGTGGCCCGGAGAAGTTCTCACGGAGCCGAATCCAGCACCCTTCCTCCACCACGTGTGTACACAAAGGAGCGCTGGGCAGTGGGTGTTCTCAAGGCCAAGAGAGAAGCCCTTGTTCTGTGCTGCACCTGCTGGGTGGTTCAAAGGTTTTCTGACCTTCCTGCTCTGGAAGCTTTTCAGAGCTGAGGCTACGCCTGGGCTGCGAAAGCAGAGAGGCGTAGAGGCCTTTCACACTGAAGGCGTGGGCCTGTTTCCCATGGAGAAAGTGTACGTCGCCCAACCCCCACCCCCACCCCACCCCACCCCAACCCACCCCCAGCTGGAGGCGTGCGGGTTGACACCATTTTGTCCTGCCCATGGAAAATACAAAGAGGCGTACACGATTTGGGCTGTCTGGTGAAAGAATTTGGAATCGGCGGCACCCTGAGTACCTTTCCCGAAGTTTGCTTCCTAGCTGGTTAAACTCGGCATTCAGAGGCGAGATGAGAACAAACTTGCTCCGCGTGCGGCGAAGTGCCTTGATGCCCTGCCCTAAATGTTTGAGCTTCTGGCCAGCGTCACGCAAGTACTTTGACACTTAGGATTCTGACTTTTACTCCAAGCTGTCCCTGTTGGCTGAAGCAGTCGGCGTGTCTGTATCGCAGCCTGGGAGGCCGGGCGTTGGGGGAGTCTGCCAAGTGACTGGCCTCCATTTATAGCTAACTGAGAAACTGCGTCGAAGCTTTCGGGAGCCTCTTACAGGGAACGGTTGCAGTTCGGAATTGGAGACTGTGCTGGCAAACGTCAGCAGCTCCTCTCCCTCGGAGGGCTCTTGGTGTGCCGACTCCTAACAGCCAGCACGGTCCCCAGCTCGTGAACGGTCCCATTGCGAGCCGGTCTCGTCCGTGAAAGAGCCACGTGAGGCTGATCTCCAACAGTCGGGCTCCACACCTGGAGCCTTTGGGACAGGGCAGTCCTGAGCCGATGTGCCCACCAGGGGACGCGACCAAAGTTTACGTACCACAGGAAAGCGCATCAAGGCCTCGTGTTCTCTCCATGAAATGAACGTGAGCTTGAAGGGTGATGCGTCAGCGTGCACTGTGAACAGCTCGCTGGCACGCCTGTCTTCGCCCCCTCTCACGGTCTCACGCACCCGGGCTCAGTTCCGTGTAGGAATGCTGAGTGGGAGCGCCAGCCTCGCTTCTGGACTCTAAAGCCTTCCACCCCCTAATGGCAGGTTGTGTGTGTCTCTCACGTGGGGGGAGGAATGAGGTCGCCCACAGAGGTTCTGCCATGAAAGATCTAAAGACGCACGCTGCTGAGGAGCTTGTTCCTCATGGAGCGTCCCCGAGGGCCAGAAGAATGCCGAAGGTCTCTTTCAAAGCTGCCGGACGCTCTGCCGTTCTAGGCCTGAGATACGGACCTTGTGAGGGCACTGTAACCGCGCGAGATTCAGGAGACATCGCCAGTGCGAGTGGCAATCCGGAAGGAAGAACCTTCAAGGCGGAGTGTCCTTTCCTGTGCAAAACGGCGCCCAAGTGGCTGAGGCAGGGAGCATTTTCCTTCACAGAACCGGCATCCTCGTATGCCTGTGGGTTACTCTAAAGAAACGACACTGTGAGCAACCTCTTCGAAAAGGCCTTCGCAAGCGACTTGGAGACAACAGCAGCGCAGTGGAGGCACAGACCATTATCCTAGAGAGCAGCACAGTGTCTCTAGCAGCGATCGCTTCCCGGAGGATACTTAAGCCACACCGAGATTCCAGCAGGGAGTTTTGCCTTGTAGCAGTACAACTCACTCAGGAAAGAGGGATGAGGTGTAGGGGTAATCTAGGTGCGCTCACGCTCTGTGTCCCCGAGAAGGTTTCACGGAGCAGAATGCATCACCGACCGCTACCACGTGTGTGCACCAAAGAAGCCCTGTGCCGTGGGTGTTCTCAGGCCGACAGCGAAGACCTAGGTGTGTGCTGCACCCGCGCTCGGTGGTTCACACGTTGCGTGACCCTGTGCCTTTGGAAGATGTTCAGAGCGGGTGGCACCTGCGTGCTGCGAGCGCAAGAGGTGTAGAGTGTAGAGGCCTTTCACACTGGAGGAAGGGCTTGCATCTCATGGAGAAAATGTGTACGTCGCCCGGGAGACGGAGGCGCGCTCTTGACACCATTTCCTCTGCCCGTTTAAAACACAAGTGTTTGTACTCGATCTGGGCTGCCTGGTGAAACGCTTGGCAGTCCGCATCACCCTGAGCACCTTTCCTGAAGTTTGATTCGTAGCTGGGTAAACTCGGGCTTCAGAGGCTTAGATGAGACCAAACGTGTTCAGCTTGTGGCGAAAGCCTTTGACCAGAGGCATATACGCTTGTGCTTGGGGCGAGGGCTAGGCAAGAACGTCTACACACTGGGTTTTTATCTTTACCCTAAGCTGTCCCTTTTGGCTGCAGCAGGCGGAGAGAACCCGCGGAGAGAGAACAGCTGCGAAGTGGATGCACAGAACAGTCACCTCGATACCAGCCCCGGGGTCCCAAGCAACGATCCTTCCCCGGAGGGTACTTAACCCACCCAGGGATTCAAGCAGGGAGTTCGCCTTGTCCAACTCGCACAGGAGACTGGCATGAGATGTAGGGCTCATCTACTTGCGTTCACACTACGTGGCCCGGAGAAGTTCTCACGGAGCCGAATCCAGCACCCTTCCTCCACCACGTGTGTACACAAAGGAGCGCTGGGCAGTGGGTGTTCTCAAGGCCAAGAGAGAAGCCCTTGTTCTGTGCTGCACCTGCTGGGTGGTTCAAAGGTTTTCTGACCTTCCTGCTCTGGAAGCTTTTCAGAGCTGAGGCTACGCCTGGGCTGCGAAAGCAGAGAGGCGTAGAGGCCTTTCACACTGAAGGCGTGGGCCTGTTTCCCATGGAGAAAGTGTACGTCGCCCAACCCCCACCCCCACCCCACCCCACCCCAACCCACCCCCAGCTGGAGGCGTGCGGGTTGACACCATTTTGTCCTGCCCATGGAAAATACAAAGAGGCGTACACGATTTGGGCTGTCTGGTGAAAGAATTTGGAATCGGCGGCACCCTGAGTACCTTTCCCGAAGTTTGCTTCCTAGCTGGTTAAACTCGGCATTCAGAGGCGAGATGAGAACAAACTTGCTCCGCGTGCGGCGAAGTGCCTTGATGCCCTGCCCTAAATGTTTGAGCTTCTGGCCAGCGTCACGCAAGTACTTTGACACTTAGGATTCTGACTTTTACTCCAAGCTGTCCCTGTTGGCTGAAGCAGTCGGCGTGTCTGTATCGCAGCCTGGGAGGCCGGGCGTTGGGGGAGTCTGCCAAGTGACTGGCCTCCATTTATAGCTAACTGAGAAACTGCGTCGAAGCTTTCGGGAGCCTCTTACAGGGAACGGTTGCAGTTCGGAATTGGAGACTGTGCTGGCAAACGTCAGCAGCTCCTCTCCCTCGGAGGGCTCTTGGTGTGCCGACTCCTAACAGCCAGCACGGTCCCCAGCTCGTGAACGGTCCCATTGCGAGCCGGTCTCGTCCGTGAAAGAGCCACGTGAGGCTGATCTCCAACAGTCGGGCTCCACACCTGGAGCCTTTGGGACAGGGCAGTCCTGAGCCGATGTGCCCACCAGGGGACGCGACCAAAGTTTACGTACCACAGGAAAGCGCATCAAGGCCTCGTGTTCTCTCCATGAAATGAACGTGAGCTTGAAGGGTGATGCGTCAGCGTGCACTGTGAACAGCTCGCTGGCACGCCTGTCTTCGCCCCCTCTCACGGTCTCACGCACCCGGGCTCAGTTCCGTGTAGGAATGCTGAGTGGGAGCGCCAGCCTCGCTTCTGGACTCTAAAGCCTTCCACCCCCTAATGGCAGGTTGTGTGTGTCTCTCACGTGGGGGGAGGAATGAGGTCGCCCACAGAGGTTCTGCCATGAAAGATCTAAAGACGCACGCTGCTGAGGAGCTTGTTCCTCATGGAGCGTCCCCGAGGGCCAGAAGAATGCCGAAGGTCTCTTTCAAAGCTGCCGGACGCTCTGCCGTTCTAGGCCTGAGATACGGACCTTGTGAGGGCACTGTAACCGCGCGAGATTCAGGAGACATCGCCAGTGCGAGTGGCAATCCGGAAGGAAGAACCTTCAAGGCGGAGTGTCCTTTCCTGTGCAAAACGGCGCCCAAGTGGCTGAGGCAGGGAGCATTTTCCTTCACAGAACCGGCATCCTCGTATGCCTGTGGGTTACTCTAAAGAAACGACACTGTGAGCAACCTCTTCGAAAAGGCCTTCGCAAGCGACTTGGAGACAACAGCAGCGCAGTGGAGGCACAGACCATTATCCTAGAGAGCAGCACAGTGTCTCTAGCAGCGATCGCTTCCCGGAGGATACTTAAGCCACACCGAGATTCCAGCAGGGAGTTTTGTCTTGTAGCAGTACAACTCACTCAGGAAAGAGGGATGAGGTGTAGGGGTAATCTAGGTGCGCTCACGCTCTGTGTCCCCGAGAAGGTTTCACGGAGCAGAATGCATCACCGACCGCTACCACGTGTGTGCACCAAAGAAGCCCTGTGCCGTGGGTGTTCTCAGGCCGACAGCGAAGACCTAGGTGTGTGCTGCACCCGCGCTCGGTGGTTCACACGTTGCGTGACCCTGTGCCTTTGGAAGATGTTCAGAGCGGGTGGCACCTGCGTGCTGCGAGCGCAAGAGGTGTAGAGTGTAGAGGCCTTTCACACTGGAGGAAGGGCTTGCATCTCATGGAGAAAATGTGTACGTCGCCCGGGAGACGGAGGCGCGCTCTTGACACCATTTCCTCTGCCCGTTTAAAACACAAGTGTTTGTACTCGATCTGGGCTGCCTGGTGAAACGCTTGGCAGTCCGCATCACCCTGAGCACCTTTCCTGAAGTTTGATTCGTAGCTGGGTAAACTCGGGCTTCAGAGGCTTAGATGAGACCAAACGTGTTCAGCTTGTGGCGAAAGCCTTTGACCAGAGGCATATACGCTTGTGCTTGGGGCGAGGGCTAGGCAAGAACGTCTACACACTGGGTTTTTATCTTTACCCTAAGCTGTCCCTTTTGGCTGCAGCAGGCGGAGAGAACCCGCGGAGAGAGAACAGCTGCGAAGTGGATGCACAGAACAGTCACCTCGATACCAGCCCCGGGGTCCCAAGCAACGATCCTTCCCCGGAGGGTACTTAACCCACCCAGGGATTCAAGCAGGGAGTTCGCCTTGTCCAACTCGCACAGGAGACTGGCATGAGATGTAGGGCTCATCTACTTGCGTTCACACTACGTGGCCCGGAGAAGTTCTCACGGAGCCGAATCCAGCACCCTTCCTCCACCACGTGTGTACACAAAGGAGCGCTGGGCAGTGGGTGTTCTCAAGGCCAAGAGAGAAGCCCTTGTTCTGTGCTGCACCTGCTGGGTGGTTCAAAGGTTTTCTGACCTTCCTGCTCTGGAAGCTTTTCAGAGCTGAGGCTACGCCTGGGCTGCGAAAGCAGAGAGGCGTAGAGGCCTTTCACACTGAAGGCGTGGGCCTGTTTCCCATGGAGAAAGTGTACGTCGCCCAACCCCCACCCCCACCCCACCCCACCCCAACCCACCCCCAGCTGGAGGCGTGCGGGTTGACACCATTTTGTCCTGCCCATGGAAAATACAAAGAGGCGTACACGATTTGGGCTGTCTGGTGAAAGAATTTGGAATCGGCGGCACCCTGAGTACCTTTCCCGAAGTTTGCTTCCTAGCTGGTTAAACTCGGCATTCAGAGGCGAGATGAGAACAAACTTGCTCCGCGTGCGGCGAAGTGCCTTGATGCCCTGCCCTAAATGTTTGAGCTTCTGGCCAGCGTCACGCAAGTACTTTGACACTTAGGATTCTGACTTTTACTCCAAGCTGTCCCTGTTGGCTGAAGCAGTCGGCGTGTCTGTATCGCAGCCTGGGAGGCCGGGCGTTGGGGGAGTCTGCCAAGTGACTGGCCTCCATTTATAGCTAACTGAGAAACTGCGTCGAAGCTTTCGGGAGCCTCTTACAGGGAACGGTTGCAGTTCGGAATTGGAGACTGTGCTGGCAAACGTCAGCAGCTCCTCTCCCTCGGAGGGCTCTTGGTGTGCCGACTCCTAACAGCCAGCACGGTCCCCAGCTCGTGAACGGTCCCACTGCGAGCCGGTCTCGTCCGTGAAAGAGCCACGTGAGGCTGATCTCCAACAGTCGGGCTCCACACCTGGAGCCTTTGGGACAGGGCAGTCCTGAGCCGATGTGCCCACCAGGGGACGCGACCAAAGTTTACGTACCACAGGAAAGCGCATCAAGGCCTCGTGTTCTCTCCATGAAATGAACGTGAGCTTGAAGGGTGATGCGTCAGCGTGCACTGTGAACAGCTCGCTGGCACGCCTGTCTTCGCCCCCTCTCACGGTCTCACGCACCCGGGCTCAGTTCCGTGTAGGAATGCTGAGTGGGAGCGCCAGCCTCGCTTCTGGACTCTAAAGCCTTCCACCCCCTAATGGCAGGTTGTGTGTGTCTCTCACGTGGGGGGAGGAATGAGGTCGCCCACAGAGGTTCTGCCATGAAAGATCTAAAGACGCACGCTGCTGAGGAGCTTGTTCCTCATGGAGCGTCCCCGAGGGCCAGAAGAATGCCGAAGGTCTCTTTCAAAGCTGCCGGACGCTCTGCCGTTCTAGGCCTGAGATACGGACCTTGTGAGGGCACTGTAACCGCGCGAGATTCAGGAGACATCGCCAGTGCGAGTGGCAATCCGGAAGGAAGAACCTTCAAGGCGGAGTGTCCTTTCCTGTGCAAAACGGCGCCCAAGTGGCTGAGGCAGGGAGCATTTTCCTTCACAGAACCGGCATCCTCGTATGCCTGTGGGTTACTCTAAAGAAACGACACTGTGAGCAACCTCTTCGAAAAGGCCTTCGCAAGCGACTTGGAGACAACAGCAGCGCAGTGGAGGCACAGACCATTATCCTAGAGAGCAGCACAGTGTCTCTAGCAGCGATCGCTTCCCGGAGGATACTTAAGCCACACCGAGATTCCAGCAGGGAGTTTTGCCTTGTAGCAGTACAACTCACTCAGGAAAGAGGGATGAGGTGTAGGGCTAATCTACGTGCGCTCACGCTCTGTGTCCCCGAGAAGGTTTCACGGAGCAGAATGCATCACCGACCGCTACCACGTGTGTGCACCAAAGAAGCCCTGTGCCGTGGGTGTTCTCAGGCCGACAGCGAAGACCTAGGTGTGTGCTGCACCCGCGCTCGGTGGTTCACACGTTGCGTGACCCTGTGCCTTTGGAAGATGTTCAGAGCGGGTGGCACCTGCGTGCTGCGAGCGCAAGAGGTGTAGAGTGTAGAGGCCTTTCACACTGGAGGAAGGGCTTGCATCTCATGGAGAAAATGTGTACGTCGCCCGGGAGACGGAGGCGCGCTCTTGACACCATTTCCTCTGCCCGTTTAAAACACAAGTGTTTGTACTCGATCTGGGCTGCCTGGTGAAACGCTTGGCAGTCCGCATCACCCTGAGCACCTTTCCTGAAGTTTGATTCGTAGCTGGGTAAACTCGGGCTTCAGAGGCTTAGATGAGACCAAACGTGTTCAGCTTGTGGCGAAAGCCTTTGACCAGAGGCATATACGCTTGTGCTTGGGGCGAGGGCTAGGCAAGAACGTCTACACACTGGGTTTTTATCTTTACCCTAAGCTGTCCCTTTTGGCTGCAGCAGGCGGAGAGAACCCGCGGAGAGAGAACAGCTGCAAAGTGGATGCACAGAACAGTCACCTCGATACCAGCCCCGGGGTCCCAAGCAACGATCCTTCCCCGGAGGGTACTTAACCCACCCAGGGATTCAAGCAGGGAGTTCGCCTTGTCCAACTCGCACAGGAGACTGGCATGAGATGTAGGGCTCATCTACTTGCGTTCACACTACGTGGCCCGGAGAAGTTCTCACGGAGCCGAATCCAGCACCCTTCCTCCACCACGTGTGTACACAAAGGAGCGCTGGGCAGTGGGTGTTCTCAAGGCCAAGAGAGAAGCCCTTGTTCTGTGCTGCACCTGCTGGGTGGTTCAAAGGTTTTCTGACCTTCCTGCTCTGGAAGCTTTTTAGAGCTGAGGCTACGCTTGGGCTGCGAAAGCACAGAGGCGTAGAGGCCTTTCACACTGAAGGCGTGGGCCTGTTTCCCATGGAGAAAGTGTACGTCGCCCAACCCTCACCCCCACCCCACACCACCCCAACCCACCCCCAGCTGGAGGCGTGTGGGTTGACACCATTTTGTCCTGCCCATGGAAAATGCAAAGAGGCGTACACGATTTGGGCTGTCTGGTGAAAGAATTTGGAATCGGCGGCACCATGAGTACCTTTCCCGAAGTTTGCTTCCTAGCTGGTTAAACTCGGCATTCAGAGGCGAGATGAGAACAAACTTGCTCCGCGTGCGGCGAAGTGCCTTGACGCCCTGCCCTAAATGTTTGAGCTTCTGGCCAGCGTCACGCAAGTACTTTGACACTTAGGATTCTGACTTTTACTCCAAGCTGTCCCTGTTGGCTGAAGCAGTCGGCATGTCTGTATCGCAGCCTGGGAGGCCGGGCGTTGGGGGAGTCTGCCAAGTGACTGGCCTCCATTTATAGCTAACTGAGAAACTGCGTCGAAGCTTTCGGGAGCCTCTTACAGGGAATGGTTGCAGTTCGGAATTGGAGACTGTGCTGGCAAACGTCAGCAGCTCCTCTCCCTCGGAGGGCTCTTGGTGTGCCGACTCCTAACAGCCAGCACGGTCCCCAGCTCGTGAACGGTCCCATTGCGAGCCGGTCTCGTCCGTGAAAGAGCCACGTGAGGCTGATCTCCAACAGTCGGGCTCCACACCTGGAGCCTTTGGGACAGGGCAGTCCTGAGCCGATGTGCCCACCAGGGGACGCGACCAAAGTTTACGTACCACAGGAAAGCGCATCAAGGCCTCGTGTTCTCTCCATGAAATGAACGTGAGCTTGAAGGGTGATGCGTCAGCGTGCACTGTGAACAGCTCGCTGGCACGCCTGTCTTCGCCCCCTCTCACGGTCTCATGCACCCGGGCTCAGTTCCGTGTAGGAATGCTGAGTGGGAGCGCCAGCCTCGCTTCTGGACTCTAAAGCCTTCCACCCCCTAATGGCAGGTTGTGTGTGTCTCTCACGTGGGGGGAGGAATGAGGTCGCCCACAGAGGTTCTGCCATGAAAGATCTAAAGACGCACGCTGCTGAGGAGCTTGTTCCTCATGGAGCGTCCCCGAGGGCCAGAAGAATGCCGAAGGTCTCTTTCAAAGCTGCCGGACGCTCTGCCGTTCTAGGCCTGAGATACGGACCTTGTGAGGGCACTGTAACCGCGCGAGATTCAGGAGACATCGCCAGTGCGAGTGGCAATCCGGAAGGAAGAACCTTCAAGGCGGAGTGTCCTTTCCTGTGCAAAACGGCGCCCAAGTGGCTGAGGCAGGGAGCATTTTCCTTCACAGAACCGGCATCCTCGTATGCCTGTGGGTTACTCTAAAGAAACGACACTGTGAGCAACCTCTTCGAAAAGGCCTTCGCAAGCGACTTGGAGACAACAGCAGCGCAGTGGAGGCACAGACCATTATCCTAGAGAGCAGCACAGTGTCTCTAGCAGCGATCGCTTCCCGGAGGATACTTAAGCCACACCGAGATTCCAGCAGGGAGTTTTGCCTTGTAGCAGTACAACTCACTCAGGAAAGAGGGATGAGGTGTAGGGGTAATCTAGGTGCGCTCACGCTCTGTGTCCCCGAGAAGGTTTCACGGAGCAGAATGCATCACCGACCGCTACCACGTGTGTGCACCAAAGAAGCCCTGTGCCGTGGGTGTTCTCAGGCCGACAGCGAAGACCTAGGTGTGTGCTGCACCCGCGCTCGGTGGTTCACACGTTGCGTGACCCTGTGCCTTTGGAAGATGTTCAGAGCGGGTGGCACCTGCGTGCTGCGAGCGCAAGAGGTGTAGAGTGTAGAGGCCTTTCACACTGGAGGAAGGGCTTGCATCTCATGGAGAAAATGTGTACGTCGCCCGGGAGACGGAGGCGCGCTCTTGACACCATTTCCTCTGCCCGTTTAAAACACAAGTGTTTGTACTCGATCTGGGCTGCCTGGTGAAACGCTTGGCAGTCCGCATCACCCTGAGCACCTTTCCTGAAGTTTGATTCGTAGCTGGGTAAACTCGGGCTTCAGAGGCTTAGATGAGACCAAACGTGTTCAGCTTGTGGCGAAAGCCTTTGACCAGAGGCATATACGCTTGTGCTTGGGGCGAGGGCTAGGCAAGAACGTCTACACACTGGGTTTTTATCTTTACCCTAAGCTGTCCCTTTTGGCTGCAGCAGGCGGAGAGAACCCGCGGAGAGAGAACAGCTGCGAAGTGGATGCACAGAACAGTCACCTCGATACCAGCCCCGGGGTCCCAAGCAACGATCCTTCCCCGGAGGGTACTTAACCCACCCAGGGATTCAAGCAGGGAGTTCGCCTTGTCCAACTCGCACAGGAGACTGGCATGAGATGTAGGGCTCATCTACTTGCGTTCACACTACGTGGCCCGGAGAAGTTCTCACGGAGCCGAATCCAGCACCCTTCCTCCACCACGTGTGTACACAAAGGAGCGCTGGGCAGTGGGTGTTCTCAAGGCCAAGAGAGAAGCCCTTGTTCTGTGCTGCACCTGCTGGGTGGTTCAAAGGTTTTCTGACCTTCCTGCTCTGGAAGCTTTTCAGAGCTGAGGCTACGCCTGGGCTGCGAAAGCAGAGAGGCGTAGAGGCCTTTCACACTGAAGGCGTGGGCCTGTTTCCCATGGAGAAAGTGTACGTCGCCCAACCCCCACCCCCACCCCACCCCACCCCAACCCACCCCCAGCTGGAGGCGTGCGGGTTGACACCATTTTGTCCTGCCCATGGAAAATACAAAGAGGCGTACACGATTTGGGCTGTCTGGTGAAAGAATTTGGAATCGGCGGCACCCTGAGTACCTTTCCCGAAGTTTGCTTCCTAGCTGGTTAAACTCGGCATTCAGAGGCGAGATGAGAACAAACTTGCTCCGCGTGCGGCGAAGTGCCTTGATGCCCTGCCCTAAATGTTTGAGCTTCTGGCCAGCGTCACGCAAGTACTTTGACACTTAGGATTCTGACTTTTACTCCAAGCTGTCCCTGTTGGCTGAAGCAGTCGGCGTGTCTGTATCGCAGCCTGGGAGGCCGGGCGTTGGGGGAGTCTGCCAAGTGACTGGCCTCCATTTATAGCTAACTGAGAAACTGCGTCGAAGCTTTCGGGAGCCTCTTACAGGGAACGGTTGCAGTTCGGAATTGGAGACTGTGCTGGCAAACGTCAGCAGCTCCTCTCCCTCGGAGGGCTCTTGGTGTGCCGACTCCTAACAGCCAGCACGGTCCCCAGCTCGTGAACGGTCCCATTGCGAGCCGGTCTCGTCCGTGAAAGAGCCACGTGAGGCTGATCTCCAACAGTCGGGCTCCACACCTGGAGCCTTTGGGACAGGGCAGTCCTGAGCCGATGTGCCCACCAGGGGACGCGACCAAAGTTTACGTACCACAGGAAAGCGCATCAAGGCCTCGTGTTCTCTCCATGAAATGAACGTGAGCTTGAAGGGTGATGCGTCAGCGTGCACTGTGAACAGCTCGCTGGCACGCCTGTCTTCGCCCCCTCTCACGGTCTCACGCACCCGGGCTCAGTTCCGTGTAGGAATGCTGAGTGGGAGCGCCAGCCTCGCTTCTGGACTCTAAAGCCTTCCACCCCCTAATGGCAGGTTGTGTGTGTCTCTCACGTGGGGGGAGGAATGAGGTCGCCCACAGAGGTTCTGCCATGAAAGATCTAAAGACGCACGCTGCTGAGGAGCTTGTTCCTCATGGAGCGTCCCCGAGGGCCAGAAGAATGCCGAAGGTCTCTTTCAAAGCTGCCGGACGCTCTGCCGTTCTAGGCCTGAGATACGGACCTTGTGAGGGCACTGTAACCGCGCGAGATTCAGGAGACATCGCCAGTGCGAGTGGCAATCCGGAAGGAAGAACCTTCAAGGCGGAGTGTCCTTTCCTGTGCAAAACGGCGCCCAAGTGGCTGAGGCAGGGAGCATTTTCCTTCACAGAACCGGCATCCTCGTATGCCTGTGGGTTACTCTAAAGAAACGACACTGTGAGCAACCTCTTCGAAAAGGCCTTCGCAAGCGACTTGGAGACAACAGCAGCGCAGTGGAGGCACAGACCATTATCCTAGAGAGCAGCACAGTGTCTCTAGCAGCGATCGCTTCCCGGAGGATACTTAAGCCACACCGAGATTCCAGCAGGGAGTTTTGCCTTGTAGCAGTACAACTCACTCAGGAAAGAGGGATGAGGTGTAGGGGTAATCTAGGTGCGCTCACGCTCTGTGTCCCCGAGAAGGTTTCACGGAGCAGAATGCATCACCGACCGCTACCACGTGTGTGCACCAAAGAAGCCCTGTGCCGTGGGTGTTCTCAGGCCGACAGCGAAGACCTAGGTGTGTGCTGCACCCGCGCTCGGTGGTTCACACGTTGCGTGACCCTGTGCCTTTGGAAGATGTTCAGAGCGGGTGGCACCTGCGTGCTGCGAGCGCAAGAGGTGTAGAGTGTAGAGGCCTTTCACACTGGAGGAAGGGCTTGCATCTCATGGAGAAAATGTGTACGTCGCCCGGGAGACGGAGGCGCGCTCTTGACACCATTTCCTCTGCCCGTTTAAAACACAAGTGTTTGTACTCGATCTGGGCTGCCTGGTGAAACGCTTGGCAGTCCGCATCACCCTGAGCACCTTTCCTGAAGTTTGATTCGTAGCTGGGTAAACTCGGGCTTCAGAGGCTTAGATGAGACCAAACGTGTTCAGCTTGTGGCGAAAGCCTTTGACCAGAGGCATATACGCTTGTGCTTGGGGCGAGGGCTAGGCAAGAACGTCTACACACTGGGTTTTTATCTTTACCCTAAGCTGTCCCTTTTGGCTGCAGCAGGCGGAGAGAACCCGCGGAGAGAGAACAGCTGCGAAGTGGATGCACAGAACAGTCACCTCGATACCAGCCCCGGGGTCCCAAGCAACGATCCTTCCCCGGAGGGTACTTAACCCACCCAGGGATTCAAGCAGGGAGTTCGCCTTGTCCAACTCGCACAGGAGACTGGCATGAGATGTAGGGCTCATCTACTTGCGTTCACACTACGTGGCCCGGAGAAGTTCTCACGGAGCCGAATCCAGCACCCTTCCTCCACCACGTGTGTACACAAAGGAGCGCTGGGCAGTGGGTGTTCTCAAGGCCAAGAGAGAAGCCCTTGTTCTGTGCTGCACCTGCTGGGTGGTTCAAAGGTTTTCTGACCTTCCTGCTCTGGAAGCTTTTCAGAGCTGAGGCTACGCCTGGGCTGCGAAAGCAGAGAGGCGTAGAGGCCTTTCACACTGAAGGCGTGGGCCTGTTTCCCATGGAGAAAGTGTACGTCGCCCAACCCCCACCCCCACCCCACCCCACCCCAACCCACCCCCAGCTGGAGGCGTGCGGGTTGACACCATTTTGTCCTGCCCATGGAAAATACAAAGAGGCGTACACGATTTGGGCTGTCTGGTGAAAGAATTTGGAATCGGCGGCACCCTGAGTACCTTTCCCGAAGTTTGCTTCCTAGCTGGTTAAACTCGGCATTCAGAGGCGAGATGAGAACAAACTTGCTCCGCGTGCGGCGAAGTGCCTTGACGCCCTGCCCTAAATGTTTGAGCTTCTGGCCAGCGTCACGCAAGTACTTTGACACTTAGGATTCTGACTTTTACTCCAAGCTGTCCCTGTTGGCTGAAGCAGTCGGCATGTCTGTATCGCAGCCTGGGAGGCCGGGCGTTGGGGGAGTCTGCCAAGTGACTGGCCTCCATTTAGAGCTAACTGAGAAACTGCGTCGAAGCTTTCGGGAGCCTCTTACAGGGAATGGTTGCAGTTCGGAATTGGAGACTGTGCTGGCAAACGTCAGCAGCTCCTCTCCCTCGGAGGGCTCTTGGTGTGCCGACTCCTAACAGCAGCGCAGTGGAGGCACAGACCATTATCCTAGAGAGCAGCACAGTGTCTCTAGCAGCGATCGCTTCCCAGAGGATACTTAAGCCACACCGAGATTCCAGCAGGGAGTTTTGTCTTGTAGCAGTACAACTCACTCAGGAAAGAGGGATGAGGTGTAAGGCTAATCTACGTGCGCTCACGCTCTGTGTCCCCGAGAAGGTTTCACGGAGCAGAATGCATCACCGACCGCTACCACGTGTGTGCACCAAAGAAGCCCTGTGCCGTGGGTGTTCTCAGGCCGACAGCGAAGACCTAGGTGTGTGCTGCACCCGCGCTCGGTGGTTCACACGTTGCGTGACCCTGTTCCTTTGGAAGATGTTCAGAGCGGGTGGTACCTGCGTGCTGCGAGCGCAAGAGGTGTAGAGTGTAGAGGCCTTTCACACTGGAGGAAGGGCTTGCATCTCATGGAGAAAATGTGTACGTCGCCCGGGAGACGGAGGCGCGCTCTTGACACCATTTCCTCTGCCCGTTTAAAACACAAGTGTTTGTACTCGATCTGGGCTGCCTGGTGAAACGCTTGGCAGTCCGCATCACCCTGAGCACCTCTCCTGAAGTTTGATTCGTAGCTGGGTAAACTCGCGCTTCAGAGGCTTAGATGAGACCAAACGTGTTCAGCTTGTGGCGAAAGCCTTTGACCAGAGACATATACGCTTGTGCTTGGGGCGAGGGCTAGGCAAGAACGTTTACACACTGGGTTTTTATCTTTACCCTAAGCTGTCCCTTTTGGCTGCAGCAGGCGGAGAGAACCCGCGGAGAGAGAACAGCTGCGAAGTGGATGCACAGAACAGTCACCTCGATACCAGCCCCGGGGTCCCAAGCAACGATCCTTCCCCGGAGGGTACTTAACCCACCCAGGGATTCAAGCAGGGAGTTCGCCTTGTCCAACTCGCACAGGAGACTGGCATGAGATGTAGGGCTCATCTACTTGCGTTCACACTACGTGGCCCGGAGAAGTTCTCACGGAGCCGAATCCAGCACCCTTCCTCCACCACGTGTGTACACAAAGGAGCGCTGGGCAGTGGGTGTTCTCAAGGCCAAGAGAGAAGCCCTTGTTCTGTGCTGCACCTGCTGGGTGGTTCAAAGGTTTTCTGACCTTCCTGCTCTGGAAGCTTTTCAGAGCTGAGGCTACGCCTGGGCTGCGAAAGCAGAGAGGCGTAGAGGCCTTTCACACTGAAGGCGTGGGCTTGTTTCCCATGGAGAAAGTGTACGTCGCCCAACCCCCACCCCCACCCCACCCCACCCCAACCCACCCCCAGCTGGAGGCGTGCGGGTTGACACCATTTTGTCCTGCCCATGGAAAATACAAAGAGGCGTACACGATTTGGGCTGTCTGGTGAAAGAATTTGGAATCGGCGGCACCCTGAGTACCTTTCCCGAAGTTTGCTTCCTAGCTGGTTAAACTCGGCATTCAGAGGCGAGATGAGAACAAACTTGCTCCGCGTGCGGCGAAGTGCCTTGATGCCCTGCCCTAAATGTTTGAGCTTCTGGCCAGCGTCACGCAAGTACTTTGACACTTAGGATTCTGACTTTTACTCCAAGCTGTCCCTGTTGGCTGAAGCAGTCGGCGTGTCTGTATCGCAGCCTGGGAGGCCGGGCGTTGGGGGAGTCTGCCAAGTGACTGGCCTCCATTTATAGCTAACTGAGAAACTGCGTCGAAGCTTTCAGGAGCCTCTTACAGGGAACGGTTGCAGTTCGGAATTGGAGACTGTGCTGGCAAACGTCAGCAGCTCCTCTCCCTCGGAGGGCTCTTGGTGTGCCGACTCCTAACAGCCAGCACGGTCCCCAGCTCGTGAACGGTCCCATTGCGAGCCGGTCTCGTCCGTGAAAGAGCCACGTGAGGCTGATCTCCAACAGTCGGGCTCCACACCTGGAGCCTTTGGGACAGGGCAGTCCTGAGCCGATGTGCCCACCAGGGGACGCGACCAAAGTTTACGTACCACAGGAAAGCGCATCAAGGCCTCGTGTTCTCTCCATGAAATGAACGTGAGCTTGAAGGGTGATGCGTCAGCGTGCACTGTGAACAGCTCGCTGGCATGCCTGTCTTCGCCCCCTCTCACGGTCTCACGCACCCGGGCTCAGTTCCGTGTAGGAATGCTGAGTGGGAGCGCCAGCCTCGCTTCTGGACTCTAAAGCCTTCCACCCCCTAATGGCAGGTTGTGTGTGTCTCTCACGTGGGGGGAGGAATGAGGTCGCCCACAGAGGTTCTGCCATGAAAGATCTAAAGACGCACGCTGCTGAGGAGCTTGTTCCTCATGGAGTGTCCCCGAGGGCCAGAAGAATGCCGAAGGTCTCTTTCAAAGCTGCCGGACGCTCTGCCGTTCTAGGCCTGAGATACGGACCTTGTGAGGGCACTGTAACCGCGCGAGATTCAGGAGACATCGCCAGTGCGAGTGGCAATCCGGAAGGAAGAACCTTCAAGGCGGAGTGTCCTTTCCTGTGCAAAACGGCGCCCAAGTGGCTGAGGCAGGGAGCATTTTCCTTCACAGAACCGGCATCCTCGTATGCCTGTGGGTTACTCTAAAGAAACGACACTGTGAGCAACCTCTTCGAAAAGGCCTTCGCAAGCGACTTGGAGACAACAGCAGCGCAGTGGAGGCACAGACCATTATCCTAGAGAGCAGCACAGTGTCTCTAGCAGCGATCGCTTCCCGGAGGATACTTAAGCCACACCGAGATTCCAGCAGGGAGTTTTGCCTTGTAGCAGTACAACTCACTCAGGAAAGAGGGATGAGGTGTAGGGGTAATCTAGGTGCGCTCACGCTCTGTGTCCCCGAGAAGGTTTCACGGAGCAGAATGCATCACCGACCGCTACCACGTGTGTGCACCAAAGAAGCCCTGTGCCGTGGGTGTTCTCAGGCCGACAGCGAAGACCTAGGTGTGTGCTGCACCCGCGCTCGGTGGTTCACACGTTGCGTGACCCTGTGCCTTTGGAAGATGTTCAGAGCGGGTGGCACCTGCGTGCTGCGAGCGCAAGAGGTGTAGAGTGTAGAGGCCTTTCACACTGGAGGAAGGGCTTGCATCTCATGGAGAAAATGTGTACGTCGCCCGGGAGACGGAGGCGCGCTCTTGACACCATTTCCTCTGCCCGTTTAAAACACAAGTGTTTGTACTCGATCTGGGCTGCCTGGTGAAACGCTTGGCAGTCCGCATCACCCTGAGCACCTTTCCTGAAGTTTGATTCGTAGCTGGGTAAACTCGGGCTTCAGAGGCTTAGATGAGACCAAACGTGTTCAGCTTGTGGCGAAAGCCTTTGAACAGAGGCATATACGCTTGTGCTTGGGGCGAGGGCTAGGCAAGAACGTCTACACACTGGGTTTTTATCTTTACCCTAAGCTGTCCCTTTTGGCTGCAGCAGGCGGAGAGAACCCGCGGAGAGAGAACAGCTGCGAAGTGGATGCACAGAACAGTCACCTCGATACCAGCCCCGGGGTCCCAAGCAACGATCCTTCCCCGGAGGGTACTTAACCCACCCAGGGATTCAAGCAGGGAGTTCGCCTTGTCCAACTCGCACAGGAGACTGGCATGAGATGTAGGGCTCATCTACTTGCGTTCACACTACGTGGCCCGGAGAAGTTCTCATGGAGCCGAATCCAGCACCCTTCCTCCACCACGTGTGTACACAAAGGAGCGCTGGGCAGTGGGTGTTCTCAAGGCCAAGAGAGAAGCCCTTGTTCTGTGCTGCACCTGCTGGGTGGTTCAAAGGTTTTCTGACCTTCCTGCTCTGGAAGCTTTTCAGAGCTGAGGCTACGCCTGGGCTGCGAAAGCAGAGAGGCGTAGAGGCCTTTCACACTGAAGGCGTGGGCCTGTTTCCCATGGAGAAAGTGTACGTCGCCCAACCCCCACCCCCACCCCACCCCACCCCAACCCACCCCCAGCTGGAGGCGTGCGGGTTGACACCATTTTGTCCTGCCCATGGAAAATACAAAGAGGCGTACACGATTTGGGCTGTCTGGTGAAAGAATTTGGAATCGGCGGCACCCTGAGTACCTTTCCCGAAGTTTGCTTCCTAGCTGGTTAAACTCGGCATTCAGAGGCGAGATGAGAACAAACTTGCTCCGCGTGCGGCGAAGTGCCTTGATGCCCTGCCCTAAATGTTTGAGCTTCTGGCCAGCGTCACGCAAGTACTTTGACACTTAGGATTCTGACTTTTACTCCAAGCTGTCCCTGTTGGCTGAAGCAGTCGGCGTGTCTGTATCGCAGCCTGGGAGGCCGGGCGTTGGGGGAGTCTGCCAAGTGACTGGCCTCCATTTATAGCTAACTGAGAAACTGCGTCGAAGCTTTCGGGAGCCTCTTACAGGGAACGGTTGCAGTTCGGAATTGGAGACTGTGCTGGCAAACGTCAGCAGCTCCTCTCCCTCGGAGGGCTCTTGGTGTGCCGACTCCTAACAGCCAGCACGGTCCCCAGCTCGTGAACGGTCCCATTGCGAGCCGGTCTCGTCCGTGAAAGAGCCACGTGAGGCTGATCTCCAACAGTCGGGCTCCACACCTGGAGCCTTTGGGACAGGGCAGTCCTGAGCCGATGTGCCCACCAGGGGACGCGACCAAAGTTTACGTACCACAGGAAAGTGCATCAAGGCCTCGTGTTCTCTCCATGAAATGAACGTGAGCTTGAAGGGTGATGCGTCAGCGTGCACTGTGAACAGCTCGCTGGCACGCCTGTCTTCGCCCCCTCTCACGGTCTCACGCACCCGGGCTCAGTTCCGTGTAGGAATGCTGAGTGGGAGCGCCAGCCTCGCTTCTGGACTCTAAAGCCTTCCACCCCCTAATGGCAGGTTGTGTGTGTCTCTCATGTGGGGGGAGGAATGAGGTCGCCCACAGAGGTTCTGCCATGAAAGATCTAAAGACGCACGCTGCTGAGGAGCTTGTTCCTCATGGAGCGTCCCCGAGGGCCAGAAGAATGCCGAAGGTCTCTTTCAAAGCTGCCGGACGCTCTGCCGTTCTAGGCCTGAGATACGGACCTTGTGAGGGCACTGTAACCGCGCGAGATTCAGGAGACATCGCCAGTGCGAGTGGCAATCCGGAAGGAAGAACCTTCAAGGCGGAGTGTCCTTTCCTGTGCAAAACGGCGCCCAAGTGGCTGAGGCAGGGAGCATTTTCCTTCACAGAACCGGCATCCTCGTATGCCTGTGTGTTACTCTAAAGAAACGACACTGTGAGCAACCTCTTCGAAAAGGCCTTCGCAAGCGACTTGGAGACAACAGCAGCGCAGTGGAGGCACAGACCATTATCCTAGAGAGCAGCACAGTGTCTCTAGCAGCGATCGCTTCCCGGAGGATACTTAAGCCACACCGAGATTCCAGCAGGGAGTTTTGCCTTGTAGCAGTACAACTCACTCAGGAAAGAGGGATGAGGTGTAGGGGTAATCTAGGTGCGCTCACGCTCTGTGTCCCCGAGAAGGTTTCACGGAGCAGAATGCATCACCGACCGCTACCACGTGTGTGCACCAAAGAAGCCCTGTGCCGTGGGTGTTCTCAGGCCGACAGCGAAGACCTAGGTGTGTGCTGCACCCGCGCTCGGTGGTTCACACGTTGCGTGACCCTGTGCCTTTGGAAGATGTTCAGAGCGGGTGGCACCTGCGTGCTGCGAGCGCAAGAGGTGTAGAGTGTAGAGGCCTTTCACACTGGAGGAAGGGCTTGCATCTCATGGAGAAAATGTGTACGTCGCCCGGGAGACGGAGGCGCGCTCTTGACACCATTTCCTCTGCCCGTTTAAAACACAAGTGTTTGTACTCGATCTGGGCTGCCTGGTGAAACGCTTGGCAGTCCGCATCACCCTGAGCACCTTTCCTGAAGTTTGATTCGTAGCTGGGTAAACTCGGGCTTCAGAGGCTTAGATGAGACCAAACGTGTTCAGCTTGTGGCGAAAGCCTTTGACCAGAGGCATATACGCTTGTGCTTGGGGCGAGGGCTAGGCAAGAACGTCTACACACTGGGTTTTTATCTTTACCCTAAGCTGTCCCTTTTGGCTGCAGCAGGCGGAGAGAACCCGCGGAGAGAGAACAGCTGCGAAGTGGATGCACAGAACAGTCACCTCGATACCAGCCCCGGGGTCCCAAGCAACGATCCTTCCCCGGAGGGTACTTAACCCACCCAGGGATTCAAGCAGGGAGTTCGCCTTGTCCAACTCGCACAGGAGACTGGCATGAGATGTAGGGCTCATCTACTTGCGTTCACACTACGTGGCCCGGAGAAGTTCTCACGGAGCCGAATCCAGCACCCTTCCTCCACCACGTGTGTACACAAAGGAGCGCTGGGCAGTGGGTGTTCTCAAGGCCAAGAGAGAAGCCCTTGTTCTGTGCTGCACCTGCTGGGTGGTTCAAAGGTTTTCTGACCTTCCTGCTCTGGAAGCTTTTCAGAGCTGAGGCTACGCCTGGGCTGCGAAAGCAGAGAGGCGTAGAGGCCTTTCACACTGAAGGCGTGGGCCTGTTTCCCATGGAGAAAGTGTACGTCGCCCAACCCCCACCCCCACCCCACCCCACCCCAACCCACCCCCAGCTGGAGGCGTGCGGGTTGACACCATTTTGTCCTGCCCATGGAAAATACAAAGAGGCGTACACGATTTGGGCTGTCTGGTGAAAGAATTTGGAATCGGCGGCACCCTGAGTACCTTTCCCGAAGTTTGCTTCCTAGCTGGTTAAACTCGGCATTCAGAGGCGAGATGAGAACAAACTTGCTCCGCGTGCGGCGAAGTGCCTTGATGCCCTGCCCTAAATGTTTGAGCTTCTGGCCAGCGTCACGCAAGTACTTTGACACTTAGGATTCTGACTTTTACTCCAAGCTGTCCCTGTTGGCTGAAGCAGTCGGCGTGTCTGTATCGCAGCCTGGGAGGCCGGGCGTTGGGGGAGTCTGCCAAGTGACTGGCCTCCATTTATAGCTAACTGAGAAACTGCGTCGAAGCTTTCGGGAGCCTCTTACAGGGAACGGTTGCAGTTCGGAATTGGAGACTGTGCTGGCAAACGTCAGCAGCTCCTCTCCCTCGGAGGGCTCTTGGTGTGCCGACTCCTAACAGCCAGCACGGTCCCCAGCTCGTGAACGGTCCCATTGCGAGCCGGTCTCGTCCGTGAAAGAGCCACGTGAGGCTGATCTCCAACAGTCGGGCTCCACACCTGGAGCCTTTGGGACAGGGCAGTCCTGAGCCGATGTGCCCACCAGGGGACGCGACCAAAGTTTACGTACCACAGGAAAGCGCATCAAGGCCTCGTGTTCTCTCCATGAAATGAACGTGAGCTTGAAGGGTGATGCGTCAGCGTGCACTGTGAACAGCTCGCTGGCACGCCTGTCTTCGCCCCCTCTCACGGTCTCACGCACCCGGGCTCAGTTCCGTGTAGGAATGCTGAGTGGGAGCGCCAGCCTCGCTTCTGGACTCTAAAGCCTTCCACCCCCTAATGGCAGGTTGTGTGTGTCTCTCACGTGGGGGGAGGAATGAGGTCGCCCACAGAGGTTCTGCCATGAAAGATCTAAAGACGCACGCTGCTGAGGAGCTTGTTCCTCATGGAGCGTCCCCGAGGGCCAGAAGAATGCCGAAGGTCTCTTTCAAAGCTGCCGGACGCTCTGCCGTTCTAGGCCTGAGATACGGACCTTGTGAGGGCACTGTAACCGCGCGAGATTCAGGAGACATCGCCAGTGCGAGTGGCAATCCGGAAGGAAGAACCTTCAAGGCGGAGTGTCCTTTCCTGTGCAAAACGGCGCCCAAGTGGCTGAGGCAGGGAGCATTTTCCTTCACAGAACCGGCATCCTCGTATGCCTGTGGGTTACTCTAAAGAAACGACACTGTGAGCAACCTCTTCGAAAAGGCCTTCGCAAGCGACTTGGAGACAACAGCAGCGCAGTGGAGGCACAGACCATTATCCTAGAGAGCAGCACAGTGTCTCTAGCAGCGATCGCTTCCCGGAGGATACTTAAGCCACACCGAGATTCCAGCAGGGAGTTTTGCCTTGTAGCAGTACAACTCACTCAGGAAAGAGGGATGAGGTGTAGGGGTAATCTAGGTGCGCTCACGCTCTGTGTCCCCGAGAAGGTTTCACGGAGCAGAATGCATCACCGACCGCTACCACGTGTGTGCACCAAAGAAGCCCTGTGCCGTGGGTGTTCTCAGGCCGACAGCGAAGACCTAGGTGTGTGCTGCACCCGCGCTCGGTGGTTCACACGTTGCGTGACCCTGTGCCTTTGGAAGATGTTCAGAGCGGGTGGCACCTGCGTGCTGCGAGCGCAAGAGGTGTAGAGTGTAGAGGCCTTTCACACTGGAGGAAGGGCTTGCATCTCATGGAGAAAATGTGTACGTCGCCCGGGAGACGGAGGCGCGCTCTTGACACCATTTCCTCTGCCCGTTTAAAACACAAGTGTTTGTACTCGATCTGGGCTGCCTGGTGAAACGCTTGGCAGTCCGCATCACCCTGAGCACCTTTCCTGAAGTTTGATTCGTAGCTGGGTAAACTCGGGCTTCAGAGGCTTAGATGAGACCAAACGTGTTCAGCTTGTGGCGAAAGCCTTTGACCAGAGGCATATACGCTTGTGCTTGGGGCGAGGGCTAGGCAAGAACGTCTACACACTGGGTTTTTATCTTTACCCTAAGCTGTCCCTTTTGGCTGCAGCAGGCGGAGAGAACCCGCGGAGAGAGAACAGCTGCGAAGTGGATGCACAGAACAGTCACCTCAATACCAGCCCCGGGGTCCCAAGCAACGATCCTTCCCCGGAGGGTACTTAACCCACCCAGGGATTCAAGCAGGGAGTTCGCCTTGTCCAACTCGCACAGGAGACTGGCATGAGATGTAGGGCTCATCTACTTGCGTTCACACTACGTGGCCCGGAGAAGTTCTCACGGAGCCGAATCCAGCACCCTTCCTCCACCACGTGTGTACACAAAGGAGCGCTGGGCAGTGGGTGTTCTCAAGGCCAAGAGAGAAGCCCTTGTTCTGTGCTGCACCTGCTGGGTGGTTCAAAGGTTTTCTGACCTTCCTGCTCTGGAAGCTTTTCAGAGCTGAGGCTACGCCTGGGCTGCGAAAGCAGAGAGGCGTAGAGGCCTTTCACACTGAAGGCGTGGGCCTGTTTCCCATGGAGAAAGTGTACGTCGCCCAACCCCCACCCCCACCCCACCCCACCCCAACCCACCCCCAGCTGGAGGCGTGCGGGTTGACACCATTTTGTCCTGCCCATGGAAAATACAAAGAGGCGTACACGATTTGGGCTGTCTGGTGAAAGAATTTGGAATCGGCGGCACCCTGAGTACCTTTCCCGAAGTTTGCTTCCTAGCTGGTTAAACTCGGCATTCAGAGGCGAGATGAGAACAAACTTGCTCCGCGTGCGGCGAAGTGCCTTGATGCCCTGCCCTAAATGTTTGAGCTTCTGGCCAGCGTCACGCAAGTACTTTGACACTTAGGATTCTGACTTTTACTCCAAGCTGTCCCTGTTGGCTGAAGCAGTCGGCGTGTCTGTATCGCAGCCTGGGAGGCCGGGCGTTGGGGGAGTCTGCCAAGTGACTGGCCTCCATTTATAGCTAACTGAGAAACTGCGTCGAAGCTTTCGGGAGCCTCTTACAGGGAACGGTTGCAGTTCGGAATTGGAGACTGTGCTGGCAAACGTCAGCAGCTCCTCTCCCTCGGAGGGCTCTTGGTGTGCCGACTCCTAACAGCCAGCACGGTCCCCAGCTCGTGAACGGTCCCATTGCGAGCCGGTCTCGTCCGTGAAAGAGCCACGTGAGGCTGATCTCCAACAGTCGGGCTCCACACCTGGAGCCTTTGGGACAGGGCAGTCCTGAGCCGATGTGCCCACCAGGGGACGCGACCAAAGTTTACGTACCACAGGAAAGCGCATCAAGGCCTCGTGTTCTCTCCATGAAATGAACGTGAGCTTGAAGGGTGATGCGTCAGCGTGCACTGTGAACAGCTCGCTGGCACGCCTGTCTTCGCCCCCTCTCACGGTCTCACGCACCCGGGCTCAGTTCCGTGTAGGAATGCTGAGTGGGAGCGCCAGCCTCGCTTCTGGACTCTAAAGCCTTCCACCCCCTAATGGCAGGTTGTGTGTGTCTCTCACGTGGGGGGAGGAATGAGGTCGCCCACAGAGGTTCTGCCATGAAAGATCTAAAGACGCACGCTGCTGAGGAGCTTGTTCCTCATGGAGCGTCCCCGAGGGCCAGAAGAATGCCGAAGGTCTCTTTCAAAGCTGCCGGACGCTCTGCCGTTCTAGGCCTGAGATACGGACCTTGTGAGGGCACTGTAACCGCGCGAGATTCAGGAGACATCGCCAGTGCGAGTGGCAATCCGGAAGGAAGAACCTTCAAGGCGGAGTGTCCTTTCCTGTGCAAAACGGCGCCCAAGTGGCTGAGGCAGGGAGCATTTTCCTTCACAGAACCGGCATCCTCGTATGCCTGTGGGTTACTCTAAAGAAACGACACTGTGAGCAACCTCTTCGAAAAGGCCTTCGCAAGCGACTTGGAGACAACAGCAGCGCAGTGGAGGCACAGACCATTATCCTAGAGAGCAGCACAGTGTCTCTAGCAGCGATCGCTTCCCGGAGGATACTTAAGCCACACCGAGATTCCAGCAGGGAGTTTTGCCTTGTAGCAGTACAACTCACTCAGGAAAGAGGGATGAGGTGTAGGGGTAATCTAGGTGCGCTCACGCTCTGTGTCCCCGAGAAGGTTTCACGGAGCAGAATGCATCACCGACCGCTACCACGTGTGTGCACCAAAGAAGCCCTGTGCCGTGGGTGTTCTCAGGCCGACAGCGAAGACCTAGGTGTGTGCTGCACCCGCGCTCGGTGGTTCACACGTTGCGTGACCCTGTGCCTTTGGAAGATGTTCAGAGCGGGTGGCACCTGCGTGCTGCGAGCGCAAGAGGTGTAGAGTGTAGAGGCCTTTCACACTGGAGGAAGGGCTTGCATCTCATGGAGAAAATGTGTACGTCGCCCGGGAGACGGAGGCGCGCTCTTGACACCATTTCCTCTGCCCGTTTAAAACACAAGTGTTTGTACTCGATCTGGGCTGCCTGGTGAAACGCTTGGCAGTCCGCATCACCCTGAGCACCTTTCCTGAAGTTTGATTCGTAGCTGGGTAAACTCGGGCTTCAGAGGCTTAGATGAGACCAAACGTGTTCAGCTTGTGGCGAAAGCCTTTGACCAGAGGCATATACGCTTGTGCTTGGGGCGAGGGCTAGGCAAGAACGTCTACACACTGGGTTTTTATCTTTACCCTAAGCTGTCCCTTTTGGCTGCAGCAGGCGGAGAGAACCCGCGGAGAGAGAACAGCTGCGAAGTGGATGCACAGAACAGTCACCTCGATACCAGCCCCGGGGTCCCAAGCAACGATCCTTCCCCGGAGGGTACTTAACCCACCCAGGGATTCAAGCAGGGAGTTCGCCTTGTCCAACTCGCACAGGAGACTGGCATGAGATGTAGGGCTCATCTACTTGCGTTCACACTACGTGGCCCGGAGAAGTTCTCACGGAGCCGAATCCAGCACCCTTCCTCCACCACGTGTGTACACAAAGGAGCGCTGGGCAGTGGGTGTTCTCAAGGCCAAGAGAGAAGCCCTTGTTCTGTGCTGCACCTGCTGGGTGGTTCAAAGGTTTTCTGACCTTCCTGCTCTGGAAGCTTTTCAGAGCTGAGGCTACGCCTGGGCTGCGAAAGCAGAGAGGCGTAGAGGCCTTTCACACTGAAGGCGTGGGCCTGTTTCCCATGGAGAAAGTGTACGTCGCCCAACCCCCACCCCCACCCCACCCCACCCCAACCCACCCCCAGCTGGAGGCGTGCGGGTTGACACCATTTTGTCCTGCCCATGGAAAATACAAAGAGGCGTACACGATTTGGGCTGTCTGGTGAAAGAATTTGGAATCGGCGGCACCCTGAGTACCTTTCCCGAAGTTTGCTTCCTAGCTGGTTAAACTCGGCATTCAGAGGCGAGATGAGAACAAACTTGCTCCGCGTGCGGCGAAGTGCCTTGACGCCCTGCCCTAAATGTTTGAGCTTCTGGCCAGCGTCACGCAAGTACTTTGACACTTAGGATTCTGACTTTTACTCCAAGCTGTCCCTGTTGGCTGAAGCAGTCGGCGTGTCTGTATCGCAGCCTGGGAGGCCGGGCGTTGGGGGAGTCTGCCAAGTGACTGGCCTCCATTTATAGCTAACTGAGAAACTGCGTCGAAGCTTTCGGGAGCCTCTTACAGGGAACGGTTGCAGTTCGGAATTGGAGACTGTGCTGGCAAACGTCAGCAGCTCCTCTCCCTCGGAGGGCTCTTGGTGTGCCGACTCCTAACAGCCAGCACGGTCCCCAGCTCGTGAACGGTCCCATTGCGAGCCGGTCTCGTCCGTGAAAGAGCCACGTGAGGCTGATCTCCAACAGTCGGGCTCCACACCTGGAGCCTTTGGGACAGGGCAGTCCTGAGCCGATGTGCCCACCAGGGGACGCGACCAAAGTTTACGTACCACAGGAAAGCGCATCAAGGCCTCGTGTTCTCTCCATGAAATGAACGTGAGCTTGAAGGGTGATGCGTCAGCGTGCACTGTGAACAGCTCGCTGGCACGCCTGTCTTCGCCCCCTCTCACGGTCTCACGCACCCGGGCTCAGTTCCGTGTAGGAATGCTGAGTGGGAGCGCCAGCCTCGCTTCTGGACTCTAAAGCCTTCCACCCCCTAATGGCAGGTTGTGTGTGTCTCTCACGTGGGGGGAGGAATGAGGTCGCCCACAGAGGTTCTGCCATGAAAGATCTAAAGACGCACGCTGCTGAGGAGCTTGTTCCTCATGGAGCGTCCCCGAGGGCCAGAAGAATGCCGAAGGTCTCTTTCAAAGCTGCCGGACGCTCTGCCGTTCTAGGCCTGAGATACGGACCTTGTGAGGGCACTGTAACCGCGCGAGATTCAGGAGACATCGCCAGTGCGAGTGGCAATCCGGAAGGAAGAACCTTCAAGGCGGAGTGTCCTTTCCTGTGCAAAACGGCGCCCAAGTGGCTGAGGCAGGGAGCATTTTCCTTCACAGAACCGGCATCCTCGTATGCCTGTGGGTTACTCTAAAGAAACGACACTGTGAGCAACCTCTTCGAAAAGGCCTTCGCAAGCGACTTGGAGACAACAGCAGCGCAGTGGAGGCACAGACCATTATCCTAGAGAGCAGCACAGTGTCTCTAGCAGCGATCGCTTCCCGGAGGATACTTAAGCCACACCGAGATTCCAGCAGGGAGTTTTGCCTTGTAGCAGTACAACTCACTCAGGAAAGAGGGATGAGGTGTAGGGGTAATCTAGGTGCGCTCACGCTCTGTGTCCCCGAGAAGGTTTCACGGAGCAGAATGCATCACCGACCGCTACCACGTGTGTGCACCAAAGAAGCCCTGTGCCGTGGGTGTTCTCAGGCCGACAGCGAAGACCTAGGTGTGTGCTGCACCCGCGCTCGGTGGTTCACACGTTGCGTGACCCTGTGCCTTTGGAAGATGTTCAGAGCGGGTGGCACCTGCGTGCTGCGAGCGCAAGAGGTGTAGAGTGTAGAGGCCTTTCACACTGGAGGAAGGGCTTGCATCTCATGGAGAAAATGTGTACGTCGCCCGGGAGACGGAGGCGCGCTCTTGACACCATTTCCTCTGCCCGTTTAAAACACAAGTGTTTGTACTCGATCTGGGCTGCCTGGTGAAACGCTTGGCAGTCCGCATCACCCTGAGCACCTTTCCTGAAGTTTGATTCGTAGCTGGGTAAACTCGGGCTTCAGAGGCTTAGATGAGACCAAACGTGTTCAGCTTGTGGTGAAAGCCTTTGACAAGAGGCATATACGCTTGTGCTTGGGGCGAGGGCTAGGCAAGAACGTCTAAACACTGGGTTTTTATCTTTACCCTAAGCTGTCCCTTTTGGCTGCAGCAGGCGGAGAGAACCCGCGGAGAGAGAACAGCTGCGAAGTGGATGCACAGAACAGTCACCTCGATACCAGCCCCGGGGTCCCAAGCAACGATCCTTCCCCGGAGGGTACTTAACCCACCCAGGGATTCAAGCAGGGAGTTCGCCTTGTCCAACTCGCACAGGAGACTGGCATGAGATGTAGGGCTCATCTACTTGCGTTCACACTACGTGGCCCGGAGAAGTTCTCACGGAGCCGAATCCAGCACCCTTCCTCCACCACGTGTGTACACAAAGGAGCGCTGGGCAGTGGGTGTTCTCAAGGCCAAGAGAGAAGCCCTTGTTCTGTGCTGCACCTGCTGGGTGGTTCAAAGGTTTTCTGACCTTCCTGCTCTGGAAGCTTTTTAGAGCTGAGGCTACGCTTGGGCTGCGAAAGCACAGAGGCGTAGAGGCCTTTCACACTGAAGGCGTGGGCCTGTTTCCCATGGAGAAAGTGTACGTCGCCCAACCCTCACCCCCACCCCACACCACCCCAACCCACCCCCAGCTGGAGGCGTGTGGGTTGACACGATTTTGTCCTGCCCATGGAAAATGCAAAGAGGCGTACACGATTTGGGCTGTCTGGTGAAAGAATTTGGAATCGGCGGCACCCTGAGTACCTTTCCCGAAGTTTGCTTCCTAGCTGGTTAAACTCGGCATTCAGAGGCGAGATGAGAACAAACTTGCTCCGCGTGCGGCGAAGTGCCTTGACGCCCTGCCCTAAATGTTTGAGCTTCTGGCCAGCGTCACGCAAGTACTTTGACACTTAGGATTCTGACTTTTACTCCAAGCTGTCCCTGTTGGCTGAAGCAGTCGGCATGTCTGTATCGCAGCCTGGGAGGCCGGGCGTTGGGGGAGTCTGCCAAGTGACTGGCCTCCATTTATAGCTAACTGAGAAACTGCGTCGAAGCTTTCGGGAGCCTCTTACAGGGAATGGTTGCAGTTCGGAATTGGAGACTGTGCTGGCAAACGTCAGCAGCTCCTCTCCCTCGGAGGGCTCTTGGTGTGCCGACTCCTAACAGCAGCGCAGTGGAGGCACAGACCATTATCCTAGAGAGCAGCACAGTGTCTCTAGCAGCGATCGCTTCCCAGAGGATACTTAAGCCACACCGAGATTCCAGCAGGGAGTTTTGTCTTGTAGCAGTACAACTCACTCAGGAAAGAGGGATGAGGTGTAAGGCTAATCTAGGTGCGCTCACGCTCTGTGTCCCCGAGAAGGTTTCACGGAGCAGAATGCATCACCGACCGCTACCACGTGTGTGCACCAAAGAAGCCCTGTGCCGTGGGTGTTCTCAGGCCGACAGCGAAGACCTAGGTGTGTGCTGCACCCGCGCTCGGTGGTTCACACGTTGCGTGACCCTGTGCCTTTGGAAGATGTTCAGAGCGGGTGGTACCTGCGTGCTGCGAGCGCAAGAGGTGTAGAGTGTAGAGGCCTTTCACACTGGAGGAAGGGCTTGCATCTCATGGAGAAAATGTGTACGTCGCCCGGGAGACGGAGGCGCGCTCTTGACACCATTTCCTCTGCCCGTTTAAAACACAAGTGTTTGTACTCGATCTGGGCTGCCTGGTGAAACGCTTGGCAGTCCGCATCACCCTGAGCACCTCTCCTGAAGTTTGATTCGTAGCTGGGTAAACTCGCGCTTCAGAGGCTTAGATGAGACCAAACGTGTTCAGCTTGTGGCGAAAGCCTTTGACCAGAGACATATACGTTTGTGCTTGGGGCGAGGGCTAGGCAAGAACGTTTACACACTGGGTTTTTATCTTTACCCTAAGCTGTCCCTTTTGGCTGCAGCAGGCGGAGAGAACCCGCGGAGAGAGAACAGCTGCGAAGTGGATGCACAGAACAGTCACCTCGATACCAGCCCCGGGGTCCCAAGCAACGATCCTTCCCCGGAGGGTACTTAACCCACCCAGGGATTCAAGCAGGGAGTTCGCCTTGTCCAACTCGCACAGGAGACTGGCATGAGATGTAGGGCTCATCTACTTGCGTTCACACTACGTGGCCCGGAGAAGTTCTCACGGAGCCGAATCCAGCACCCTTCCTCCACCACGTGTGTACACAAAGGAGCGCTGGGCAGTGGGTGTTCTCAAGGCCAAGAGAGAAGCCCTTGTTCTGTGCTGCACCTGCTGGGTGGTTCAAAGGTTTTCTGACCTTCCTGCTCTGGAAGCTTTTCAGAGCTGAGGCTACGCCTGGGCTGCGAAAGCAGAGAGGCGTAGAGGCCTTTCACACTGAAGGCGTGGGCCTGTTTCCCATGGAGAAAGTGTACGTCGCCCAACCCCCACCCCCACCCCACCCCACCCCAACCCACCCCCAGCTGGAGGCGTGCGGGTTGACACCATTTTGTCCTGCCCATGGAAAATACAAAGAGGCGTACACGATTTGGGCTGTCTGGTGAAAGAATTTGGAATCGGCGGCACCCTGAGTACCTTTCCCGAAGTTTGCTTCCTAGCTGGTTAAACTCGGCATTCAGAGGCGAGATGAGAACAAACTTGCTCCGCGTGCGGCGAAGTGCCTTGATGCCCTGCCCTAAATGTTTGAGCTTCTGGCCAGCGTCACGCAAGTACTTTGACACTTAGGATTCTGACTTTTACTCCAAGCTGTCCCTGTTGGCTGAAGCAGTCGGCGTGTCTGTATCGCAGCCTGGGAGGCCGGGCGTTGGGGGAGTCTGCCAAGTGACTGGCCTCCATTTATAGCTAACTGAGAAACTGCGTCGAAGCTTTCGGGAGCCTCTTACAGGGAACGGTTGCAGTTCGGAATTGGAGACTGTGCTGGCAAACGTCAGCAGCTCCTCTCCCTCGGAGGGCTCTTGGTGTGCCGACTCCTAACAGCCAGCACGGTCCCCAGCTCGTGAACGGTCCCATTGCGAGCCGGTCTCGTCCGTGAAAGAGCCACGTGAGGCTGATCTCCAACAGTCGGGCTCCACACCTGGAGCCTTTGGGACAGGGCAGTCCTGAGCCGATGTGCCCACCAGGGGACGCGACCAAAGTTTACGTACCACAGGAAAGCGCATCAAGGCCTCGTGTTCTCTCCATGAAATGAACGTGAGCTTGAAGGGTGATGCGTCAGCGTGCACTGTGAACAGCTCGCTGGCACGCCTGTCTTCGCCCCCTCTCACGGTCTCACGCACCCGGGCTCAGTTCCGTGTAGGAATGCTGAGTGGGAGCGCCAGCCTCGCTTCTGGACTCTAAAGCCTTCCACCCCCTAATGGCAGGTTGTGTGTGTCTCTCACGTGGGGGGAGGAATGAGGTCGCCCACAGAGGTTCTGCCATGAAAGATCTAAAGACGCACGCTGCTGAGGAGCTTGTTCCTCATGGAGCGTCCCCGAGGGCCAGAAGAATGCCGAAGGTCTCTTTCAAAGCTGCCGGACGCTCTGCCGTTCTAGGCCTGAGATACGGACCTTGTGAGGGCACTGTAACCGCGCGAGATTCAGGAGACATCGCCAGTGCGAGTGGCAATCCGGAAGGAAGAACCTTCAAGGCGGAGTGTCCTTTCCTGTGCAAAACGGCGCCCAAGTGGCTGAGGCAGGGAGCATTTTCCTTCACAGAACCGGCATCCTCGTATGCCTGTGGGTTACTCTAAAGAAACGACACTGTGAGCAACCTCTTCGAAAAGGCCTTCGCAAGCGACTTGGAGACAACAGCAGCGCAGTGGAGGCACAGACCATTATCCTAGAGAGCAGCACAGTGTCTCTAGCAGCGATCGCTTCCCGGAGGATACTTAAGCCACACCGAGATTCCAGCAGGGAGTTTTGCCTTGTAGCAGTACAACTCACTCAGGAAAGAGGGATGAGGTGTAGGGGTAATCTAGGTGCGCTCACGCTCTGTGTCCCCGAGAAGGTTTCACGGAGCAGAATGCATCACCGACCGCTACCACGTGTGTGCACCAAAGAAGCCCTGTGCCGTGGGTGTTCTCAGGCCGACAGCGAAGACCTAGGTGTGTGCTGCACCCGCGCTCGGTGGTTCACACGTTGCGTGACCCTGTGCCTTTGGAAGATGTTCAGAGTGGGTGGCACCTGCGTGCTGCGAGCGCAAGAGGTGTAGAGTGTAGAGGCCTTTCACACTGGAGGAAGGGCTTGCATCTCATGGAGAAAATGTGTACGTCGCCCGGGAGACGGAGGCGCGCTCTTGACACCATTTCCTCTGCCCGTTTAAAACACAAGTGTTTGTACTCGATCTGGGCTGCCTGGTGAAACGCTTGGCAGTCCGCATCACCCTGAGCACCTTTCCTGAAGTTTGATTCGTAGCTGGGTAAACTCGGGCTTCAGAGGCTTAGATGAGACCAAACGTGTTCAGCTTGTGGCGAAAGCCTTTGACCAGAGGCATATACGCTTGTGCTTGGGGCGAGGGCTAGGCAAGAACGTCTACACACTGGGTTTTTATCTTTACCCTAAGCTGTCCCTTTTGGCTGCAGCAGGCGGAGAGAACCCGCGGAGAGAGAACAGCTGCGAAGTGGATGCACAGAACAGTCACCTCGATACCAGCCCCGGGGTCCCAAGCAACGATCCTTCCCCGGAGGGTACTTAACCCACCCAGGGATTCAAGCAGGGAGTTCGCCTTGTCCAACTCGCACAGGAGACTGGCATGAGATGTAGGGCTCATCTACTTGCGTTCACACTACGTGGCCCGGAGAAGTTCTCACGGAGCCGAATCCAGCACCCTTCCTCCACCACGTGTGTACACAAAGGAGCGCTGGGCAGTGGGTGTTCTCAAGGCCAAGAGAGAAGCCCTTGTTCTGTGCTGCACCTGCTGGGTGGTTCAAAGGTTTTCTGACCTTCCTGCTCTGGAAGCTTTTCAGAGCTGAGGCTACGCCTGGGCTGCGAAAGCAGAGAGGCGTAGAGGCCTTTCACACTGAAGGCGTGGGCCTGTTTCCCATGGAGAAAGTGTACGTCGCCCAACCCCCACCCCCACCCCACCCCACCCCAACCCACCCCCAGCTGGAGGCGTGCGGGTTGACACCATTTTGTCCTGCCCATGGAAAATACAAAGAGGCGTACACGATTTGGGCTGTCTGGTGAAAGAATTTGGAATCGGCGGCACCCTGAGTACCTTTCCCGAAGTTTGCTTCCTAGCTGGTTAAACTCGGCATTCAGAGGCGAGATGAGAACAAACTTGCTCCGCGTGCGGCGAAGTGCCTTGACGCCCTGCCCTAAATGTTTGAGCTTCTGGCCAGCGTCACGCAAGTACTTTGACACTTAGGATTCTGACTTTTACTCCAAGCTGTCCCTGTTGGCTGAAGCAGTCGGCATGTCTGTATCGCAGCCTGGGAGGCCGGGCGTTGGGGGAGTCTGCCAAGTGACTGGCCTCCATTTATAGCTAACTGAGAAACTGCGTCGAAGCTTTCGGGAGCCTCTTACAGGGAATGGTTGCAGTTCGGAATTGGAGACTGTGCTGGCAAACGTCAGCAGCTCCTCTCCCTCGGAGGGCTCTTGGTGTGCCGACTCCTAACAGCAGCGCAGTGGAGGCACAGACCATTATCCTAGAGAGCAGCACAGTGTCTCTAGCAGCGATCGCTTCCCAGAGGATACTTAAGCCACACCGAGATTCCAGCAGGGAGTTTTGTCTTGTAGCAGTACAACTCACTCAGGAAAGAGGGATGAGGTGTAAGGCTAATCTAGGTGCGCTCACGCTCTGTGTCCCCGAGAAGGTTTCACGGAGCAGAATGCATCACCGACCGCTACCACGTGTGTGCACCAAAGAAGCCCTGTGCCGTGGGTGTTCTCAGGCCGACAGCGAAGACCTAGGTGTGTGCTGCACCCGCGCTCGGTGGTTCACACGTTGCGTGACCCTGTGCCTTTGGAAGATGTTCAGAGCGGGTGGTACCTGCGTGCTGCGAGCGCAAGAGGTGTAGAGTGTAGAGGCCTTTCACACTGGAGGAAGGGCTTGCATCTCATGGAGAAAATGTGTACGTCGCCCGGGAGACGGAGGCGCGCTCTTGACACCATTTCCTCTGCCCGTTTAAAACACAAGTGTTTGTACTCGATCTGGGCTGCCTGGTGAAACGCTTGGCAGTCCGCATCACCCTGAGCACCTCTCCTGAAGTTTGATTCGTAGCTGGGTAAACTCGCGCTTCAGAGGCTTAGATGAGACCAAACGTGTTCAGCTTGTGGCGAAAGCCTTTGACCAGAGACATATACGTTTGTGCTTGGGGCGAGGGCTAGGCAAGAACGTTTACACACTGGGTTTTTATCTTTACCCTAAGCTGTCCCTTTTGGCTGCAGCAGGCGGAGAGAACCCGCGGAGAGAGAACAGCTGCGAAGTGGATGCACAGAACAGTCACCTCGATACCAGCCCCGGGGTCCCAAGCAACGATCCTTCCCCGGAGGGTACTTAACCCACCCAGGGATTCAAGCAGGGAGTTCGCCTTGTCCAACTCGCACAGGAGACTGGCATGAGATGTAGGGCTCATCTACTTGCGTTCACACTACGTGGCCCGGAGAAGTTCTCACGGAGCCGAATCCAGCACCCTTCCTCCACCACGTGTGTACACAAAGGAGCGCTGGGCAGTGGGTGTTCTCAAGGCCAAGAGAGAAGCCCTTGTTCTGTGCTGCACCTGCTGGGTGGTTCAAAGGTTTTCTGACCTTCCTGCTCTGGAAGCTTTTCAGAGCTGAGGCTACGCCTGGGCTGCGAAAGCAGAGAGGCGTAGAGGCCTTTCACACTGAAGGCGTGGGCCTGTTTCCCATGGAGAAAGTGTACGTCGCCCAACCCCCACCCCCACCCCACCCCACCCCAACCCACCCCCAGCTGGAGGCGTGCGGGTTGACACCATTTTGTCCTGCCCATGGAAAATACAAAGAGGCGTACACGATTTGGGCTGTCTGGTGAAAGAATTTGGAATCGGCGGCACCCTGAGTACCTTTCCCGAAGTTTGCTTCCTAGCTGGTTAAACTCGGCATTCAGAGGCGAGATGAGAACAAACTTGCTCCGCGTGCGGCGAAGTGCCTTGATGCCCTGCCCTAAATGTTTGAGCTTCTGGCCAGCGTCACGCAAGTACTTTGACACTTAGGATTCTGACTTTTACTCCAAGCTGTCCCTGTTGGCTGAAGCAGTCGGCGTGTCTGTATCGCAGCCTGGGAGGCCGGGCGTTGGGGGAGTCTGCCAAGTGACTGGCCTCCATTTATAGCTAACTGAGAAACTGCGTCGAAGCTTTCGGGAGCCTCTTACAGGGAACGGTTGCAGTTCGGAATTGGAGACTGTGCTGGCAAACGTCAGCAGCTCCTCTCCCTCGGAGGGCTCTTGGTGTGCCGACTCCTAACAGCCAGCACGGTCCCCAGCTCGTGAACGGTCCCATTGCGAGCCGGTCTCGTCCGTGAAAGAGCCACGTGAGGCTGATCTCCAACAGTCGGGCTCCACACCTGGAGCCTTTGGGACAGGGCAGTCCTGAGCCGATGTGCCCACCAGGGGACGCGACCAAAGTTTACGTACCACAGGAAAGCGCATCAAGGCCTCGTGTTCTCTCCATGAAATGAACGTGAGCTTGAAGGGTGATGCGTCAGCGTGCACTGTGAACAGCTCGCTGGCACGCCTGTCTTCGCCCCCTCTCACGGTCTCACGCACCCGGGCTCAGTTCCGTGTAGGAATGCTGAGTGGGAGCGCCAGCCTCGCTTCTGGACTCTAAAGCCTTCCACCCCCTAATGGCAGGTTGTGTGTGTCTCTCACGTGGGGGGAGGAATGAGGTCGCCCACAGAGGTTCTGCCATGAAAGATCTAAAGACGCACGCTGCTGAGGAGCTTGTTCCTCATGGAGCGTCCCCGAGGGCCAGAAGAATGCCGAAGGTCTCTTTCAAAGCTGCCGGACGCTCTGCCGTTCTAGGCCTGAGATACGGACCTTGTGAGGGCACTGTAACCGCGCGAGATTCAGGAGACATCGCCAGTGCGAGTGGCAATCCGGAAGGAAGAACCTTCAAGGCGGAGTGTCCTTTCCTGTGCAAAACGGCGCCCAAGTGGCTGAGGCAGGGAGCATTTTCCTTCACAGAACCGGCATCCTCGTATGCCTGTGGGTTACTCTAAAGAAACGACACTGTGAGCAACCTCTTCGAAAAGGCCTTCGCAAGCGACTTGGAGACAACAGCAGCGCAGTGGAGGCACAGACCATTATCCTAGAGAGCAGCACAGTGTCTCTAGCAGCGATCGCTTCCCGGAGGATACTTAAGCCACACCGAGATTCCAGCAGGGAGTTTTGCCTTGTAGCAGTACAACTCACTCAGGAAAGAGGGATGAGGTGTAGGGGTAATCTAGGTGCGCTCACGCTCTGTGTCCCCGAGAAGGTTTCACGGAGCAGAATGCATCACCGACCGCTACCACGTGTGTGCACCAAAGAAGCCCTGTGCCGTGGGTGTTCTCAGGCCGACAGCGAAGACCTAGGTGTGTGCTGCACCCGCGCTCGGTGGTTCACACGTTGCGTGACCCTGTGCCTTTGGAAGATGTTCAGAGTGGGTGGCACCTGCGTGCTGCGAGCGCAAGAGGTGTAGAGTGTAGAGGCCTTTCACACTGGAGGAAGGGCTTGCATCTCATGGAGAAAATGTGTACGTCGCCCGGGAGACGGAGGCGCGCTCTTGACACCATTTCCTCTGCCCGTTTAAAACACAAGTGTTTGTACTCGATCTGGGCTGCCTGGTGAAACGCTTGGCAGTCCGCATCACCCTGAGCACCTTTCCTGAAGTTTGATTCGTAGCTGGGTAAACTCGGGCTTCAGAGGCTTAGATGAGACCAAACGTGTTCAGCTTGTGGCGAAAGCCTTTGACCAGAGGCATATACGCTTGTGCTTGGGGCGAGGGCTAGGCAAGAACGTCTACACACTGGGTTTTTATCTTTACCCTAAGCTGTCCCTTTTGGCTGCAGCAGGCGGAGAGAACCCGCGGAGAGAGAACAGCTGCGAAGTGGATGCACAGAACAGTCACCTCGATACCAGCCCCGGGGTCCCAAGCAACGATCCTTCCCCGGAGGGTACTTAACCCACCCAGGGATTCAAGCAGGGAGTTCGCCTTGTCCAACTCGCACAGGAGACTGGCATGAGATGTAGGGCTCATCTACTTGCGTTCACACTACGTGGCCCGGAGAAGTTCTCACGGAGCCGAATCCAGCACCCTTCCTCCACCACGTGTGTACACAAAGGAGCGCTGGGCAGTGGGTGTTCTCAAGGCCAAGAGAGAAGCCCTTGTTCTGTGCTGCACCTGCTGGGTGGTTCAAAGGTTTTCTGACCTTCCTGCTCTGGAAGCTTTTCAGAGCTGAGGCTACGCCTGGGCTGCGAAAGCAGAGAGGCGTAGAGGCCTTTCACACTGAAGGCGTGGGCCTGTTTCCCATGGAGAAAGTGTACGTCGCCCAACCCCCACCCCCACCCCACCCCACCCCAACCCACCCCCAGCTGGAGGCGTGCGGGTTGACACCATTTTGTCCTGCCCATGGAAAATACAAAGAGGCGTACACGATTTGGGCTGTCTGGTGAAAGAATTTGGAATCGGCGGCACCCTGAGTACCTTTCCCGAAGTTTGCTTCCTAGCTGGTTAAACTCGGCATTCAGAGGCGAGATGAGAACAAACTTGCTCCGCGTGCGGCGAAGTGCCTTGACGCCCTGCCCTAAATGTTTGAGCTTCTGGCCAGCGTCACGCAAGTACTTTGACACTTAGGATTCTGACTTTTACTCCAAGCTGTCCCTGTTGGCTGAAGCAGTCGGCATGTCTGTATCGCAGCCTGGGAGGCCGGGCGTTGGGGGAGTCTGCCAAGTGACTGGCCTCCATTTATAGCTAACTGAGAAACTGCGTCGAAGCTTTCGGGAGCCTCTTACAGGGAATGGTTGCAGTTCGGAATTGGAGACTGTGCTGGCAAACGTCAGCAGCTCCTCTCCCTCGGAGGGCTCTTGGTGTGCCGACTCCTAACAGCAGCGCAGTGGAGGCACAGACCATTATCCTAGAGAGCAGCACAGTGTCTCTAGCAGCGATCGCTTCCCAGAGGATACTTAAGCCACACCGAGATTCCAGCAGGGAGTTTTGTCTTGTAGCAGTACAACTCACTCAGGAAAGAGGGATGAGGTGTAAGGCTAATCTAGGTGCGCTCACGCTCTGTGTCCCCGAGAAGGTTTCACGGAGCAGAATGCATCACCGACCGCTACCACGTGTGTGCACCAAAGAAGCCCTGTGCCGTGGGCGTTCTCAGGCCGACAGCGAAGACCTAGGTGTGTGCTGCACCCGCGCTCGGTGGTTCACACGTTGCGTGACCCTGTGCCTTTGGAAGATGTTCAGAGCGGGTGGTACCTGCGTGCTGCGAGCGCAAGAGGTGTAGAGTGTAGAGGCCTTTCACACTGGAGGAAGGGCTTGCATCTCATGGAGAAAATGTGTACGTCACCCGGGAGACGGAGGCGCGCTCTTGACACCATTTCCTCTGCCCGTTTAAAACACAAGTGTTTGTACTCGATCTGGGCTGCCTGGTGAAACTCTTGGCAGTCCGCATCACCCTGAGCACCTCTCCTGAAGTTTGATTCGTAGCTGGGTAAACTCGCGCTTCAGAGGCTTAGATGAGACCAAACGTGTTCAGCTTGTGGCGAAAGCCTTTGACCAGAGACATATACGCTTGTGCTTGGGGCGAGGGCTAGGCAAGAACGTCTACACACTGGGTTTTTATCTTTACCCTAAGCTGTCCCTTTTGGCTGCAGCAGGCGGAGAGAACCCGCGGAGAGAGAACAGCTGCGAAGTGGATGCACAGAACAGTCACCTCGATACCAGCCCCGGGGTCCCAAGCAACGATCCTTCCCCGGAGGGTACTTAACCCACCCAGGGATTCAAGCAGGGAGTTCGCCTTGTCCAACTCGCACAGGAGACTGGCATGAGATGTAGGGCTCATCTACTTGCGTTCACACTACGTGGCCCGGAGAAGTTCTCACGGAGCCGAATCCAGCACCCTTCCTCCACCACGTGTGTACACAAAGGAGCGCTGGGCAGTGGGTGTTCTCAAGGCCAAGAGAGAAGCCCTTGTTCTGTGCTGCACCTGCTGGGTGGTTCAAAGGTTTTCTGACCTTCCTGCTCTGGAAGCTTTTTAGAGCTGAGGCTACGCTTGGGCTGCGAAAGCACAGAGGCGTAGAGGCCTTTCACACTGAAGGCGTGGGCCTGTTTCCCATGGAGAAAGTGTACGTCGCCCAACCCTCACCCCCACCCCACACCACCCCAACCCACCCCCAGCTGGAGGCGTGTGGGTTGACACCATTTTGTCCTGCCCATGGAAAATGCAAAGAGGCGTACACGATTTGGGCTGTCTCGTGAAAGAATTTGGAATCGGCGGCACCCTGAGTACCTTTCCCGAAGTTTGCTTCCTAGCTGGTTAAACTCGGCATTCAGAGGCGAGATGAGAACAAACTTGCTCCGCGTGCGGCGAAGTGCCTTGACGCCCTGCCCTAAATGTTTGAGCTTCTGGCCAGCGTCACGCAAGTACTTTGACACTTAGGATTCTGACTTTTACTCCAAGCTGTCCCTGTTGGCTGAAGCAGTCGGCATGTCTGTATCGCAGCCTGGGAGGCCGGGCGTTGGGGGAGTCTGCCAAGTGACTGGCCTCCATTTATAGCTAACTGAGAAACTGCGTTGAAGCTTTCGGGAGCCTCTTACAGGGAATGGTTGCAGTTCGGAATTGGAGACTGTGCTGGCAAACGTCAGCAGCTCCTCTCCCTCGGAGGGCTCTTGGTGTGCCGACTCCTAACAGCAGCGCAGTGGAGGCACAGACCATTATCCTAGAGAGCAGCACAGTGTCTCTAGCAGCGATCGCTTCCCAGAGGATACTTAAGCCACACCGAGATTCCAGCAGGGAGTTTTGTCTTGTAGCAGTACAACTCACTCAGGAAAGAGAGATGAGGTGTAGGGCTAATCTACGTGCGCTCACGCTCTGTGTCCCCGAGAAGGTTTCACGGAGCAGAATGCATCACCGACCGCTACCACGTGTGTGCACCAAAGAAGCCCTGTGCCGTGGGTGTTCTCAGGCTGACAGCGAAGACCTAGGTGTGTGCTGCACCCGCGCTCGGTGGTTCACACGTTGCGTGACCCTGTGCCTTTGGAAGATGTTCAGAGCGGGTGGTACCTGCGTGCTGCGAGCGCAAGAGGTGTAGAGTGTAGGGGCCTTTCACACTGGAGGAAGGGCTTGCATCTCATGGAGAAAATGTGTACGTCGCCCGGGAGACGGAGGCGCGCTCTTGACACCATTTCCTCTGCCCGTTTAAAACACAAGTGTTTGTACTCGATCTGGGCTGCCTGGTGAAACGCTTGGCAGTCCGCATCACCCTGAGCACCTCTCCTGAAGTTTGATTCGTAGCTGGGTAAACTCGCGCTTCAGAGGCTTAGATGAGACCAAACGTGTTCAGCTTGTGGCGAAAGCCTTTGACCAGAGACATATACGCTTGTGCTTGGGGCGAGGGCTAGGCAAGAACGTTTACACACTGGGTTTTTATCTTTACCCTAAGCTGTCCCTTTTGGCTGCAGCAGGCGGAGAGAACCCGCGGAGAGAGAACAGCTGCGAAGTGGATGCACAGAACAGTCACCTCGATACCAGCCCCGGGGTCCCAAGCAACGATCCTTCCCCGGAGGGTACTTAACCCACCCAGGGATTCAAGAAGGGAGTTCGCCTTGTCCAACTCGCACAGGAGACTGGCATGAGATGTAGGGCTCATCTACTTGCGTTCACACTACGTGGCCCGGAGAAGTTCTCACGGAGCCGAATCCAGCACCCTTCCTCCACCACGTGTGTACACAAAGGAGCGCTGGGCAGTGGGTGTTCTCAAGGCCAAGAGAGAAGCCCTTGTTCTGTGCTGCACCTGCTGGGTGGTTCAAAGGTTTTCTGACCTTCCTGCTCTGGAAGCTTTTCAGAGCTGAGGCTACGCCTGGGCTGCGAAAGCAGAGAGGCGTAGAGGCCTTTCACACTGAAGGCATAGGCCTGTTTCCCATGGAGAAAGTGTACGTCGCCCAACCCCCACCCCCACCCCACCCCACCCCAACCCACCCCCAGCTGGAGGCGTGCGGGTTGACACCATTTTGTCCTGCCCATGGAAAATACAAAGAGGCGTACACGATTTGGGCTGTCTGGTGAAAGAATTTGGAATCGGCGGCACCCTGAGTACCTTTCCCGAAGTTTGCTTCCTAGCTGGTTAAACTCGGCATTCAGAGGCGAGATGAGAACAAACTTGCTCCGCGTGCGGCGAAGTGCCTTGATGCCCTGCCCTAAATGTTTGAGCTTCTGGCCAGCGTCACGCAAGTACTTTGACACTTAGGATTCTGACTTTTACTCCAAGCTGTCCCTGTTGGCTGAAGCAGTCGGCGTGTCTGTATCGCAGCCTGGGAGGCCGGGCGTTGGGGGAGTCTGCCAAGTGACTGGCCTCCATTTATAGCTAACTGAGAAACTGCGTCGAAGCTTTCGGGAGCCTCTTACAGGGAACGGTTGCAGTTCGGAATTGGAGACTGTGCTGGCAAACGTCAGCAGCTCCTCTCCCTCGGAGGGCTCTTGGTGTGCCGACTCCTAACAGCCAGCACGGTCCCCAGCTCGTGAACGGTCCCATTGCGAGCCGGTCTCGTCCGTGAAAGAGCCACGTGAGGCTGATCTCCAACAGTCGGGCTCCACACCTGGAGCCTTTGGGACAGGGCAGTCCTGAGCCGATGTGCCCACCAGGGGACGCGACCAAAGTTTACGTACCACAGGAAAGCGCATCAAGGCCTCGTGTTCTCTCCATGAAATGAACGTGAGCTTGAAGGGTGATGCGTCAGCGTGCACTGTGAACAGCTCGCTGGCACGCCTGTCTTCGCCCCCTCTCACGGTCTCACGCACCCGGGCTCAGTTCCGTGTAGGAATGCTGAGTGGGAGCGCCAGCCTCGCTTCTGGACTCTAAAGCCTTCCACCCCCTAATGGCAGGTTGTGTGTGTCTCTCACGTGGGGGGAGGAATGAGGTCGCCCACAGAGGTTCTGCCATGAAAGATCTAAAGACGCACGCTGCTGAGGAGCTTGTTCCTCATGGAGCGTCCCCGAGGGCCAGAAGAATGCCGAAGGTCTCTTTCAAAGCTGCCGGACGCTCTGCCGTTCTAGGCCTGAGATACGGACCTTGTGAGGGCACTGTAACCGCGCGAGATTCAGGAGACATCGCCAGTGCGAGTGGCAATCCGGAAGGAAGAACCTTCAAGGCGGAGTGTCCTTTCCTGTGCAAAACGGCGCCCAAGTGGCTGAGGCAGGGAGCATTTTCCTTCACAGAACCGGCATCCTCGTATGCCTGTGGGTTACTCTAAAGAAACGACACTGTGAGCAACCTCTTCGAAAAGGCCTTCGCAAGCGACTTGGAGACAACAGCAGCGCAGTGGAGGCACAGACCATTATCCTAGAGAGCAGCACAGTGTCTCTAGCAGCGATCGCTTCCCGGAGGATACTTAAGCCACACCGAGATTCCAGCAGGGAGTTTTGTCTTGTAGCAGTACAACTCACTCAGGAAAGAGGGATGAGGTGTAGGGGTAATCTAGGTGCGCTCACGCTCTGTGTCCCCGAGAAGGTTTCACGGAGCAGAATGCATCACCGACCGCTACCACGTGTGTGCACCAAAGAAGCCCTGTGCCGTGGGTGTTCTCAGGCCGACAGCGAAGACCTAGGTGTGTGCTGCACCCGCGCTCGGTGGTTCACACGTTGCGTGACCCTGTGCCTTTGGAAGATGTTCAGAGCGGGTGGCACCTGCGTGCTGCGAGCGCAAGAGGTGTAGAGTGTAGAGGCCTTTCACACTGGAGGAAGGGCTTGCATCTCATGGAGAAAATGTGTACGTCGCCCGGGAGACGGAGGCACGCTCTTGACACCATTTCCTCTGCCCGTTTAAAACACAAGTGTTTGTACTCGATCTGGGCTGCCTGGTGAAACGCTTGGCAGTCCGCATCACCCTGAGCACCTTTCCTGAAGTTTGATTCGTAGCTGGGTAAACTCGGGCTTCAGAGGCTTAGATGAGACCAAACGTGTTCAGCTTGTGGCGAAAGCCTTTGACCAGAGGCATATACGCTTGTGCTTGGGGCGAGGGCTAGGCAAGAACGTCTACACACTGGGTTTTTATCTTTACCCTAAGCTGTCCCTTTTGGCTGCAGCAGGCGGAGAGAACCCGCGGAGAGAGAACAGCTGCGAAGTGGATGCACAGAACAGTCACCTCGATACCAGCCCCGGGGTCCCAAGCAACGATCCTTCCCCGGAGGGTACTTAACCCACCCAGGGATTCAAGCAGGGAGTTCGCCTTGTCCAACTCGCACAGGAGACTGGCATGAGATGTAGGGCTCATCTACTTGCGTTCACACTACGTGGCCCGGAGAAGTTCTCACGGAGCCGAATCCAGCACCCTTCCTCCACCACGTGTGTACACAAAGGAGCGCTGGGCAGTGGGTGTTCTCAAGGCCAAGAGAGAAGCCCTTGTTCTGTGCTGCACCTGCTGGGTGGTTCAAAGGTTTTCTGACCTTCCTGCTCTGGAAGCTTTTCAGAGCTGAGGCTACGCCTGGGCTGCGAAAGCAGAGAGGCGTAGAGGCCTTTCACACTGAAGGCGTGGGCCTGTTTCCCATGGAGAAAGTGTACGTCGCCCAACCCCCACCCCCACCCCACCCCACCCCAACCCACCCCCAGCTGGAGGCGTGCGGGTTGACACCATTTTGTCCTGCCCATGGAAAATACAAAGAGGCGTACACGATTTGGGCTGTCTGGTGAAAGAATTTGGAATCGGCGGCACCCTGAGTACCTTTCCCGAAGTTTGCTTCCTAGCTGGTTAAACTCGGCATTCAGAGGCGAGATGAGAACAAACTTGCTCCGCGTGCGGCGAAGTGCCTTGATGCCCTGCCCTAAATGTTTGAGCTTCTGGCCAGCGTCACGCAAGTACTTTGACACTTAGGATTCTGACTTTTACTCCAAGCTGTCCCTGTTGGCTGAAGCAGTCGGCGTGTCTGTATCGCAGCCTGGGAGGCCGGGCGTTGGGAGAGTCTGCCAAGTGACTGGCCTCCATTTATAGCTAACTGAGAAACTGCGTCGAAGCTTTCGGGAGCCTCTTACAGGGAACGGTTGCAGTTCGGAATTGGAGACTGTGCTGGCAAATGTCAGCAGCTCCTCTCCCTCGGAGGGCTCTTGGTGTGCCGACTCCTAACAGCCAGCACGGTCCCCAGCTCGTGAACGGTCCCATTGCGAGCCGGTCTCGTCCGTGAAAGAGCCACGTGAGGCTGATCTCAAACAGTCGGGCTCCACACCTGGAGCCTTTGGGACAGGGCAGTCCTGAGCCGATGTGCCCACCAGGGGACGCGACCAAAGTTTACGTACCACAGGAAAGCGCATCAAGGCCTCGTGTTCTCTCCATGAAATGAACGTGAGCTTGAAGGGTGATGCGTCAGCGTGCACTGTGAACAGCTCGCTGGCACGCCTGTCTTCGCCCCCTCTCACGGTCTCACGCACCCGGGCTCAGTTCCGTGTAGGAATGCTGAGTGGGAGCGCCAGCCTCGCTTCTGGACTCTAAAGCCTTCCACCCCCTAATGGCAGGTTGTGTGTGTCTCTCACGTGGGGGGAGGAATGAGGTCGCCCACAGAGGTTCTGCCATGAAAGATCTAAAGACGCACGCTGCTGAGGAGCTTGTTCCTCATGGAGCGTCCCCGAGGGCCAGAAGAATGCCGAAGGTCTCTTTCAAAGCTGCCGGACGCTCTGCCGTTCTAGGCCTGAGATACGGACCTTGTGAGGGCACTGTAACCGCGCGAGATTCAGGAGACATCGCCAGTGCGAGTGGCAATCCGGAAGGAAGAACCTTCAAGGCGGAGTGTCCTTTCCTGTGCAAAACGGCGCCCAAGTGGCTGAGGCAGGGAGCATTTTCCTTCACAGAACCGGCATCCTCGTATGCCTGTGGGTTACTCTAAAGAAACGACACTGTGAGCAACCTCTTCGAAAAGGCCTTCGCAAGCGACTTGGAGACAACAGCAGCGCAGTGGAGGCACAGACCATTATCCTAGAGAGCAGCACAGTGTCTCTAGCAGCGATCGCTTCCCGGAGGATACTTAAGCCACACCGAGATTCCAGCAGGGAGTTTTGTCTTGTAGCAGTACAACTCACTCAGGAAAGAGGGATGAGGTGTAGGGGTAATCTAGGTGCGCTCACGCTCTGTGTCCCCGAGAAGGTTTCACGGAGCAGAATGCATCACCGACCGCTACCACGTGTGTGCACCAAAGAAGCCCTGTGCCGTGGGTGTTCTCAGGCCGACAGCGAAGACCTAGGTGTGTGCTGCACCCGCGCTCGGTGGTTCACACGTTGCGTGACCCTGTGCCTTTGGAAGATGTTCAGAGCGGGTGGCACCTGCGTGCTGCGAGCGCAAGAGGTGTAGAGTGTAGAGGCCTTTCACACTGGAGGAAGGGCTTGCATCTCATGGAGAAAATGTGTACGTCGCCCGGGAGACGGAGGCACGCTCTTGACACCATTTCCTCTGCCCGTTTAAAACACAAGTGTTTGTACTCGATCTGGGCTGCCTGGTGAAACGCTTGGCAGTCCGCATCACCCTGAGCACCTTTCCTGAAGTTTGATTCGTAGCTGGGTAAACTCGGGCTTCAGAGGCTTAGATGAGACCAAACGTGTTCAGCTTGTGGCGAAAGCCTTTGACCAGAGGCATATACGCTTGTGCTTGGGGCGAGGGCTAGGCAAGAACGTCTACACACTGGGTTTTTATCTTTACCCTAAGCTGTCCCTTTTGGCTGCAGCAGGCGGAGAGAACCCGCGGAGAGAGAACAGCTGCGAAGTGGATGCACAGAACAGTCACCTCGATACCAGCCCCGGGGTCCCAAGCAACGATCCTTCCCCGGAGGGTACTTAACCCACCCAGGGATTCAAGCAGGGAGTTCGCCTTGTCCAACTCGCACAGGAGACTGGCATGAGATGTAGGGCTCATCTACTTGCGTTCACACTACGTGGCCCGGAGAAGTTCTCACGGAGCCGAATCCAGCACCCTTCCTCCACCACGTGTGTACACAAAGGAGCGCTGGGCAGTGGGTGTTCTCAAGGCCAAGAGAGAAGCCCTTGTTCTGTGCTGCACCTGCTGGGTGGTTCAAAGGTTTTCTGACCTTCCTGCTCTGGAAGCTTTTCAGAGCTGAGGCTACGCCTGGGCTGCGAAAGCAGAGAGGCGTAGAGGCCTTTCACACTGAAGGCGTGGGCCTGTTTCCCATGGAGAAAGTGTACGTCGCCCAACCCCCACCCCCACCCCACCCCACCCCAACCCACCCCCAGCTGGAGGCGTGCGGGTTGACACCATTTTGTCCTGCCCATGGAAAATACAAAGAGGCGTACACGATTTGGGCTGTCTGGTGAAAGAATTTGGAATCGGCGGCACCCTGAGTACCTTTCCCGAAGTTTGCTTCCTAGCTGGTTAAACTCGGCATTCAGAGGCGAGATGAGAACAAACTTGCTCCGCGTGCGGCGAAGTGCCTTGATGCCCTGCCCTAAATGTTTGAGCTTCTGGCCAGCGTCACGCAAGTACTTTGACACTTAGGATTCTGACTTTTACTCCAAGCTGTCCCTGTTGGCTGAAGCAGTCGGCGTGTCTGTATCGCAGCCTGGGAGGCCGGGCGTTGGGGGAGTCTGCCAAGTGACTGGCCTCCATTTATAGCTAACTGAGAAACTGCGTCGAAGCTTTCGGGAGCCTCTTACAGGGAACGGTTGCAGTTCGGAATTGGAGACTGTGCTGGCAAACGTCAGCAGCTCCTCTCCCTCGGAGGGCTCTTGGTGTGCCGACTCCTAACAGCCAGCACGGTCCCCAGCTCGTGAACGGTCCCATTGCGAGCCGGTCTCGTCCGTGAAAGAGCCACGTGAGGCTGATCTCCAACAGTCGGGCTCCACACCTGGAGCCTTTGGGACAGGGCAGTCCTGAGCCGATGTGCCCACCAGGGGACGCGACCAAAGTTTACGTACCACAGGAAAGCGCATCAAGGCCTCGTGTTCTCTCCATGAAATGAACGTGAGCTTGAAGGGTGATGCGTCAGCGTGCACTGTGAACAGCTCGCTGGCACGCCTGTCTTCGCCCCCTCTCACGGTCTCACGCACCCGGGCTCAGTTCCGTGTAGGAATGCTGAGTGGGAGCGCCAGCCTCGCTTCTGGACTCTAAAGCCTTCCACCCCCTAATGGCAGGTTGTGTGTGTCTCTCACGTGGGGGGAGGAATGAGGTCGCCCACAGAGGTTCTGCCATGAAAGATCTAAAGACGCACGCTGCTGAGGAGCTTGTTCCTCATGGAGCGTCCCCGAGGGCCAGAAGAATGCCGAAGGTCTCTTTCAAAGCTGCCGGACGCTCTGCCGTTCTAGGCCTGAGATACGGACCTTGTGAGGGCACTGTAACCGCGCGAGATTCAGGAGACATCGCCAGTGCGAGTGGCAATCCGGAAGGAAGAACCTTCAAGGCGGAGTGTCCTTTCCTGTGCAAAACGGCGCCCAAGTGGCTGAGGCAGGGAGCATTTTCCTTCACAGAACCGGCATCCTCGTATGCCTGTGGGTTACTCTAAAGAAACGACACTGTGAGCAACCTCTTCGAAAAGGCCTTCGCAAGCGACTTGGAGACAACAGCAGCGCAGTGGAGGCACAGACCATTATCCTAGAGAGCAGCACAGTGTCTCTAGCAGCGATCGCTTCCCGGAGGATACTTAAGCCACACCGAGATTCCAGCAGGGAGTTTTGTCTTGTAGCAGTACAACTCACTCAGGAAAGAGGGATGAGGTGTAGGGGTAATCTAGGTGCGCTCACGCTCTGTGTCCCCGAGAAGGTTTCACGGAGCAGAATGCATCACCGACCGCTACCACGTGTGTGCACCAAAGAAACCCTGTGCCGTGGGTGTTCTCAGGCCGACAGCGAAGACCTAGGTGTGTGCTGCACCCGCGCTCGGTGGTTCACACGTTGCGTGACCCTGTGCCTTTGGAAGATGTTCAGAGCGGGTGGCACCTGCGTGCTGCGAGCGCAAGAGGTGTAGAGTGTAGAGGCCTTTCACACTGGAGGAAGGGCTTGCATCTCATGGAGAAAATGTGTACGTCGCCCTGGAGACGGAGGCACGCTCTTGACACCATTTCCTCTGCCCGTTTAAAACACAAGTGTTTGTACTCGATCTGGGCTGCCTGGTGAAACGCTTGGCAGTCCGCATCACCCTGAGCACCTTTCCTGAAGTTTGATTCGTAGCTGGGTAAACTCGGGCTTCAGAGGCTTAGATGAGACCAAACGTGTTCAGCTTGTGGCGAAAGCCTTTGACCAGAGGCATATACGCTTGTGCTTGGGGCGAGGGCTAGGCAAGAACGTCTACACACTGGGTTTTTATCTTTACCCTAAGCTGTCCCTTTTGGCTGCAGCAGGCGGAGAGAACCCGCGGAGAGAGAACAGCTGCGAAGTGGATGCACAGAACAGTCACCTCGATACCAGCCCCGGGGTCCCAAGCAACGATCCTTCCCCGGAGGGTACTTAACCCACCCAGGGATTCAAGCAGGGAGTTCGCCTTGTCCAACTCGCACAGGAGACTGGCATGAGATGTAGGGCTCATCTACTTGCGTTCACACTACGTGGCCCGGAGAAGTTCTCACGGAGCCGAATCCAGCACCCTTCCTCCACCACGTGTGTACACAAAGGAGCGCTGGGCAGTGGGTGTTCTCAAGGCCAAGAGAGAAGCCCTTGTTCTGTGCTGCACCTGCTGGGTGGTTCAAAGGTTTTCTGACCTTCCTGCTCTGGAAGCTTTTCAGAGCTGAGGCTACGCCTGGGCTGCGAAAGCAGAGAGGCGTAGAGGCCTTTCACACTGAAGGCGTGGGCCTGTTTCCCATGGAGAAAGTGTACGTCGCCCAACCCCCACCCCCACCCCACCCCACCCCAACCCACCCCCAGCTGGAGGCGTGCGGGTTGACACCATTTTGTCCTGCCCATGGAAAATACAAAGAGGCGTACACGATTTGGGCTGTCTGGTGAAAGAATTTGGAATCGGCGGCACCCTGAGTACCTTTCCCGAAGTTTGCTTCCTAGCTGGTTAAACTCGGCATTCAGAGGCGAGATGAGAACAAACTTGCTCCGCGTGCGGCGAAGTGCCTTGATGCCCTGCCCTAAATGTTTGAGCTTCTGGCCAGCGTCACGCAAGTACTTTGACACTTAGGATTCTGACTTTTACTCCAAGCTGTCCCTGTTGGCTGAAGCAGTCGGCGTGTCTGTATCGCAGCCTGGGAGGCCGGGCGTTGGGGGAGTCTGCCAAGTGACTGGCCTCCATTTATAGCTAACTGAGAAACTGCGTCGAAGCTTTCGGGAGCCTCTTACAGGGAACGGTTGCAGTTCGGAATTGGAGACTGTGCTGGCAAACGTCAGCAGCTCCTCTCCCTCGGAGGGCTCTTGGTGTGCCGACTCCTAACAGCCAGCACGGTCCCCAGCTCGTGAACGGTCCCATTGCGAGCCGGTCTCGTCCGTGAAAGAGCCACGTGAGGCTGATCTCCAACAGTCGGGCTCCACACCTGGAGCCTTTGGGACAGGGCAGTCCTGAGCCGATGTGCCCACCAGGGGACGCGACCAAAGTTTACGTACCACAGGAAAGCGCATCAAGGCCTCGTGTTCTCTCCATGAAATGAACGTGAGCTTGAAGGGTGATGCGTCAGCGTGCACTGTGAACAGCTCGCTGGCACGCCTGTCTTCGCCCCCTCTCACGGTCTCACGCACCCGGGCTCAGTTCCGTGTAGGAATGCTGAGTGGGAGCGCCAGCCTCGCTTCTGGACTCTAAAGCCTTCCACCCCCTAATGGCAGGTTGTGTGTGTCTCTCACGTGGGGGGAGGAATGAGGTCGCCCACAGAGGTTCTGCCATGAAAGATCTAAAGACGCACGCTGCTGAGGAGCTTGTTCCTCATGGAGCGTCCCCGAGGGCCAGAAGAATGCCGAAGGTCTCTTTCAAAGCTGCCGGACGCTCTGCCGTTCTAGGCCTGAGATACGGACCTTGTGAGGGCACTGTAACCGCGCGAGATTCAGGAGACATCGCCAGTGCGAGTGGCAATCCGGAAGGAAGAACCTTCAAGGCGGAGTGTCCTTTCCTGTGCAAAACGGCGCCCAAGTGGCTGAGGCAGGGAGCATTTTCCTTCACAGAACCGGCATCCTCGTATGCCTGTGGGTTACTCTAAAGAAACGACACTGTGAGCAACCTCTTCGAAAAGGCCTTCGCAAGCGACTTGGAGACAACAGCAGCGCAGTGGAGGCACAGACCATTATCCTAGAGAGCAGCACAGTGTCTCTAGCAGCGATCGCTTCCCAGAGGATACTTAAGCCACACCGAGATTCCAGCAGGGAGTTTTGTCTTGTAGCAGTACAACTCACTCAGGAAAGAGGGATGAGGTGTAGGGCTAATCTACGTGCGCTCACGCTCTGTGTCCCCGAGAAGGTTTCACGGAGCAGAATGCATCACCGACCGCTACCACGTGTGTGCACCAAAGAAGCCCTGTGCCGTGGGTGTTCTCAGGCCGACAGCGAAGACCTAGGTGTGTGCTGCACCCGCGCTCGGTGGTTCACACGTTGCGTGACCCTGTGCCTTTGGAAGATGTTCAGAGCGGGTGGTACCTGCGTGCTGCGAGCGCAAGAGGTGTAGAGTGTAGAGGCCTTTCACACTGGAGGAAGGGCTTGCATCTCATGGAGAAAATGTGTACGTCGCCCTGGAGACGGAGGCGCGCTCTTGACACCATTTCCTCTGCCCGTTTAAAACACAAGTGTTTGTACTCGATCTGGGCTGCCTGGTGAAACGCTTGGCAGTCCGCATCACCCTGAGCACCTCTCCTGAAGTTTGATTCGTAGCTGGGTAAACTCGCGCTTCAGAGGCTTAGATGAGACCAAACGTGTTCAGCTTGTGGCGAAAGCCTTTGACCAGAGACTTATACGCTTGTGCTTGGGGCGAGGGCTAGGCAAGAACGTTTACACACTGGGTTTTTATCTTTACCCTAAGCTGTCCCTTTTGGCTGCAGCAGGCGGAGAGAACCCGCGGAGAGAGAACAGCTGCGAAGTGGATGCACAGAACAGTCACCTCGATACCAGCCCGGGGTCCCAAGCAACGATCCTTCCCCGGAGGGTACTTAACCCACCCAGGGATTCAAGCAGGGAGTTCGCCTTGTCCAACTCGCACAGGAGACTGGCATGAGATGTAGGGCTCATCTACTTGCGTTCACACTACGTGGCCCGGAGAAGTTCTCACGGAGCCGAATCCAGCACCCTTCCTCCACCACGTGTGTACACAAAGGAGCGCTGGGCAGTGGGTGTTCTCAAGGCCAAGAGAGAAGCCCTTGTTCTGTGCTGCACCTGCTGGGTGGTTCAAAGGTTTTCTGACCTTCCTGCTCTGGAAGCTTTTCAGAGCTGAGGCTACGTCTGGGCTGCGAAAGCAGAGAGGCGTAGAGGCCTTTCACACTGAAGGCGTGGGCCTGTTTCCCATGGAGAAAGTGTACGTCGCCCAACCCCCACCCCCACCCCACCCCACCCCAACCCACCCCCAGCTGGAGGCGTGCGGGTTGACACCATTTTGTCCTGCCCATGGAAAATACAAAGAGGCGTACACGATTTGGGCTGTCTGGTGAAAGAATTTGGAATCGGCGGCACCCTGAGTACCTTTCCCGAAGTTTGCTTCCTAGCTGGTTAAACTCGGCATTCAGAGGCGAGATGAGAACAAACTTGCTCCGCGTGCGGCGAAGTGCCTTGATGCCCTGCCCTAAATGTTTGAGCTTCTGGCCAGCGTCACGCAAGTACTTTGACACTTAGGATTCTGACTTTTACTCCAAGCTGTCCCTGTTGGCTGAAGCAGTCGGCGTGTCTGTATCGCAGCCTGGGAGGCCGGGCGTTGGGGGAGTCTGCCAAGTGACTGGCCTCCATTTATAGCTAACTGAGAAACTGCGTCGAAGCTTTCGGGAGCCTCTTACAGGGAACGGTTGCAGTTCGGAATTGGAGACTGTGCTGGCAAACGTCAGCAGCTCCTCTCCCTCGGAGGGCTCTTGGTGTGCCGACTCCTAACAGCCAGCACGGTCCCCAGCTCGTGAACGGTCCCATTGCGAGCCGGTCTCGTCCGTGAAAGAGCCACGTGAGGCTGATCTCCAACAGTCGGGCTCCACACCTGGAGCCTTTGGGACAGGGCAGTCCTGAGCCGATGTGCCCACCAGGGGACGCGACCAAAGTTTACGTACCACAGGAAAGCGCATCAAGGCCTCGTGTTCTCTCCATGAAATGAACGTGAGCTTGAAGGGTGATGCGTCAGCGTGCACTGTGAACAGCTCGCTGGCACGCCTGTCTTCGCCCCCTCTCACGGTCTCACGCACCCGGGCTCAGTTCCGTGTAGGAATGCTGAGTGGGAGCGCCAGCCTCGCTTCTGGACTCTAAAGCCTTCCACCCCCTAATGGCAGGTTGTGTGTGTCTCTCACGTGGGGGGAGGAATGAGGTCGCCCACAGAGGTTCTGCCATGAAAGATCTAAAGACGCACGCTGCTGAGGAGCTTGTTCCTCATGGAGCGTCCCCGAGGGCCAGAAGAATGCCGAAGGTCTCTTTCAAAGCTGCCGGACGCTCTGCCGTTCTAGGCCTGAGATACGGACCTTGTGAGGGCACTGTAACCGCGCGAGATTCAGGAGACATCGCCAGTGCGAGTGGCAATCCGGAAGGAAGAACCTTCAAGGCGGAGTGTCCTTTCCTGTGCAAAACGGCGCCCAAGTGGCTGAGGCAGGGAGCATTTTCCTTCACAGAACCGGCATCCTCGTATGCCTGTGGGTTACTCTAAAGAAACGACACTGTGAGCAACCTCTTCGAAAAGGCCTTCGCAAGCGACTTGGAGACAACAGCAGCGCAGTGGAGGCACAGACCATTATCCTAGAGAGCAGCACAGTGTCTCTAGCAGCGATCGCTTCCCGGAGGATACTTAAGCCACACCGAGATTCCAGCAGGGAGTTTTGTCTTGTAGCAGTACAACTCACTCAGGAAAGAGGGATGAGGTGTAGGGGTAATCTAGGTGCGCTCACGCTCTGTGTCCCCGAGAAGGTTTCTCGGAGCAGAATGCATCACCGACCACTACCACGTGTGTGCACCAAAGAAGCCCTGTGCCGTGGGTGTTCTCAGGCCGACAGCGAAGACCTAGGTGTGTGCTGCACCCGCGCTCGGTGGTTCACACGTTGCGTGACCCTGTGCCTTTGGAAGATGTTCAGAGCGGGTGGCACCTGCGTGCTGCGAGCGCAAGAGGTGTAGAGTGTAGAGGCCTTTCACACTGGAGGAAGGGCTTGCATCTCATGGAGAAAATGTGTACGTCGCCCGGGAGACGGAGGCGCGCTCTTGACACCATTTCCTCTGCCCGTTTAAAACACAAGTGTTTGTACTCGATCTGGGCTGCCTGGTGAAACGCTTGGCAGTCCGCATCACCCTGAGCACCTCTCCTGAAGTTTGATTCGTAGCTGGGTAAACTCGCGCTTCAGAGGCTTAGATGAGACCAAACGTGTTCAGCTTGTGGCGAAAGCCTTTGACCAGAGACATATACGCTTGTGCTTGGGGCGAGGGCTAGGCAAGAACGTTTACACACTGGGTTTTTATCTTTACCCTAAGCTGTCCCTTTTGGCTGCAGCAGGCGGAGAGAACCCGCGGAGAGAGAACAGCTGCGAAGTGGATGCACAGAACAGTCACCTCGATACCAGCCCCGGGGTCCCAAGCAACGATCCTTCCCCGGAGGGTACTTAACCCACCCAGGGATTCAAGCAGGGAGTTCGCCTTGTCCAACTCGCACAGGAGACTGGCATGAGATGTAGGGCTCATCTACTTGCGTTCACACTACGTGGCCCGGAGAAGTTCTCACGGAGCCGAATCCAGCACCCTTCCTCCACCACGTGTGTACACAAAGGAGCGCTGGGCAGTGGGTGTTCTCAAGGCCAAGAGAGAAGCCCTTGTTCTGTGCTGCACCTGCTGGGTGGTTCAAAGGTTTTCTGACCTTCCTGCTCTGGAAGCTTTTTAGAGCTGAGGCTACGCTTGGGCTGCGAAAGCACAGAGGCGTAGAGGCCTTTCACACTGAAGGCGTGGGCCTGTTTCCCATGGAGAAAGTGTACGTCGCCCAACCCTCACCCCCACCCCACACCACCCCAACCCACCCCCAGCTGGAGGCGTGTGGGTTGACACCATTTTGTCCTGCCCATGGAAAATGCAAAGAGGCGTACACGATTTGGGCTGTCTGGTGAAAGAATTTGGAATCGGCGGCACCCTGAGTACCTTTCCCGAAGTTTGCTTCCTAGCTGGTTAAACTCGGCATTCAGAGGCGAGATGAGAACAAACTTGCTCCGCGTGCGGCGAAGTGCCTTGACGCCCTGCCCTAAATGTTTGAGCTTCTGGCCAGCGTCACGCAAGTACTTTGACACTTAGGATTCTGACTTTTACTCCAAGCTGTCCCTGTTGGCTGAAGCAGTCGGCGTGTCTGTATCGCAGCCTGGGAGGCCGGGCGTTGGGGGAGTCTGCCAAGTGACTGGCCTCCATTTATAGCTAACTGAGAAACTGCGTCGAAGCTTTCGGGAGCCTCTTACAGGGAATGGTTGCAGTTCGGAATTGGAGACTGTGCTGGCAAACGTCAGCAGCTCCTCTCCCTCGGAGGGCTCTTGGTGTGCCGACTCCTAACAGCAGCGCAGTGGAGGCACAGACCATTATCCTAGAGAGCAGCACAGTGTCTCTAGCAGCGATCGCTTCCCAGAGGATACTTAAGCCACACCGAGATTCCAGCAGGGAGTTTTGTCTTGTAGCAGTACAACTCACTCAGGAAAGAGGGATGAGGTGTAAGGCTAATCTAGGTGCGCTCACGCTCTGTGTCCCCGAGAAGGTTTCACGGAGCAGAATGCATCACCGACCGCTACCACGTGTGTGCACCAAAGAAGCCCTGTGCCGTGGGTGTTCTCAGGCCGACAGCGAAGACCTAGGTGTGTGCTGCACCCGCGCTCGGTGGTTCACACGTTGCGTGACCCTGTGCCTTTGGAAGATGTTCAGAGCGGGTGGCACCTGCGTGCTGCGAGCGCAAGAGGTGTAGAGTGTAGAGGCCTTTCACACTGGAGGAAGGGCTTGCATCTCATGGAGAAAATGTGTACGTCACCCTGGAGACGGAGGCGCGCTCTTGACACCATTTCCTCTGCCCGTTTAAAACACAAGTGTTTGTACTCGATCTGGGCTGCCTGGTGAAACGCTTGGCAGTCCGCATCACCCTGAGCACCTTTCCTGAAGTTTGATTCGTAGCTGGGTAAACTCGGGCTTCAGAGGCTTAGATGAGACCAAACGTGTTCAGCTTGTGGCGAAAGCCTTTGACCAGAGGCATATACGCTTGTGCTTGGGGCGAGGGCTAGGCAAGAACGTCTACACACTGGGTTTTTATCTTTACCCTAAGCTGTCCCTTTTGGCTGCAGCAGGCGGAGAGAACCCGCGGAGAGAGAACAGCTGCGAAGTGGATGCACAGAACAGTCACCTCGATACCAGCCCCGGGGTCCCAAGCAACGATCCTTCCCCGGAGGGTACTTAACCCACCCAGGGATTCAAGCAGGGAGTTCGCCTTGTCCAACTCGCACAGGAGACTGGCATGAGATGTAGGGCTCATCTACTTGCGTTCACACTACGTGGCCCGGAGAAGTTCTCACGGAGCCGAATCCAGCACCCTTCCTCCACCACGTGTGTACACAAAGGAGCGCTGGGCAGTGGGTGTTCTCAAGGCCAAGAGAGAAGCCCTTGTTCTGTGCTGCACCTGCTGGGTGGTTCAAAGGTTTTCTGACCTTCCTGCTCTGGAAGCTTTTTAGAGCTGAGGCTACGCTTGGGCTGCGAAAGCACAGAGGCGTAGAGGCCTTTCACACTGAAGGCGTGGGCCTGTTTCCCATGGAGAAAGTGTACGTCGCCCAACCCTCACCCCCACCCCACACCACCCCAACCCACCCCCAGCTGGAGGCGTGTGGGTTGACACCATTTTGTCCTGCCCATGGAAAATGCAAAGAGGCGTACACGATTTGGGCTGTCTGGTGAAAGAATTTGGAATCGGCGGCACCCTGAGTACCTTTCCCGAAGTTTGCTTCCTAGCTGGTTAAACTCGGCATTCAGAGGCGAGATGAGAACAAACTTGCTCCGCGTGCGGCGAAGTGCCTTGACGCCCTGCCCTAAATGTTTGAGCTTCTGGCCAGCGTCACGCAAGTACTTTGACACTTAGGATTCTGACTTTTACTCCAAGCTGTCCCTGTTGGCTGAAGCAGTCGGCATGTCTGTATCGCAGCCTGGGAGGCCGGGCGTTGGGGGAGTCTGCCAAGTGACTGGCCTCCATTTATAGCTAACTGAGAAACTGCGTCGAAGCTTTCGGGAGCCTCTTACAGGGAATGGTTGCAGTTCGGAATTGGAGACTGTGCTGGCAAACGTCAGCAGCTCCTCTCCCTCGGAGGGCTCTTGGTGTGCCGACTCCTAACAGCAGCGCAGTGGAGGCACAGACCATTATCCTAGAGAGCAGCACAGTGTCTCTAGCAGCGATCGCTTCCCAGAGGATACTTAAGCCACACCGAGATTCCAGCAGGGAGTTTTGTCTTGTAGCAGTACAACTCACTCAGGAAAGAGGGATGAGGTGTAAGGCTAATCTAGGTGCGCTCACGCTCTGTGTCCCCGAGAAGGTTTCACGGAGCAGAATGCATCACCGACCGCTACCACGTGTGTGCACCAAAGAAGCCCTGTGCCGTGGGTGTTCTCAGGCCGACAGCGAAGACCTAGGTGTGTGCTGCACCCGCGCTCGGTGGTTCACACGTTGCGTGACCCTGTGCCTTTGGAAGATGTTCAGAGCGGGTGGCACCTGCGTGCTGCGAGCGCAAGAGGTGTAGAGTGTAGAGGCCTTTCACACTGGAGGAAGGGCTTGCATCTCATGGAGAAAATGTGTACGTCGCCCGGGAGACGGAGGCGCGCTCTTGACACCATTTCCTCTGCCCGTTTAAAACACAAGTGTTTGTACTCGATCTGGGCTGCCTGGTGAAACGCTTGGCAGTCCGCATCACCCTGAGCACCTTTCCTGAAGTTTGATTCGTAGCTGGGTAAACTCGGGCTTCAGAGGCTTAGATGAGACCAAACGTGTTCAGCTTGTGGCGAAAGCCTTTGACCAGAGACATATACGCTTGTGCTTGGGGCGAGGGCTAGGCAAGAACGTCTACACACTGGGTTTTTATCTTTACCCTAAGCTGTCCCTTTTGGCTGCAGCAGGCGGAGAGAACCCGCGGAGAGAGAACAGCTGCGAAGTGGATGCACAGAACAGTCACCTCGATACCAGCCCCGGGGTCCCAAGCAACGATCCTTCCCCGGAGGGTACTTAACCCACCCAGGGATTCAAGCAGGGAGTTCGCCTTGTCCAACTCGCACAGGAGACTGGCATGAGATGTAGGGCTCATCTACTTGCGTTCACACTACGTGGCCCGGAGAAGTTCTCACGGAGCCGAATCCAGCACCCTTCCTCCACCACGTGTGTACACAAAGGAGCGCTGGGCAGTGGGTGTTCTCAAGGCCAAGAGAGAAGCCCTTGTTCTGTGCTGCACCTGCTGGGTGGTTCAAAGGTTTTCTGACCTTCCTGCTCTGGAAGCTTTTTAGAGCTGAGGCTACGCTTGGGCTGCGAAAGCACAGAGGCGTAGAGGCCTTTCACACTGAAGGCGTGGGCCTGTTTCCCATGGAGAAAGTGTACGTCGCCCAACCCTCACCCCCACCCCACACCACCCCAACCCACCCCCAGCTGGAGGCGTGTGGGTTGACACCATTTTGTCCTGCCCATGGAAAATGCAAAGAGGCGTACACGATTTGGGCTGTCTGGTGAAAGAATTTGGAATCGGCGGCACCCTGAGTACCTTTCCCGAAGTTTGCTTCCTAGCTGGTTAAACTCGGCATTCAGAGGCGAGATGAGAACAAACTTGCTCCACGTGCGGCGAAGTGCCTTGACGCCCTGCCCTAAATGTTTGAGCTTCTGGCCAGCGTCACGCAAGTACTTTGACACTTAGGATTCTGACTTTTACTCCAAGCTGTCCCTGTTGGCTGAAGCAGTCGGCGTGTCTGTATCGCAGCCTGGGAGGCCGGGCGTTGGGGGAGTCTGCCAAGTGACTGGCCTCCATTTATAGCTAACTGAGAAACTGCGTCGAAGCTTTCGGGAGCCTCTTACAGGGAATGGTTGCAGTTCAGAATTGGAGACTGTGCTGGCAAACGTCAGCAGCTCCTCTCCCTCGGAGGGCTCTTGGTGTGCCGACTCCTAACAGCAGCGCAGTGGAGGCACAGACCATTATCCTAGAGAGCAGCACAGTGTCTCTAGCAGCGATCGCTTCCCAGAGGATACTTAAGCCACACCGAGATTCCAGCAGGGAGTTTTGTCTTGTAGCAGTACAACTCACTCAGGAAAGAGGGATGAGGTGTAAGGCTAATCTAGGTGCGCTCACGCTCTGTGTCCCCGAGAAGGTTTCACGGAGCAGAATGCATCACCGACTGCTACCACGTGTGTGCACCAAAGAAGCCCTGTGCCGTGGGTGTTCTCAGGCCGACAGCGAAGACCTAGGTGTGTGCTGCACCCGCGCTCGGTGGTTCACACGTTGCGTGACCCTGTGCCTTTGGAAGATGTTCAGAGCGGGTGGCACCTGCGTGCTGCGAGCGCAAGAGGTGTAGAGTGTAGAGGCCTTTCACACTGGAGGAAGGGCTTGCATCTCATGGAGAAAATGTGTACGTCGCCCGGGAGACGGAGGCGCGCTCTTGACACCATTTCCTCTGCCCGTTTAAAACACAAGTGTTTGTACTCGATCTGGGCTGCCTGGTGAAACGCTTGGCAGTCCGCATCACCCTGAGCACCTTTCCTGAAGTTTGATTCGTAGCTGGGTAAACTCGGGCTTCAGAGGCTTAGATGAGACCAAACGTGTTCAGCTTGTGGCGAAAGCCTTTGACCAGAGGCATATACGCTTGTGCTTGGGGCGAGGGCTAGGCAAGAACGTCTACACACTGGGTTTTTATCTTTACCCTAAGCTGTCCCTTTTGGCTGCAGCAGGCGGAGAGAACCCGCGGAGAGAGAACAGCTGCGAAGTGGATGCACAGAACAGTCACCTCGATACCAGCCCCGGGGTCCCAAGCAACGATCCTTCCCCGGAGGGTTCTTAACCCACCCAGGGATTCAAGCAGGGAGTTCGCCTTGTCCAACTCGCACAGGAGACTGGCATGAGATGTAGGGCTCATCTACTTGCGTTCACACTACGTGGCCCGGAGAAGTTCTCACGGAGCCGAATCCAGCACCCTTCCTCCACCACGTGTGTACACAAAGGAGCGCTGGGCAGTGGGTGTTCTCAAGGCCAAGAGAGAAGCCCTTGTTCTGTGCTGCACCTGCTGGGTGGTTCAAAGGTTTTCTGACCTTCCTGCTCTGGAAGCTTTTTAGAGCTGAGGCTACGCTTGGGCTGCGAAAGCACAGAGGCGTAGAGGCCTTTCACACTGAAGGCGTGGGCCTGTTTCCCATGGAGAAAGTGTACGTCGCCCAACCCTCACCCTCACCCCACACCACCCCAACCCACCCCCAGCTGGAGGCGTGTGGGTTGACACCATTTTGTCCTGCCCATGGAAAATGCAAAGAGGCGTACACGATTTGGGCTGTCTGGTGAAAGAATTTGGAATCGGCGGCACCCTGAGTACCTTTCCCGAAGTTTGCTTCCTAGCTGGTTAAACTCGGCATTCAGAGGCGAGATGAGAACAAACTTGCTCCGCGTGCGGCGAAGTGCCTTGACGCCCTGCCCTAAATGTTTGAGCTTCTGGCCAGCGTCACGCAAGTACTTTGACACTTAGGATTCTGACTTTTACTCCAAGCTGTCCCTGTTGGCTGAAGCAGTCGGCGTGTCTGTATCGCAGCCTGGGAGGCCGGGCGTTGGGGGAGTCTGCCAAGTGACTGGCCTCCATTTATAGCTAACTGAGAAACTGCGTCGAAGCTTTCGGGAGCCTCTTACAGGGAATGGTTGCAGTTCGGAATTGGAGACTGTGCTGGCAAACGTCAGCAGCTCCTCTCCCTCGGAGGGCTCTTGGTGTGCCGACTCCTAACAGCAGCGCAGTGGAGGCACAGACCATTATCCTAGAGAGCAGCACAGTGTCTCTAGCAGCGATCGCTTCCCAGAGGATACTTAAGCCACACCGAGATTCCAGCAGGGAGTTTTGTCTTGTAGCAGTACAACTCACTCAGGAAAGAGGGATGAGGTGTAAGGCTAATCTAGGTGCGCTCACGCTCTGTGTCCCCGAGAAGGTTTCACGGAGCAGAATGCATCACCGACCGCTACCACGTGTGTGCACCAAAGAAGCCCTGTGCCGTGGGTGTTCTCAGGCCGACAGCGAAGACCTAGGTGTGTGCTGCACCCGCGCTCGGTGGTTCACACGTTGCGTGACCCTGTGCCTTTGGAAGATGTTCAGAGCGGGTGGTACCTGCGTGCTGCGAGCGCAAGAGGTGTAGAGTGTAGAGGCCTTTCACACTGGAGGAAGGGCTTGCATCTCATGGAGAAAATGTGTACGTCGCCCGGGAGACGGAGGCGCGCTCTTGACACCATTTCCTCTGCCCGTTTAAAACACAAGTGTTTGTACTCGATCTGGGCTGCCTGGTGAAACGCTTGGCAGTCCGCATCACCCTGAGCACCTCTCCTGAAGTTTGATTCGTAGCTGGGTAAACTCGCGCTTCAGAGGCTTAGATGAGACCAAACGTGTTCAGCTTGTGGCGAAAGCCTTTGACCAGAGACATATACGCTTGTGCTTGGGGCGAGGGCTAGGCAAGAACGTTTACACACTGGGTTTTTATCTTTACCCTAAGCTGTCCCTTTTGGCTGCAGCAGGCGGAGAGAACCCGCGGAGAGAGAACAGCTGCGAAGTGGATGCACAGAACAGTCACCTCGATACCAGCCCCGGGGTCCCAAGCAACGATCCTTCCCCGGAGGGTACTTAACCCACCCAGGGATTCAAGCAGGGAGTTCGCCTTGTCCAACTCGCACAGGAGACTGGCATGAGATGTAGGGCTCATCTACTTGCGTTCACACTACGTGGCCCGGAGAAGTTCTCACGGAGCCGAATCCAGCACCCTTCCTCCACCACGTGTGTACACAAAGGAGCGCTGGGCAGTGGGTGTTCTCAAGGCCAAGAGAGAAGCCCTTGTTCTGTGCTGCACCTGCTGGGTGGTTCAAAGGTTTTCTGACCTTCCTGCTCTGGAAGCTTTTTAGAGCTGAGGCTACGCTTGGGCTGCGAAAGCACAGAGGCGTAGAGGCCTTTCACACTGAAGGCGTGGGCCTGTTTCCCATGGAGAAAGTGTACGTCGCCCAACCCTCACCCCCACCCCACACCACCCCAACCCACCCCCAGCTGGAGGCGTGCGGGTTGACACCATTTTGTCCTGCCCATGGAAAATGCAAAGAGGCGTACACGATTTGGGCTGTCTGGTGAAAGAATTTGGAATCGGCGGCACCCTGAGTACCTTTCCCGAAGTTTGCTTCCTAGCTGGTTAAACTCGGCATTCAGAGGCGAGATGAGAACAAACTTGCTCCGCGTGCGGCGAAGTGCCTTGACGCCCTGCCCTAAATGTTTGAGCTTCTGGCCAGCGTCACGCAAGTACTTTGACACTTAGGATTCTGACTTTTACTCCAAGCTGTCCCTGTTGGCTGAAGCAGTCGGCATGTCTGTATCGCAGCCTGGGAGGCCGGGCGTTGGGGGAGTCTGCCAAGTGACTGGCCTCCATTTATAGCTAACTGAGAAACTGCGTTGAAGCTTTCGGGAGCCTCTTACAGGGAATGGTTGCAGTTCGGAATTGGAGACTGTGCTGGCAAACGTCAGCAGCTCCTCTCCCTCGGAGGGCTCTTGGTGTGCCGACTCCTAACAGCAGCGCAGTGGAGGCACAGACCATTATCCTAGAGAGCAGCACAGTGTCTCTAGCAGCGATCGCTTCCCAGAGGATACTTAAGCCACACCGAGATTCCAGCAGGGAGTTTTGTCTTGTAGCAGTACAACTCACTCAGGAAAGAGGGATGAGGTGTAGGGCTAATCTACGTGCGCTCACGCTCTGTGTCCCCGAGAAGGTTTCACGGAGCAGAATGCATCACCGACCGCTACCACGTGTGTGCACCAAAGAAGCCCTGTGCCGTGGGTGTTCTCAGGCCGACAGCGAAGACCTACGTGTGTGTGCTGCACCCGCGCTCGGTGGTTCACACGTTGCGTGACCCTGTGCCTTTGGAAGATGTTCAGAGCGGGTGGTACCTGCGTGCTGCGAGCGCAAGAGGTGTAGAGTGTAGAGGCCTTTCACACTGGAGGAAGGGCTTGCATCTCATGGAGAAAATGTGTACGTCGCCCGGGAGACGGAGGCGCGCTCTTGACACCATTTCCTCTGCCCGTTTAAAACACAAGTGTTTGTACTCGATCTGGGCTGCCTGGTGAAACGCTTGGCAGTCCGCATCACCCTGAGCACCTCTCCTGAAGTTTGATTCGTAGCTGGGTAAACTCGCGCTTCAGAGGCTTAGATGAGACCAAACGTGTTCAGCTTGTGGCGAAAGCCTTTGACCAGAGACATATACGCTTGTGCTTGGGGCGAGGGCTAGGCAAGAACGTTTACACACTGGGTTTTTATCTTTACCCTAAGCTGTCCCTTTTGGCTGCAGCAGGCGGAGAGAACCCGCGGAGAGAGAACAGCTGCGAAGTGGATGCACAGAACAGTCACCTCGATACCAGCCCCGGGGTCCCAAGCAACGATCCTTCCCCGGAGGGTACTTAACCCACCCAGGGATTCAAGCAGGGAGTTCGCCTTGTCCAACTCGCACAGGAGACTGGCATGAGATGTAGGGCTCATCTACTTGCGTTCACACTACGTGGCCCGGAGAAGTTCTCACGGAGCCGAATCCAGCACCCTTCCTCCACCACGTGTGTACACAAAGGAGCGCTGGGCAGTGGGTGTTCTCAAGGCCAAGAGAGAAGCCCTTGTTCTGTGCTGCACCTGCTGGGTGGTTCAAAGGTTTTCTGACCTTCCTGCTCTGGAAGCTTTTCAGAGCTGAGGCTACGTCTGGGCTGCGAAAGCAGAGAGGCGTAGAGGCCTTTCACACTGAAGGCGTGGGCCTGTTTCCCATGGAGAAAGTGTACGTCGCCCAACCCCCACCCCCACCCCACCCCACCCCAACCCACCCCCAGCTGGAGGCGTGCGGGTTGACACCATTTTGTCCTGCCCATGGAAAATACAAAGAGGCGTACACGATTTGGGCTGTCTGGTGAAAGAATTTGGAATCGGCGGCACCCTGAGTACCTTTCCCGAAGTTTGCTTCCTAGCTGGTTAAACTCGGCATTCAGAGGCGAGATGAGAACAAACTTGCTCCGCGTGCGGCGAAGTGCCTTGATGCCCTGCCCTAAATGTTTGAGCTTCTGGCCAGCGTCACGCAAGTACTTTGACACTTAGGATTCTGACTTTTACTCCAAGCTGTCCCTGTTGGCTGAAGCAGTCGGCGTGTCTGTATCGCAGCCTGGGAGGCCGGGCGTTGGGGGAGTCTGCCAAGTGACTGGCCTCCATTTATAGCTAACTGAGAAACTGCGTCGAAGCTTTCGGGAGCCTCTTACAGGGAACGGTTGCAGTTCGGAATTGGAGACTGTGCTGGCAAACGTCAGCAGCTCCTCTCCCTCGGAGGGCTCTTGGTGTGCCGACTCCTAACAGCCAGCACGGTCCCCAGCTCGTGAACGGTCCCATTGCGAGCCGGTCTCGTCCGTGAAAGAGCCACGTGAGGCTGATCTCCAACAGTCGGGCTCCACACCTGGAGCCTTTGGGACAGGGCAGTCCTGAGCCGATGTGCCCACCAGGGGACGCGACCAAAGTTTACGTACCACAGGAAAGCGCATCAAGGCCTCGTGTTCTCTCCATGAAATGAACGTGAGCTTGAAGGGTGATGCGTCAGCGTGCACTGTGAACAGCTCGCTGGCACGCCTGTCTTCGCCCCCTCTCACGGTCTCACGCACCCGGGCTCAGTTCCGTGTAGGAATGCTGAGTGGGAGCGCCAGCCTCGCTTCTGAACTCTAAAGCCTTCCACCCCCTAATGGCAGATTGTGTGTGTCTCTCACGTGGGGGGAGGAATGAGGTCGCCCACAGAGGTTCTGCCATGAAAGATCTAAAGACGCACGCTGCTGAGGAGCTTGTTCCTCATGGAGCGTCCCCGAGGGCCAGAAGAATGCCGAAGGTCTCTTTCAAAGCTGCCGGACGCTCTGCCGTTCTAGGCCTGAGATACGGACCTTGTGAGGGCACTGTAACCGCGCGAGATTCAGGAGACATCGCCAGTGCGAGTGGCAATCCGGAAGGAAGAACCTTCAAGGCGGAGTGTCCTTTCCTGTGCAAAACGGCGCCCAAGTGGCTGAGGCAGGGAGCATTTTCCTTCACAGAACCGGCATCCTCGTATGCCTGTGGGTTACTCTAAAGAAACGACACTGTGAGCAACCTCTTCGAAAAGGCCTTCGCAAGCGACTTGGAGACAACAGCAGCGCAGTGGAGGCACAGACCATTATCCTAGAGAGCAGCACAGTGTCTCTAGCAGCGATCGCTTCCCGGAGGATACTTAAGCCACACCGAGATTCCAGCAGGGAGTTTTGCCTTGTAGCAGTACAACTCACTCAGGAAAGAGGGATGAGGTGTAGGGGTAATCTAGGTGCGCTCACGCTCTGTGTCCCCGAGAAGGTTTCACGGAGCAGAATGCATCACCGACCGCTACCACGTGTGTGCACCAAAGAAGCCCTGTGCCGTGGGTGTTCTCAGGCCGACAGCGAAGACCTAGGTGTGTGCTGCACCCGCGCTCGGTGGTTCACACGTTGCGTGACCCTGTGCCTTTGGAAGATGTTCAGAGCGGGTGGCACCTGCGTGCTGCGAGCGCAAGAGGTGTAGAGTGTAGAGGCCTTTCACACTGGAGGAAGGGCTTGCATCTCATGGAGAAAATGTGTACGTCGCCCGGGAGACGGAGGCGCGCTCTTGACACCATTTCCTCTGCCCGTTTAAAACACAAGTGTTTGTACTCGATCTGGGCTGCCTGGTGAAACGCTTGGCAGTCCGCATCACCCTGAGCACCTTTCCTGAAGTTTGATTCGTAGCTGGGTAAACTCGGGCTTCAGAGGCTTAGATGAGACCAAACGTGTTCAGCTTGTGGCGAAAGCCTTTGACCAGAGGCATATACGCTTGTGCTTGGGGCGAGGGCTAGGCAAGAACGTCTACACACTGGGTTTTTATCTTTACCCTAAGCTGTCCCTTTTGGCTGCAGCAGGCGGAGAGAACCCGCGGAGAGAGAACAGCTGCGAAGTGGATGCACAGAACAGTCACCTCGATACCAGCCCCGGGGTCCCAAGCAACGATCCTTCCCCGGAGGGTACTTAACCCACCCAGGGATTCAAGCAGGGAGTTCGCCTTGTCCAACTCGCACAGGAGACTGGCATGAGATGTAGGGCTCATCTACTTGCGTTCACACTACGTGGCCCGGAGAAGTTCTCACGGAGCCGAATCCAGCACCCTTCCTCCACCACGTGTGTACACAAAGGAGCGCTGGGCAGTGGGTGTTCTCAAGGCCAAGAGAGAAGCCCTTGTTCTGTGCTGCACCTGCTGGGTGGTTCAAAGGTTTTCTGACCTTCCTGCTCTGGAAGCTTTTTAGAGCTGAGGCTACGCTTGGGCTGCGAAAGCACAGAGGCGTAGAGGCCTTTCACACTGAAGGCGTGGGCCTGTTTCCCATGGAGAAAGTGTACGTCGCCCAACCCTCACCCCCACCCCACACCACCCCAACCCACCCCCAGCTGGAGGCGTGTGGGTTGACACCATTTTGTCCTGCCCATGGAAAATGCAAAGAGGCGTACACGATTTGGGCTGTCTGGTGAAAGAATTTGGAATCGGCGGCACCCTGAGTACCTTTCCCGAAGTTTGCTTCCTAGCTGGTTAAACTCGGCATTCAGAGGCGAGATGAGAACAAACTTGCTCCGCGTGCGGCGAAGTGCCTTGACGCCCTGCCCTAAATGTTTGAGCTTCTGGCCAGCGTCACGCAAGTACTTTGACACTTAGGATTCTGACTTTTACTCCAAGCTGTCCCTGTTGGCTGAAGCAGTCGGCGTGTCTGTATCGCAGCCTGGGAGGCCGGGCGTTGGGGGAGTCTGCCAAGTGACTGGCCTCCATTTATAGCTAACTGAGAAACTGCGTCGAAGCTTTCGGGAGCCTCTTACAGGGAATGGTTGCAGTTCGGAATTGGAGACTGTGCTGGCAAACGTCAGCAGCTCCTCTCCCTCGGAGGGCTCTTGGTGTGCCGACTCCTAACAGCAGCGCAGTGGAGGCACAGACCATTATCCTAGAGAGCAGCACAGTGTCTCTAGCAGCGATCGCTTCCCAGAGGATACTTAAGCCACACCGAGATTCCAGCAGGGAGTTTTGTCTTGTAGCAGTACAACTCACTCAGGAAAGAGGGATGAGGTGTAAGGCTAATCTAGGTGCGCTCACGCTCTGTGTCCCCGAGAAGGTTTCACGGAGCAGAATGCATCACCGACCGCTACCACGTGTGTGCACCAAAGAAGCCCTGTGCCGTGGGTGTTCTCAGGCCGACAGCGAAGACCTAGGTGTGTGCTGCACCCGCGCTCGGTGGTTCACACGTTGCGTGACCCTGTGCCTTTGGAAGATGTTCAGAGCGGGTGGCACCTGCGTGCTGCGAGCGCAAGAGGTGTAGAGTGTAGAGGCCTTTCACACTGGAGGAAGGGCTTGCATCTCATGGAGAAAATGTGTACGTCGCCCGGGAGACGGAGGCGCGCTCTTGACACCATTTCCTCTGCCCGTTTAAAACACAAGTGTTTGTACTCGATCTGGGCTGCCTGGTGAAACGCTTGGCAGTCCGCATCACCCTGAGCACCTTTCCTGAAGTTTGATTCGTAGCTGGGTAAACTCGGGCTTCAGAGGCTTAGATGAGACCAAACGTGTTCAGCTTGTGGCGAAAGCCTTTGACCAGAGGCATATACGCTTGTGCTTGGGGCGAGGGCTAGGCAAGAACGTCTACACACTGGGTTTTTATCTTTACCCTAAGCTGTCCCTTTTGGCTGCAGCAGGCGGAGAGAACCCGCGGAGAGAGAACAGCTGCGAAGTGGATGCACAGAACAGTCACCTCGATACCAGCCCCGGGGTCCCAAGCAACGATCCTTCCCCGGAGGGTACTTAACCCACCCAGGGATTCAAGCAGGGAGTTCGCCTTGTCCAACTCGCACAGGAGACTGGCATGAGATGTAGGGCTCATCTACTTGCGTTCACACTACGTGGCCCGGAGAAGTTCTCACGGAGCCGAATCCAGCACCCTTCCTCCACCACGTGTGTACACAAAGGAGCGCTGGGCAGTGGGTGTTCTCAAGGCCAAGAGAGAAGCCCTTGTTCTGTGCTGCACCTGCTGGGTGGTTCAAAGGTTTTCTGACCTTCCTGCTCTGGAAGCTTTTCAGAGCTGAGGCTACGCTTGGGCTGCGAAAGCACAGAGGCGTAGAGGCCTTTCACACTGAAGGCGTGGGCCTGTTTCCCATGGAGAAAGTGTACGTCGCCCAACCCTCACCCCCACCCCACACCACCCCAACCCACCCCCAGCTGGAGGCGTGTGGGTTGACACCATTTTGTCCTGCCCATGGAAAATGCAAAGAGGCGTACACGATTTGGGCTGTCTGGTGAAAGAATTTGGAATCGGCGGCACCCTGAGTACCTTTCCCGAAGTTTGCTTCCTAGCTGGTTAAACTCGGCATTCAGAGGCGAGATGAGAACAAACTTGCTCCGCGTGCGGCGAAGTGCCTTGACGCCCTGCCCTAAATGTTTGAGCTTCTGGCCAGCGTCACGCAAGTACTTTGACACTTAGGATTCTGACTTTTACTCCAAGCTGTCCCTGTTGGCTGAAGCAGTCGGCGTGTCTGTATCGCAGCCTGGGAGGCCGGGCGTTGGGGGAGTCTGCCAAGTGACTGGCCTCCATTTATAGCTAACTGAGAAACTGCGTCGAAGCTTTCGGGAGCCTCTTACAGGGAATGGTTGCAGTTCGGAATTGGAGACTGTGCTGGCAAACGTCAGCAGCTCCTCTCCCTCGGAGGGCTCTTGGTGTGCCGACTCCTAACAGCAGCGCAGTGGAGGCACAGACCATTATCCTAGAGAGCAGCACAGTGTCTCTAGCAGCGATCGCTTCCCAGAGGATACTTAAGCCACACCGAGATTCCAGCAGGGAGTTTTGTCTTGTAGCAGTACAACTCACTCAGGAAAGAGGGATGAGGTGTAGGGCTAATCTACGTGCGCTCACGCTCTGTGTCCCCGAGAAGGTTTCACGGAGCAGAATGCATCACCGACCGCTACCACGTGTGTGCACCAAAGAAGCCCTGTGCCGTGGGTGTTCTCAGGCCGACAGCGAAGACCTAGGTGTGTGCTGCACCCGCGCTCGGTGGTTCACACGTTGCGTGACCCTGTGCCTTTGGAAGATGTTCAGAGCGGGTGGTACCTGCGTGCTGCGAGCGCAAGAGGTGTAGAGTGTAGAGGCCTTTCACACTGGAGGAAGGGCTTGCATCTCATGGAGAAAATGTGTACGTCGCCCGGGAGACGGAGGCGCGCTCTTGACACCATTTCCTCTGCCCGTTTAAAACACAAGTGTTTGTACTCGATCTGGGCTGCCTGGTGAAACGCTTGGCAGTCCGCATCACCCTGAGCACCTCTCCTGAAGTTTGATTCGTAGCTGGGTAAACTCGCGCTTCAGAGGCTTAGATGAGACCAAACGTGTTCAGCTTGTGGCGAAAGCCTTTGACCAGAGACATATACGCTTGTGCTTGGGGCGAGGGCTAGGCAAGAACGTTTACACACTGGGTTTTTATCTTTACCCTAAGCTGTCCCTTTTGGCTGCAGCAGGCGGAGAGAACCCGCGGAGAGAGAACAGCTGCGAAGTGGATGCACAGAACAGTCACCTCGATACCAGCCCCGGGGTCCCAAGCAACGATCCTTCCCCGGAGGGTACTTAACCCACCCAGGGATTCAAGCAGGGAGTTCGCCTTGTCCAACTCGCACAGGAGACTGGCATGAGATGTAGGGCTCATCTACTTGCGTTCACACTACGTGGCCCGGAGAAGTTCTCACGGAGCCGAATCCAGCACCCTTCCTCCACCACGTGTGTACACAAAGGAGCGCTGGGCAGTGGGTGTTCTCAAGGCCAAGAGAGAAGCCCTTGTTCTGTGCTGCACCTGCTGGGTGGTTCAAAGGTTTTCTGACCTTCCTGCTCTGGAAGCTTTTCAGAGCTGAGGCTACGTCTGGGCTGCGAAAGCAGAGAGGCGTAGAGGCCTTTCACACTGAAGGCGTGGGCCTGTTTCCCATGGAGAAAGTGTACGTCGCCCAACCCCCACCCCCACCCCACCCCACCCCAACCCACCCCCAGCTGGAGGCGTGCGGGTTGACACCATTTTGTCCTGCCCATGGAAAATGCAAAGAGGCGTACACGATTTGGGCTGTCTGGTGAAAGAATTTGGAATCGGCGGCACCCTGAGTACCTTTCCCGAAGTTTGCTTCCTAGCTGGTTAAACTCGGCATTCAGAGGCGAGATGAGAACAAACTTGCTCCGCGTGCGGCGAAGTGCCTTGATGCCCTGCCCTAAATGTTTGAGCTTCTGGTCAGCGTCACGCAAGTACTTTGACACTTAGGATTCTGACTTTTACTCCAAGCTGTCCCTGTTGGCTGAAGCAGTCGGCGTGTCTGTATCGCAGCCTGGGAGGCCGGGCGTTGGGGGAGTCTGCCAAGTGACTGGCCTCCATTTATAGCTAACTGAGAAACTGCGTCGAAGCTTTCGGGAGCCTCTTACAGGGAACGGTTGCAGTTCGGAATTGGAGACTGTGCTGGCAAACGTCAGCAGCTCCTCTCCCTCGGAGGGCTCTTGGTGTGCCGACTCCTAACAGCCAGCACGGTCCCCAGCTCGTGAACGGTCCCATTGCGAGCCGGTCTCGTCCGTGAAAGAGCCACGTGAGGCTGATCTCCAACAGTCGGGCTCCACACCTGGAGCCTTTGGGACAGGGCAGTCCTGAGCCGATGTGCCCACCAGGGGACGCGACCAAAGTTTACGTACCACAGGAAAGCGCATCAAGGCCTCGTGTTCTCTCCATGAAATGAACGTGAGCTTGAAGGGTGATGCGTCAGCGTGCACTGTGAACAGCTCGCTGGCACGCCTGTCTTCGCCCCCTCTCACGGTCTCACGCACCCGGGCTCAGTTCCGTGTAGGAATGCTGAGTGGGAGCACCAGCCTCGCTTCTGGACTCTAAAGCCTTCCACCCCCTAATGGCAGGTTGTGTGTGTCTCTCACGTGGGGGGAGGAATGAGGTCGCCCACAGAGGTTCTGCCATGAAAGATCTAAAGACGCACGCTGCTGAGGAGCTTGTTCCTCATGGAGCGTCCCCGAGGGCCAGAAGAATGCCGAAGGTCTCTTTCAAAGCTGCCGGACGCTCTGCCGTTCTAGGCCTGAGATACGGACCTTGTGAGGGCACTGTAACCGCGCGAGATTCAGGAGACATCGCCAGTGCGAGTGGCAATCCGGAAGGAAGAACCTTCAAGGCGGAGTGTCCTTTCCTGTGCAAAACGGCGCCCAAGTGGCTGAGGCAGGGAGCAATTTCCTTCACAGAACCGGCATCCTCGTATGCCTGTGGGTTACTCTAAAGAAACGACACTGTGAGCAACCTCTTCGAAAAGGCCTTCGCAAGCGACTTGGAGACAACAGCAGCGCAGTGGAGGCACAGACCATTATCCTAGAGAGCAGCACAGTGTCTCTAGCAGCGATCGCTTCCCGGAGGATACTTAAGCCACACCGAGATTCCAGCAGGGAGTTTTGCCTTGTAGCAGTACAACTCACTCAGGAAAGAGGGATGAGGTGTAGGGGTAATCTAGGTGCGCTCACGCTCTGTGTCCCCGAGAAGGTTTCACGGAGCAGAATGCATCACCGACCGCTACCACGTGTGTGCACCAAAGAAGCCCTGTGCCGTGGGTGTTCTCAGGCCGACAGCGAAGACCTAGGTGTGTGCTGCACCCGCGCTCGGTGGTTCACACGTTGCGTGACCCTGTGCCTTTGGAAGATGTTCAGAGCGGGTGGCACCTGCGTGCTGCGAGCGCAAGAGGTGTAGAGTGTAGAGGCCTTTCACACTGGAGGAAGGGCTTGCATCTCATGGAGAAAATGTGTACGTCGCCCGGGAGACGGAGGCGCGCTCTTGACACCATTTCCTCTGCCCGTTTAAAACACAAGTGTTTGTACTCGATCTGGGCTGCCTGGTGAAACGCTTGGCAGTCCGCATCACCCTGAGCACCTTTCCTGAAGTTTGATTCGTAGCTGGGTAAACTCGGGCTTCAGAGGCTTAGATGAGACCAAACGTGTTCAGCTTGTGGCGAAAGCCTTTGACCAGAGGCATATACGCTTGTGCTTGGGGCGAGGGCTAGGCAAGAACGTCTACACACTGGGTTTTTATCTTTACCCTAAGCTGTCCCTTTTGGCTGCAGCAGGCGGAGAGAACCCGCGGAGAGAGAACAGCTGCGAAGTGGATGCACAGAACAGTCACCTCGATACCAGCCCCGGGGTCCCAAGCAACGATCCTTCCCCGGAGGGTACTTAACCCACCCAGGGATTCAAGCAGGGAGTTCGCCTTGTCCAACTCGCACAGGAGACTGGCATGAGATGTAGGGCTCATCTACTTGCGTTCACACTACGTGGCCCGGAGAAGTTCTCACGGAGCCGAATCCAGCACCCTTCCTCCACCACGTGTGTACACAAAGGAGCGCTGGGCAGTGGGTGTTCTCAAGGCCAAGAGAGAAGCCCTTGTTCTGTGCTGCACCTGCTGGGTGGTTCAAAGGTTTTCTGACCTTCCTGCTCTGGAAGCTTTTCAGAGCTGAGGCTACGCCTGGGCTGCGAAAGCAGAGAGGTGTAGAGGCCTTTCACACTGAAGGCGTGGGCCTGTTTCCCATGGAGAAAGTGTACGTCGCCCAACCCCCACCCCCACCCCACCCCACCCCAACCCACCCCCAGCTGGAGGCGTGCGGGTTGACACCATTTTGTCCTGCCCATGGAAAATACAAAGAGGCGTACACGATTTGGGCTGTCTGGTGAAAGAATTTGGAATCGGCGGCACCCTGAGTACCTTTCCCGAAGTTTGCTTCCTAGCTGGTTAAACTCGGCATTCAGAGGCGAGATGAGAACAAACTTGCTCCGTGTGCGGCGAAGTGCCTTGATGCCCTGCCCTAAATGTTTGAGCTTCTGGCCAGCGTCACGCAAGTACTTTGACACTTAGGATTCTGACTTTTACTCCAAGCTGTCCCTGTTGGCTGAAGCAGTCGGCGTGTCTGTATCGCAGCCTGGGAGGCCGGGCGTTGGGGGAGTCTGCCAAGTGACTGGCCTCCATTTATAGCTAACTGAGAAACTGCGTCGAAGCTTTCGGGAGCCTCTTACAGGGAACGGTTGCAGTTCGGAATTGGAGACTGTGCTGGCAAACGTCAGCAGCTCCTCTCCCTCGGAGGGCTCTTGGTGTGCCGACTCCTAACAGCCAGCACGGTCCCCAGCTCGTGAACGGTCCCATTGCGAGCCGGTCTCGTCCGTGAAAGAGCCACGTGAGGCTGATCTCCAACAGTCGGGCTCCACACCTGGAGCCTTTGGGACAGGGCAGTCCTGAGCCGATGTGCCCACCAGGGGACGCGACCAAAGTTTACGTACCACAGGAAAGCGCATCAAGGCCTCGTGTTCTCTCCATGAAATGAACGTGAGCTTGAAGGGTGATGCGTCAGCGTGCACTGTGAACAGCTCGCTGGCACGCCTGTCTTCGCCCCCTCTCACGGTCTCACGCACCCGGGCTCAGTTCCGTGTAGGAATGCTGAGTGGGAGCGCCAGCCTCGCTTCTGGACTCTAAAGCCTTCCACCCCCTAATGGCAGGTTGTGTGTGTCTCTCACGTGGGGGGAGGAATGAGGTCGCCCACAGAGGTTCTGCCATGAAAGATCTAAAGACGCACGCTGCTGAGGAGCTTGTTCCTCATGGAGCGTCCCCGAGGGCCAGAAGAATGCCGAAGGTCTCTTTCAAAGCTGCCGGACGCTCTGCCGTTCTAGGCCTGAGATACGGACCTTGTGAGGGCACTGTAACCGCGCGAGATTCAGGAGACATCGCCAGTGCGAGTGGCAATCCGGAAGGAAGAACCTTCAAGGCGGAGTGTCCTTTCCTGTGCAAAACGGCGCCCAAGTGGCTGAGGCAGGGAGCATTTTCCTTCACAGAACCGGCATCCTCGTATGCCTGTGGGTTACTCTAAAGAAACGACACTGTGAGCAACCTCTTCGAAAAGGCCTTCGCAAGCGACTTGGAGACAACAGCAGCGCAGTGGAGGCACAGACCATTATCCTAGAGAGCAGCACAGTGTCTCTAGCAGCGATCGCTTCCCGGAGGATACTTAAGCCACACCGAGATTCCAGCAGGGAGTTTTGCCTTGTAGCAGTACAACTCACTCAGGAAAGAGGGATGAGGTGTAGGGGTAATCTAGGTGCGCTCACGCTCTGTGTCCCCGAGAAGGTTTCACGGAGCAGAATGCATCACCGACCGCTACCACGTGTGTGCACCAAAGAAGCCCTGTGCCGTGGGTGTTCTCAGGCCGACAGCGAAGACCTAGGTGTGTGCTGCACCCGCGCTCGGTGGTTCACACGTTGCGTGACCCTGTGCCTTTGGAAGATGTTCAGAGCGGGTGGCACCTGCGTGCTGCGAGCGCAAGAGGTGTAGAGTGTAGAGGCCTTTCACACTGGAGGAAGGGCTTGCATCTCATGGAGAAAATGTGTACGTCGCCCGGGAGACGGAGGCGCGCTCTTGACACCATTTCCTCTGCCCGTTTAAAACACAAGTGTTTGTACTCGATCTGGGCTGCCTGGTGAAACGCTTGGCAGTCCGCATCACCCTGAGCACCTTTCCTGAAGTTTGATTCGTAGCTGGGTAAACTCGGGCTTCAGAGGCTTAGATGAGACCAAACGTGTTCAGCTTGTGGCGAAAGCCTTTGACCAGAGGCATATACGCTTGTGCTTGGGGCGAGGGCTAGGCAAGAACGTCTACACACTGGGTTTTTATCTTTACCCTAAGCTGTCCCTTTTGGCTGCAGCAGGCGGAGAGAACCCGCGGAGAGAGAACAGCTGCGAAGTGGATGCACAGAACAGTCACCTCGATACCAGCCCCGGGGTCCCAAGCAACGATCCTTCCCCGGAGGGTACTTAACCCACCCAGGGATTCAAGAAGGGAGTTCGCCTTGTCCAACTCGCACAGGAGACTGGCATGAGATGTAGGGCTCATCTACTTGCGTTCACACTACGTGGCCCGGAGAAGTTCTCACGGAGCCGAATCCAGCACCCTTCCTCCACCACGTGTGTACACAAAGGAGCGCTGGGCAGTGGGTGTTCTCAAGGCCAAGAGAGAAGCCCTTGTTCTGTGCTGCACCTGCTGGGTGGTTCAAAGGTTTTCTGACCTTCCTGCTCTGGAAGCTTTTTAGAGCTGAGGCTACGCTTGGGCTGCGAAAGCACAGAGGCGTAGAGGCCTTTCACACTGAAGGCGTGGGCCTGTTTCCCATGGAGAAAGTGTACGTCGCCCAACCCTCACCCCCACCCCACACCACCCCAACCCACCCCCAGCTGGAGGCGTGTGGGTTGACACCATTTTGTCCTGCCCATGGAAAATGCAAAGAGGCGTACACGATTTGGGCTGTCTGGTGAAAGAATTTGGAATCGGCGGCACCCTGAGTACCTTTCCCGAAGTTTGCTTCCTAGCTGGTTAAACTCGGCATTCAGAGGCGAGATGAGAACAAACTTGCTCCGCGTGCGGCGAAGTGCCTTGACGCCCTGCCCTAAATGTTTGAGCTTCTGGCCAGCGTCACGCAAGTACTTTGACACTTAGGATTCTGACTTTTACTCCAAGCTGTCCCTGTTGGCTGAAGCAGTCGGCGTGTCTGTATCGCAGCCTGGGAGGCCGGGCGTTGGGGGAGTCTGCCAAGTGACTGGCCTCCATTTATAGCTAACTGAGAAACTGCGTCGAAGCTTTCGGGAGCCTCTTACAGGGAATGGTTGCAGTTCGGAATTGGAGACTGTGCTGGCAAACGTCAGCAGCTCCTCTCCCTCGGAGGGCTCTTGGTGTGCCGACTCCTAACAGCAGCGCAGTGGAGGCACAGACCATTATCCTAGAGAGCAGCACAGTGTCTCTAGCAGCGATCGCTTCCCAGAGGATACTTAAGCCACACCGAGATTCCAGCAGGGAGTTTTGTCTTGTAGCAGTACAACTCACTCAGGAAAGAGGGATGAGGTGTAAGGCTAATCTAGGTGCGCTCACGCTCTGTGTCCCCGAGAAGGTTTCACGGAGCAGAATGCATCACCGACCGCTACCACGTGTGTGCACCAAAGAAGCCCTGTGCCGTGGGTGTTCTCAGGCCGACAGCGAAGACCTAGGTGTGTGCTGCACCCGCGCTCGGTGGTTCACACGTTGCGTGACCCTGTGCCTTTGGAAGATGTTCAGAGCGGGTGGTACCTGCGTGCTGCGAGCGCAAGAGGTGTAGAGTGTAGAGGCCTTTCACACTGGAGGAAGGGCTTGCATCTCATGGAGAAAATGTGTACGTCGCCCGGGAGACGGAGGCGCGCTCTTGACACCATTTCCTCTGCCCGTTTAAAACACAAGTGTTTGTACTCGATCTGGGCTGCCTGGTGAAACGCTTGGCAGTCCGCATCACCCTGAGCACCTCTCCTGAAGTTTGATTCGTAGCTGGGTAAACTCGCGCTTCAGAGGCTTAGATGAGACCAAACGTGTTCAGCTTGTGGCGAAAGCCTTTGACCAGAGACATATACGCTTGTGCTTGGGGCGAGGGCTAGGCAAGAACGTTTACACACTGGGTTTTTATCTTTACCCTAAGCTGTCCCTTTTGGCTGCAGCAGGCGGAGAGAACCCGCGGAGAGAGAATAGCTGCGAAGTGGATGCACAGAACAGTCACCTCGATACCAGCCCCGGGGTCCCAAGCAACGATCCTTCCCCGGAGGGTACTTAACCCACCCAGGGATTCAAGCAGGGAGTTCGCCTTGTCCAACTCGCACAGGAGACTGGCATGAGATGTAGGGCTCATCTACTTGCGTTCACACTACGTGGCCCAGAGAAGTTCTCACGGAGCCGAATCCAGCACCCTTCCTCCACCACGTGTGTACACAAAGGAGCGCTGGGCAGTGGGTGTTCTCAAGGCCAAGAGAGAAGCCCTTGTTCTGTGCTGCACCTGCTGGGTGGTTCAAAGGTTTTCTGACCTTCCTGCTCTGGAAGCTTTTCAGAGCTGAGGCTACGCCTGGGCTGCGAAAGCAGAGAGGCGTAGAGGCCTTTCACACTGAAGGCGTGGGCCTGTTTCCCATGGAGAAAGTGTACGTCGCCCAACCCCCACCCCCACCCCACCCCACCCCAACCCACCCCCAGCTGGAGGCGTGCGGGTTGACACCATTTTGTCCTGCCCATGGAAAATACAAAGAGGCGTACACGATTTGGGCTGTCTGGTGAAAGAATTTGGAATCGGCGGCACCCTGAGTACCTTTCCCGAAGTTTGCTTCCTAGCTGGTTAAACTCGGCATTCAGAGGCGAGATGAGAACAAACTTGCTCCGCGTGCGGCGAAGTGCCTTGATGCCCTGCCCTAAATGTTTGAGCTTCTGGCCAGCGTCACGCAAGTACTTTGACACTTAGGATTCTGACTTTTACTCCAAGCTGTCCCTGTTGGCTGAAGCAGTCGGCGTGTCTGTATCGCAGCCTGGGAGGCCGGGCGTTGGGGGAGTCTGCCAAGTGACTGGCCTCCATTTATAGCTAACTGAGAAACTGCGTCGAAGCTTTCGGGAGCCTCTTACAGGGAACGGTTGCAGTTCGGAATTGGAGACTGTGCTGGCAAACGTCAGCAGCTCCTCTCCCTCGGAGGGCTCTTGGTGTGCCGACTCCTAACAGCCAGCACGGTCCCCAGCTCGTGAACGGTCCCATTGCGAGCCGGTCTCGTCCGTGAAAGAGCCACGTGAGGCTGATCTCCAACAGTCGGGCTCCACACCTGGAGCCTTTGGGACAGGGCAGTCCTGAGCCGATGTGCCCACCAGGGGACGCGACCAAAGTTTACGTACCACAGGAAAGCGCATCAAGGCCTCGTGTTCTCTCCATGAAATGAACGTGAGCTTGAAGGGTGATGCGTCAGCGTGCACTGTGAACAGCTCGCTGGCACGCCTGTCTTCGCCCCCTCTCACGATCTCACGCACCCGGGCTCAGTTCCGTGTAGGAATGCTGAGTGGGAGCGCCAGCCTCGCTTCTGGACTCTAAAGCCTTCCACCCCCTAATGGCAGGTTGTGTGTGTCTCTCACGTGGGGGGAGGAATGAGGTCGCCCACATAGGTTCTGCCATGAAAGATCTAAAGACGCACGCTGCTGAGGAGCTTGTTCCTCATGGAGCGTCCCCGAGGGCCAGAAGAATGCCGAAGGTCTCTTTCAAAGCTGCCGGACGCTCTGCCGTTCTAGGCCTGAGATACGGACCTTGTGAGGGCACTGTAACCGCGCGAGATTCAGGAGACATCGCCAGTGCGAGTGGCAATCCGGAAGGAAGAACCTTCAAGGCGGAGTGTCCTTTCCTGTGCAAAACGGCGCCCAAGTGGCTGAGGCAGGGAGCATTTTCCTTCACAGAACCGGCATCCTCGTATGCCTGTGGGTTACTCTAAAGAAACGACACTGTGAGCAACCTCTTCGAAAAGGCCTTCGCAAGCGACTTGGAGACAACAGCAGCGCAGTGGAGGCACAGACCATTATCCTAGAGAGCAGCACAGTGTCTCTAGCAGCGATCGCTTCCCGGAGGATACTTAAGCCACACCGAGATTCCAGCAGGGAGTTTTGCCTTGTAGCAGTACAACTCACTCAGGAAAGAGGGATGAGGTGTAGGGGTAATCTAGGTGCGCTCACGCTCTGTGTCCCCGAGAAGGTTTCACGGAGCAGAATGCATCACCGACCGCTACCACGTGTGTGCACCAAAGAAGCCCTGTGCCGTGGGTGTTCTCAGGCCGACAGCGAAGACCTAGGTGTGTGCTGCACCCGCGCTCGGTGGTTCACACGTTGCGTGACCCTGTGCCTTTGGAAGATGTTCAGAGCGGGTGGCACCTGCGTGCTGCGAGCGCAAGAGGTGTAGAGTGTAGAGGCCTTTCACACTGGAGGAAGGGCTTGCATCTCATGGAGAAAATGTGTACGTCGCCCGGGAGACGGAGGCGCGCTCTTGACACCATTTCCTCTGCCCGTTTAAAACACAAGTGTTTGTACTCGATCTGGGCTGCCTGGTGAAACGCTTGGCAGTCCGCATCACCCTGAGCACCTTTCCTGAAGTTTGATTCGTAGCTGGGTAAACTCGGGCTTCAGAGGCTTAGATGAGACCAAACGTGTTCAGCTTGTGGCGAAAGCCTTTGACCAGAGGCATATACGCTTGTGCTTGGGGCGAGGGCTAGGCAAGAACGTCTACACACTGGGTTTTTATCTTTACCCTAAGCTGTCCCTTTTGGCTGCAGCAGGCGGAGAGAACCCGCGGAGAGAGAACAGCTGCGAAGTGGATGCACAGAACAGTCACCTCGATACCAGCCCCGGGGTCCCAAGCAACGATCCTTCCCCGGAGGGTACTTAACCCACCCAGGGATTCAAGAAGGGAGTTCGCCTTGTCCAACTCGCACAGGAGACTGGCATGAGATGTAGGGCTCATCTACTTGCGTTCACACTACGTGGCCCGGAGAAGTTCTCACGGAGCCGAATCCAGCACCCTTCCTCCACCACGTGTGTACACAAAGGAGCGCTGGGCAGTGGGTGTTCTCAAGGCCAAGAGAGAAGCCCTTGTTCTGTGCTGCACCTGCTGGGTGGTTCAAAGGTTTTCTGACCTTCCTGCTCTGGAAGCTTTTTAGAGCTGAGGCTACGCTTGGGCTGCGAAAGCACAGAGGCGTAGAGGCCTTTCACACTGAAGGCGTGGGCCTGTTTCCCATGGAGAAAGTGTACGTCGCCCAACCCTCACCCCCACCCCACACCACCCCAACCCACCCCCAGCTGGAGGCGTGTGGGTTGACACCATTTTGTCCTGCCCATGGAAAATGCAAAGAGGCGTACACGATTTGGGCTGTCTGGTGAAAGAATTTGGAATCGGCGGCACCCTGAGTACCTTTCCCGAAGTTTGCTTCCTAGCTGGTTAAACTCGGCATTCAGAGGCGAGATGAGAACAAACTTGCTCCGCGTGCGGCGAAGTGCCTTGACGCCCTGCCCTAAATGTTTGAGCTTCTGGCCAGCGTCACGCAAGTACTTTGACACTTAGGATTCTGACTTTTACTCCAAGCTGTCCCTGTTGGCTGAAGCAGTCGGCATGTCTGTATCGCAGCCTGGGAGGCCGGGCGTTGGGGGAGTCTGCCAAGTGACTGGCCTCCATTTATAGCTAACTGAGAAACTGCGTCGAAGCTTTCGGGAGCCTCTTACAGGGAATGGTTGCAGTTCGGAATTGGAGACTGTGCTGGCAAACGTCAGCAGCTCCTCTCCCTCGGAGGGCTCTTGGTGTGCCGACTCCTAACAGCAGCGCAGTGGAGGCACAGACCATTATCCTAGAGAGCAGCACAGTGTCTCTAGCAGCGATCGCTTCCCAGAGGATACTTAAGCCACACCGAGATTCCAGCAGGGAGTTTTGTCTTGTAGCAGTACAACTCACTCAGGAAAGAGGGATGAGGTGTAAGGCTAATCTAGGTGCGCTCACGCTCTGTGTCCCCGAGAAGGTTTCACGGAGCAGAATGCATCACCGACCGCTACCACGTGTGTGCACCAAAGAAGCCCTGTGCCGTGGGTGTTCTCAGGCCGACAGCGAAGACCTAGGTGTGTGCTGCACCCGCGCTCGGTGGTTCACACGTTGCGTGACCCTGTGCCTTTGGAAGATGTTCAGAGCGGGTGGTACCTGCGTGCTGCGAGCGCAAGAGGTGTAGAGTGTAGAGGCCTTTCACACTGGAGGAAGGGCTTGCATCTCATGGAGAAAATGTGTACGTCGCCCGGGAGACGGAGGCGCGCTCTTGACACCATTTCCTCTGCCCGTTTAAAACACAAGTGTTTGTACTCGATCTGGGCTGCCTGGTGAAACGCTTGGCAGTCCGCATCACCCTGAGCACCTCTCCTGAAGTTTGATTCGTAGCTGGGTAAACTCGCGCTTCAGAGGCTTAGATGAGACCAAACGTGTTCAGCTTGTGGCGAAAGCCTTTGACCAGAGACATATACGCTTGTGCTTGGGGCGAGGGCTAGGCAAGAACGTTTACACACTGGGTTTTTATCTTTACCCTAAGCTGTCCCTTTTGGCTGCAGCAGGCGGAGAGAACCCGCGGAGAGAGAATAGCTGCGAAGTGGATGCACAGAACAGTCACCTCGATACCAGCCCCGGGGTCCCAAGCAACGATCCTTCCCCGGAGGGTACTTAACCCACCCAGGGATTCAAGCAGGGAGTTCGCCTTGTCCAACTCGCACAGGAGACTGGCATGAGATGTAGGGCTCATCTACTTGCGTTCACACTACGTGGCCCAGAGAAGTTCTCACGGAGCCGAATCCAGCACCCTTCCTCCACCACGTGTGTACACAAAGGAGCGCTGGGCAGTGGGTGTTCTCAAGGCCAAGAGAGAAGCCCTTGTTCTGTGCTGCACCTGCTGGGTGGTTCAAAGGTTTTCTGACCTTCCTGCTCTGGAAGCTTTTCAGAGCTGAGGCTACGCCTGGGCTGCGAAAGCAGAGAGGCGTAGAGGCCTTTCACACTGAAGGCGTGGGCCTGTTTCCCATGGAGAAAGTGTACGTCGCCCAACCCCCACCCCCACCCCACCCCACCCCAACCCACCCCCAGCTGGAGGCGTGCGGGTTGACACCATTTTGTCCTGCCCATGGAAAATACAAAGAGGCGTACACGATTTGGGCTGTCTGGTGAAAGAATTTGGAATCGGCGGCACCCTGAGTACCTTTCCCGAAGTTTGCTTCCTAGCTGGTTAAACTCGGCATTCAGAGGCGAGATGAGAACAAACTTGCTCCGCGTGCGGCGAAGTGCCTTGATGCCCTGCCCTAAATGTTTGAGCTTCTGGCCAGCGTCACGCAAGTACTTTGACACTTAGGATTCTGACTTTTACTCCAAGCTGTCCCTGTTGGCTGAAGCAGTCGGCGTGTCTGTATCGCAGCCTGGGAGGCCGGGCGTTGGGGGAGTCTGCCAAGTGACTGGCCTCCATTTATAGCTAACTGAGAAACTGCGTCGAAGCTTTCGGGAGCCTCTTACAGGGAACGGTTGCAGTTCGGAATTGGAGACTGTGCTGGCAAACGTCAGCAGCTCCTCTCCCTCGGAGGGCTCTTGGTGTGCCGACTCCTAACAGCCAGCACGGTCCCCAGCTCGTGAACGGTCCCATTGCGAGCCGGTCTCGTCCGTGAAAGAGCCACGTGAGGCTGATCTCCAACAGTCGGGCTCCACACCTGGAGCCTTTGGGACAGGGCAGTCCTGAGCCGATGTGCCCACCAGGGGACGCGACCAAAGTTTACGTACCACAGGAAAGCGCATCAAGGCCTCGTGTTCTCTCCATGAAATGAACGTGAGCTTGAAGGGTGATGCGTCAGCGTGCACTGTGAACAGCTCGCTGGCACGCCTGTCTTCGCCCCCTCTCACGATCTCACGCACCCGGGCTCAGTTCCGTGTAGGAATGCTGAGTGGGAGCGCCAGCCTCGCTTCTGGACTCTAAAGCCTTCCACCCCCTAATGGCAGGTTGTGTGTGTCTCTCACGTGGGGGGAGGAATGAGGTCGCCCACATAGGTTCTGCCATGAAAGATCTAAAGACGCACGCTGCTGAGGAGCTTGTTCCTCATGGAGCGTCCCCGAGGGCCAGAAGAATGCCGAAGGTCTCTTTCAAAGCTGCCGGACGCTCTGCCGTTCTAGGCCTGAGATACGGACCTTGTGAGGGCACTGTAACCGCGCGAGATTCAGGAGACATCGCCAGTGCGAGTGGCAATCCGGAAGGAAGAACCTTCAAGGCGGAGTGTCCTTTCCTGTGCAAAACGGCGCCCAAGTGGCTGAGGCAGGGAGCATTTTCCTTCACAGAACCGGCATCCTCGTATGCCTGTGGGTTACTCTAAAGAAACGACACTGTGAGCAACCTCTTCGAAAAGGCCTTCGCAAGCGACTTGGAGACAACAGCAGCGCAGTGGAGGCACAGACCATTATCCTAGAGAGCAGCACAGTGTCTCTAGCAGCGATCGCTTCCCGGAGGATACTTAAGCCACACCGAGATTCCAGCAGGGAGTTTTGCCTTGTAGCAGTACAACTCACTCAGGAAAGAGGGATGAGGTGTAGGGGTAATCTAGGTGCGCTCACGCTCTGTGTCCCCGAGAAGGTTTCACGGAGCAGAATGCATCACCGACCGCTACCACGTGTGTGCACCAAAGAAGCCCTGTGCCGTGGGTGTTCTCAGGCCGACAGCGAAGACCTAGGTGTGTGCTGCACCCGCGCTCGGTGGTTCACACGTTGCGTGACCCTGTGCCTTTGGAAGATGTTCAGAGCGGGTGGCACCTGCGTGCTGCGAGCGCAAGAGGTGTAGAGTGTAGAGGCCTTTCACACTGGAGGAAGGGCTTGCATCTCATGGAGAAAATGTGTACGTCGCCCGGGAGACGGAGGCGCGCTCTTGACACCATTTCCTCTGCCCGTTTAAAACACAAGTGTTTGTACTCGATCTGGGCTGCCTGGTGAAACGCTTGGCAGTCCGCATCACCCTGAGCACCTTTCCTGAAGTTTGATTCGTAGCTGGGTAAACTCGGGCTTCAGAGGCTTAGATGAGACCAAACGTGTTCAGCTTGTGGCGAAAGCCTTTGACCAGAGGCATATACGCTTGTGCTTGGGGCGAGGGCTAGGCAAGAACGTCTACACACTGGGTTTTTATCTTTACCCTAAGCTGTCCCTTTTGGCTGCAGCAGGCGGAGAGAACCCGCGGAGAGAGAACAGCTGCGAAGTGGATGCACAGAACAGTCACCTCGATACCAGCCCCGGGGTCCCAAGCAACGATCCTTCCCCGGAGGGTACTTAACCCACCCAGGGATTCAAGCAGGGAGTTCGCCTTGTCCAACTCGCACAGGAGACTGGCATGAGATGTAGGGCTCATCTACTTGCGTTCACACTACGTGGCCCGGAGAAGTTCTCACGGAGCCGAATCCAGCACCCTTCCTCCACCACGTGTGTACACAAAGGAGCGCTGGGCAGTGGGTGTTCTCAAGGCCAAGAGAGAAGCCCTTGTTCTGTGCTGCACCTGCTGGGTGGTTCAAAGGTTTTCTGACCTTCCTGCTCTGGAAGCTTTTTAGAGCTGAGGCTACGCTTGGGCTGCGAAAGCACAGAGGCGTAGAGGCCTTTCACACTGAAGGCGTGGGCCTGTTTCCCATGGAGAAAGTGTACGTCACCCAACCCTCACCCCCACCCCACACCACCCCAACCCACCCCCAGCTGGAGGCGTGTGGGTTGACACCATTTTGTCCTGCCCATGGAAAATGCAAAGAGGCGTACACGATTTGGGCTGTCTGGTGAAAGAATTTGGAATCGGCAGCACCCTGAGTACCTTTCCCGAAGTTTGCTTCCTAGCTGGTTAAACTCGGCATTCAGAGGCGAGATGAGAACAAACTTGCTCCGCGTGCGGCGAAGTGCCTTGACGCCCTGCCCTAAATGTTTGAGCTTCTGGCCAGCGTCACGCAAGTACTTTGACACTTAGGATTCTGACTTTTACTCCAAGCTGTCCCTGTTGGCTGAAGCAGTCGGCATGTCTGTATCGCAGCCTGGGAGGCCGGGCGTTGGGGGAGTCTGCCAAGTGACTGGCCTCCATTTATAGCTAACTGAGAAACTGCGTCGAAGCTTTCGGGAGCCTCTTACAGGGAATGGTTGCAGTTCGGAATTGGAGACTGTGCTGGCAAACGTCAGCAGCTCCTCTCCCTCGGAGGGCTCTTGGTGTGCCGACTCCTAACAGCAGCGCAGTGGAGGCACAGACCATTATCCTAGAGAGCAGCACAGTGTCTCTAGCAGCGATCGCTTCCCAGAGGATACTTAAGCCACACCGAGATTCCAGCAGGGAGTTTTGTCTTGTAGCAGTACAACTCACTCAGGAAAGAGGGATGAGGTGTAAGGCTAATCTAGGTGCGCTCACGCTCTGTGTCCCCGAGAAGGTTTCACGGAGCAGAATGCATCACCGACCGCTACCACGTGTGTGCACCAAAGAAGCCCTGTGCCGTGGGTGTTCTCAGGCCGACAGCGAAGACCTAGGTGTGTGCTGCACCCGCGCTCGGTGGTTCACACGTTGCGTGACCCTGTGCCTTTGGAAGATGTTCAGAGCGGGTGGTACCTGCGTGCTGCGAGCGCAAGAGGTGTAGAGTGTAGAGGCCTTTCACACTGGAGGAAGGGCTTGCATCTCATGGAGAAAATGTGTACGTCGCCCGGGAGACGGAGGCGCGCTCTTGACACCATTTCCTCTGCCCGTTTAAAACACAAGTGTTTGTACTCGATCTGGGCTGCCTGGTGAAACGCTTGGCAGTCCGCATCACCCTGAGCACCTCTCCTGAAGTTTGATTCGTAGCTGGGTAAACTCGCGCTTCAGAGGCTTAGATGAGACCAAACGTGTTCAGCTTGTGGCGAAAGCCTTTGACCAGAGACATATACGCTTGTGCTTGGGGCGAGGGCTAGGCAAGAACGTTTACACACTGGGTTTTTATCTTTACCCTAAGCTGTCCCTTTTGGCTGCAGCAGGCGGAGAGAACCCGCGGAGAGAGAACAGCTGCGAAGTGGATGCACAGAACAGTCACCTCGATACCAGCCCCGGGGTCCCAAGCAACGATCCTTCCCCGGAGGGGACTTAACCCACCCAGGGATTCAAGCAGGGAGTTCGCCTTGTCCAACTCGCACAGGAGACTGGCATGAGATGTAGGGCTCATCTACTTGCGTTCACACTACGTGGCCCGGAGAAGTTCTCACGGAGCCGAATCCAGCACCCTTCCTCCACCACGTGTGTACACAAAGGAGCGCTGGGCAGTGGGTGTTCTCAAGGCCAAGAGAGAAGCCCTTGTTCTGTGCTGCACCTGCTGGGTGGTTCAAAGGTTTTCTGACCTTCCTGCTCTGGAAGCTTTTCAGAGCTGAGGCTACGCCTGGGCTGCGAAAGCAGAGAGGCGTAGAGGCCTTTCACACTGAAGGCATGGGCCTGTTTCCCATGGAGAAAGTGTACGTCGCCCAACCCCCACCCCCACCCCACCCCACCCCAACCCACCCCCAGCTGGAGGCGTGCGGGTTGACACCATTTTGTCCTGCCCATGGAAAATACAAAGAGGCGTACACGATTTGGGCTGTCTGGTGAAAGAATTTGGAATCGGCGGCACCCTGAGTACCTTTCCCGAAGTTTGCTTCCTAGCTGGTTAAACTCGGCATTCAGAGGCGAGATGAGAACAAACTTGCTCCGCGTGCGGCGAAGTGCCTTGATGCCCTGCCCTAAATGTTTGAGCTTCTGGCCAGCGTCACGCAAGTACTTTGACACTTAGGATTCTGACTTTTACTCCAAGCTGTCCCTGTTGGCTGAAGCAGTCGGCGTGTCTGTATCGCAGCCTGGGAAGCCGGGCGTTGGGGGAGTCTGCCAAGTGACTGGCCTCCATTTATAGCTAACTGAGAAACTGCGTCGAAGCTTTCGGGAGCCTCTTACAGGGAACGGTTGCAGCTCGGAATTGGAGACTGTGCTGGCAAACGTCAGCAGCTCCTCTCCCTCGGAGGGCTCTTGGTGTGCCGACTCCTAACAGCCAGCACGGTCCCCAGCTCGTGAACGGTCCCATTGCGAGCCGGTCTCGTCCGTGAAAGAGCCACGTGAGGCTGATCTCCAACAGTCGGGCTCCACACCTGGAGCCTTTGGGACAGGGCAGTCCTGAGCCGATGTGCCCACCAGGGGACGCGACCAAAGTTTACGTACCACAGGAAAGCGCATCAAGGCCTCGTGTTCTCTCCATGAAATGAACGTGAGCTTGAAGGGTGATGCGTCAGCGTGCACTGTGAACAGCTCGCTGGCACGCCTGTCTTCGCCCCCTCTCACGGTCTCACGCACCCGGGCTCAGTTCCGTGTAGGAATGCTGAGTGGGAGCGCCAGCCTCGCTTCTGGACTCTAAAGCCTTCCACCCCCTAATGGCAGGTTGTGTGTGTCTCTCACGTGGGGGGAGGAATGAGGTCGCCCACAGAGGTTCTGCCATGAAAGATCTAAAGACGCACGCTGCTGAGGAGCTTGTTCCTCATGGAGCGTCCCCGAGGGCCAGAAGAATGCCGAAGGTCTCTTTCAAAGCTGCCGGACGCTCTGCCGTTCTAGGCCTGAGATACGGACCTTGTGAGGGCACTGTAACCGCGCGAGATTCAGGAGACATCGCCAGTGCGAGTGGCAATCCGGAAGGAAGAACCTTCAAGGCGGAGTGTCCTTTCCTGTGCAAAACGGCGCCCAAGTGGCTGAGGCAGGGAGCATTTTCCTTCACAGAACCGGCATCCTCGTATGCCTGTGGGTTACTCTAAAGAAACGACACTGTGAGCAACCTCTTCGAAAAGGCCTTCGCAAGCGACTTGGAGACAACAGCAGCGCAGTGGAGGCACAGACCATTATCCTAGAGAGCAGCACAGTGTCTCTAGCAGCGATCGCTTCCCGGAGGATACTTAAGCCACACCGAGATTCCAGCAGGGAGTTTTGCCTTGTAGCAGTACAACTCACTCAGGAAAGAGGGATGAGGTGTAGGGGTAATCTAGGTGTGCTCACGCTCTGTGTCCCCGAGAAGATTTCACGGAGCAGAATGCATCACCGACCGCTACCACGTGTGTGCACCAAAGAAGCCCTGTGCCGTGGGTGTTCTCAGGCCGACAGCGAAGACCTAGGTGTGTGCTGCACCCGCGCTCGGTGGTTCACACGTTGCGTGACCCTGTGCCTTTGGAAGATGTTCAGAGCGGGTGGCACCTGCGTGCTGCGAGCGCAAGAGGTGTAGAGTGTAGAGGCCTTTCACACTGGAGGAAGGACTTGCAACTCATGGAGAAAATGTGTACGTCGCCCGGGAGACGGAGGCGCGCTCTTGACACCATTTCCTCTGCCCGTTTAAAACACAAGTGTTTGTACTCGATCTGGGCTGCCTGGTGAAACGCTTGGCAGTCCGCATCACCCTGAGCACCTTTCCTGAAGTTTGATTCATAGCTGGGTAAACTCGGGCTTCAGAGGCTTAGATGAGACCAAACGTGTTCAGCTTGTGGCGAAAGCCTTTGACCAGAGGCATATACGCTTGTGCTTGGGGCGAGGGCTAGGCAAGAACGTCTACACACTGGGTTTTTATCTTTACCCTAAGCTGTCCCTTTTGGCTGCAGCAGGCGGAGAGAACCCGCGGAGAGAGAACAGCTGCGAAGTGGATGCACAGAACAGTCACCTCGATACCAGCCCCGGGGTCCCAAGCAACGATCCTTCCCCGGAGGGTACTTAACCCACCCAGGGATTCAAGCAGGGAGTTCGCCTTGTCCAACTCGCACAGGAGACTGGCATGAGATGTAGGGCTCATCTACTTGCGTTCACACTACGTGGCCCGGAGAAGTTCTCACGGAGCCGAATCCAGCACCCTTCCTCCACCACGTGTGTACACAAAGGAGCGCTGGGCAGTGGGTGTTCTCAAGGCCAAGAGAGAAGCCCTTGTTCTGTGCTGCACCTGCTGGGTGGTTCAAAGGTTTTCTGACCTTCCTGCTCTGGAAGCTTTTTAGAGCTGAGGCTACGCTTGGGCTGCGAAAGCACAGAGGCGTAGAGGCCTTTCACACTGAAGGCGTGGGCCTGTTTCCCATGGAGAAAGTGTACGTCGCCCAACCCTCACCCCCACCCCACACCACCCCAACCCACCCCCAGCTGGAGGCGTGTGGGTTGACACCATTTTGTCCTGCCCATGGAAAATGCAAAGAGGCGTACACGATTTGGGCTGTCTGGTGAAAGAATTTGGAATCGGCGGCACCCTGAGTACCTTTCCCGAAGTTTGCTTCCTAGCTGGTTAAACTCGGCATTCAGAGGCGAGATGAGAACAAACTTGCTCCGCGTGCGGCGAAGTGCCTTGACGCCCTGCCCTAAATGTTTGAGCTTCTGGCCAGCGTCACGCAAGTACTTTGACACTTAGGATTCTGACTTTTACTCCAAGCTGTCCCTGTTGGCTGAAGCAGTCGGCATGTCTGTATCGCAGCCTGGGAGGCCGGGCGTTGGGGGAGTCTGCCAAGTGACTGGCCTCCATTTATAGCTAACTGAGAAACTGCGTCGAAGCTTTCGGGAGCCTCTTACAGGGAATGGTTGCAGTTCGGAATTGGAGACTGTGCTGGCAAACGTCAGCAGCTCCTCTCCCTCGGAGGGCTCTTGGTGTGCCGACTCCTAACAGCAGCGCAGTGGAGGCACAGACCATTATCCTAGAGAGCAGCACAGTGTCTCTAGCAGCGATCGCTTCCCAGAGGATACTTAAGCCACACCGAGATTCCAGCAGGGAGTTTTGTCTTGTAGCAGTACAACTCACTCAGGAAAGAGGGATGAGGTGTAAGGCTAATCTAGGTGCGCTCACGCTCTGTGTCCCCGAGAAGGTTTCACGGAGCAGAATGCATCACCGACCGCTACCACGTGTGTGCACCAAAGAAGCCCTGTGCCGTGGGTGTTCTCAGGCCGACAGCGAAGACCTAGGTGTGTGCTGCACCCGCGCTCGGTGGTTCACACGTTGCGTGACCCTGTGCCTTTGGAAGATGTTCAGAGCGGGTGGTACCTGCGTGCTGCGAGCGCAAGAGGTGTAGAGTGTAGAGGCCTTTCACACTGGAGGAAGGGCTTGCATCTCATGGAGAAAATGTGTACGTCGCCCGGGAGACGGAGGCGCGCTCTTGACACCATTTCCTCTGCCCGTTTAAAACACAAGTGTTTGTACTCGATCTGGGCTGCCTGGTGAAACGCTTGGCAGTCCGCATCACCCTGAGCACCTCTCCTGAAGTTTGATTCGTAGCTGGGTAAACTCGCGCTTCAGAGGCTTAGATGAGACCAAACGTGTTCAGCTTGTGGCGAAAGCCTTTGACCAGAGACATATACGCTTGTGCTTGGGGCGAGGGCTAGGCAAGAACGTTTACACACTGGGTTTTTATCTTTACCCTAAGCTGTCCCTTTTGGCTGCAGCAGGCGGAGAGAACCCGCGGAAAGAGAACAGCTGCGAAGTGGATGCACAGAACAGTCACCTCGATACCAGCCCCGGGGTCCCAAGCAACGATCCTTCCCCGGAGGGTACTTAACCCACCCAGGGATTCAAGCAGGGAGTTCGCCTTGTCCAACTCGCACAGGAGACTGGCATGAGATGTAGGGCTCATCTACTTGCGTTCACACTACGTGGCCCGGAAAAGTTCTCACGGAGCCGAATCCAGCACCCTTCCTCCACCACGTGTGTACACAAAGGAGCGCTGGGCAGTGGGTGTTCTCAAGGCCAAGAGAGAAGCCCTTGTTCTGTGCTGCACCTGCTGGGTGGTTCAAAGGTTTTCTGACCTTCCTGCTCTGGAAGCTTTTTAGAGCTGAGGCTACGCTTGGGCTGCGAAAGCACAGAGGCGTAGAGGCCTTTCACACTGAAGGCGTGGGCCTGTTTCCCATGGAGAAAGTGTACGTCGCCCAACCCTCACCCCCACCCCACACCACCCCAACCCACCCCCAGCTGGAGGCGTGTGGGTTGACACCATTTTGTCCTGCCCATGGAAAATGCAAAGAGGCGTACACGATTTGGGCTGTCTGGTGAAAGAATTTGGAATCGGCGGCACCCTGAGTACCTTTCCCGAAGTTTGCTTCCTAGCTGGTTAAACTCGGCATTCAGAGGCGAGATGAGAACAAACTTGCTCCGCGTGCGGCGAAGTGCCTTGACGCCCTGCCCTAAATGTTTGAGCTTCTGGCCAGCGTCACGCAAGTACTTTGACACTTAGGATTCTGACTTTTACTCCAAGCTGTCCCTGTTGGCTGAAGCAGTCGGCATGTCTGTATCGCAGCCTGGGAGGCCGGGCGTTGGGGGAGTCTGCCAAGTGACTGGCCTCCATTTATAGCTAACTGAGAAACTGCGTCGAAGCTTTCGGGAGCCTCTTACAGGGAATGGTTGCAGTTCGGAATTGGAGACTGTGCTGGCAAACGTCAGCAGCTCCTCTCCCTCGGAGGGCTCTTGGTGTGCCGACTCCTAACAGCAGCGCAGTGGAGGCACAGACCATTATCCTAGAGAGCAGCACAGTGTCTCTAGCAGCGATCGCTTCCCAGAGGATACTTAAGCCACACCGAGATTCCAGCAGGGAGTTTTGTCTTGTAGCAGTACAACTCACTCAGGAAAGAGGGATGAGGTGTAGGGCTAATCTACGTGCGCTCACGCTCTGTGTCCCCGAGAAGGTTTCACGGAGCAGAATGCATCACCGACCGCTACCACGTGTGTGCACCAAAGAAGCCCTGTGCCGTGGGTGTTCTCAGGCCGACAGCGAAGACCTAGGTGTGTGCTGCACCCGCGCTCGGTGGTTCACACGTTGCGTGACCCTGTGCCTTTGGAAGATGTTCAGAGCGGGTGGTACCTGCGTGCTGCGAGCGCAAGAGGTGTAGAGTGTAGAGGCCTTTCACACTGGAGGAAGGGCTTGCATCTCATGGAGAAAATGTGTACGTCGCCCGGGAGACGGAGGCGCGCTCTTGACACCATTTCCTCTGCCCGTTTAAAACACAAGTGTTTGTACTCGATCTGGGCTGCCTGGTGAAACGCTTGGCAGTCCGCATCACCCTGAGCACCTCTCCTGAAGTTTGATTCGTAGCTGGGTAAACTCGCGCTTCAGAGGCTTAGATGAGACCAAACGTGTTCAGCTTGTGGCGAAAGCCTTTGACCAGAGACATATACGCTTGTGCTTGGGGCGAGGGCTAGGCAAGAACGTTTACACACTGGGTTTTTATCTTTACCCTAAGCTGTCCCTTTTGGCTGCAGCAGGCGGAGAGAACCCGCGGAGAGAGAACAGCTGCGAAGTGGATGCACAGAACAGTCACCTCGATACCAGCCCCGGGGTCCCAAGCAACGATCCTTCCCCGGAGGGTACTTAACCCACCCAGGGATTCAAGCAGGGAGTTCGCCTTGTCCAACTCGCACAGGAGACTGGCATGAGATGTAGGGCTCATCTACTTGCGTTCACACTACGTGGCCCGGAGAAGTTCTCACGGAGCCGAATCCAGCACCCTTCCTCCACCACGTGTGTACACAAAGGAGCGCTGGGCAGTGGGTGTTCTCAAGGCCAAGAGAGAAGCCCTTGTTCTGTGCTGCACCTGCTGGGTGGTTCAAAGGTTTTCTGACCTTCCTGCTCTGGAAGCTTTTCAGAGCTGAGGCTACGTCTGGGCTGCGAAAGCAGAGAGGCGTAGAGGCCTTTCACACTGAAGGCGTGGGCCTGTTTCCCATGGAGAAAGTGTACGTCGCCCAACCCCCACCCCCACCCCACCCCACCCCAACCCACCCCCAGCTGGAGGCGTGCGGGTTGACACCATTTTGTCCTGCCCATGGAAAATACAAAGAGGCGTACACGATTTGGGCTGTCTGGTGAAAGAATTTGGAATCGGCGGCACCCTGAGTACCTTTCCCGAAGTTTGCTTCCTAGCTGGTTAAACTCGGCATTCAGAGGCGAGATGAGAACAAACTTGCTCCGCGTGCGGCGAAGTGCCTTGATGCCCTGCCCTAAATGTTTGAGCTTCTGGCCAGCGTCACGCAAGTACTTTGACACTTAGGATTCTGACTTTTACTCCAAGCTGTCCCTGTTGGCTGAAGCAGTCGGCGTGTCTGTATCGCAGCCTGGGAGGCCGGGCGTTGGGGGAGTCTGCCAAGTGACTGGCCTCCATTTATAGCTAACTGAGAAACTGCGTCGAAGCTTTCGGGAGCCTCTTACAGGGAACGGTTGCAGTTCGGAATTGGAGACTGTGCTGGCAAACGTCAGCAGCTCCTCTCCCTCGGAGGGCTCTTGGTGTGCCGACTCCTAACAGCCAGCACGGTCCCCAGCTCGTGAACGGTCCCATTGCGAGCCGGTCTCGTCCGTGAAAGAGCCACGTGAGGCTGATCTCCAACAGTCGGGCTCCACACCTGGAGCCTTTGGGACAGGGCAGTCCTGAGCCGATGTGCCCACCAGGGGACGCGACCAAAGTTTACGTACCACAGGAAAGCGCATCAAGGCCTCGTGTTCTCTCCATGAAATGAACGTGAGCTTGAAGGGTGATGCGTCAGCGTGCACTGTGAACAGCTCACTGGCACGCCTGTCTTCGCCCCCTCTCACGGTCTCACGCACCCGGGCTCAGTTCCGTGTAGGAATGCTGAGTGGGAGCGCCAGCCTCGCTTCTGGACTCTAAAGCCTTCCACCCCCTAATGGCAGGTTGTGTGTGTCTCTCACGTGGGGGGAGGAATGAGGTCGCCCACAGAGGTTCTGCCATGAAAGATCTAAAGACGCACGCTGCTGAGGAGCTTGTTCCTCATGGAGCGTCCCCGAGGGCCAGAAGAATGCCGAAGGTCTCTTTCAAAGCTGCCGGACGCTCTGCCGTTCTAGGCCTGAGATACGGACCTTGTGAGGGCACTGTAACCGCGCGAGATTCAGGAGACATCGCCAGTGCGAGTGGCAATCCGGAAGGAAGAACCTTCAAGGCGGAGTGTCCTTTCCTGTGCAAAACGGCGCCCAAGTGGCTGAGGCAGGGAGCATTTTCCTTCACAGAACCGGCATCCTCGTATGCCTGTGGGTTACTCTAAAGAAACGACACTGTGAGCAACCTCTTCGAAAAGGCCTTCGCAAGCGACTTGGAGACAACAGCAGCGCAGTGGAGGCACAGACCATTATCCTAGAGAGCAGCACAGTGTCTCTAGCAGCGATCGCTTCCCGGAGGATACTTAAGCCACACCGAGATTCCAGCAGGGAGTTTTGCCTTGTAGCAGTACAACTCACTCAGGAAAGAGGGATGAGGTGTAGGGGTAATCTAGGTGCGCTCACGCTCTGTGTCCCCGAGAAGGTTTCACGGAGCAGAATGCATCACCGACCGCTACCACGTGTGTGCACCAAAGAAGCCCTGTGCCGTGGGTGTTCTCAGGCCGACAGCGAAGACCTAGGTGTGTGCTGCACCCGCGCTCGGTGGTTCACACGTTGCGTGACCCTGTGCCTTTGGAAGATGTTCAGAGCGGGTGGCACCTGCGTGCTGCGAGCGCAAGAGGTGTAGAGTGTAGAGGCCTTTCACACTGGAGGAAGGGCTTGCATCTCATGGAGAAAATGTGTACGTCGCCCGGGAGACGGAGGCACGCTCTTGACACCATTTCCTCTGCCCGTTTAAAACACAAGTGTTTGTACTCGATCTGGGCTGCCTGGTGAAACGCTTGGCAGTCCGCATCACCCTGAGCACCTTTCCTGAAGTTTGATTCGTAGCTGGGTAAACTCGGGCTTCAGAGGCTTAGATGAGACCAAACGTGTTCAGCTTGTGGCGAAAGCCTTTGACCAGAGACATATACGCTTGTGCTTGGGGCGAGGGCTAGGCAAGAACGTCTACACACTGGGTTTTTATCTTTACCCTAAGCTGTCCCTTTTGGCTGCAGCAGGCGGAGAGAACCCGCAGAGAGAGAACAGCTGCGAAGTGGATGCACAGAACAGTCACCTCGATACCAGCCCCGGGGTCCCAAGCAACGATCCTTCCCCGGAGGGTACTTAACCCACCCAGGGATTCAAGCAGGGAGTTCGCCTTGTCCAACTCGCACAGGAGACTGGCATGAGATGTAGGGCTCATCTACTTGCGTTCACACTACGTGGCCCGGAGAAGTTCTCACGGAGCCGAATCCAGCACCCTTCCTCCACCACGTGTGTACACAAAGGAGCGCTGGGCAGTGGGTGTTCTCAAGGCCAAGAGAGAAGCCCTTGTTCTGTGCTGCACCTGCTGGGTGGTTCAAAGGTTTTCTGACCTTCCTGCTCTGGAAGCTTTTTAGAGCTGAGGCTACGCTTGGGCTGCGAAAGCACAGAGGCGTAGAGGCCTTTCACACTGAAGGCGTGGGCCTGTTTCCCATGGAGAAAGTGTACGTCGCCCAACCCTCACCCCCACCCCACACCACCCCAACCCACCCCCAGCTGGAGGCGTGTGGGTTGACACCATTTTGTCCTGCCCATGGAAAATGCAAAGAGGCGTACACGATTTGGGCTGTCTGGTGAAAGAATTTGGAATCGGCGGCACCCTGAGTACCTTTCCCGAAGTTTGCTTCCTAGCTGGTTAAACTCGGCATTCAGAGGCGAGATGAGAACAAACTTGCTCCGCGTGCGGCGAAGTGCCTTGACGCCCTGCCCTAAATGTTTGAGCTTCTGGCCAGCGTCACGCAAGTACTTTGACACTTAGGATTCTGACTTTTACTCCAAGCTGTCCCTGTTGGCTGAAGCAGTCGGCATGTCTGTATCGCAGCCTGGGAGGCCGGGCGTTGGGGGAGTCTGCCAAGTGACTGGCCTCCATTTATAGCTAACTGAGAAACTGCGTCGAAGCATTCGGGAGCCTCTTACAGGGAATGGTTGCAGTTCGGAATTGGAGACTGTGCTGGCAAACGTCAGCAGCTCCTCTCCCTCGGAGGGCTCTTGGTGTGCCGACTCCTAACAGCAGCGCAGTGGAGGCACAGACCATTATCCTAGAGAGCAGCACAGTGTCTCTAGCAGCGATCGCTTCCCAGAGGATACTTAAGCCACACCGAGATTCCAGCAGGGAGTTTTGTCTTGTAGCAGTACAACTCACTCAGGAAAGAGGGATGAGGTGTAAGGCTAATCTAGGTGCGCTCACGCTCTGTGTCCCCGAGAAGGTTTCACGGAGCAGAATGCATCACCGACCGCTACCACGTGTGTGCACCAAAGAAGCCCTGTGCCGTGGGTGTTCTCAGGCCGACAGCAAAGACCTAGGTGTGTGCTGCACCCGCGCTCGGTGGTTCACACGTTGCGTGACCCTGTGCCTTTGGAAGATGTTCAGAGCGGGTGGTACCTGCGTGCTGCGAGCGCAAGAGGTGTAGAGTGTAGAGGCCTTTCACACTGGAGGAAGGGCTTGCATCTCATGGAGAAAATGTGTACGTCGCCCGGGAGACGGAGGCGCGCTCTTGACACCATTTCCTCTGCCCGTTTAAAACACAAGTGTTTGTACTCGATCTGGGCTGCCTGGTGAAACGCTTGGCAGTCCGCATCACCCTGAGCACCTCTCCTGAAGTTTGATTCGTAGCTGGGTAAACTCGCGCTTCAGAGGCTTAGATGAGACCAAACGTGTTCAGCTTGTGGCGAAAGCCTTTGACCAGAGACATATACGCTTGTGCTTGGGGCGAGGGCTAGGCAAGAACGTTTACACACTGGGTTTTTATCTTTACCCTAAGCTGTCCCTTTTGGCTGCAGCAGGCGGAGAGAACCCGCGGAGAGAGAACAGCTGCGAAGTGGATGCACAGAACAGTCACCTCGATACCAGCCCCGGGGTCCCAAGCAACGATCCTTCCCCGGAGGGTACTTAACCCACCCAGGGATTCAAGCAGGGAGTTCGCCTTGTCCAACTCGCACAGGAGACTGGCATGAGATGTAGGGCTCATCTACTTGCGTTCACACTACGTGGCCCGGAGAAGTTCTCACGGAGCCGAATCCAGCACCCTTCCTCCACCACGTGTGTACACAAAGGAGCGCTGGGCAGTGGGTGTTCTCAAGGCCAAGAGAGAAGCCCTTGTTCTGTGCTGCACCTGCTGGGTGGTTCAAAGGTTTTCTGACCTTCCTGCTCTGGAAGCTTTTTAGAGCTGAGGCTACGCTTGGGCTGCGAAAGCACAGAGGCGTAGAGGCCTTTCACACTGAAGGCGTGGGCCTGTTTCCCATGGAGAAAGTGTACGTCGCCCAACCCTCACCCCCACCCCACACCACCCCAACCCACCCCCAGCTGGAGGCGTGTGGGTTGACACCATTTTGTCCTGCCCATGGAAAATGCAAAGAGGCGTACACGATTTGGGCTGTCTGGTGAAAGAATTTGGAATCGGCGGCACCCTGAGTACCTTTCCCGAAGTTTGCTTCCTAGCTGGTTAAACTCGGCATTCAGAGGCGAGATGAGAACAAACTTGCTCCGCGTGCGGCGAAGTGCCTTGACGCCCTGCCCTAAATGTTTGAGCTTCTGGCCAGCGTCACGCAAGTACTTTGACACTTAGGATTCTGACTTTTACTCCAAGCTGTCCCTGTTGGCTGAAGCAGTCGGCATGTCTGTATCGCAGCCTGGGAGGCCGGGCGTTGGGGGAGTCTGCCAAGTGACTGGCCTCCATTTATAGCTAACTGAGAAACTGCGTCGAAGCTTTCGGGAGCCTCTTACAGGGAATGGTTGCAGTTCGGAATTGGAGACTGTGCTGGCAAACGTCAGCAGCTCCTCTCCCTCGGAGGGCTCTTGGTGTGCCGACTCCTAACAGCAGCGCAGTGGAGGCACAGACCATTATCCTAGAGAGCAGCACAGTGTCTCTAGCAGCGATCGCTTCCCAGAGGATACTTAAGCCACACCGAGATTCCAGCAGGGAGTTTTGTCTTGTAGCAGTACAACTCACTCAGGAAAGAGGGATGAGGTGTAGGGCTAATCTACGTGCGCTCACGCTCTGTGTCCCCGAGAAGGTTTCACGGAGCAGAATGCATCACCGACCGCTACCACGTGTGTGCACCAAAGAAGCCCTGTGCCGTGGGTGTTCTCAGGCCGACAGCGAAGACCTAGGTGTGTGCTGCACCCGCGCTCGGTGGTTCACACGTTGCGTGACCCTGTGCCTTTGGAAGATGTTCAGAGCGGGTGGTACCTGCGTGCTGCGAGCGCAAGAGGTGTAGAGTGTAGAGGCCTTTCACACTGGAGGAAGGGCTTGCATCTCATGGAGAAAATGTGTACGTCGCCCGGGAGACGGAGGCGCGCTCTTGACACCATTTCCTCTGCCCGTTTAAAACACAAGTGTTTGTACTCGATCTGGGCTGCCTGGTGAAACGCTTGGCAGTCCGCATCACCCTGAGCACCTCTCCTGAAGTTTGATTCGTAGCTGGGTAAACTCGCGCTTCAGAGGCTTAGATGAGACCAAACGTGTTCAGCTTGTGGCGAAAGCCTTTGACCAGAGACATATACGCTTGTGCTTGGGGCGAGGGCTAGGCAAGAACGTCTACACACTGGGTTTTTATCTTTACCCTAAGCTGTCCCTTTTGGCTGCAGCAGGCGGAGAGAACCCGCGGAGAGAGAACAGCTGCGAAGTAGATGCACAGAACAGTCACCTCGATACCAGCCCCGGGGTCCCAAGCAACGATCCTTCCCCGGAGGGTACTTAACCCACCCAGGGATTCAAGCAGGGAGTTCGCCTTGTCCAACTCGCACAGGAGACTGGCATGAGATGTAGGGCTCATCTACTTGCGTTCACACTACGTGGCCCGGAGAAGTTCTCACGGAGCCGAATCCAGCACCCTTCCTCCACCACGTGTGTACACAAAGGAGCGCTGGGCAGTGGGTGTTCTCAAGGCCAAGAGAGAAGCCCTTGTTCTGTGCTGCACCTGCTGGGTGGTTCAAAGGTTTTCTGACCTTCCTGCTCTGGAAGCTTTTCAGAGCTGAGGCTACGTCTGGGCTGCGAAAGCAGAGAGGCGTAGAGGCCTTTCACACTGAAGGCGTGGGCCTGTTTCCCATGGAGAAAGTGTACGTCGCCCAACCCCCACCCCCACCCCACCCCACCCCAACCCACCCCCAGCTGGAGGCGTGCGGGTTGACACCATTTTGTCCTGCCCATGGAAAATACAAAGAGGCGTACACGATTTGGGCTGTCTGGTGAAAGAATTTGGAATCGGCGGCACCCTGAGTACCTTTCCCGAAGTTTGCTTCCTAGCTGGTTAAACTCGGCATTCAGAGGCGAGATGAGAACAAACTTGCTCCGCGTGCGGCGAAGTGCCTTGATGCCCTGCCCTAAATGTTTGAGCTTCTGGCCAGCGTCACGCAAGTACTTTGACACTTAGGATTCTGACTTTTACTCCAAGCTGTCCCTGTTGGCTGAAGCAGTCGGCGTGTCTGTATCGCAGCCTGGGAGGCCGGGCGTTGGGGGAGTCTGCCAAGTGACTGGCCTCCATTTATAGCTAACTGAGAAACTGCGTCGAAGCTTTCGGGAGCCTCTTACAGGGAACGGTTGCAGTTCGGAATTGGAGACTGTGCTGGCAAACGTCAGCAGCTCCTCTCCCTCGGAGGGCTCTTGGTGTGCCGACTCCTAACAGCCAGCACGGTCCCCAGCTCGTGAACGGTCCCATTGCGAGCCGGTCTCGTCCGTGAAAGAGCCACGTGAGGCTGATCTCCAACAGTCGGGCTCCACACCTGGAGCCTTTGGGACAGGGCAGTCCTGAGCCGATGTGCCCACCAGGGGACGCGACCAAAGTTTACGTACCACAGGAAAGCGCATCACGGCCTCGTGTTCTCTCCATGAAATGAACGTGAGCTTGAAGGGTGATGCGTCAGCGTGCACTGTGAACAGCTCGCTGGCACGCCTGTCTTCGCCCCCTCTCACGGTCTCACGCACCTGGGCTCAGTTCCGTGTAGGAATGCTGAGTGGGAGCGCCAGCCTCGCTTCTGGACTCTAAAGCCTTCCACCCCCTAATGGCAGGTTGTGTGTGTCTCTCACGTGGGGGGAGGAATGAGGTCGCCCACAGAGGTTCTGCCATGAAAGATCTAAAGACGCACGCTGCTGAGGAGCTTGTTCCTCATGGAGCGTCCCCGAGGGCCAGAAGAATGCCGAAGGTCTCTTTCAAAGCTGCCGGACGCTCTGCCGTTCTAGGCCTGAGATACGGACCTTGTGAGGGCACTGTAACCGCGCGAGATTCAGGAGACATCGCCAGTGCGAGTGGCAATCCGGAAGGAAGAACCTTCAAGGCGGAGTGTCCTTTCCTGTGCAAAACGGCGCCCAAGTGGCTGAGGCAGGGAGCATTTTCCTTCACAGAACCGGCATCCTCGTATGCCTGTGGGTTACTCTAAAGAAACGACACTGTGAGCAACCTCTTCGAAAAGGCCTTCGCAAGCGACTTGGAGACAACAGCAGCGCAGTGGAGGCACAGACCATTATCCTAGAGAGTAGCACAGTGTCTCTAGCAGCGATCGCTTCCCGGAGGATACTTAAGCCACACCGAGATTCCAGCAGGGAGTTTTGCCTTGTAGCAGTACAACTCACTCAGGAAAGAGGGATGAGGTGTAGGGGTAATCTAGGTGCGCTCACGCTCTGTGTCCCCGAGAAGGTTTCACGGAGCAGAATGCATCACCGACCGCTACCACGTGTGTGCACCAAAGAAGCCCTGTGCCGTGGGTGTTCTCAGGCCGACAGCGAAGACCTAGGTGTGTGCTGCACCCGCGCTCGGTGGTTCACACGTTGCGTGACCCTGTGCCTTTGGAAGATGTTCAGAGCGGGTGGCACCTGCGTGCTGCGAGCGCAAGAGGTGTAGAGTGTAGAGGCCTTTCACACTGGAGGAAGGGCTTGCATCTCATGGAGAAAATGTGTACGTCGCCCGGGAGACGGAGGCGCGCTCTTGACACCATTTCCTCTGCCCGTTTAAAACACAAGTGTTTGTACTCGATCTGGGCTGCCTGGTGAAACGCTTGGCAGTCCGCATCACCCTGAGCACCTTTCCTGAAGTTTGATTCGTAGCTGGGTAAACTCGGGCTTCAGAGGCTTAGATGAGACCAAACGTGTTCAGCTTGTGGCGAAAGCCTTTGACCAGAGGCATATACGCTTGTGCTTGGGGCGAGGGCTAGGCAAGAACGTCTACACACTGGGTTTTTATCTTTACCCTAAGCTGTCCCTTTTGGCTGCAGCAGGCGGAGAGAACCCGCGGAGAGAGAACAGCTGCGAAGTGGATGCACAGAACAGTCACCTCGATACCAGCCCCGGGGTCCCAAGCAACGATCCTTCCCCGGAGGGTACTTAACCCACCCAGGGATTCAAGCAGGGAGTTCGCCTTGTCCAACTCGCACAGGAGACTGGCATGAGATGTAGGGCTCATCTACTTGCGTTCACACTACGTGGCCCGGAGAAGTTCTCACGGAGCCGAATCCAGCACCCTTCCTCCACCACGTGTGTACACAAAGGAGCGCTGGGCAGTGGGTGTTCTCAAGGCCAAGAGAGAAGCCCTTGTTCTGTGCTGCACCTGCTGGGTGGTTCAAAGGTTTTCTGACCTTCCTGCTCTGGAAGCTTTTCAGAGCTGAGGCTACGCCTGGGCTGCGAAAGCAGAGAGGCGTAGAGGCCTTTCACACTGAAGGCGTGGGCCTGTTTCCCATGGAGAAAGTGTACGTCGCCCAACCCCCACCCCCACCCCACCCCACCCCAACCCACCCCCAGCTGGAGGCGTGCGGGTTGACACCATTTTGTCCTGCCCATGGAAAATACAAAGAGGCGTACACGATTTGGGCTGTCTGGTGAAAGAATTTGGAATCGGCGGCACCCTGAGTACCTTTCCCGAAGTTTGCTTCCTAGCTGGTTAAACTCGGCATTCAGAGGCGAGATGAGAACAAACTTGCTCCGCGTGCGGCGAAGTGCCTTGATGCCCTGCCCTAAATGTTTGAGCTTCTGGCCAGCGTCACGCAAGTACTTTGACACTTAGGATTCTGACTTTTACTCCAAGCTGTCCCTGTTGGCTGAAGCAGTCGGCGTGTCTGTATCGCAGCCTGGGAGGCCGGGCGTTGGGGGAGTCTGCCAAGTGACTGGCCTCCATTTATAGCTAACTGAGAAACTGCGTCGAAGCTTTCGGGAGCCTCTTACAGGGAACGGTTGCAGTTCGGAATTGGAGACTGTGCTGGCAAACGTCAGCAGCTCCTCTCCCTCGGAGGGCTCTTGGTGTGCCGACTCCTAACAGCCAGC